>NC_143014.1:45983842-46682592 GCF_055824585.1 Amblyomma mixtum
GGTTTATTGGGGTTTAACGTCCCAAAGCGACTCAGGCTATGAGGGACGCCGTAGTGAAGGGCTCCGGAAATTTCGACCACCTGGGGTTCTTTAACGTGCACTGACATCGCACAGCAAACGGGCCTCTGGAATTTCGCCTTCATCGAAATTCAGCCGCCGCGGCCGGGATCGAACCCGCGTCTCTCGGGCCAGCAGCCGAGCGCCGTAACCACTGAGCCACCCCGGCGAGGCCAGTCAGATGTGATTGCAATGCCACACCCAGAAGGAGTTTGCCTTTAAGGATTAAAAACAATTCACGGGAAATATAGAACTGAACTCAGCCAAAATCAGGCTTCGCACTACACTACACGCTTAACGGTCACCGCAGCAGATACATATGCAGCAATCATCAGAACGGAACTGAAAGAAAGACGATAGAGTCCCTAATGAGGCGCTTGAGTTTATCTTGACGGAAACAGCGCATGAACAGGAAAACAAAGGCACTGACTTTTTAAAAAAAAAACAAAGGCACTGAAGTTTTTAGAGGAGCATGCATTAATCCCTTCATGCGTTGGTAGGTCGGGTACGTTTTGAACAATGTGTGGAAAAATGGCTGTAATTTCTTTAAGCATCCGCGAGTCACCGTGGTCTGCGATGTCAAACAAAAAAAAACACCGACGACCACCAAAAAGATGCTGCGGAAAAGCCCAATGGCGAGACCAAAAAACTAAATAGACTTGACACTATGCGCTCACCATGGCATCGTGCAGGATGTGGAGGTCCTCGGCAAGGTGCGATGTAGCTGTCATAGGATGATAACGTCTATAATTAGTCTGGACTTCAAGAAAGAACGGAAAACGCCAGTGAGGAAGAAGCCCACCCTAAGAGTTGACGGTGAGAGGGAAAGTTGAGGAATTCAGGATCTCGCTGCAGAACAGATAATCGGCTTTAATCGAGGACGACGACCTTTATGTTCAAATAATCAACGATAATCTCGCAGCTCTCATTATGGAGTGCGCAGTAGAAGAAGGAGGTAGGATGGTTGGACGGGATACCGGCAAGCTCTCTCAGGAGACGAAAGACCTGGTTAAGAAACGTCAAAGCATGAAAACCTCTAACCCCATAGATAAAGTGCAACTGGCAGAGCTATCAGAGCTATTTAATAAGCGTAAGGTAAACTAAATAAGGAAATATAATATGGAGAAAATCGAGCATGCTCTAAAAAACGAAGGCACCCTAAAAGCGGTCAAGAGGAAGCTAGGCATAGGTAAAAACTAGATGTGTGCGCTAAGAGGCAAGGATGGCAATGCTATTGGCAATATAGATGGAATTATTAAAATAGCCATTTTTTCCCTCGTTGTTACCCTTTTCATTTGTCCTCTCAGAAAAATATTTAATAAACACAAAAGAAAGAGAGAGGGAGCCCGGGCCAGCAACTCTCTGCCGGCCTTAAAGCCAATTCAAAACAAATTAAAAGGAGATAAACGTTCAAAATAAAAAAAACGAAGAGAAAAACGGAAGGGAAAAGCAAACTCCAAGGGGATGAGAGGATAGAAAACGTCCGTGAGGTAGCAGCTTCCCCGTAGTGGGTATGGGCCATCTTTATTTAAGGCCGACCAATTAACCAGAAAACAACATTAAGTAGCCGTACAGTTCTGCACAAATCTATCGTCGGCGGTGAAGATCTCAAAGGCACTGCTCCGCTTCTTGCGGACTTCTGGCCTGCATGATAGGCTGTGACTTCACGAATGCTAACTTTGATGTGACTTCAGTTTTCTGTTACTCTCCTTTCTCTTTCATTTTTGTATTCCCTCACCCCCTTCCCCCTGTGTAGGGTAGCAAACCGATTATTCTTTCGGTTAACCTCCCTGCCTTTCCTCTTATTCCTCCTCCTCCTATACAATAGTCAATGTAATCAGGATGTTAATGGGAGATAGAGAGCAGTGCACAACAATTCGACATCCCATCAGTAAACACAAAAAGGAAGTAAAGAAAGCCTTAGGAGCAATTGAAAGGGGGAAATCAACTGGTGTGGATCAGGTAACAGCACATCTGTTGAAGGACGGTGGGCAGATTGGGCTAGGAAAGCTAGCCACCTTGTATACGCAGCGTCTTATGATCTCGAGAATACCGGAACCTTGAAAGAACGCTGACATCATCTTAATCCATAAGAAAGGCGACGTCAAGGACTTGAAAAATTACAGACCAGTCAGCTTACTGACCGCAGCCTACAAGGTATTTCCTAAGGTATCCTTAACAGGATCAGGACAACCTTCGACTTCAATCAACCAAATGACCAGGCAGGCTTTCCTTAAATCAACTCGGCTATAGCCCACTATCACCTTATCAATCAGAGGATAGAAAAATGTGCACAATGTAAACAGCCCCTATAGCCTTCATACATTACGAGAAAGCCTTTGATTCAATAGAAACCTCAGCAGTCGTGCAGGCATTACCGAATCAGGGTGTAGACGAGCCTTGTGTAAAAGTATACTGGAAGATATCTATAACGCCTGCACAGCCACCATAGTCCTCCATAGGAGGAGTGATAAAACCTGAATGCGCAAGGGTGCTAGGCAGGCAGACACGATCTCTCCAGTGCTATTCACCGCCTGTTTATAGGAGGTATTTAGAGACCTGGATTGGGTGCAGTTGGGGATAAGAGCTAGTAAATGGAGACTACCTAAGTAAGCTGCGATTCGCTGATGACATTAGCGTGCTAAGTCACGCAGGGGATGAACGGTGGGTCTAAAAATTAATAGGCAGAAATCTTAAGTAATTTTAACAGTCTCGGAAGGGAGCAGCAGCTTACGATTGGCAGCGAGGCGCTGGAAGTAGTGAGGGAATACGTCTACTGTACATAGGGCAGGCAGTGACCGCAGATCTGGATCACTAGAATGAAATAACTAGAAGTTACTGATCAATTCGCTCTCGCTCTACCATATGCTGACTGTCCGGTAAGCTCGACTGGTAGAGTGGCTGCTCCGAAGATACGACGATGCCGGGTTTGAACTCCAGACACGGAAGAATTTTTCTTCAAACTACTAAGTTTTTGTCGAAGCTGTATAATTTTCCTTTGTAACCATACGGCTGCGTTTGGGTGGATGCCATTGAGTAATTGCTCCCTTATTAGAATAATGAAAGTGGGGTGGCGCGCATTTGGGAGGTACTCTCAGATTACGAATGAGAGTTTACCAATATCCTCCCAGAGGAAAGTATATAACAGCTATATCCTACCTGTATACTCACCTATGGGGCAGAAACGTGGAGGCTATTGAAAAGGGTTCAACCTAAATTGAAGACAACTCAGCGAGCTATGGAAAAAAAAAGGATTGGTGTGACGTTAAAAGACAGAAAGAGAGGAGGGTGGGTCAGGGAACAAAAGCGTTTTAATGAGAACCTAGTCGAAATCAGTAAGAAGTGGGTTTCGGCCGGGCATGTATTGCGAAGGCAAGAAAACCGCTGATCGTTGAGGGTAACGGACTGGATTCCAAGAGAAGTAGCAGGGGGCGGCAGAAATTTAGGTGGCAGATGAGATCAGGAAATTTTCGGGGACAAAGTGACCGCAGCTGGTACATTACAGAATTAATATTTATCACCATGGCGCACGTCGAAGATTTAAAAATATTATCTGCAAGACCAGTATGGCACAACAAATCCAGGAATCAGCTATCGGATCACAAAACTCGACTAGATCCATGTTGAGCTCGCGCACGTTAGCGATATAAGGCACAGCAATTAGCGCGTCCTTCATTCCGTTACTTACTTTCTTATGCTTTATTTTTTACGCTATTCTTCAAAAACCACAAGTAAGCTTCTACGTAGGGGAATGACTAGAAGACAAGTGAGGTCCTATTTTGTTGTCCGTGCAGATTAAACAATACGCAACTGTAACTCAAGCCTTTTTCGACTTTGAGATCCGCACTAAACATTTCAAGGCGGGACGCCAATGCAGTGTAACCGTGCAATTTGATTACCCCACAGTCGCACACCAAAAAAGGAGGGAAATAAGAAAGGCACCATATGTCAACCGCGCTCGCAACGTTTAGTCCCTTCAACTCGGCTGTCGGCTAATTGGCTCTCGTGTGTCCGGTGGGCATTGCACCATCCGCGTGCATAACTCGAGCAAACTGCGCTGCGAAGAGAGCAAGTTCCGCGTGCGCACAACAACGGCCAATAGAGCAGGCCGCTCACCCAGGATCCTTGCGTCCGAGGAACCATCGCGCTTCCTCAACGCTGCCGGCCCAGTGACGTGGGACTTGCGCGGTGCGCCCGGACGAGCGCCATGGAATGCGGCCTCGCGCAGCTGTGTGCTGAGCGTTTCAGCGCAGATGCGGCTCGTCCCGCAACTCACAGCTGCCGATGTAGTCTTACTTTATTTTATTTTTTGCCGCGGAGATCTAAGTTCCTTGCAGAGGCACTCCCAAATTAAGAATGCAGGCGCACGCGTACCTGCAAGGCAAGACACGTTTCTCCCCAGACGATTTCGTATGCGCAAGCATCGCAACGGCGTGACGTCTGACGTGTTGCTATAAAACGCGCGAGTAGGCGTGCATGCAGGCGTGTCAAGTTTGCAGCAATCGTTCTCTTCATGTAGCATTAGTAACGCTTAGTCGCGGGGTGTATTTTACACGCTTCCGGAAAAATTGACGAAGGGGAACGTACAGAGTCTGTGAAACATATTTTGTACGCGGGCAGTAACAAGGCGCTACGGAACGAATATTCAATAGAGAAAAGCAACGATAACAGACCCTATTAAAGGTTACTGGCTGCTGATGCTGCTGCTTTTAATGTACTCTTAGCATAACGTTCACTGAGAAAGCTGTCTAGCTTTCATTTGTAGCCGTAAGGCTGTGCTCGGGTGGATGTCAATGAGTAATTACTCCCTTATTACAAATCTACTCCACCTTGGGGGATTCCCCTAAACATTTGACCAACACTGTTCCCACTTCGAGTTATTGATCAATTCGCTCTCGCCGTATGCCATAAGTTTGCCGTCCCGGTTAGCTCAGTTGGTAGAGCGACTGCTCCGGTGAAGCGGTGGTCCCGGGTTCGAACCCCGGACCAGGACGAATTTTTCTTTAACTACGAAGTTTCTGAGAAAGCTGTCTAGCTTTCCTTTGTAGCCGTAAGGCTGCGCTCGGGTGGATGTCAATGAGTAATTACTCCCTTATTACAAATCTACTCCACCTTGGGGGATTCCCCTAAACATTTGACCAACGTTCACTGATGCGTCTACCAATGCTAGCGATAAGTCACATGGCAAGCTCAAAAAAATAATTGCCTCGTTCGCAAGTAAGACCTGAGCTATAGCTGCTTTTACTAACTGCACGAGATGTTTTCTCTGAGTCTGAACAAGGTAACATGCTTGAAAACGCGTCATTAGGTCTCACGTCTTTTTGTTGCGTTGGTTCGCTAGTCTGCAATGACATGGAATGCACAGAACCGTTTGCTCCAATTGTACAGGAAGGCATGCGAGCAGGTGCAGCTGCTATGGATTTGGAGATGAGTTGTTCGTGCGCCCTAGCAGGGCTTACTGATAATCTCTAGAGTGGGCGCATAGGCCATTTTTATTCACTGTGAGGCGGCAAAAAATACGCGTGTGATTTCCTTGCTGATGCTGAGATGAGCTGCAAAGGAGCAGGTAATGCAATGCGAGAAACAAGAAAGAATGACATCAATTGCAAGTTGAAGCATAGAATTTTAGTGAGTCCTAGCCGACAGAACAAATAGCGCGAGAAAATGGTTATATTTGGGGGTGAAAAATGTCCCTGCGTCAAAAGCAACACTTTCCTGAAATGGCCAGCTCTACCACGTTTATTTCGCGATGCATCGCATTGACATTTACCTTTCTTTTTCACTCATTCTGTCATCCTGACCTAAGACAGAAAGATACAAAATGTTAAGGAGGCCTTCTTTAGTACAATTAGGGGCCTCAGCATCGGCAAGATATTATATGAATCTGGACTGTTTAGCATAGGAACGACCTCTCCACAGGTGGACTGGTTCTTTGGTATCCAGCCAACTGAAGGAAAAATGTGTGGTTTATGGAGACTTAAGCGTGACTAATTACTTCGCAAAACGCGTTAAGCTACAGTAGAAATTGTCAGCTTAAAGTTTAGCTCGCGATGCATGAATACTAGCTGATGTAAAAAAATGACTTAATTAAGCACAGCAAGGATGAAAAGATTGTCTTATGAATAGTTTGGTTTATTGGGGTTTAGCGCCGTGGTGAAGGGCTCCGGAAATTTCCACCACCTGGGGTTCTTTAACGTGCACTGGCATCGCACAGCACACGGGCCTCTGGAATTTTGCTCCCATCGAAATTTAACAGCCGAGGCCGGGATCAAACCCGCGTCTTTCGGGTCAGCAGCCGAGCACCATAAGCACTGAGCCACCGCGGTGGCCGCATGAATCGTTTATTTATTCATTTACTTATTTTTATAACATTGAGCTTGGTTCCAGGGTAAGAAGATGGCAGGGAGATAGGATATTTTGACAACACGAAACACAACAAACAAGGGTCGGGGGGCGAGCCTCAGTCTGCCAGCCAACGTATCGACAAGATTTGCCTTCTTCTTTGTCAAGAAGACAAGTCCTCTTGCCGAAATGTTGGCTAGCGGGCTGAGGCTCCCATACCATCCCTTGTTCATTTCGTTTTCAGCCGCCGCAGTGGCTCAGTGGTTATGGTGCTCGGCTGCTGACCCGAAAGACGCGGGTTCGATCCCGGCCGCGTCGGCTAGAATTTCTTTGGAGGAGAAATTCTAGAGGCCCGTGTACTGTGCGATGTCAGTGCACGTTAAAGAACCCCAGGTGGTCGAAATTTCCGGAGCCCTTCACTACGGCGTCTCTCATAGCCTGAGTAGCTTTGGGACGTTAAACCCCATAAAACCAAACCAAACCATTTCGTTTTCTCTTCAGCTTGGTTGTTATACATTGTGAGGAGCGGCGTGGCTGCATGGTTGTAATTAGCCCTTCACAATATTTTGCAACGTGATAAAGCAAAACAGCATTGTTGATAGTTCACTTTCACTGTATTTTCCTTATAACGATCACTTTTGTGGTGTTACTAAAGGGGGGGGGGGGGGGGGGGGTGACCAGATGCAGGATGTTACAGCTGTCATGAAGTTCGATAAGCGGGTTATGGCAGTGATATGATAGAGCTTATTTGTGAAAACTTCAGTTACAGACCTTTGATTAAGCACACGTTTTTCTTGAACTTGAAAAAACAGCTTGCTGCAAGGTGATGCTTGATACATGAAAAGTTTCAGCGAGTAATGAGCAGACAAGCTACTTCGAATGTATGGCGACATTCAACTGGCGTTATCACGCGCCACTCTGAAGGTACCAACCGTGCGATAGATATGCACGCGTAACGTAAGCATTAAGCTGAACTCAGCTGAAATTCATGCTTATCGAGGCTATTTTCAAGCTTGTTGCTTCTCATAGTTTCTTTCATCATTTTCTTTTCTCCCATATATATATTACACAGAGCGTTCAAGACAAAGAAAACAAAAATGCGGAGAACATTCAGCCTTGACCTTGTTCAGTTATCTCAGCCAAGTCTTACGCCCGCCAGAAAGCCCCCCGGCGATTTTGCATCGCTGCACAGATGGAGAGAGGGTAGATGCGGGGGCATTGAGGGTTTTTCCAGGGGGCACATTCACGCTTATTTTAAACGCCATTTGGTTCCACGTATCGGGGAGCGAGGATCCACCAGTGGCGTTGTAGAGCACGCTTCCCTGGTCAACAAACCAAGCGTGCATGTGCACCAGGGGTCGTCGGTACGGCCACAAAACTAAACGATGCAAGGGGGCGTGAACCTCTTGCAGCCCACTTGGCGCGCATGTAACATGCATAGAGCCCCTCCACCCCACGGGTCACGTGCGTAATGCGCATGAGTAATTGGTTGTCAGAAGTGCCCCAGAACCCCCCACCCCCCTCGACATACATGTAGTTCACCGCCGTAGCCTGTCATCTGCATGGCGTCCCGTCGAAAGTGAAACCCCCCTTAAGAGCACCGCAACGGCTCGGTGCATACACAAGCCTACAATTTGGAGCGCATCATTATCCAGACCACGACAACATATTTCCGCGCAGTCGTTCACCGGTCGCCAGTGCAGACTTTCCCCTCTCGGACTGAAAAGTCAACAGCCGCGGAGCACTGCGCGAGGCAGCGCGAACGCGCCGGCGAAATGCCACGCCCACCGAGGGAGGGGGCCCGTCCGGCGACCCTCGCGATGGGGCCACTGGCACATTCCGGAGCACGGACGGGAGTAAACGGGTAGTTTGCTACTTCGGCGCGTGGCGCGATGCAGGGTCGCGTGATTCACCGGGGCTACCCCACCTCGCTGCACGAGCACTCCTCTCCTGCTCCGTGGCTGTTCATTGATCGCCCTCGGTTGAAAGAGGACCTTCAACTTGACCTTGTCCTTATATAGAACAGTGTCCGGAAATACGGGCTGACTCACTGCGGGAAGACGCCGTTCAACCGATGCGTCGCCCTGACTCAGCGTACAACTCGTCCGGTTTGGTCGCCGTCACATATGAGCACTTATCTCCGGAGCGTATCCCGCATTCTCCCGCGTGCCAGAGTTCCGCTTTTCGCCAGTAAGAAATGAAAGAAACATTCGCGTGAACCTTGTAGCAGGCACCCTCACGATAGCGAACAGAGCGGTTTGTGTGGTGATGAGGACAAAGGTGCAAATGAAAGACGTGATCGTGCTAAGAATCAAATAAATCATTCATGACCCGTGGACACCACTCCGAGTTCCTATTACGACGTGCATAAAACATAAGCGATGCAGTTGGCTTCAAGAAGTAATGAAGGACGTTCACAGGTGCACCCTTGCGTTCCTATATGTCTTGAACAGGGCTTATCCCTTTCGTACTTAATTTTAAGGCGACTGCCTTTATTTTCAAGAAAATGCAGCGGACGCATTTGTGTTCAAGTGATAATATCCGGCATGACTTGACAAGGAGAGGGGCCTTAAGAGGGAATACTAACAGAACTGCCTTTGTAGAAAGGCGCAGTACTTGTCTCACTCATGGTGGACACCTAAACCACTTCGTGATGGAAAAATAAAAAAAGAAAGAGTGCTTCTGGGGAAAGGAAAGGCGTAGTAAAGGCGGATTCATACTGGCCAGTCGCAGATTTCTTACGACAGATTTCAGTCGGTTAGTTACGGTTCCGGAGGACTGTTCCCGAGGAGTGTTCCTACGCATGCTGGAGCATACTGAGGAACACTAATCGGCCTAACTCTGCCATGCGGTCTCCGCGACTGGCCAGTGTGAATCCTCCTTAACTGATACACTTCTTTGTGGGCACCTGAGCGACGCCGTGAGGGGCTACATGCACGAAGGACTGAAAGATGGAAGAGACAAAGAGGCGCGATGTAAGTGAAGTTCTGCGGAATCATTTCGACTACATTGGGCTCTGTAGCGTACACTGATTTTGCACAGCACACTAGAGCATTCTGCACTGCGCCATCCTCGAGATGACACCACCACGGCCAAGGTTTATCCCGCATCCTCCGGCCCAGCAGCCGAGGAAGGAGTGAAGCAGGGAGCGAAAAAAAAAAAGAGAGATGAGTCGTAGTGGAGGACTGCTAATAACCTTGGCTACCTGGGATCTTTTTACGTGCAATGACATCGCGAAGCAGACAGGCGTTTTTTGCCTTTCGCCTCCACTGAAAGTGTGCAGCTACGGCCGCGAATTTATCCGGTGTCCATACCCAACACATCTGGACAAAATCATTTTTGAGCGGGAAACCGTTTACGAACGAAGTTTTTTTTTTTACATAACGTAAGATTTCGCTATAACAATCAATATATCCGCTTGTCGAAACGTTGGCTCAAGCAACCTGAGGTTTTCCCCTCCCTTGTTCATTTTGTGATCGCCAAGGACCATCTACCACACCCTCTCTCTACAATATATCCGCAGGTCACCCGACGGCAGCCTTGCATTAACGTTTTTGCTATCGTCAAACTGACGATGGGGAAAGCTAGCGTTCCCCATTGGTTTTCTATGGCAGACTTAACTCTTCGATGCGATTGATGGAAACACTTTAAAAGAAAAATTTTGCATGAGAATGTATCGCTACCTTCAATATTTCCATAACAGTTTCTCACAATTTTAAAATTTGCAAAATTTTTGTCCGAGAATGTTGGACATGCTTTATGTTCAGCACGCGAACGCCGCAGAAGGCCTGTTTCACGGCTGCGAATGTCGCTGCGCGATTTTTGGTAGGTGCTTTTACATGCAACGCATAACAAGCGAACTCGGTCGGAGTGACACGCAGGATTGATTGGTGCTTGCACAGGCAACCTATGGTTAAACTCGACAGCACGGCTCGACAGTAAGGCAACACAGAATGTGTTGTTCAGTCATGCGTACTTTTCGATGCAAGGCGGTATTTCGCATGTTTTGATTAGAATAAACAGCTTTTCTTTCTCCGCGGCAACTCCTCCCACGTGACCGCACGTCACACGACGCCGCTGTGCTCCCTGCTGGTCATTCGCAGAGCGGGCATACCGGCGCTGCGACAGAATTCCAGCCGGACGTAAACCTGTCGCAAGACGTGTATGTGGCTAGGCCGATGCTCTCTCCTGTGACCTGTCGCAGACAGACGGAAACCGCAGCGTCTCAAGGTGAAAATCGCAGCATGTGAAACTGGCCGAAGACGGCAGGCCGAATTTCATTCCTCGTTTTTTCCTCAGCAGCTGATTGACGTTGTTGTCATCGCAGTTTAGCGAGCTTTGAGTGCATACATTCATGACGCTGATACCAAACGAACCACGATCAATCGTACTGTCCCTTTCCCCCTTCCCAGTGTGGAGTAGCCGGCCGGCCTCTCCACCTTTCCTTTTATTAAATTACTTCATATATATACTTTCAAAAGTTCTCAGAAATAGGCTTCTTGCGGTAAAATATGGCCTTTGCGGCATAGTATTACCAGTGTTGGCGGACACCAGAAACCCGGTGAATCGTCTTAGGCAGTAAGCTAGTTGACTAATTTTTAATAATGAACTCTTTAACTAGTACCGTTAGGCGCCTAGTTGTAAATAGAGATTGGTAGCCGGTCGTTAGTAATAACCATATATGTTCTTATAATTCCAAAAACGCAATTACCTTCGCCGCTGTGGCTCGACTAAGTTTGGCTGCATCGTGCGAAAATACATTCGCTTTCGAAAGCATGCAGGCAAAGCAAGCCCTCCAGTGCATGCAACTAGTCGAAAAAGCCAAATTTTGTCGAGCCACAGCGCCAAGGGTAATCTCGTTTTTGAAATTCTAAAAACTGATTTGGCTATTACCAACAACCGGCAACGGATCTCTAATTGCAACCAGGCGCCTAACCTTAAAAGTTAATTCTTCGAAATTAGTTAACCAGCTTACTAGTTAAGATGATTCACCGGCTTTCTGTTGTCCGCCAGGCCTGGCAATACCATGGCTCAAAAGCCATAATTTTACCCTCAGAGGGCTGTCGACTCGCAATAAATGTTGACATAAATGAAGCGTTTCTCAATTTCGCATTTTACCTCGAGCAGCCAAGTACGTTTATCTTTTCGGGACACACACACACACACACATTATATATATATATATATATATATATATATATATATATATATATATATATATAATAAGTTGGTGAAGTCACATTGAAAAACTTAACAGATTTATTCAACGTTTCAACCAGGGACTGGTCTGAAAAAGACCAGTCCCTGGTCGAAACGTTGAATAAATCTGTTAAGTTTTTCAATGTGACTTCACCAACTTATTATATTTTTAATCAGTTGCCTTGAAGATTTTGTTATCCCTTATATATATATATATATATATATATATATATATATAGTCTGCCCTAGCTTCATCGTGAGTGAGCGGCAGCGACACTAACATTTATCTTATTCGTTCCGCCACTTCTATTCCTCATCATCAAGTCGCCAATTTTTACAAACTGAGTGCGCTCACGAATATTAAAGCTAGCACTCTGGCTGTGCCATGAAGCTAATCCTCAGCACTCAGTAAGTAAACAAACATTTACAATGAGAAGACACAGGCACACTCGGGCAAACATAAACACGTGCACGTACGCTGTGACAAATTTTAGAGACCAGTGCGTGCATGCCGCGAGTTGTCGCTGAGGCGTGCGGTGGGGTTTTGCGGTACTCTTGATACGCTTTGCACGGAAGAAAAGCGTCATTCCTCCTATTTTGCAAGCCTTTGAAACTCTAGATAAACTGGAACCAAGGTCGCTACAGAGGCTCGATCTAAGGTGTGGCTGACAACTCGGGCAGTGAGTGCACTGAACTTTAACCCTTCCAGCTGCAATTTATACACAATTACGTACAGTGCGAATTCATGGCTTCTTCTAGGAGTTTCCTATAGCCATAGCAGTAGCTGCTTTTCTTCAGACGAATTTGCCACTCTTAATATCGCAACTACCGGATTTTCTGATAGGATTTTCTATATTCTGAGTGAATGCGTGTATAATATTCTTCAAAGCAAGTCGGCTTCGTAGCACGTCCTTCGACTTACTCACATAGACAGATTTTGTTGCCCGTGTTATTTTTTTTTCTTCGTTTGCTCCGTAGCGGCGTACGTGCATTAAAACATGCATTTTAAATTCATTCGTTCTTCAAAGTTTTACAAAGTTCTGTAAAGTTCTTCACGCCTTGAACTTCTTTGTCTGCTGTCCCACCATATTATAATATGTGCTTTGTAATAGCCTTTTCTTACGAGTTACATGTAACGCAGGGCAATCTCGGAAGTAAAGGGCAACTGAAGAGGTTTTAGAATTCGATGAGTTTAAATGGGCCGAATGTGTGAAACATATACAGGTAAAGCCTGCGAAATCATTTTGCGCTACCATTCGAAATGGTGGCGTAATCACCGAATAAAGGGGCGTCGGCGCTCAGGCTTCTCTGCAGTGCACCGCGTCGGGCAAAGGCCCCGATAATGGCGAAAGGTTTCCAGTCAAGGAACAGTTGTTTCATGAAAGGAAGTCAACGAAATTGAAGATGAATCTCACAAGGCATTGTTTCGCGGCATCGGAAGACCCACAGCGACAAGCAGGCGAAGGTAACGGACATCTGAAGTATCGGCGATAATGTCGTCACAACGAGTTTTTTCGCACTTCCCCAAAGGAGTGAGGAGAAGCCTGAACATCATCATGGTTTTAATTGACGATTACGTCACAATTCCAAATGCTAGTGCAAAAACACTTTGCATGCTTTACCAAGGAGCTGTGTAGATTCAAATTTTTCAATAACCTGGAATTCTAACAAAACCATTTCAGCTTCCCTTAAGGCCACTGCCCACTTTTCCCATCAACTGGGAATGCTATAATAATGTTGTCTTTAAAGAGAACTTGATCTTCCGGTGATATAAGCGTTGTGTGCACAAACAGTTTTCTGCAAAGTTTACGATCTGTACTACAGTCTATCAATTTCGCAATATCATAGATGTAAACAAGGTAGAAGACCGGCCCCAAACCAATGCTAACAGAAAAAAGTAATAACAACACCTTCTGCAAGTTCATTTACTTCCTGTGTCAGGCGGAAAAATTTGGTGTCACTCCGAACGAATGCGCTTTGCTTCGCTAAGTGCCATTTTGGCGCGACGGTGTTATACAGGAAAGGAAATAATGTCAATGGCGGTCCTGTAAACCAAATACACCTCGAAATTTTTAACAGCAAGCACAAATTTTTAACCGAGATTTTTTTTTCGTCACATAAGTCTCTTATAAGACTTTCTTGGCAAACAAAAGGTTTTACACGACTTCACTTTCATAATAAAGTATTACCCACTGCTCGAGGCAAGCATAATGCAAACTCTGAACACAGTCAAGCAAAATACCGCATTATGTTGTTTGATCTTAGTACGCTTATTGTGAACTTCAAATCGATTTTTAATACGAAATTTGTTAATAGGTCTTAAAGCACACTAGTTTACAGGGGCTGCTCTTTTGTTTTCCAAAGCGCCGATAAGGTGAATATGGAGTGACTTAGTTGAGCTCGCATCAGGGCTTGTCTTCCTCAGTAAGTGTCACTCAAGCTGGCCGTACACCGCTGCCCGAATGGCACGGAAGACAAGTGTGCTCTTTGAAAGTGACGCTAAAGTTGCACGTGTGATAGTGGTATAAGTATGTCCTCATAAAGCCAATAAGTGTGCTCTTTATTCTAACTGCATAAACCCTCTGTGATTGCTTCGTGTGCGTCACTTTGTCAAAGGTCATAGCAAAGTCCTGGAATACCTTATCAATTTGAACTCTGTTTGAAATAGAGAGTACAGTCAAGTTGGAACACACATGCAGAAGGTTTGGTTTGGTTTATGGGGGTTTATCGCCCAACAGAGACTCAGGCTATGAGAGACGCCGTAGTGAAGGGCTCCGGAAAAATTGAGACCACCTGGGGTTCTTTAACGAGCACTGACATCGCACAGTACACGAGCATCTATCTAGCATTGCGTCTGCATCGAAATGCGATCGCGTCTTTCGGGTCAGCAGCCGAGCACCATAACAACTAAGCCACCGCGGCGGCTACATACACATGAGGTGTCCCGCGGCATCAAAAAGGTTAACGAGCGTCAAAGTGGTGTTTTAAGCTCCGACAAGTTTTTTGCTGGCGAGTGAGGCTGAGAAAGAAAGTAAAAGTTTACTCGAAAACAGCGCATAAAAATCTTCTTGTGAATTGTGGTCATGGTGAACTTTGTTTAAACCGGCGGCAGAGGTCAGACGGAGCGGTGCGTGAACGACAGAACGTGTGAGAACCGAACAAAAGTTGCCGCTGGCTATAGAGTACACATCTCTTCCCTGCCCTTTATCGCTATCGCTCTCCTCTGTACTTCGCCTCGCTATCCTCTCCCTGTCCCTTTTATTTCCTCCGGCTGCAGCTCCCGCGCTTAAGATATTAGATAGCAATTGGCGCAGCCGATAACGTCTTTTTTTTTCATTGTTATTTTTTAATTTTGATAAACTACTGCAACAACAAGGCGGTACCCAGAAGTTACACTGCAGGGGATGCGCGTGTACTCCATATTTAACGAAATCAAATTGTTTGATTGTGGCAGAAAACAAAGATTGAGGGAAATCGTTGAAGCTCTTCGGACGCAGAACCATGGCGATTGCTGTATCAGTATGCTGTCCCTACATTTGGCGGAAAAGTAATTGCATTGCGTGGATATCAACAAATAGTGCATTCCTTGCATGTTTGCGCAAAAGTGCGTCGTGTTCAACCAAGCAGCGCAGATCAATTTCCAGTGGTACATGTCTTGAAGGGGCACGGAAACGAAATATCGAACG
Organism: Amblyomma mixtum; assembly: GCF_055824585.1. Classification (NCBI taxonomy): domain Eukaryota; kingdom Metazoa; phylum Arthropoda; class Arachnida; order Ixodida; family Ixodidae; genus Amblyomma; species Amblyomma mixtum. The sequence continues at coordinate 45,999,127 of NC_143014.1, forward strand.
CCAGCAAACGACTTGATTTGTTTCATGGGCGTATGCCTTCCAGCAAGTTTCAGTCGCAGGTGTTTAATGGAACGTAATTTAAAACGATTTTGAATGTTGTCCGAGGAGCCGCTCGACACTTCTACCCACACTGAGTAACGTCAAGGTGCTCCCATAACTGTGACGTCAACGAATCCAGTGGTACTCAGGAACAACTGCTTGCCCGCGTCATCAGGAATGTGGTAGTCCAGGTTGGCCGATCGACCGTAACGTTAAGGTGCACTTCAGTGCTGGCGCCGACAGAGATCGAAACTGATGATTGAAAATCGTTTGTAATTAATTACAACGCTGAGCACTGGTATTTTGAACTCATTTTCATGATTATCAGGGCCGCCTGTTCCAAGAAAAAAAAAAAAGAAAATTGACGCCCGAAATCTTTGTGCCTGTACACGTTTAAAAGTTTGCTCTACGGCCTTTTTTCCTTCCATGTGCTCTATCTTGTAGTCCACATTTTGTCCTGTGCCCTCCTTTTTCTTTTACTGGGTCTGTGTAGTTGGTTTTCGAGTCCTAAAATCAAGCACCAACTGATGTAGCTATGCAGCTCTGTTAAGTAGATGTGTCTTTTCTGCGAAGGAAAACTGCGTGCATTCGGTTGCAGCCAGTTTCCTTGGATGCAAATTCGCGAAGCATCAAAGGCGAAGGAAAACTGCGTGCATTCGGTTGCAGCCAGTTTCCTTCGGCGCAAATTGGCGAAGCATCAAAGGCGAAGAAAAACCTATCACGGCAAGAGCCTAGCTTTTAAGCGGCGTCTACTGTCGATTGTCAGATGTCGGAATGAACACCCTTTTGATTGATTGATGAAGACTTTATTATTAGCAATTGCAGTAGCGAGGATGGTGAATCGCGGCCAGGAGCCCTTGAGCCCCGGCGGCCTTCGCGGCCCAGGCCCCTACCGCCGCTTGAACGGCAGTGGGGGGAACACCTTTTTGTTACTGCTATGCGCCATCTGGGTTCCGTGCTGCAGTGTTTCGCCTCACTTGCTGTCAGGAGTATCGGAAGGCATATAGTACTCCAGCGGCCCGTGCTGCATGCACCTTGCTTCACCGTACAGGCCACATTCATTAATTTTCTTCAGGGTCTTCTTCACTGCCAAGCTTTCGGGCTATCTAACGCGGCCGCACTGGTCGGGTTTAGGCGCTACTCGAGACAGCGACGCCGTGACGACCGTTTCAGATAACCACACACGTATCAGCCTTGTAAATAACCGCACTCTGGAGGGTCCTCACCGAGCACTTGGGAAGAACTCGAGAGCGGCTTCTCACCCCGCGTCGGAGAAAACCCTCTGGCAGCTGCTCCGACGGCGGCACGTGGCGCGCCTCATCGCGTGCTGCGGGTGGGGGGGCCGCTGGAACGCGCGCGCGCGCGGAGGCCACTTCTTCCGCGGGCCGCTTCTTCATCACCAGTCCGCTCACGCGCTCCGCCGTGTTGGCACGTAAACACTCTTGCCTCACCGCAGTCTGCACGAGTTAGCTCAAGTTAATGAGACCGGCTGACGCGGGATACTCGGCGACTGCGCGCCCCCTGACAGCGAAACAAGTCCCCAGCGCTGTACCGGAAGGTCGAAGCGGAAGAGCCAAGGGCACGAACCCTGCCTGCTGGTTCGAGAAGGCTGCTCGACAATGAACTTTCGCCGGAGCTGCCCCGAGGTCCAGCGAAAGTGACGACAGCGAGCCGGCCAGCCCCGTCGGCCTGCAGTGAGCGCGCGACCTCTACAGCGGCGGCGTGCGGAGGGGAGCGCCAAACGGCGGGGCCAGATTACGCCGTCCAGAAGGAAAGCGGCTCGTGTGACAGTCCACGATTGGTCGTGCTTGTTTTTTGCCGGCCCCGAGGAGCCGGGCGCCGCGCGTGGCGTCCTCCATGTGCGTGATAGCGGGCTCATCGTGCGGCGGCTTAAAAAGCGCAGCCCAGCGATGCGCCGCCTCGCGCTGACGGTGCTGGTTCTGAGCGCTGTCCTGTGCCGCGCCGCGCCGGCGCCTCGCCGGCCGGCTAGCCCGGCGTCGGCCAGGGCCGCGCGCCACCAGGAGTTCGTGTGGAGGGAGGCCGCCTGCCGGGTGCCGCAGCCGCGAGTCCAGTGCCTCAAGGAGCTGCAGCCCAACGACACCAGGGTGAGCTCCGCTGCCGCGCACGTGCGCCAGTGCACGGCAGATAGTGGCCGATAACGCGTGACACGAACGCTGTTACCAGGTGCAGCGTGGTCGCACTGAATGGCGCCCCTCGGCTCCTCTTGAGCACGCCGCAAAAGCGGTTTCTGCAAAGAATTGCAAGTGAGCTAAGAGCGTTTCGTCGTCGGTATATCGAGCAGTCGATAAAGAGCGCTTTTGTTTTCTTGTTGCTCGTGGCGATGCCCCTTCAAGAAGGCAAACACTCTTGTGTTTGGCTTGATGAAGCGGTGCGAGCTACTTCGGATGCCTCACACAAAGTACCGCTGTGTCAAGAACGTGGCGTTGGCGCTGTATCAACTCTCAGTGAGGCTCACAGCGACGACAGGTAGGCCTGTTTGGAGCGACCGCTCACTTATCATGGCAGACTTGCTGAGCTTTTTCTTATAGTACATCTAGCCCCTTACTGCAGTTCTGATACAACATTAAGAATCAGAAATTGTTGGGTGCTAGCCTGTTGTATTTATTAGAATAGCAGTGCGCCTCCCCGAACACGTCATGTCAGATCCTGGCAACAAGGTAACCTTAGGCTACCCGCCGAAAGTTATTTTAAATGAAGGTCTTTTCACACAGATTGCCAGTATTAAATCCCGCATGAAAGGAACAGTGCTTGGGAATTTGATTCGGCCATTGTAAAAGATCTGTACTGACAGCTTCTTATTTCCTCTCTTTTACGGTAGAATAGAGGGAGGAAGATGATTGCTCAAAGCGCAATCTTGAACCAAGAGAGAAAGGTACGCCTCAGTCCGCTGACCAAAGCTTCGGCAAGGAGACCTGTCTTCGCCAGGCGTAGACAATTCTGCATGTCACAGGCGCAAGTAAGGACAACCAATACGATTGCTTCAGTATGGTGCCTGCAAGCTATTTCTAAGCGGCGGCTTCAGGAGCTTAGCAACCATTTGATGAGCGATTATTGGCGTGCATGATTCGTTTACGGCGTACTATGCTAACAACTGGCTCCATAATGACATGGAAGGGCCAGCATGACATGGTGTCATGCCGTGGCGCCATGTCATGCCTGTTTCAAATGACAGCTGTTGATACCTTAGCAGGGTGTGCTTGGATATTTTATTTTTATTTTTTTACGCGCAATTCGGGCGCCTGCGTTATTTGTTCGTTTTGCTGACTATGCGATTCATGCAGCAAACCAAGCCTCTCAATGAAGCACTTGGTGAACGGAAGCGCAATTAACAGCGAAAGGTAGGCCTGGCGACGGGTGAAAAGTGGTAATGCGATAATATTTAATATATTTAAATATGGTTACTTTCTACATCTAATCGTTTTCGGGAAGAGCCTCAACAGCTCTGCACAACAAAATTAGTTAACAATGAATTATCCACACGAATGTCGAGTTTTCACCAGACATTTATGTAATTTTACTTGACAAATTTCGAGTATCTTAAATCTTCTATCCGCTTCCCCATGCATTCAAACACCACTCACAGTAAGATTGTGAATTAGGGCAGCAATCTGACGATGGCTCCAGGCCAGAAAAATGTCCTCTGCTCAGCATAGGCTGAATAAAGCACAGCACTCATCAGAGCGAAAATGAATCCACGACTGCACACGAAAACACAGACGCGAGCTAAAGTGAAGTGAAAGATGGACGAACCGCACTGTCTGTCAACTTCAGCTTGAAGATCTGCCTCATCATCGTCAGTCGTTCAGCTGCAGACTCTTTTGGCTGTACAGGTAACTAGAATCCACAGCTGAGAACTCGTTGCACCCGCTGTGCTAACTGCACATCACCAACAGTGTGCCCATGCTAACTGGAGCTCTCGTAGGAAGAAGCTGAAGAAGCTTGGGAGGCACTCGATGTCAGAGAAAGTCAGTTGTTCGGTCGACTCCGCAGGAAGGCACGCGCAACTGGTATACCGAGCTTGAAGTTCCCTTGAAGAAAGGCGAAGGCGATACTTGTATAGGCGGGCTTGCCGCCGCCGTTCGGAGCGAGGGATTTTACACAGACTCACGGACTTTTGACGGAGGGAAGCCTCCGAACCGCGTCAAAGTTTGCGGACAGCGCAGTTCTATCATCTTCCCTTTTAGCCCGTGCCCTTGTTTTACTCCGCTGTTTTGGGTTCATTAACATGGAAACAACTATACCAGCAATTCGTCTTCAGCGAAAATGAGACACGACCTTATTTCAAGCGGCGGCAAAGTACTTATCGCCAGGTTTTCAGCTGGCACATCTAAAGTTGGACTCTAAACGACTGCAGCGGCTTTATATTGGTGGCAGCAGAACGAGGGAACGGATCTGTACCCATATTTGGCGCAACAGAAACGGCCCATGGCTGAGTATGCCTACAAACTGTCTTGCAAACAATGGAATAATTGTCGCGAACTTACACGTCAGCGCAGCCATACGGCCGCAAAGGAAAGCTTTCGAAGGGAAATTCGCCTGGGACGCGGCCGAATTTTTCTTCAGTTAAGAACATTTGAGAAATCTGTATTGCTCTCCTTTGTGGCCGCGAAGAAATGCACAGGTGACTGTGAAAGGTGCCTATTTTTTTGTTTCATTTCTACGGCGTTACGGGGCTTCCTTTAGACACAGTGCAACAGTTTCCTTCCGAATGCTTTTTTTTTTGTCCATTGAGGGAAGGGTTAAAGTTGGCAACTAAAGTGGGAGACGGGATCGCTCTACTCCAGAATTCGGGAGGCGAGAATGTGTGATTGAGGATGGCACGCTTCCATGTGTTCCACGCAGAAGTTCGTGCCCCACTGCACCATCCTGCACCGGTGTGCACCGGACACGGGCTGCTGCCCGGCCGAGGAGCAGCACTGCCAGGTGAAGACGGTGCAGGCGGTGCAGCTTCCGTTCCTGGTGCTCCACCTGGACACCGGCGGCGGTGCCTCCCGCTACGAGCCTGTCACGCTCGTCTTCGACAACCACACCGAGTGCGAGTGCCGGCTCCGGAACGAGCCCATCCGCTGACCGCGACCTCCCTTCCCCGACGCCGTCGGACAGTCAGTGGCCTCCGGGGAAGCCGGCCTGTGACCGCGATTTCCCCGCATGTGCGCGAGCGACGACGCGCCGACCTCGACACTTGCGCCGACCCGGCTCGCCGCCGGTGCACCGCCTCCCTATCGCTTCGCCTTGCCCGCGCTAACTGTGCTGGCGCTGGGAACAGCGTCACCTTTCGCGAACGAAGGCCCGGGCGCCGGCGAGAGGGCGAAGCGAACTCTCTCGTGCTACAAGTGGTCGAGAACGGATGAGGGACGGACAATGCACGCAGCAACTTTGTACAGAGATCATGAATCATTGTGCCCAGTATTGTGATGTTGGATCATAGAGATTAAATGCTCTACATCTCACCCTTTGTGGTGTTATATTTTTCCGTGTGTTGCACCCAAGCGAGCCGTGCTTGCCTGAGTGTGCTGTACGGAATCTGCAGAGAAGCGACCTTCGCGGACCGCTCTTCAAGAAATCATTGTGCTCTGACAAGCGCAGCGACGTCTATTTGTTGTTCCTGTTGTTTTTGTCGCTGTCTTTCCTTTTTTTTTTTCGTTTTCTTTTCGGGCTCTGAGGCGCAAGTAAGCAAACTCCCGGAACCTAAAGCGACTGCGAGGGGGAGGTAGAGATTAGGCACCTCTTTGTGGAGCAGGAAGCTTTTTTCACTTCTGCACATTTTAATGTCCGAAATTGTTGGACATAGTCGACATGAAAACCAGGGCTCACCAGCGTTCGAGGCGGGATTCAAATGTAGCATTGTGATCCCCACTAATGTCTCGTAATTATCGTCGTCACTGTATACAGTGGCCTTTTCCCCGCTGATTTTGCGCATTGGTTTCGTTTCTGGTAATCTAATTACTGTAGCAGCGCGTAGTCGTCTGTATGTTAACTAACCTCTCTCTTTCTACATGCTGGCGTGTATGCTGCGTCAGTGAGCATTTTTATGCTGTTTGGGGGCCTTAATTGTTTTTTTTTTATTTCAAGATCTTACTTAAGGAGTGGGTGTTTGCATTCTAGATGCGCTCTTCAGTGACTAGCTTGAAGTCGATACGACGGATCACAGCAGCGACGAGAAGGCCATTCCAGGTCTCGGATGTTCACGCAAAAAATTTGGAAATCTAAACGCATCAAAGGAGTCTTCGTGGTTCGTGCTAGATGCAACCAGAATGATGTTTGGCTGGTGCAATAATAGAGCTGCAATAGAATTTACGGACATCTATGCTTTTTTTTTTTTTGTGCGCGAGAAGTACGACATTAAGTGTATAGTTCCGATTAACCCAACAGTTATTTCTTTTGTGATAGGATTTTGTAACAGAGAAGGATGAGCCCGCACTGAATAAGGGGTGTCCGTTACGCGAAATGGTTGCAGTTTTTTAAGTTATGGGAGCCTGATGCAGAAAGGATCAAGAAAAGACAAAAACGCTGGCCGCCACGAAAAGGAACAAAATTAAAAAAATTGCAGGAGACATTAACGCTCCGCTTTAAGGGTATGAGGCGACAGCGTTAATTAATGAGTTCAGGCCCATATATGCGAAATTGGGTATTTTTTACTGAACGTTCGCATACATATATATAGATCACTAGTAGTCATCATACCTGGTGCAATGGTGCAGCAGTCAAGCGATGCGCCACTGCCCTTCTGTGGCAGGTGCTGACACCGGTGGGACTAATGCGACACCGGTTGCTCTTGAGGTTTATTTCCATTTCGGTAAGAAATGAGGGACCCGAGACAAAAAGTGAACGTTAAGTCACTTGACGGCGCTCGGGCCCCATTACATGGCAAGACAGCGAGGTGTCGGGAATAACAGTTATACCAGTATATTTACCAGACATTGTAGCTCTTACTACACATAGTTGAGGTTTGTGTGTGTGTGTGTGTGTGTGTGTGTGTGTGTGTGTGTGTGTGTGTGTGTGTGTGTGTGTGTGTGTGTGTGTGTGTGTGTGTGTGTGTGTGTGTGTGTGTGTGTGTGTGTGTGTGTGTGTGTGTGTGTGTGTGTGTGTGTGTGTGTGTGTTAAGGGTAAAGACACAATGTGAATGATAAACATGATGAGCGAATAACAGCAATTGTGCATAGCAACAAACCCACAAAAATACAAAAAGACATAGGAGGAACACACTGCAGGAAACCAGAAAAAAATTACATTTGCGAGAGAAAGAATGAATGTATTGATTTCTTATTTACATTTTCAATATTAACTTTATTTTGGCGAAAATAGTTTAACAGAGTGGGCAGAGCATGGGCGAGCGTTTGCTGGCCAAACGTTGTTCGTACGAAAACTACCGTCCAGTTATGAGCAGAACGCGAAGGATATGTTCGTGTGAGTGTTGTTAAATTGGCGATCGAAAGCATTGTACTCTCAGAGGTAGTTATGTGTTGTTTGTAGCGAACTGCTAAGTTATACGAGTAGAGATAGTGTACTGACATTATTTTAAAATTCTTAAAAAGCGGCGCGGTATGAGTGCAGTAGTCTTTTCCAGCTATATGGCGAATAGCCTTTTTTTTGTTGTGCATATATATTCGATTTAAATTTGTTTGTGTTGTTGTATCCCATACAAGGAAACAATAGTTTAGTTGAGACAAGAATAACAAGTTATAGATGTGTAGCTTGATTTTCGACGGTGGGAAGAAATGCAGCTTTGCTAAAATACCTACTGTTTTTGCCAGGCGTGAAATCATTTCATTTATGTGCCTATCGCAGGACATATTTTTGTTGAAATAAACGCCAAGTGTTTTCATTTTATCAACAACTTCAATAGCAGCATGGCCAAAAATTAGATTATTATTTGAAGGCATGATAGGCATCGGAGACTGCCTTGTGGAGAAAAGCACGGCTTTTGTTTTGGTTACATTTATCTCCAGTGAGTTCAATTTGCTCCAAGCGTTTAAATTATCCAATGATTGATTTATGTTATTTATATAAATGTTATTTATGTTATTTCCCGAGCAACCTCTTGCGATCAGCCTTTAATTTAACTTCCACCTGTAAAGGTGGGCAGTTTGCTCTCAATCCGGTGGGCAGGTCCACAAGGTCACGCGACCTAGGTGACCCACCTGCCCCCTTGGTTGCTTCCCTGGGGGTTTTTCGTGGATTTATCGCTCACGGTCAACGACGACGCCGACGCCGGTTTTTCTGCGACACGAGCTCCTTAAAGGGAAACTGCATAGGTTTTAGAAATCAACGAGCTTAAGAGGGCTGAATGAGTGAAACTTGCAGGTGAAGCATGCGAAGTATTTTTGGGCTAGCACTTGAAATATTAAAGTAATCACCGATTAAAATGCGGACGCCCTTCAAGCTTCTCCGTAACGCACAACGCCAATTGCGGGTCGCATGATGACGTCATCGAAGGTATCGGTACATTTCCAACGCACAAACGCCTGCTTTGAAAGAAAAAAAACCTGCGCCATCGAAGGCAAACGCCGCCCAGAGTTGTTTGGCAGCGTCTAACGAGTCAGGGCAGGGTGTGGCGGATGGCTACGGTAATTTGAAATCATACCTTCAATGACGTCACGCTGAGTTTTCCTGCACTCCTCCGGTGCATTGATTAGAAGCGCAAAATTGAATCGTCGATTACGTCACTATTTTAAATGCTGGTGCAAAAACACTTGGCATGCTTTACCTACAGCCTATATAAATTTGAATCCTTGAATATCGCGAAATTCTCAAAAAAGTGCTGCAGTTGCCCTTTAACGCTGTGGCGTTTTTACGTTCGGCCTCATGAACCATGTCTCTTCGTGGCGCGAAGGATGACCGTGATTCCGACCACCTGTAGGCACCTGCACCAGCAGCACCTTAACGTCACGGGGGCTTTGGGCATGTTGTTAACGGGAGATAGTCATTGATAGCAAGCTTGGAAGCACGCATATTTCCTTGTTAACAAGTACGGATAGAGTTCACGACTGCGGCTTGCATATCATGCCTTGTCGGGTCTTGTTGATGTCTTGCATTTGTGTCTTGTCTCGTCTTGCCGATCGTGTCTTGCCATCAAAATGTGGCAGCCGCCGAGGCCGGGTATCGAGGCCACGGCGGTCGCATTGCGATGGAGGCCAAATGTTAGAGGCCTGTGTACTGCGCGATGTCATTTCAGGTTAAAGAACCTCAGGTGATCGAAAATATCCGAAGCCTTCTGCTACGGCGTTTCTCATAGTCTGAGTCGCTCTGGAACCTTAAACTCCACAAAACTAAAACCAAGCACACGATCACCTTCAGTTGTGCTGCCGGGCATGTATCACGCATGCAATCTCAACACGAGAAACTAGGCGCTGTAGTGCACCTGAGTCACTCAACCGCCCCTTTTAAGGGTGACTATATAACACGACCCTTGCCATGCCGCGCAGCCGAGCAGCGTCGGATGGTACAGCGCACGGAGGCGGCCACCTCATTCAGATGAGGTGTGGTTTTGTTTGGTTTATGAGATTTAACGTCCCAAAGTGACTCAAGCTATGAAGGACGCCGTAGCGAAGGGCTCCTGATAAATTTGATCACCTGGGATTCTTTAAGGTGCACTGACATTGCGCAGTACACGAGCCTCTAGCACTTCGCCTCCATCGAAATGCGACCGCCGTGGGCGGGATCGAACCCGCGTCTTTCGGGTTAGCAGCCCAGCGCCATAACCACTGAGCCACCCCGGCGGCTTGCTCAGATGACGCACCGAACAGGAGCTTTCAAAGTAAAAACAAAAATCCGGTTAAGATATGGCTTCACGCGGTTAATTTAGCGAGAAGCTGTCGTAGCGATCTAAGCTTGGTATCTGTTTTTCTATCGCTGTGTTTTTGCGTCAGATGAGCAATTTGAAACGGACAGTAAATGCTAGGGACACACACAAAATATTTATGCTGTGTTTTCTTTACTTTATTCGCTAGCCTTTCCACTGCGCAGTGCTTCTCCCGAGCCATGTTTTGTGACGCTTCTCGCCTTCTTTTACTTCCTGTTATTCTTCTTCTTTTTCTTCTTCGTGAACTGATTACACTGACGGTTATCCCGGTTGAAGGCCCTTAAACAGCTTCTCGCTGTAAAAGATGGGAAGGTTTCTTCTTTTTCAAGGCTCCCACAGAAGTGACTGTCCTCCGCAGTATATTAGCGACCACCACGTGGCATGAAAATTCGCGCCGAAAAAAAAAAAGCGTTTCGACGATGATGGGCTTTTAAGGATGGATAAAACAATTGTCCCTAAAGATTTCCATTTTTTTATTTCATTTTCTCATTCACTGCACCTTTCACTTTTTTTTTGTGTTCTCGCATTCTCTATCGCAGTCAGTACCGTTATAGATTCCGGTTGAAGCAGGCAATCGGAGCATCGTCGTTGCGTTACTTGTTGTGCACTGAACAATCCTTCGTTGACACCACTACGGTGGCCTAGCTATTTGATAATCCGCCTCGCACGCGGGAGGAGCGGTGTACGATCCGCCGGACAGCCAACGGTAATACAAAGGGCACACACTTCCCCCTTGCCTTGTGCTCGGCTTATCGGGGTTGAAATATGCCTGGGAAATGGGTCTTTAACCCCACATTGTGTAGACGAATATATCTTGCGCAATGGCGCTCTTTGGCCAAAGCCGCCCATGTGCCATTAAACTTCACCATCATCAATTATTCGTCAGAGTAATCGCGAGCTTTTGTCAGAAAGAAAAAAAAAATGCCCTTGGGTTGTCCCGAGCACAAGTCCAGATCGCGCACGCGGGCAGAAACAACTGATCCGTGAATACAGCGCGCGCCCGGAGAATCTTCGTGGCCCCCCGAAACGACGGTGAGAAAGATGCAGCCCGCGATACGCAAGCGCGTCACTTTCAGCGCCACGCCGTGCTTTCTTGAAGAAGCCGAGCGACAATCTTCGCCCTGCTGAAAAGTGCGATCAATCTCACGCGTATCTTGTGCGTGAAAGCTGTCCCGAGAGATGGCCGGGGGAACGAGGGGGGGGGGGGGGGGGGGGGGGGGAGAGCTTCATCTGGGCACCAGAGGCGTAGATCGAGGCGGTCTGTTTGTTTGCTTTTGCTCGCGTGCGTGTTTAATGTCGCCCGTTTCAAGGTCTTTTTCAAAACCTATTTACGTCTTGCGTCCCCGTTGATACTAACTCGCAGACAGCAGCATTCGGGGGTATGCGACAGCGGGCCTTTCCCGACCACTCGATCCAGCTACGCGACGATAGTAGCTAAACTTCTCTTACGCAAGTGCGTTCAGCGACTGGCCGGCTTGGTTCTCTTTCATTATCACTGGGTTATCATTTCGGCGGCTGTCATAACTCGCCTGCACTAGTGCGCTGAACAGTCGCGGAGAGCTCATAGGACCATTGTGAATTTGAACCTCCAATATGGGGACAAACTACCGCATTGCGCTGGAAAAGACCGGTCAAATGTACAGCCTTTGCTAAAAGTGTTCAGGCAGCATTGGTTGCTTTTCGGCCGTGTACTGGGGCTCAGGAAGCACCCGCGAAGCTCTAAATCTCTGTAGAATGCGAAGAACCGTAGTTCCCGTCTCGGCCTACTGGTCTTTAGGGGCGCCTGAAGTGTTGCACTATACAGTTAAAAGGCGGAACACTTGGCCTGAATACTTTTGATCAATGCTGCGCATTTTAGTGTCATTTATGCTACAAACAAGCTTGAAGTTTAATTTGCTCCTGCAGGCTCCTGCATGCTCACTCTGGTGACGTGTGGAGAGACACGTACGGACTTTTCCAACACCAGAGGAAATTTCATCCGTCATTCGGTTGTTGAGTGAAAGGCCTTTTTTTCTCGTTGTCTCAGGAAGGATCTAAAGCCCTTTACTCACGAGCGAACACTCGTTGACGTACAAGTTCTCAATACTTGGAAATGAGTAAGGCGAGAGCGCATGCATGAACATTTTTTCCGCTGTGGCACACGGTTTCCATGCCACGTGACTGCAACCGGGAACCGCTGTCGTTGCGACAACGCTGTCTTCTCTCTCTGCAAGAGCGTTTTGGGCGCGGCCAGCAATGAGCAATGGCTATCCGTGAACCTGTGTTGACTCCATTTCTTCCTCCATTTGCTTTTGTTTACATTTCCCTGCTTCAAGAGTGGCGTAGCCACACTGCAAGCCACTGGCAAATCCTGAGAAAAAAAGAAAAAAAAAACAGGCCTCTTCTCTGAAGCCAGCTCCTGCCACTTGAAACGGTGCCCGACTCTCCAATTACAGCCCCCGAACGTTCGTGCGGCAACCCGACTGGCGCACGGTTTGCGAGCTTATGCATTCGGACGTTGCAATTTGAGCCGGAACGCAACGCACACCTCCAGAGTCCGCTTCTCAAGAAAGAATTCCACCGCTACATCTCGTTAGTGTTGGTGTGGCGCCAGAGACCACCGCCGTGGTAGTGGCGCTGTCGGTGAGCTATGGCGATGCATCTTGTTTTGCGAAGTGCAACACTTCACACCCGACGCGTTGTCGTTTTCTGGGTAACAAAATTTGCTTATTTCGATACACATATAGATGAACGCATTCATCATCAGCCGCCGCGGTGGCTCAGTGGCTATGGTGCTCGGCTGCTGACCCGAAAGACGCGGGTTCGATCCCGGCCGCGGCGGCTGGAATTTCTTTGGAGGAGAAATTCTAGAGGCCCGTGTACTGTGCGATGTCAGTGCACGTTAAAGAACCCCAGGTGGTCGAAATTTCCGGAGCCCTTCACTACGGCGTCTCTCATAGCCTCAGTCGCTTTGGGACGTTAAACCCCATCAAACCAAACCAAACCAAGCATTCATCATCTGATGTCACGTCATTATGCCCTGCCCTGTCCAGTTGGCAAGATACAGAAATTTAATGGAACAGAAGGCTTCGAAAGAAAGAAAGACAATCTGTGCATCCAACGTAACCCAATGCACTGAATCGAATCATACAAACTGACTGTCACAGGGTGTAATTCCAGAACGCCGAGATGGAGCCCCACATGGTGACAGAAGGGAGATACTGTTCTGGTGACGTTCTATCAACTAGCACTTTGACGAGGCGCAGCCGTTGACAGGCTCCGCTGGTCCCCAATCAGGCCATACGGGGGGGGCGGGTGAACCAAGAATCGCCGCTCTTGTGCCTTGCCAACCCCGGAAACAGGCTCTAATGTCCAAACTCGATTTATCATCCCCAAAGGATACGAATCGCATCCTCGGAGGCCCACCCAGGGCGGGTTTTCCCGGCGCCCTTCGGGGACTCCTGCGTCAGACCAAGCGACCGTGTCAGCCCTCGTCCTACGACGGCGTCGCGTTACACTTCACGGAACGGCTGGCATTTTTTTGTGAGCCCAGAGATAACGGCGCAGCGGGCAAAGGAAGCGGCGGCTCGGGCCGCACACGGGCTTCCGAATTCTATTGTGGCGCGCGAATTTCGCGCGCGAGCACCCGAGCTCCGCTGCTCGTATATACACACTCGGTCCTCGCTAGCTACGGAGTCCTCTCAAGAAGGACAGCCGCGCCAGCAGTGTGTGAACTACAGCGCGGTCCCACAGAAGGCGGCGATTGCCCAATAGGCACTATCGGGTTTCGGCCCCTGTAGCCCCTCGCCCGTAATTCCCAGAGCAAGCGAGACGAACTGGCTCGGCTGACAACAACACGCTAGCCTCGTGAGCAGCTGACATGTGCGAAAAGGGCGTAAAAGCATCCACTCCTGACTCCTCTCTGTCTCCCTCTCTCCCTTATAACCCCCCTACCAACTGCGTCTGCGCGACAGCCTTAACACGGAGCCGAACATTCCAGAAGCGTGCGAGGCAAGCCACGCTTACGCAGAAGGTTCACAGTGTCGCGAGTCGGACGCACGCGCAAGACGCTCTCCCATTTCGATTCATGTATGACCCGATGCGTTCCTAAGAATCAGGTTTTGTTCAATGGAACGAAGATTCATCTTGGAGGGTGATTCACACTGAAATCGCGGCCGACTTGTAAGAAGCGCAGACGAGGAATCGCACATGTTAGAGGCATGCATGTGAGTAGAGCGCATCCGCTTCGTATTCGGCATCCTTTAGACAGAAAGAAACACTGGAACCTTGCTTTCTTCTATGCACCATGCCATAAGCTAAATAAACGATATGCAAAATTATTTCGTTATTGCAACTGCTCTGTACTTTCTTCATACAAGGTCTTTCACATAAAATCAACCAATGATTTTAAAAAATTGGCTCACTTCAGTTGGGCGAAATCAACGACATATTGTTTCCCGACGTGTAGCGCTCCTCAGAGTATATTTAAATTTCGCTGAAATAGTTGCTTAGCTAAGATTACTTATGCAAATTTTCTATTATTCCCTTTAAGTTGTAGAGGGGATTATTAAAGAATCAATTGGCAATCCAGTTTTCTGTAGCAGAGTACCTCCTACGTGGTCCTTTTTTGCGGGATTTAAAGAAAGGCCACGAAAAAAAAAAAAAGCACGTGACTGCGCTCATGCACTGCCATACTCCAGTGCTCTCAAACGTGTTCTGAATGAACGAAACGTGCCTGCTGACCGTGCCCAAGTGAGCAGACACCGCTCAGGTCAACAAGCTGCAAAATGATAAAAATAAAAAAAAAACAAAGGCAACCTTGAAATACGCGACTTCTCTGATTTCCGTTCCTTTTTTTTTGTTTAGTCGATGGCTCAATAGAAGCTCCATCTAAATGGGCTGTCGTTGGCCTGTTTATCAATTATCATAGATCACGGCGCTTCCCATGTTCAGGAAGAAAGTGCTTGCGCACTTTCAAATTCGTGCTGAGAGCGGCCTCGGCCGCTAAATTTCGAGGCGGCGAGCGCGCACGTTTCGTTCACTCAGGACGCGCTTGGCAGCGCTACAATACGGCAGCGCAAGGGGGCAATCACGGGATTTTTTTTTTCCTACTTCGTGGGCTTTCTTTAAATGCTGAACAAAAAGGACCACGTAGAAGATACGTTAGACATAACTTCACCAGGGAAAGAACGAGACACGAGGAGAAGAACACAGGACAACGCTGGACAACCAGCGTTGTCCAGTGTTCTTCTTCTCCTCGTGTCTCGTTCTTTCGCTGGTGAAGTTATGTCTGATGTACACCAACTAGCCCACATGGCTACCTTGTTAGAAGATACGTTGATACAAGAAACTGGATCGGTTGCTTCGTAACCCGCTCTACAACTTAACGAAACGTACAGTCATTGCCAAAAATAACCCCTCAACTATGGTTTGTTTCTAAACGTCGTAGCGAAGCACCTATGGCAGCCCTTAATCGCCGAATCTGTGCAAAGTAAGGTGAACCCTTGTCCTGACATTCTGGCACCTTTTGGTCTTTAGGGGTGCCGTAAAGGCTCCATTTTACGGTTGAGACGCAAAAACCTGTTGCTCGGTTACTTTTGGCAAAGGGAGTACGTGATCTTAAAATGAATATTAAAATTTTTGCATAATTAATCTAAGCTAATTGTCTAATTAAGCGGAATCTTAAAAATACTCTAAGGAGCGCCACACGACGTGAAACAATATGGCTTTGGTTTCATCCAGCTACGGTGTGCCACTTTTTTTAAAATCCTTGGTTCAAGTTCTGTGAAATACCCTCTATATGTTTTCACATCGCCACCCTTACTAACCAAGTGCCAGTGGCGCTCCCGTAAGCAATTAACGACTGCTCATATCGTGAAAACTCGTCGTCAGCACTGCAGTGACTGAGCTACGAGAGCTGGTACGTATACTCTAAATTTAAGTGGTCCAGCGTGTGGTAGTGGCTTAATAAATTGCGATCTAATTTGAAGATGGTTCTTATCTAACTAGCTGATTAATGATGCAGCCAAATGTTTACTTTTTCTTGTTACCACTGGGAGCCGCATGGATGTATCACCTCTTGGGGAAAGTTTAAGCATTGGCAAAAGAAACGTGTTATATGAGAAACCGGCTAGAATCAGCGAGTGGCCGCAGCCTCTTAGTATACGCGCCCTGTTGTTGAGCTCTGCCATTTTGAACGCGTTCTTCTGACTGCAGTGCCGGCTTAACGTGCGTTCGCAATGCCGCCTAAGGAGTCCCTGCACACCATGGTGTCCCCTGCACGACGTCATTCGCTTCAAAAAAGCGCAGACGTCCTGCAGACCTATACTTCAGCGAAACTCTGCCCTTCATCGACTGCCAATGCCGTTTACGTCCAGCAACAGACTGCATCATGGCAGCAGACGACGAACTCGCTGAATGCTAGTATGCACGGACGACACCGACACATCGAAGTAGTCAGCCAGTGAATACATGCTGCACTGGGTCCAACGGTGGCAGACAGCGACAGAGGATGTCTTCTCTGCACTTATCTATGGATGGCTTCCCAGGGCGTGTGGGAAAAGCGGCGACCCTTGACCCCTGGTAGTAAACCGCAGTTTTGCGCAGCAGCGATAGAAAACGTGTACAGCGAACGGCCAATGCTCTGAAGCTACGGCAGCGTACCAGCGTACCAGCGTACCAGGTTTGCACGACTTCTGCACTTTGGCGTTCGTTTCTCTTCAGTGTCGCGCTGCGCCTGCTCTGCTGAACTGGCGCTGCGTGAGTGCGGCACTTTTAAAGCGATAGCGTTAAAGGCCCCGTAGCCCAGAAGATCCGGCGTCGGCGTTGTGAGCGAAAAATCACGAGCAGGACTCTGGCAGGTGGAGCCCAGAGAGAAACCTATATAGGAGGCAGGTGGGACACGTGACCTTGCAGCGTCATCACAACCTGCCCACCGGATAGTGAGCCCACCGGGGCAGGCGGCAGTTGAATTAATGATTACTTGCTCGGGAAGAGCAACCTGGGCCGCACAAGGGAGCACCTGCCATCGCAGGGTAGTGGCACATCGCTTAACCGCTGCACCAGGAGGGGTACGAGGACTCCCAGGGATATACGAATGTAAAGCAGAGAATGACCTTCTGCACATGTGGGAATTAACCTATTACGCTATCGCGTCACACCCTTGAGGCGGAGCTTAAGAGTCCCCTCCAATTTTGGGGTGGCGTACCTACGCACCAAACTGCTTACTCTGCGAAAGGTTTTGTGACATCATCGACAAAAGATAGGATCTTACTCTGATGACGATGCACCGAAAGTAAAACGGAGCACGCGAGCGGTAGCCAAACTGGGAAAAGCTGCATCGCCAGCGCGCTCTGTCAGCAGATGTGCAGCAGAGAGCGAAAGGAGCGCAACCGGCTGACCCATCTCAATGAAATGATGCTCGCCTTATCGCCGGCACCAGCTAAGCCACGCTGCCACCATCACTGCTCGCCAGAAGCGCTTGAAATGCTTCAAGCAAGGGTTTATTGTTTTCCCGCATCGTGCAGAGAAGCTGGCTTTCGGCGGCGTGCGCTTTATGCTTCGTCAGGAATGGCACCATTTTCAGTCTGAGTGACCGCTCTGGTTTGCGCTTCACATGACGGCGAGTTTATTGTGTCATGGAGTATAAGAGCTAGTGCACCGGTTCGGCAAGTGTGGTCGAAATTTTGCTTGGCTCAAGGGAACGCAGGAAAAAACGAATAGCATGCATGTAATGGCTGCGTTATCTTTATGATATGAACAGATGCTCAAAATATAACCGATAGAAGGTGACTCAGAGACAACCTTATTTTCTATGATTTGTTTAACTTTGTTTTCTCCACTGTAAGAAAGCTAATTTGTGTGGAAGCAAGTGTTCTTCAAATACATCGTTTGCTATGCAGTTGATTATCTATTTGTAACAAAGACAACGGACCCAATACAGTATGCTATTGTTTTTCATGCGTTCCCTTCAGGCAAGCAAAATTTTGACCACACTTGTGAAACCGATGCAGAAGCATTTATGCTCCAGCGCAACGAACATGCCGCCAAGTGAAGAGCGAACCACGGCGGGCACTCTGATAGAAAACGGTGCCATTCCTGACGAAGCACTGAAAGCGCTCTTGGCGAGTAGTGATAGTAGCAGCGTGGCTTCGCTCGACCCGACGATAAGGCGAGCATCAGATCATTGAGGTGGGTCAGCCGGATGTGCTGGCGTACCATCGCTGTTTGATGGGCGTCTGCTGATAGAGCGCGCTGGCATGCAGTTTTGGCAAGTTTGGTCACCACTCGCGTGCTCTGTTTTACTTTTGGTGCACCTGTACGTATACCGCTTAAAAGGCAGTCTCTTTCTTTCAGTAGTCTGATAAGGACTTTATTTAACAGCTCAATAATTGGCTGTTATGAATTTAGCGACGTTGAAGGTCCAGAGCTCTCTGCTTGATACTATCTTCATTTATTTTCTCATTAGAGACTTTCTCCTTATTTATGTTTTCTTGTTTTTCATTTATATTGTACTCACTTTTGACATTGTTGTAACTCGCCTTTATTGAACTTTATTTTAATGCGAGTTGCTTGGGTGTTGCAGGCGAGGTTCCTTCCTATCGTTATTATTTTTTGACGAGGCCAGGTCACTTAATGCAGCCTTTGGAACTACACCGTGTTGACGCGTTCTCATTCTTTTGAAACTGGCGAGCTTAAGCTCCAGTTAAACACCGCTCGTTCAACCAGGATTATGCGATCACACCTAGGGAGCTCTGTAAACGAGGCTTTACATACAGCACCAGCTATCTTTAGAAAGAAAAGGGTGAGTAGGAATCGAATTCTTGTTGAATTAATAAACAGACAACGAGAAAATAAATGAACAGAAAGAAAACCCTACTGCAGATCAGCGGAAAAGTTGTCAGGTGGAAGCCGTCACGCATTTTCGCGGAACGCAGCCAAAAACACTCGGATCGTAGCACTGCTGCTCCACAAGGCGGAAAGTTGGGCCTATTGGGTTTTCATCGCCCTGTCTCTTTTGCACAACGTGCTCTGCAGACGAGCCAGCATGGCTGAAAATGGACACGGATGAAGCACTCCGCCTGTGTCTGCTTTTAGACTTACTGTATTTTAATGCCTCGCTACAGAACAGTCTACAATGCTGCCTCAACTGTACCCCAGCTGTTGAAGAATTCGTGTATGGGAAATGCGTCTTCATCATCCCGAGCAGGAGATGTAACCATCAACAAGGGGTGCTTAACGTGGTACACCGTATTTGCAGAGTAGAAGAAACCTAAGCTTGAGAAACTGAGAGGAGCATTATACTATACCTTGCGTTGAAACCCGAAGAAGTTTTGGAAGTTGGGTATTCAAATTTTCTTTTTCTTTTGTAACTTTGCAAAGCTGCTTCATGACGCCTAAGTCCGGAGCCGTGACGAAATACTCGTCTCATCTGCAAACAGTCCTGAAGATAAACGCTGTCTGGGCGCATTATCAGTGAATACGCATATTACGAGGTTGGAGAAGAGGGCTCCCCTGTCTGAATGATCTCGCCGTGGTGATAGCAGGGCCCCCTCGCTACTTAGCCCTCCTCTTTCTGGCAGTTCGCTCAAGCTTTCTCACATGCCGAGCAGATCGGAGCCGACCCCGCATAAGGCTTCCCGCCTTGTACGAAGGCGAAAGCTCCGGCAGCGTCGCGCACTCGGCTCTCCCCACAACAAAGCCCGCGCGGCGGGCGGGCGCGGAAGATGCGCACGTCCGAAGCGCGCGACCACGAGGGAGGGCAGCAGAGGGAATCAATCCTCGCGCCCCGGCGTCGGGTCGTCCTGGAAAACTGGTTTCCTTGGTATGACGCAAGGAGACGCCTCTCTCATTGGTGCTTCCCCGGGATCCTGACATCACGCGGCGGAAGACGCCGCGCGTCGGCGGGCCCTCGGTGGCAAAGCAGTCTTGCCGCACCAGCGCCGAGTGCAATCACGGTAACGCGGTGGCATATAACCATCATGGGCGCCCGGTCGTTCACCATTCGGCGACCGTCGCTCGCAAGCCGCACTTGCCCCACCGCCAATAGCCATGGCCAGCGAACACGAACGTGTGGCGAGGGGACTCGCCTGGACCGCACTGCTCGTCTTGTGCACGTGCTTCGCCGTGGGAATGTGTCGACCGCCTAAGAAATACGGCAGTCGCGAGTACGAGCTCGCCAGACAGCATTCGCTGACGGTGCGGCGGGAGGCGCGCTGCAGGCTTCCGCAGCCCAGGACCATCTGCGTGCAAGACATCTATCCAAACGAGCGCAAAGTGAGTGCCCTCCCGGGATAGTTTGCCTTGCGAGTCTGTCATTGCTGCATTTATTGTCAGTAGACTTCACACACCGAAGAGGGTGTGGTGAAAGTTTATTGTTCGAATTATATTCGCCGCACAGCTGCGGAAGAGGATGCTTCATATGTATTTCCGATATAAGCATAGGATACGCAGAGATCGATGCGACGGCAGCAGCGATTCAAGTGCTGCAGAGTGACACAAAGTGACCGCATGCACCGCCACGTTCCTTTGCACATACATCCCATTAGTGTACTCCGAGGAACACATGCTCGTACTGTAGATGTCAAAACGAACTTGTCTGAAAGAGCGCGCGTATCTCACGTGTACCTCGGGTGGGCCGCGCGATTGCTGAATGGGCGGGCCTAGGGGGCAACGTGATTGGTCGAAAGGGAGCCGGTCAGATGCGATATAAGTGGACACCCGTCTAAACACCATCCCCGGCTGCTCATAGTTCGAGACATTCGTTTGCTTGTTTTGTTTTTCTTTTTTTTTACCTAATACCTGACTCGTGAAGTATGAGCTTGAACAGTGTTATGAGCCCATCGGGCACACAAGGATAAAAACACATTGCGCAGTGGTCCAGTTGATTGTTGACACCTTCCGTGGTGGTTGTGAAGTGAGTTATTTTCTCCCTCTGCGTAGCTTGGCCCCCAGAACAATACAGTGCCAAGGGAATTACACGTGCCACCGGGGACAGAAATGCGCGAACACATGATGTAAAACAGGTACAGCAGCGCTTTGCGCAGTCTGTCCCCGTTTCTATTCGCGTGTTCGTACAACCTCCCCTCGCTGCAAGGTCTGATATACAGTTAAGGCGCTCTTTAACAGCAAGGAGCGTTTTAACGGAAATGTATCGCATTTTTTCGGTTCAAGGTCGCCGTTATGATTTTTTTCTTTATTTTAAAGAAAGCACTTTTAGCTAGCTCCCATCTCGCCGCCAAAACATGGTTGACGCATGACGGCTCGCGTTATCATGCGCCGACGCTTCCTGGTGGAAAATCGGCGCTTCTAAATCGGTAAGCTTGATAAACACACTGGGGATACAACAAGGACCTTTCTAATTGCTTATGGCAGGCACGTGTGCCCATGCGTGCAAGAGGCAGGCTGTGTACATCTGCACACACGTGGCCCGCTAGTGTGATGGCGGAATATGTGTATGATTGCAACGCGACCCACGTCAGGTGGCCTGTTCTTGGCAAGAAGTGTGGCATATATAGTAAGCAGAGGTGCGAAGGCTTCCTGGTCACAATGAGTTGACATGTGGTGTTACAGAAGTATTCAGGAAACAATAATAAAAGCGCGTATTTATATCGATCGGGAAAAAATGTTTAATTTCCTTCCGCACGTTTGCTTATTTTGACTTATTTCTTGACAACACATCATGATCCTCCTCCTTGGCAGCAAATATTACGTTTGAATTTTATGTTGAGGTTGAATTTATTGAGCGTACTTAAAGCTATTAAATGCCGCAATGTTTTTTTGTTTTTTACGACTGTAACTGGCACACTAGCTAAAGGGCCTATGTAGTCACTAAATACATATATTGTGACTTCGTATCAGTATATTGATTCCCCAGCTGTGTAACATGTCAATTCCCAGTGGATCGCAACAGCGAAAAAGTAGGAATTATTAGCATTTTCTACCCAAGATTTCAAATGCAAAATGAAAAGGAATGTGACGGGTTTTTCGCAACACGGATGCCAGTTTTCGCCTACCTTTCCTAGATTCATTGTGAACGCCTATTTCCAGAAGCGGTCGGAGAGCGCCGCCAACTCTGTAGCTTTCAGTGCGCTAATGTGTACTCCACTGCGGCGCCATTAGCGACAGATACGGGGGGGCCCCGCCGTGGGTCTCCAAAACGCAGTCGCCATTTCGCCTGAAACATGCGCATGTCACTGCACGAGAGTGCATGGCTTGCCTAACCACCGCCTCCGTTTTTTTTGTTCGTGTTTCTGCAGCGCTACGAGCCACACTGCACAGTGGTTCACCGGTGTGCCCCGGACACGGCCTGCTGCGACCTCGAGGACGAGCACTGCCAGCCCAAGGCCATCCAAGTCGTGGAGCGCAGGTTCCTGGTGGCCGAGCTGGACGCCAGTGGGCAGGAGCTGGCAGACCCAAACCAGCGACTCCGCCCAAAGTTGGAGTCGCTAGCCTTCGACAACCACACCGAGTGCGAGTGCCGATCCAAGTACGACCGCATTCGCTGATGCAGTACGCCTCCTAGAGATGGACAAGCGACCCCGCTCTGCACGCAAACGCACCGTAGTACCTCGACTCGCCCGGCGGCGGCACGAGAGGCCGTCGCGCCTCCTGCTGTCTCCATTCTGGCCGGACAGGGCCGCCGGCCACGTGATGGCTTCTTCAGCTCACTCGGCGCGTGTGCCGTCGCACCCACCTGCTCGTTATTTATTGACTGTGCTTCGTCCGTCATTGTTTCACGTTATTTATTGCGATCATGAGCCATTCTCTCACAACCTATTCCATATATAGAAGCCGACGCGCTCCTAGTCACATCATCCGTTATTTATTTGCAAATAAATATATGTATTTTTACAACGCACGTCTCTTTGTGGTCACTGCTTTCCTTTGGAGATATTCTAGATGCTCCAGTCAAAGTTTCGATGGACCTTGCATTCTTTGCCTAAATTGAGAACAATTTGGACTGGAAGCTGGGAAAGATGGGAATGGGTGGAGGGTGCGGGGACGGCAAGGTTTATTTTGCGGTACTGAAGAATTGTGCCTGTCTTTTGCGCACGAAGCGGTGCGATTCTCTTGCGACACGCGTCCCTTCTGTCGACAACACTCCGTCAGCTTCTCTCGCGCAGCACGAGAAAGCAGACACAACTCTTGATAAAAAGTTTTGCTTTACTTTTTTTTCTTCTGTGCAGTGCTTCAAATCACTTTGAGTGTCATATTCACTTCTCGACCGACCGTCGCACGGCCAACAAAAACCAAAAGGAAATAAACAGAGAAGTTGACACATTACCCCGCAGACGTTTCTCTAAGAGTAGCTTCGTGAAGTTCATAAACTGTTAGCAAAAAAACACCCAAAAGGAATTAAATGGCTTGTCCTCTAGTGCACACCCGAAAGGAGGTTTTATTTACTCCATATAAATGGAGTATTTTATTTGCTCCCTTATACAAGGGAGGGATTTAGGTGTACAAGGGAGTAAATTTTTTATTACCCACAGAAATGGAGCCCAACAATGGCGTCATGTTTATTTATCCTCATTCAGGCCCATTTTGACAGCAGTGACAGCGGCGGAAACGGGCAGTAGCTCTGTGAGCAGCCGGCAACCCAACGTGGCAAACTGCACTGCCCTAATGTGACCCCGCGTCACGCATTTCTTTTCGCCGTCTGCAAGCCCAGCGGCGGCGTAGGCGGTGGGAGTCGTCTGTTTGTCGTCTCTTTCGCTGTACGAGCTCGTTTGGTCGGCCATGTTCGTAGATAAAGGGATGCAAGATTATAATGAATAGTTGACAACTGAAAAGGAGTCACGAGGTAGTTTTCACGGTCATGCTCCACGCTATATTTGACTAAAAACCCGAGCAGAAAAGTTGAAAACACCCCTGATGGTAGTTTGGAATGCCCATGTTTGCCTTCCTATTCACTTCAATAGGGCGTGGCTTTTCAATACGACTGAAGAAAAATGTAGCCTCATCAGCTCAGTCAAGAGCTCAGCATTGACGCTATGTTCTATCACAATTCCATGTTCATGCAACACATAATCTGTTGCAACAAATTGCGGGAACCACACTGAAAAAAGCCTGTGAGAATTAGGCCTAAGCGGGGCTGTAACGGGATGGCGACACTAACATATGAAGGTCAGGTGTGGTTAGAGCACTAGAGGCTTCACAGGAACCATTTAATTAAGCAGATTACTGCAACGGAAAACGGTGACAAGCCGATATCTTGTACCGGGGCAGGCGCCCGTGAAGGAGCAGAAGAGAGCAGAGATCCAGCGATGATGCTAACCAAGCGGTCGTCACTCACCGCCATTATCAGACGACTGGCTAGAAGCAGACGAGAGGCTAGGGGGCGGTGCGGATTGCACAAATTGATGTTTTTTTTTACTCCATTGAGGACTTGGGGGGCATTGAAACCAAGAAACATTTAAAAATGGAAGTTATAAGGAGGAAAATCCTCCTTTATACCTCATTACTGAGTGCAGTGAGTAAAATAGGTCATTTAGAACATTTTTACTCCATATTGATGGAGTAAGTTTTTGCACATATGGAGTTTAAAGGTGGGCGTCCACCATTTAAACTCCCATTTCGGTTTATTTTTGTTTACAGTGTATAGCGATGCTTGTTTCCTGCTGGCGTTGCGACTCGTTGCGACATGGCAGTGGTGACGACGTGAATGCACATCGTCTGAACCCCGCTCTACTGCCTTGTTGCAGATCGCTTCGCCAACGATTGCAAGTGTTGCAGCGACGACATAGCATGGAACATCAGAATCTAGCTGTTTCCTTCACATCGACAGCAAAACGTCACCGTCCGTGGCACTGGCTGTCTGCACATCGCATCGAGCGACGAGAAGAAGCCTGTGAAGCCAAGCCGTCACTGCCCCCAGCTTCACATGGCAGTGGCGACGACGTGAATGCACATCGTCTGAACCCCGCTCTTCTGCATTGTTGCAGGCCACTGCTTACAGCGTACTGCTGCTGCTTGATTAATTATCCACGTCGTC
Organism: Amblyomma mixtum; assembly: GCF_055824585.1. NCBI lineage: Eukaryota > Metazoa > Arthropoda > Arachnida > Ixodida > Ixodidae > Amblyomma > Amblyomma mixtum. The sequence continues at coordinate 46,023,960 of NC_143014.1, forward strand.
TCCACTGCCAAGTTCAAACAAGTTGAAATCTGTTGTTGTTCAAAGATGTCGAAAGAGCTGGCTGAAGTAAAGGATGATATGCGATCAGAATTTCTCATGCTTAAAGAGGAGCTCCGACAAGAAGTGAAGACGTTGAAAGAATCAGTTTAGCGGAGATTAAGGAATGTAATTCGGCAAATACGATCTGAGCAGATTGAAACAGAGTCCTTACATATGCGAATGAAACACTCGAGGAGCTCCAGAAAAAACTGTAGAATGAAATTGAAAAAAAAAACTCTAAACTAGAAGAAGAGAATGAAATGCTTCGTTCAAAATGTGGGACCCTAGAGCTAAACACTGTAGAACTAGAGAAACGCCTTGTTCGTTTGGAGATGTACTCGCGAAAGGCGAACATTGAAATCCAGGGTGTAGAGCAGAAAGAGAGTGAAAGTGTTCTGGAGATAGTTTCCGAACTTGGGAAAGCTATCAGTGAGCCTACTTCTGAAGCTGACATAGAGCGCGTCATCGTTTACTCGCCCGACAAGGAAAAACTCCAAACATTCTCGTCCAGTTCAAGCCACGAGCGAAACGCGATGAAACGCTCTGGAAAGCAAAGAAAATGCGCCTCACAAACACCGATGTGGGACTCGAAGGAAGTGAGCCTATATATGTGAATGAACACCTTTGCCCAGTCTTGAAACGTTTGCTCGGCCTGGCTGCCAAAAGGAAACGGGAGCATCAGTGGAAGTCCGTCTGGTCGGTTAATGGGAAGATTTTCGCAAAGCAGGCAGACGGCACTGATGCTCTGCAGATAGAAAATGAAAATGACCTTGAAAAGATCTGCTAGGCAACGTTTAGAGAGGGGCGCAGCGATACCGCATCTATCGAATATGCGCTACCACGAGTTTGCTTTTCCACAAAACATAAAACTTGACCAGTACATAAAAAAACCTCGTTTTAAATATCTATACGCGTTCAGTTTGTAACAAGGATGAGTGCATTAGTAGTTTTCTAGATGAATTTAATTCCACGTTTAAGATAATTTTGACAGAAACTTGGTACTATGAGCATTGTAATATGCTTTGCCTGGAGAGGTATAGAAACTTTTTTATTAATCGAAACTACACACAAAACACACACAACACCACACAACACACACATAACACACACTCAACACACACACGCACGCACACACACAACCACAAATCTACATATCTTTTTCAAGAGATCGGTATCGAGTGAGATAAACGCTTCGGATAACGAAGCGTATACTTCTCTGCATACTCTTTCAAGCAGTCAAGCTGTTCATGCTATCGCAAACTATATATATATTTGCGTAGCATGAACAGCTTGACTGCTTGAAAGAGTATGCAGATTTGTATACGCTTTAGATAAACCGTAACAACATGCACGCGTTTTAAGTTCTGAAGAATGCTTAGCTGGGACACCCTATATATATATATATATATATATATATATATATATATATATATATATATATATATATATATATATATATATATATATATATATATATTGACCAAATGTTTAGGGGAATCCCCCAAGGTGGAGTAGATTTGTAATAAGGGAGTAATTACTCATTGACGTCCACCCGAGCGCAGCCATACGGCTACAAAGGAAAGCTACACAGCTTTCTCAGAAACTTCGTAGTTAAAGAAAAATTCGTCCTGGTCCGGGGTTCGAACCCGGGACCACCATTTCACCGGAGCAGTCGCTCTACCAATTGAGCTAACCGGGACGGCAAGCTCATGGTAGGGCGAGAAATATATGTGAATAAATGCACGTAAACGAACCCCTCTTTTGTAATGTCTGTGCAGCGAAGTTCCACAGCTTCACATGAAAGAGCATAAAATCTCCCACACTTCACAAAAAACTGAAAGCAGCAGCAGTACTGAACATAATTAACCAGTGCCATTTTGCTGCTGCTGCGAGGACATCTCGTCAGCGTCGCGGACATCATTTACCCGCGCAAAACAATTTACGTTAACCATGGTGGCACGAAACGAACGAACCTTAATACTTTAACACTCTACTCGTCTGCCAAGGAAGAGCAATAAGTGGCGCAAACACCTCAAACAGCGCATCAAGTATGCCAGCTGCCATCCTCAAGTGATAAGCGGAGCGAACGCCGCAGTCCACCTCTGCAAACGGCAAGCATAGCTGCCGCTCCCTCCAGCCGATTGTCGTTGGAAAAAGCGCCGCGCCGCGGTTGAAGCGAGCGCTACACAAGAAGGGGTATGAATCAAGAATCTGACAGACGCCAGGAGTAGTAGTAGGACAGCGCTATCACCACCGCGCGCCCAAACGCAAGCATGACGCAAGCAGTGCTACCATCTGGCTAGCGTCGCACCGCGGCAACTAACTGAAATGAGGTGTACCGTCGGCTCCCATGGCGAAGCGGGCGATGCGGCTGGCATTGTAAAAATGGAGGAGGCGCTGGCCCAAGACAGAGCTTCGCTTTGCTCTTAGTTCCAAGATAAGCGCCAGTGGGTTCGGGCAGCAGTTGAAAGAAAGCGCGGCTTCCGTTTTTCATCGTGATTCGCACGACGTTATCAAGCTTGTTATATGCGTCTTAGCTTGTTGGGGTATTGCTTCCAAATTCGAACTCATGAGATTGTCATCGTTCCTCCGCGTGCATTCTGCACACGCGACAGCGCAATTATCACCGCAGAAACGGAAGCCGCGCTTTCGTTCGACTGCCGCCCGTGCCCACTGGCGCTTATCTCGGAACCAAGCACAACGCGAAGCTCTGTTTTGGGCAGCGCGAAGCGAGTGATGCTTTTTACAAAGCTCGGACGAGAGCGCTGCAATCGCGGCGCGATTCGGGCGCACGGAGATTGATTGATTGTAAAACATTTTATTCGCCGGGAAGAGCTTGGCAAGAGGTCGCGTTAAGTGGTCGAGAGTACATAGCCCTCGACGACTTTGTCAGCCCACTCCACCGCCAAAACTTGCGTTCTGGGGTCAGAGCTAGCCAGCACTGTCTCCCACCGCTCGAGAGAAGGAGCTCTAACTAGATCACCCGGAGGTGGCTCTATTTTGCAGTCCCACAGGATGTGATCGTAGGTAGCACGTTGGCCACAGTGTTTGCAGTTTGGGTTGTAAAGATCTGGATAAATGTGCGCGAGGAGTGATGGGGTGCGTATCGATCTCGTCTGTAGACGACGCCACGTAACCTCTTGTTCTTTAGTAAGTCTTTTGTCTGGAGGGGGGAAAATTCTCCTCTCTAATTTAAAATGATTGGTGAGATCATGATATGTGATCATTGAGTCCTTCGTGAAATTCAGGGAGCCAGACTCATCCACTGCCCGGTCGACGAAACCTCGGGCTTTATTGTGGGCTGCCTCGTTCCCCGGATTCCCCGAATGGGCTGGGACCCATATCAATTCGGAATAATTTGGTGAGAATTTGGTTGCGTTAAGGATTCTAAGGGAGGTGTTTGTAATTCGCCCTTTAGCGAAATTATTGATACCCATTTTGGAATCGCTGAGGATGATGCTCCCTTGGGTATGTGCTAGGGCGAGGGCTATAGCCGCCTCTTCTGCCGTTTCAGAGGATTTCGTTTTGATTGTCGCCGAGACGATGTGGTCACCATTCTCGTTCACAACCACAATTGCAAAGGCATTGGTATTTTTGTATTCTGCCGCATCTACATAAAGTGTTGCAGCGCACTGTCTGTATTTCTTATGTAAGGCTTTGGCTCGTGCTTGTCTTCTACCCTCATGGTGTAAGGGGTGCATGTTTTTGGGGAGTGGTTTGATTAGTAGGGCCGTCCTATAGCCGCGGGGTAAGTCTACTTTAGCATCGTTATTCGTAGGTTGAAAGTTAATTCCGAGCCTGGTAAGAATACTCCTGCCAGTTCTGTAATTGGCTAATCGCGCGGTTTGAGCCATTAAATGGGCTTCTTTCAGTTCATTGTAGCGCGCTGTCACGTAGTATTTTTTTAAAATCCGCGGGCTTTCATGCGAAGCATACCAGCCGCACAACCGAGCTCTTCCTTGCTGCGCCGCGCGCGGCCGCGTAGCTACCACTTGACCTACATCGGCGCACCACGTGATATGACGTCACAACAGCTGTGAAAGCTGGGGCCCAACTCGTGCGCTCGCTTGCGGACGCGCAGCCTCCACCGGCGGCCTAACACCGCTCCTTCCGCTAGGGGCGCTGACGTCACAACAGCTGTGAAAGCTGGGGCTCAACTCGTGCGCTCGCTTGCGGACGCGCAGCCTCCGCCGGCGGTATGCTTCGCATCCTAGGCTTAACCATAAGCTAAGCCAGGCCATTTTATTGTTTCTCCCGAATAAAAACGGCCACGCTAAGTCTAGCTCGTAGGAAGTGCCTGGGTTGGACAATATTTGTAGAGGTCCACAACTTTCCTATTGACGCCTAAAACGTTTCAAGCTGTATTTAAAAAGTTAATTTATTTATCTCGACTAATTATTCAAATAGCAGGAGCGAAAAACATGGTACTGTAACTTTAGATAAACCTTATCAACATCTACGCGATTTCAGTTCTGAAGAACGCTTAGTTTTTTTTATAAACCTTGGTTCAAGTTAGTTGGGAAACCCTGTATATATATAAGCAAACAAGGGGTGGGAACGAGGGGTTCGTTATAAATATGAGAGAAGCCAACAGCCACAGAAACCAAGGGACACAGGGGATTTATAATTTATTTATTTTGTGCTGCTGTTCAATCTAGAATATTACATATTCATTACATATTTAGTAATATTCTAAATCGAACAGCACAAAATAAACCAATTAATTAAAAATCCCCTGTGTCCCTTCGTGTCTGTGACTGTTGGCTTCTCTCATATATATATATATATATATATATATACACATACACACACCAGGTGTCCCAGCTAAATGTAACCAAGCTTTTAAAAAACACGGGGTGTCCTAGCCGTCTGAAACTAAATGAGGGTTGTTTTGGAGTCGCGTGACCTAGTCTGCAGCATATTTTTCGTTCTTCAAAGTTGACTAAATAGTTAAGCTTAATTAACTAACTTTTTAATTATTGACTTGAGGAACAAAGTGTGAAAGGAAAAGTTGTAGATCGCTTTGAGAAACAGCTTACTGAGACATTTGCAGCAAAGTAATATTTACGTAAAGTAGTTTTTTTTACCGGCCTTCCGGACGGAGCCGATTCTAGTTTGTGCCAGAAGGTTCTAGTAACTTCCAAAGCTTCTCGAATGCTCGCTATCAGCTTTAAAAAGAGCGCGGCCGACAGCGGCGGTCATTCTGTTCGACGACCGCCGAGAACGCTTGTTGCTACGCCGCCGCCGAGTGATTCAGTTCTTTGCGGGCGCAAGTCAGCCCGAATAAAGAGTTTCGTTTCGAAGACGTTCTCGCTGTTTTCCTGTTCGCCGTACTGCAGTCTCCACTGCGTGACATCTGGTGGAGGAGCGGGGTAGACGTCCTTCTTTGTGATGTTGTTCAAGCGCCGGTAATCAACGCAGAATCGAAGTGCACCGTCTTTCTTTCGCACTAGAACAACAGGTGCCGCCCAGGGGCTCTTAGAAGGCTGGATAACGTCATCGCGCAGCATTTCTTCCACTTGGTCCCGGATGGCTTGTCGTTCTCGCGGCGACACTCGGTAGGGGCGCTGGCGGAGAGGTCGGGCATGCTGGTCGGTTATAATGCGATGCTTGGCAATCGGCGTTTCTCGGACTTTCGGCGATGACGAGAAGCACTCGCTGTAGCTTTGAAGGAGATTGCGGATCTGGTCTTGTCTGTTCCGGGGCAGGGCTGGATTTATGTCGAAAGTGGGCGAGTTCTCTTGGTCAGGCGAATCTGCGGATGGGTCGGAGAGGGCGAAGAAGTCTCGTACGTCGAATATTTTGTCGAGGAAAGCAATCCTCGTTCCTTTGCTAATGTGCCGGTATTCTTCGCTGAAGTTAGTCAGCAGTACTTCGGCTTGGCCTTTGCGGAAATGTGCGATGCCTCTTGCGATGCCGATTCCTCGGTCGAGAAGCAACTGCATGTTCCCCTCGATAATGGCTTCAGTGTCACTCGCTTCCGTGGCGCCTACGGTGATGATGAGGCTTGAGCGGGGTGGGACAATCACTTGTTCCTCCAGGACACTAAGCGCAACGGGATGTTCCGGAGTTCTCGTCGACGGGATGGCCTCGTCCGTGGAAAGTGTGATCATCTTGGATCGCAGGTCGATGATCGCTTGATGCTCATTAAGGAAATCCATGCCCAAGATCACTTCGCGGGAACATTGCCGTAGCACTACGAAGGTCGCGGGATAGGTATGTCCCTTGAGAGTCACTCGCGCTGTGCATCGTCCTGATGGCGTGATGAGGTGGCCCCCTGCGGTGCGAATCTGTGGGCCGTCCCAAGCGGTCGTTACTTTCCTCAGTTGCGCAGCGAATGGCCCGCTCATCACCGAATAATCGGCTCCTGTGTCGACTAGAGCGGTGACTTTCCGACCGTCGATAACCACTTCTAAGTCGGATGTCCTGGCTCTAGCGTTGCGCGTCGTCTTCGGCGTCGGGTCACGGCTTCGTCGGATATGTGAATTGTGGGTGGGGCGTGTGATCGAAGCTTTTACTGATGACGGCGTCGTTTTGAAAGCGGTTCGAGTTGTGGTCGAGGTTGTCGTATGCGGAGTCGGCGTAGTGGGTGCGACGTCTTCATACGGTGTGGTCGCTAGAGGATCTTCGTCGTTTCCTCGGCAAGCAACCTGACCTCCACAGGTTGCTTTGTTTAGTTTCGCCTACGTGGGCTAGGGGACCTTCCTCGGATAGCCGCGGCGTAGCTGCGGCCCGGTGATGCAAAACGTGCGGTGGACGGCGACGGCGAGCGGGAAAGACGGCTTGTCGACGCGTACTCCCCTCTGTGCAGGTAGTCGTCGATTTCCCGTGGTCACTGGCCGGGAAATGGTCGTGGGGCGTCGATGGCGAAACCACGCAGACCGATGCGTCTGTACGGGCAGTGGCGAAGTACATGACCGGCTTCGCCGCAATGGAAGCACAGCGGGCGGTTGTTGGAAGTCCTCCAGGCGTCGCACTTCCTGGGGCTTGGGCGTCGGTCGTAGGCTGGGCGGGCGGGGGCAGGGGGACGGCGTTCGGGAACAGCTGGTTCACGTCGAAGAGGCGGAATGCGGCTCTCGCGTTGGGGCTGAGGACTGCGTAGTGCAGCAGCGTAGGTTAAGGCTGGAGGTTCACCTGGAGGTGAAGATGACGGTGTGCCAAGCGTATGCTTCACTTCTTCGCGTACAATTTCCTCAAGGGTAGCTACTTGAGGCTGGTTGAGAGATGGTAGCAGGCGACGCAGCTCTTCCCGTACAATTTCGCGGATAACATCCCTCAGGTGGCCTCCGAATGCTGTGCCATCCGAGAGGGCAGACGAGGTCACTTGGGGCTGTCGAGGAAAATGACGGGCTCGTGCTTCCAAGGTTTTCTCAATGGCGGCTGCTTCAGTGGTGAATTCCGCGACCGTCGTCGGTGGGTTGCGGGTGAGACCGCCGAAAAGTGCCTCTTTAGCACCACGCATCAGAAGCTCCACCTTCTTCTCCTCCGCCATGTCAGGATCGACTCGTCGAAAAAGGCGCTTCATATCTTCTACATATGCGGTCGCTGACTCGTTCGGGTGTTGGATGCGTGACTGTAGGAGCAGCTGAGCTCTTTCTTTCCTGATGATGCTCGTGAAGGCCTTCAGGAACTCCTGTTTGAATAATTCCCACGTCGGTAGAGAAACTTCGTGGTGTTCGTACCATATTCTCGCTGGTCCTTCCAAGGCGAAGAAGACATGGCTCATTTTAGTCTGGTCGTCCCAACTGTTGAACACGGCGACTTGCTCAAACTGTTCTAGCCATTCCTCGGGATCCTCGCTCGGTGAAGCGTGGAACGTGGGCGGCAGTCGCGGCTAGTGTAAAATAACGGGGGCTGGTGTCGTAGCCATGGCTGAAGTCAAAATTGATGGGTCCTTTTTCGCTCGCGTGCGGTCCGGTAGCAGTCCGAATCCTGGTGGACACCTCTGGAGACGACGGCTGCTTCGCCCTTCGCCTTCGGGGGGGACGGCGCCGGCGGCTTTCGCGTGATCTTCTTCGAGACGGCTCGGGCTGCTCTGACGGCTCCCAGGGGGTGAGGGCGACAGGGACATCCGTTAGCACCACCACCAGATGTCACGCAGTGGAGACTGCAGTACGGCGAACAGGAAAACAGCGAGAACGTCTTCGAAACGAAACTCTTTATTCGGGCCGACTTGCGCCCGCAAAGAACTGAATCACTCGGCGGCGGCGTAGCAACAAGCGTGCTCGGCGGTCGTCGAACAGAATGACCGCCGCTGTCGGCCGTGCTCTTTTTTAAAGCTGATAGCGAGCATTCGAGAAGCTTAGGAAGTTACTAGAACCTTCTGGCACAAACTAGAATCGGCTCCGTCCGGATGCGATCAATCGAGATAATTCTAGGCGCGTCTTGCGTCACAAACGAAGCGATAAAGCGGCGTGCCGGCAGCCTTGAAGCATGAGCAAATAAACACAACAAACAAACGCTACAAAGATTCGCGGCAATATACGAGGTATAAATGAAATGAAATTTAAGCGCACACGAAAAACGCACACAAGAGGAGATACACACAGGACAGGCGCTATCTCCTCTTGTGTGCGTTTTTCGTGTGCGCTTAAATTTCATTTCATTTATAGCTATGCACCATCTAGCCCAAACAGAAGTTTTGTTAAATATACGAGGTCTGTTAGAAAAGTACCCGACTTTATTTTATTTTTTTTTGCGAACACCTGATGGATATGAAACAAGCGCGCTTACAGCAGCCGACCTTGAACCCTCGTGCGCATGCACGAATTTTTTCCCGCCTGCCGATAGCGTCAGTCGCTGGGAAGCAGCGTTTGAGTGAGGCAGTGCGCAGTGCTCTCGTCGGTTTTTTGTTGCAAGGAAAACGGCGGAGCGAGAGGAGCAGCGCTACTACCTCAAATTTTGCCAGAAACTTGGCGATAGCCAAGTGGAAACCATTCGAAATGTTCAGACGGCTTTCAGTGTTGATGCTATGAGCAGCACACAGATTAAGCAGTGGTGCAACTGGTTTAAAGACAGCCGCACATCCGTGGAGAGAGAGCCACGCTCCGGTCGGCCATCAACATGCCGAAATGACCAGGTAATTGCCGAAGTGAACGCTGTGGTGATGCGGGACTGTTGTGTGACTATCCGAGAAATTGCGGGAGAGGTGGACATCAGCAATTTTTCTGCACATTCCATTATCACCGAAGATTTGGCCATGGAGAGAGTGGCAGCGAAATTCGTGCCGAAGCTGCTGACGGTGGAGAAAAAGCAGCTTCGTGTTGAAGTCTCACAGGAGATGCTGGATTCCACAAACAGTTACCCTGACTTCACCGACGCCGTAATCACTAGTGACGAGTCTTGGGTGTACGGGTACGACCTGGAAACCAAATCCCAGTCGTCACAGAGGACGCATTCCACGTCACCAAGACCAAAGAAGGCCCGCCAAGTGCGCAGCAATGTCAAAGTGATGCTGACTGCTTTTTTGACTCCCTCTGTGTGGCACACCACGAGTACGCACCCCACAGGGTCAAAGAATGACTAAATAGTACTACAGGGATGTCCTCCACCGCCTACGTGGTGCTATGCGGCGCAAGAGACCGGAATTGAGGTCAACAAGAAATTGGCGCATCCCTCGCGGCATTGCTCCTGCACATTCCTCTCATTTGATTCAGACTTTTCTGGCGAAAAACCAGACTCCTGTAGTTCAACAGGCTCCTTACTCTCCTGATATGTCCCCCTACGACTTCTGGCTGTTTCCTAAAATGAAGAGGCCATTGAAAGGAGCGCCATTTCAGAAAAGAAAGGACATTATGGCTGCAACGACAGCAGAGCTAAATTCCATTCCGAAAAGGGCCTTTTCGGAATACTTCCAACAATGGCAGCACCGCTGCGAGATGTATATGGAGCCCCAAGGAGACTACTTTGAAGGTTATTAGGTTTCTAACGCTCCAGTTATGCCAGTCTTTTTTCTTCGGCCAAAGGTCGGATACTTTTCTAACAGACCTCGTATATAGTCGAACAAATATGTTTCCTTTAACGAAGCGTATACTTCGCTATATACTCTTGTAAGCAGTTAAGTACTTTATGATTTAACAACCTATATATATATATATATATAAGCTTTACCACTACAAGCCTTAGTAGAACGAAAGCTCGGTGGTAGCCAGCATCTGGATAAACGGAAAAATCGTTCACCTCGCGCGTGAAACTGCCAGCCTCTCGCGCTGTGCTTTGAATATTGTCATCTCCATCAGTCTTAAACTGAGCTGTAGTCGGTCCAAACACTACAGCATGCGGACAGTTGCCCGTGCGAGGCCAAGTTCGAACCGCGGTTGGTTTTGTGCGACCTCTTCCTAGTAGGGGGCCTCCCAGCTTCCAAGCTCAAGAAAGCTCCATCTGACGAGCGCGGAGTAAGTCACACAGAACGGCAGCAAGGAAGCGCCAAGCTCAGTGCTTACTTGCGTTTAGGAGTACGGAGTACTAACCCTCACCTAACCATCGTTCTTCCTCCCTTAAGCCTCATGCCATCCCTGTCAGTAAAGATTAATGAATGAATGGGCAAGGAAGAGCCATCTGACGAACACGGGGCAAGTCATGAACCACCACAGCAGGATCAACAAAAGTGCTCACGAAATCGGAACCCGCATGCTTCCACCTCCCCCCCCCCCCCATCAATCGTACTGAACGCCCGTGTTTTTGCGTGCGTGCGTGCGTGCGCGCGCGCGGGTTTGTCTGTCTCGGTCTGCTCTGTCTGTGTGGAGCGCTCTCTGTCCGTGTCTGTCTGTCTCTTTCTGTCTGTGTCTGTGTGTCTGTCTGTCTGTCTCTTTCTGTCTGTGTCTGTGTGTCTGTCTGCCTGTCTCTTTCTGTCTGTGTGTGTGTGCGCGCGTCTGTGCGCGTGTGTGCGCGCGCGTGTGCGCGAGTGTGTACGCGAGTGTGTGTGTGTGTGTGTGCGTGCGTGCGTATGTGTGCGTGCGTATGTGTGGCTGATTCAGAAGGAGAAGGAAAGAAAGGAGCCTGCCTACGTGAAGCCAACTTCGAATTGCCCCACACGGTTGATGCTGAGACGTGCCTTGCTTACATGGTTGGTAGATTGACTTCTTCAGCCCTGAGAACAATCTTTACCTTTTATAAGAGTGGCAAGGCGCGGAAAACGTGATGGCGGCATTTCGCCAGCTTGAAACGCCCCTGTAAGACACGAGAAATAGTAGGTCGCTGTCAGAAATGGTCAAATGCCCTCATTTTCGACCCTCCGCGGTGGCTCAGTGGTTAAGGAGCTCGTCTACTGAGCCGCAGTACGCGCTGTTATGACTCTACCCCCCCCCCCCCCCCCCTTTGTGCGTTCCTGCCTCAGTCGTCTATTCCCACAGGCAATACGGGGCTGTGCTACAGTGGTGCTTCTCTGAGTACGCGCTCCCATGCGACACCTGCAAAGAACAGTGGCGTCCGACACGACGGACGGAGTCTCTAGACGACTCCTTTCTTCCACTGCGGCGTCACTGCCACCCCGTACCCAATGCAGCGGCAATGACCCTTGCGACCATGTATGTACCACCGCCAGGGAGAGGGCACTCAACGCCTGCTGCGACGCACCGAGACGAGCGGCTGTCAATCTTCCGCGCTTCTCCCTTTGTCGACGGCGCGGGTGGCACCGCTGCCACTATTCGCCTTCGGGCGTCTCCCTGAACAAAGGCATGGGACCCTGGCCGGCTTCCTGAAGGGTCATCAGCTGACGGCTGCGTTTGGTTAGCTGCGCGTCCAATTGTGGGGGAGGAGTTGACCTGAGGAAAGGACCCCCCTCGGGAATGACTCAGCCGAGGAAGACGCTGGAGAGGGGAGCGCCGTTAATGAGTGCGCGATTTCGACGAAATGGCAAAGCCAGCCAATGAGCGTCGTTGGCTACATCCAAAGGCTGTGCCCAAGACGGAGTCCCAGCGATTGTACGAAAAAGGCGGGAAGACAGGGGGGGGGGGGGGGGGGGGGCTATTTAAAGCGCCCGACATGTTCATCGGGCAGCGATTCCTTGATACTCTTCTCGGTTTTTACTCCGTTTGTTGATGTTTGTAAATAATGTTGTAAATATGTGAATACAGTTTTCCCTTCTTTCTCCTACTCCTCGTCTCCGGCCCACCTTCTTTCCTCCATCGGCACAGCGGCGGTGTTCCTGGACCCGATGCCTGGTGAAACACGCTACTAGCGCGGCAAAACATACCAACTGGTGGCAGCGGTGGTAACGCCCACGCTTGGTCCTGGCTTCAGCAGTGGTGAGCGCTTGACTTTCTTTGAGAATCTGCCAGTCTGATAACTCTGCAAATTTTACCAGAACCTGTAGATTAATTTTCTGCACGTGCTCGCTAAAGCATTTCACGCAGCAGCTTGTTTTGAAAGTCCTCGTTCGCAAATTGCCATGGATTTGAGCAAACTAAAGAAGCCAGAGTTGATTTTGCTTTGTGAAGAACTGGGTATTGAGGTGAGGAAAAGTCACAAAAAGCCGCATCTGATTGAAGCTGTTGAGGAATGTGGTGCTGAGGATGACGAAATTTCGGAGACCTGGGAGGTCATTCAGGAGGGAATCAGGAAGGCTAAGTTGGAGGCCGACAGCGTTGAAAAAGAACGCCTTTACCTCAAGGAAGCCGCTAAAGAGGAAGCTGACAGCGTTGATAAAGAACGCCTTTACCTCAAGGAAGACGCTAAGGAGGAGGCCGACAGCGTTGAAAAAGAACGCCTTTACCTCAAGGAAGCCGCTAAAGAGGAAGCTGACAGCGTTGATAAAGAACGCCTTTACCTCAAGGAAGACGCTAAGGAGGAGGCCGACAGCGTTGAAAAAGAAAGCCTTTACCTCAAGAAAGTCGCTAAGGAGGAGGCCGACAGCATTGAAAAAGAACGCCTTTACCTCAAGGAAGCCGCTAAGGAGGAGGACGACAGCGTTGAAAAAGAACGCATTTACCTCAAAGAAGTCGCTATGGAGGAGGCCGACAGGGTTGAAAAAGAACGCCTTTGCCTCAAGGAAGCCGCTAAGGAGGAGGCCGACAGCGTTGAAAAAGAACGCCTTGACCTCAAGGAAGCTGCTAAGGAGGAGGCCGACAGGGTTGAAAAAGAACGCCTTTACCTCAAGGAAGCCGCTAAGGAGGAGGCCGACAGCGTTGAAAAAGAACTCCTTTACCTCAAGGAAGCCGCTATGGAGGAGGCCGACAGGGTTTAAAAAGAACGCCTTTATCTCAAAGAGGCCGATGAAAGGCAGCTTGCTCTAAAGCGTTTGGAGTTGCAAATTAGGCGAAGCGCGCCGAAAGTAATTCGGCATTAAATCACGAGGTTTCGGCGCAAAGAAAAATTAAAATCGAAGATCTTCTGCAGCCTTCCAATGTATCACGCGTTCGACCTATGGCTAATTCTTAGAAAGATAGTCGGGTGCGCTTTCCTGCAAACGAGAGCCACGGGCTCCGCGATAAACGCGTCGTCGATTAGCCCTCCTGCATTCGAAGACGAAGATGCTTGCAGCACAAAGGAAGAGGTTAGAAAGGAAAAAGCTTTTGAAGCTAAAAAGCCGATCGTCTGTTTCCGGTGCCGAGAGCCCGGACACCTTGCTACCGGCTGCCGTAAGCCTAGAGTTGTCTGTGCGTTTCCAGACAATGGGGACGAGAACTTGCAACTCTTGCAGCCCTCTCTCCGGGAACTAACAGTAAACGGAAAACTGTGCAATGTTCTCCGTGACTCGGCTGCCACCATCAACGTTGTCGACAGTGCAATAGTTAAGCCTGAAGATTTCACAGGAGAGTATGCCTGCATAAGGCGAATAGTGAATGAAACCAGCGTGTCTTTACCCATTGCCCGCGTCGCGATCGAGGACCCGCTCGGGGTGCTTCTGACCGAGGCAGACGTCTCTCAAAACCTGCCTAAGCAGTATCCTTACATTTTTTCAAATTGCTCGGATATGCTGCTCAAAGAAAAGGGCCTTTGTTTTGAAGACAACGCTGCGCAGGTCCTCACCATTTCGAAGGCTCGAGAATTCGCAGCAACAGCAGAGCACGTTGGTGAGAGGGCAAACATGACCCTGTAAGCCTGATAAATTCTCACAGTGGTGAGCTAGAGCAGGCTCTATTAAAAACTGTCGATGAGGCGAACGCCGGCGACTTAACCTGTGACGGTTCCGCGATTGCTAGTGATGCGCCAGGCAAATCAAGAGCGAGGGTTTCCACAGAGCGGCAGCCCACAGAGGTGGCCAAACAGGAAGTGTTCATGAAGGGGAAAGTGCGGCTCATGTTGACTGCTACCCTGAGAACCGAACAAACGTGTAACCACCCCAATTTGGCACCTCAGCGCTCAAGAGTTCGCACGCGCCGCATGTAAGAAACACAAGCTAAGAAGACGCCAGGCACGAACCAAATCCGAGAGAGGCGGATACGCTGGCACTGCCTTCACTCTCGTTCCTTCCCTTCTCGCGCTCTGCTTTGTAAGCGCCAGCCAAGCTTCGGAACCGCAAGACTTCGACTAGGAACAGTTCGGGGTAGCAAGCTGAAATTCCAAACAGTGTGTAATGTCTCATCTGCTGGAGCAGCTGTCGGACCGCGGCCGCGCAGGGGGCGGCTGAAGAATAGTAATTAGTACATTCCTTGAGTCGCAACGCTATTTGTCGGCGGATACGATGCATAATCTCATCTTGAGTTCAATGCTTGTTACTTTTTGTTCATTTAACTCTCCTGTACAAAAATGAGAGCAAAATTTTGGAGTTGGGCATTGCGGGAACATTCAGTTCACATGCGTTGCTGAATAGGGCGAGATAATGGACGCTGATGGCCTCAGCCGAAGCTTTCCCGTGTAATGCCCTTCCCTGACTCCCCAGTCGTTAATCGGCCAGGCAAATTTGTACTTTCTTTTTTGTTTAGCGTGAATCATTTTTTTTTTTTTGCCTGTATGTGTGTTCAGCAGCTCCACCTTCACTTTATGTTCTCACAGGAGGTGACTTTCTGTGACATAAACCATTGTATGGACGCCATCAAAATCTTAGGAAGGTTTTCCTTTTGGCTAAACATGCTCTCTGTATTCTTGTTTGGTCAAACTTGGTAACTTTCCGAGGAAGACGTAAATTTCACGCGGTAGCTTATTTTCTCGAAAGAGGCTTTGTTGACGAAGACAGCTTGGCAGTTCTTAAAGTCGTTTTGGCGCTTTCTGTTTGTTGGGCTTTGGACTTTGCTGGCTGAGACCGTTACACCTGTCAACGAAGCAAGAAGAACCTTTGAGCCCAGCTATGACCCGAAGCAGAACGGACACAGCTCCAGATCTCTGCGGGGAGCAGCGTTGGCTGCAACCACTGCGAGACCTCTTCGGGCGCCGGACGAGCTGTTGTGACTCCCCCCCCCCCCCTTTCTGCGTTCCTGCCTCAGTCGTCTTCATTTAAGCCATTTCCAGAGCAAAGTGTATTGCTGGGTGAGTTGGTTGGGGTACATCTTGAGAAAAACAGCGCTTGCAGACAAAGGACCAGAACGAGAAGGACACACAACTGCGCAGTTGTGTGTCCTTCTCGTTCTGGTCCTTTGTCTGCAAGCGCTGTTTTTCTCAAGTTTCCAGAGGCAGTGCGCAGTTGTGCTACAGCGGTGCTTCTCCGAGTACGCGCTCCCATGCGACACCTGCAAAGAACAGTGGCGCCCGACACGACGGACGGAGACTTTGAGTCTAGACGACTCCTTTCTTCCACTTCGGCGTCACTGCCACCCCGTTTTCCTTTCTTAAGGAGTTATCCTTAGGCAGTACCCAATGCAGCGGTAGTGACCCTGCGAACATGTATGTCGTTAGGGAGACAGCACTCAACACCTGCCGCCACGCACCGAGACGAGCGGCTGTCAATCTTCCGCGCTTCTCCCTTTGTCGACGGCGCGGGTGGCACCGCTGCCAGTATTCAGTTTCGGGCGTCTCCCTGAACAAAGGCATGGGACCCTGGCCGGCTTCCTGAAGGGTCATCAGCTGACGGCTGCGTTCGGTTAGCTGCGCGTCCAATTGTGGGGGAGGAGGTGACCTGAGGAAAGGTCCCCCTCGGGAGTGACTCAGCCGAGGAAGACGCTGGAGAGGGGAGCGCCGTTGATGAGTGCGCGATTTCGACGAAATGGCAAAGCCAGCCAATGAGCGTCGTTGGCTTCATCCAAAGGCGGTGCCCAAGACGGAGTCCAAGTGATTGGACGAAAAAGGCGGGAAGACAACGGGAAGAGCTATTTAAAGCGCCCGACATGTTCATTGGGCAGCGATTCCCTGAGACTCTTCTCGGTTTTTACTCCGTTTGTTGATGTTTGCAAATAATGTTGTAAATATGTGAATACAGCTTTCCCTTGTTTCTCCTACTCCCCGTCTCCGGCCCACCTTCCTTCCTCCATCGGCACAGCGGCGGTGTTCCTGGACCCGATCCCTGGGGAAACACGCTACTACCACGGCAAAACCTACCAGCGGGTCCGAACCTGACTGCAGCGGCCGCGTTTCGATGGAGGCGGAACGCAAAAGGCGTCCATGTGCTGTGCGATGTCAGTGCACGTTAAAGATCCCCAGGTGGTCGAAATTATTTCGGAGTCCTCTACTACGGTACCTCTTTGTCTCTATCTTCTTTCAATCCCTCCTTCCTCCCTTCCTTTACTGAGCGGTTCAGGTGTCCACCGATATATGCGAGACAGATACTGCGCCATTTCCTTTCCAAAAAAAAAAACAAGTTACCAAACCAATTTACTCATTTTCGCCTTTGCTCCCTTACCCTCAAAATTAAATCATTGGCCCTTAGCCACCCTCACCCTCATTTTGTAAAATTCTCTGGCCCTTCCTCACCCTTACTTCGTCGGTCGTCCATCACCCTGACTCTCACAAAGCAGTTTTAACATATGACATACTTTTGCTTATTGCCGAAAGTGCTCATGTTACTGAGTAGCACTAGGAGCAAACTATTGCTCACTGCGTCCGCTTTCGGCAGTGTCGAACCACATGGTTCTTGTAAAGAAGCTTCGCTCTCCGAAGTTACGAGTACCGAAGAATGGCCGCATGAAATAACAGAGGGGCTACACTAATGCTGCAGCCGATCCCTCACAAGAGTCGGGTCAGTCTGCTACTCCTCCAGGCAGCGACTAAATTGAACTGAGCCGCAGAATCGGGTCCAAGACAAGGACAGCAAAATTCATCTCACGACGACCTGAATAGCCAATCAAAGGCGAATTCAGGAACATTTAACCCAGTAAATTCTCCTGCTTGCCGGTAGAATAGACATAGCCGTAAGTAATCGGGTCAACGTGTTCGCCGCTGCATCCTGCGTAAGTTTGCAGAGGGAGGAGCGACAAACAATTCCACCCCACCGGCGTAAGGAGCATTTTTGGACTGCTTACCCAAGACAGGGGTCACACCTGAATAGCCAGGCCGCTGACGGAAGGCTTGGAATGCGCACGGCAGATTGGACAAGAAAACACTTCAATCTGCATGAAGCAAGTTCCAACAGAAAGCAACTGGGTACAGAGGTCGTAATAACGTGATTACTAAAAGGCGGGGCACTGAAGCGTACGACACTAAGGAGTTACAGAATTGCATAGATAATGCAAAAGACGGGGAAGGTTAAATTAACACGCTGGTAATACCGGCATTATGACCGAAAATATGACTGAAGGAAACAATTATAAAAGTACAAGAGGAGTTTCAGAGATCGAGCTACAAAGTGAAAGGAAGAGTTTGAGAGAGCAGAGGTAAGCGGTGGCTTATCTGTGAGGTGAAAAACCCGTCACAAGGAGAGCAGCCGGGCTACAGATGCTGGCTGCAAGCGACCCCAGCTTACGCCATTCCCGAGCTGAAGTTCTACAAGACTTGCCAACTCGAATCCCCTAGGAGCTCAACGGCTATAGAACTCGCGGGAGCTCACCTTGCGTCAGCTATCTTGGCCTACATCCCACCCGGCCGATTATCCGCCACTGTATGCGACTCCAGGTCAGCACTCTTGTCAGACAGCACGATACCACCTTCACAGCGACAACCCTCCAAAGTAAGCTCCATTCCCTGGAAGACCACGGCCGCAGGCTTTCTGCCCACTGGTTGCTATTGCACACTGGCGACCCTAGCAACTAGGAAGCCGACAAATGTGCATGCCAAAGAAGCTCACGGCCTTTATCGCCCCGACTACAAAGCAGAGATGGCCTTCGACTATTCTAGGGTTGGCAACAAGAAAGCCATCGTCAGTCAAAATACAGATTATCGTACCTCATCTTGTGGCCGCTTCGAATGGCTACCTGAGAAGCTCGTCGAAAGGAATGCTTTCTCCTCCTCTGCCTGCGTATCACCTATTCTTGGACAGCGATCAGGCACCACCTAGCTCACAGCAAAGGCCTGTCTCCAGACTGTGGCCAGGACAAGACCATAGATCATCTGCTCCACTGTACAGCGCATGACCCACCTCCTGTTCCGCAGCCGCAACCACCTTCCAGAACATGGACTCCTAATGGAATACTTGGACATTATTAGGCTGGCGTTGATGTTTTTAGGCACCCCACAGTCAGCAAATCGCCAGGCTCCGAACTAGCTGGCTATTCAGTACCAGTTACGGTAGGTCACAACAGAAAACTAAGAAAGTGTTGGGACCAGGAACGTGGTGAGACAAAGGTGTCTTGGGAATTTAGTACAGCGACTGTGAGTTATGAGGCATTAATCCGCGAACTCAGACCCGCCGTTGCAAATAGGAAAGTTTGACCCCATAGGTAAGAGCGGCTGGCTAGCTTAGTGCCGTCTGCTCAGACTTATTACTCACTTTGGGCCATCGCTTCGTTAGGTAGGCTTTTCCACTGCAAGTAAGGACCCCGAAAACTTTTGAAACCGTAACAAGCAACTCTCTTTGCGAAACCATGCATAAACGGCACGAAGGTGTCGCGCTCTGGCTTCGCGAAGGTTAAGCAGCAGTTCCATTTCTACCTCAGCATGCGGAGCAGACTGCGCGGTCCTCTCGTTAATCCCAAAATTCAACCATAATGTGGCAGTCAAGTTTTTAGAACTGAACTTCCGCCCTCCGCGGTGGCTCAGTGGTTATGGTGCTCGGCTGCTGACTCGAAAGATGCGGGTTCGATCCCGGCCGCGGCGGTTGAATTTATATGGAGGCGAAATTCTGTGCGATGACAGCGCGCGTTAAAAACCCCAGGTGGTCGTAATTTCCGGAGCCTTTCACTACGGCGTCTCTCATAGCCCGAGTCGCTTTGGTACGTTAAACCCCATAAACTAAACTAGAAGTTTCTGCTCATGGCCCAGTCATTCAACTTCGGCGTTACTTTTTGTTTCGACTGTACGATTTTCTTCAGGAAAGACACCTCCTAATGGGACTGCGAAAAACATCCTCATTGCATTGCTTTGCCTGTTGATTGCAAGGAATAAGGTAGAGCGAAGCTATTAGCTTTGGTCGCACCGCGTATATTCCGGTTTTTAATATTTTAATTATCTTGCAAAAACAAATTCACGGCGGTGATGGTGTCACCCCAGCGGTTTTCTACAGTAGATGTGACATCAGCGGGTGTGAGCTTGATGATTGGACCAGCAGGGAATGTACTGAAAGTTGGGTTAATAAATGAAGATATCTTTTGTCAAGTTTTTGGGTTTTATATTATATCAACAAAATCAACACGTCTGCCTTACGTAAAAGCACTTCAAAGGAAGCAAAACAAAAAACACCATCAGAGGCTCTGGCTATTGATCTGGATCGAAGGACTTAGCACCTCTCTCTACATATCTATAACCTAGCACACAGCACTTAAGGCACTATGTATCTCAGAACGGCTTGGCGGAATCGACCTGATCGAGCCATTGCATTCTACAAGCGTTCGTTTCGGTCCCAAGGTTGGACACAAAGAAAAACACTTTGGCTTCACATTTACAAGTGCGCATCGTCAGCTTGAGGAGGATCATCGGGCGCGGCGCCAGATGGCGCCACGTTCCCGTCATCAGCGCGCAGTAGTGGCAGGGCACGCAACGCAGGGGCGGTAGAGGCCCGCGCTATGCTAAACAGTATCCGCGCGCGAGTTCGGATAAGTCAGGGAAGGCCATTGAATGTAACCTTCTGCTTCTTCGCCGTTGACGTGACGATGAGGCATCGCTGGGCCACCTGGGCGTCCACATGAATGTTGCAACCATGGGAACGCCGCTGTCAGCCTTGGCAAGAATGAGTTGAGTTATAGCGAACAGGCAACCATGATGTGCAAACTTCCGCGGCGTGCTCAGATAGGCTATTTGATTGGTCCCACCTAATGTAGTCCAATAAAACGGAGAGTTGGGCTAGTTGGTCCGTACTGCTAGGAAAAAAACAGCGCTTAGACGAGGGACAAAGAAAGAGGAGGACAACAGGACCGGCGCTGACTATCAACTGAAAGCTTTATTAGAAACAACACGCACCGACAACCAAGAGCGCATGGCAACACAGGTGACTGATGTATCACTATAGCTTTTGGTGTTGTCATGCGCCCTTAATTGTCGATGGAGTACATATTGCGTGTTGTTTCTAATAAAGCTTTCAATTGATTGTCAGCGCCGGTCCTGTTGTCCTCCTCTTTCTTTGTCCCTCGTCTCAGCGCTGTTTTTTTTCCCAGCCTAATGTAGTCATTGGGAGAGTGAAATGGGAATGAAAATGCCCGCCAAAATCGAGTTCAGGGCAGCATTTTCTTTGCTTGTGTTTTGAAATTTCTTCACTGAATAACTCGAGTTCCTATGGATCGACTCCTGTAATTCTTTTTGAGTCAGCATCAATGTGACATAAAGACTCCGCCCCAAGTACAGCCGGCATCCCTTCAAGCAGTGTTTCGAAGTCCCTTTAAGATGTTCATTTATAGGGTCCGTACTGCTACATGAGCGGCTGGTTACAAAAAAAAGGTTTAATGTACACTGTACGAGACCCTTGACCGCACTGGGACACCATATATTTCACCGATAAAAACCGAAAATTATTATCTAGAAAATATTATTCGCCGATGAAAAAAAAATCGAAAGTGGCGTTCTGAAATGAAAAATTGTGGCGAACTTTCGAAAAAAAAACAATAACCCGAAAGGTCAACCCCTATATATATATAACAGTTATTTTTCTGGTTCTTGATTTCGATTCTCTATTGCTGTCTAGAAATTAGGTTCTCCAAAATCCGGGGTGGGCAGTTTGCGATGAGGTCACAATGTCACGGGACCGCTCTCGTCCAATCAGTGAATTTCGTTTCGGACATCGGCGGGGTTTTGGTGTACATGACGAAAGCTTTACTGTTTCCATATTAAAAACAACAAAAGCACTGGGCGAAATCTCACACGAGTGGCACGCCTCCTAAAGCGTCTGCGGCGAGTAAACGCGGCCCATGAGCAATGCACCCTCAGGAAATATGTATGGAAGGTGCGGAGGGCAAAAAGTGAGCACACCGGACGGATTCCACAAATGAATGGACGCCAAGCAAAACGGAGGAAGAACAAAGACCTAAGGAAGGCTGGGTTCAAACAAATTTTGTTGCGACCACATCCGCGAAGGGCTTGGAAGGGGGTGGGGGGGGGGGGGGGGGGGGGGGGGATCAGGTGGAAAAAAGACTTCTAAAAAAACTGAAAGAATAACGGGGAAGAAGCCCAACACCAAAAGAAACACAATCTTATAAACGCTAGAACAGCCCCCCTACAGTGACAACAAGGACTGAGGAAGGAAAAAAACAACGCTCGGAAGACGGGAACAGAAGAAAGAAAAACCTGTAGTCTATGACCATCGCCGCTAGCAGAAAGGTAGGCCTTTTATCTTTCAGTGAGGGCGATCGAAGGGGCTGTTAATTTTGAAGGCTTCTATTTTCAACCCAGAGTATTCGCTCTCACACTCGGAGCCTGCAAGGCGATCGATGAAGCACTGTTCCTTTACCCCCTGTTTCAGTAACACAAAACGAAACGGTGAACAAATGGGAACCCCAAGACCCAACAATTCCTGCACTGTAGCAGAAGAAATGCGAAAGGAAGCGCCCGTCCTCTAAATGAACAGCGACCCAGCAGGGTGCCGCGGGGTTCGACACAAAGCTGCCAAGCGTCCTGTTCTTTGAAGTGATCGCCACAACGCAGCTGCGTGAATATCCCCTGTCGCCAGCATGTGTAGCAGTATCGACCGCAGCGGTGGCCTAGTCGTTTCAGCATCCACCTCACATGCGGGAGGTGTGGGGCTCGATCCCAGTGCCGCCAGTTACCCACCAGTGATACAATGGATAGAAGCTTTCCCCTGCCTGGTACTCGGCTTCCTTAGGGGGAAACGCTTAGGAAATGGGTCTTTGACCCAACCTTGAGAAGAAAAAAACACCTTGTGCCATGGCGCTCTTTGCCCACATATGACCTTGCGCCATAAAAACCCATCATCATCATCATGTGCACCAGTATCCGCGGTCAGGCGCGCGTACGGGGGCGTTTGAGCGGGTAAGGAGGCATAAGGAGGACCGTCCGTGGATACAGTCGTCCAAAGAAAGTGTTCGTACCCTAGCTCGTCTTTAGACAGTTCTTGTTTCGTTATTTTCCTTAAGTCTTCTTCCACGCGTTTTCTGGAATCGGAATGACAACCTGCACTTAAAACACCGACCCTTTCCACCACGTTTTAAGCGAGCATGTCTTTCTCGTTCTTTCCTTTTCTCCACTTATTGGTGCCTCATCTAAACAGAGCTTGGTTCTAATAACAGCTTCTTACGTACGTATATAGCAGCTGCATGGCCACATATAAACTAAGACAAGGAATTAGAGATTTCGGTTTAAACCGAAAAAAATACGGCAAAAGTACAGCGAATTAAGTATTCGAAATTTAGTTTTAACCCATAAATGTCAGTATCCTTCAGTATCTGGTCAGTATCCAAGGAAGTTGCACTCAGAGAAAAAGGAAATAATAATGTGCGGAAGCCATGGGCGAGGTGCAATGCTGTACCGTTTAATTAAGAAGCAAATTTGTGCATTTTGAGGCGTCGATCCGCCACCTCAGATGATTCTGGAGACTGGGAGACTCCCCCGTAGTTTTAGCGTTGTGCACGTTATTCGGCCGCTTAGAGTAGTCACTCGGTTAAGCACGTTTCTGCGTTGCATGCGAAAACTCTTGAAGTCATGTGTAAGTGTCGCGAAAGTGTGTCATGTTCTGGCTACCGCGACGATCCAGCGTCAGTTCCATCACTGTAGTGAATACGCAGACCACGTGATTCTCCACATTTTGGCTCATCAGCCCAGAGATAACATGGCAACCCATGTTTTAGAAATGAGCTCCCACTTGTGTCTCTGTATTACAGTTGCATCAAATCATTCACGGCACTTCCCTTACTGGAGATAGCATTTCCTACTGCAACTAAGCACTGCTCTAAGTGTTCTTCCAGTGATCCCCGACCATTTGTCCATTTGTGTGCTAATTACTGTTAGATAGAGTGCCCAGGGCAATCCATTGCACTGCACAGGAACACCAAATTATTACCCCTCCCCCCCCCCCCCCCCCCTCAAAAAAAAAAAGAACCAGTAATCCATGTGTAGGAAATATTCCAGTAATATGCATTGTGGGGCTAGTTGGTTCATTCTCAGAATTCTTTTTTGCGCACACAAAGACGACACAATAAGACAAGGGAGACAGGACGGAGCGCAAAATTTCAACTGTTTTATTCCGGAAAAGTACACGCCATTAATACAAAAAAAAATGGATAATCATCGATGCCACGTGCAAGCTAAATACCCGGGAAAAGCACATAGAAAGGACACAGGTGACTCTTATCTAATTTATCTAAAAAGGCAAAATCTTTGTCATACATTGTCTCAGATGGTGTACTAATACATGAAGTACCGCTTTTCCTAATATGGTAGGCCTCAGCCACTTCTCGCGCAAGCGTGTCAGTGCTCCTGCTCAAGACGCTAGTGCCACACACAGTTTTTTCGCTTTCTGTTTTTTGTCATTATCTTTTCCGCACTCACTGTGTACAAAATTCCGTTGAAGTCTGGGATGGTGTACACTGGGCAGTCGGGCCGATGTGTTAATGAGCGGTTACGGGAACACAATTTGTCCTTGAGGAACGGTACCGGTTCGCACCTGCCGGCGCACGTCAGTTAGTGTGGAAAAGATATGGACAAAAAACAGAAAGCAAAAAACTCTGTGATGCAACGCTCCAAGGCACTAGCACCTTGTGCAGGAGCACTGACAGGCTTGCGCGAGAATTGGCTGAGGCCTACCATATTAGGAAAAGCGGTAGTTCATGTATTAGCACACCATCTGTGACAATGTATGACAAAGATTTTGCCTTTTTAGATAAATTAGATAAGAGGTGAGTCACCTGTGCCCTTCCTATGGGCTTTTCCCGGGGCATGGATCATTATCTACTTTTTTTGGTAGAAATGTCGTGTACTTTTCTTGAATAAAACAGTTGCGCTCCGTCCTGTCTCCCTTGTCTTATTGTCTCGTCTTTGTGTGCGCAAAAAAGAATTCTGAGGAAATATTCACCGAAAAAAAAAAACGAAAATGCGTTCTCATCTAAACACCGAAAAAAGTTCGCCGAATTTTCAAAACAGAAAGCCGGAAAAGTCCAACCACACACAATCACTTATCAGACTATTCTGACAATTATCACCACGGGAGTCCGACGTACATGTGATAGTCCCATAGTCAAGCTGAGGAAAAGCGAAGGTGTCCTTAAATTAAAAGAAAAAAAAGTCGGAACATTTGGTTAATAGATGTTTACGTGCCAAGGAAATACTTTGGGCTGTGAGAGAAGTAGTAGTGGAGAGCTTCGGACTGATTTCAACCACTTGAGCTTCTTGAACGAGCGAAGGGAAAGAAAAATTAAACACATTTTCTTGAATTTAAATACCAAATAGTTTTCTTTTTTTCAGCGTCACGAAAATGTACGACATCCAGTGCGTTTATCACGCAAAGGAAGCCCGCATAGGAAACGACGCACGATGATATGATGGCGTTTAAGGCTGAAAGCACAATGAAGCGTGTATTTCAGAATCGCTGTCGACAACGACAGGAAACGACCGTTTCCTCTGGCTGTATCATGAGAAATTCCGCTCACTCTTGCCGAGGAGCAGGCGCTACCATTTAGCTTCGCAACTGAAATATAGGTATTACACAAGCGCTAAATTTAGCAGTGCGTATGCCAGCTTTTATTGCGCAAAAATAAAATTCAGGTGAAAATAAAAACAAGCACCTCGTATGATTCACTTTACGCTGCTGCCAACCCCCCGGTGTCGTTCAGCTGCTAAGCACGAGGGCGCGGGATCGATTCCATGCCACGGAGGCCGCACTTCAGTGTCCGTGGGACGCAGAAAAAAAAAAAAAAACGGTCATGAGGTGAGCTGTATCACTGCGCGGTAAATAACTCCAGATGGCTGAAACTATCCCGAAGTCCTCTACTACGGCTACTCTCTCTCTCTCATTCCGACCTTTTGCTCATGTTCCTTAATACCAACTCGTCCAAATTTCCGTATTGCCGAACTTCATCCCTTCCATCACGGCATGGTTCGATTGTCCACCGCGCATCAGAGAGTTACCTCACCTCATAACCGCCCCAACCAACCCACAACACCACTGCCAGCTTATCAGGACCAAAAGGGAGGGGAAGCCTAATGAGCTAGACAGTAGTCGCTTTTGTACGTGCTTGGAAGCACGTGACTATGTACGTATACCGCCAAAAAGCAATCTCCTATTTTTTTGCAGCATTCTGATAAAGATCTGGCCAATTCTAACTGCTCAATAGTAGGCTGTTCTGAATTTGATGACGTTGAAGGTCCAGAGCTCTGTGCTTGCTACTATCGCAAGTTACCTTGATTCTTTTCCTTATCAGAGACTTTCCATTTATTTACGGTTTTTTTCATTATTTATGTTATACTTTTGACGTTGTTGTAGCCCGCATTTTGAACTACATTTTACTGCGTTGCTTCGGTGGGGTAGGCGAGGCTCCCTCCTATCGTCATTGTTTTTTGACGATGCCAGGCCACTTTATGTAGCCTTTGGAACTACACTGTGTTGACGCGTGCTCATTCTTTTTTTTAAACAGGAGAGCTTAAGTTACAGGTAAACACCGCTCGTTGAACCAGTAATATGCGATCACATTTTGCGAGCTCTTAATCATCAGGCTTTACATACAGCTCCCGCTATCCTTAGAAAGAAAAGGGTGAGTAGGGATCGATTTCTCATTGAATCAATAACGAGAAAAAATCAATAGCGAGAAAACAAGAAAAAAAGAAGTGAATGAAAACCCCACTACAGATCCGCATGAAAAGTTGTCAGCTGGAAGCCGTAACGCATTTTCGCGGAACGCAGCCAAAAAGTCTCAGATTGTAGCACTGCTGCTTCATAAGGCGAAATATTGGGCTTATTAGGTTTTCATCGCCCTGTCTCTTTTGCACAACGTGCACTGCAGACGAGCCAGCATGGATGAAAACTGACAAGGATGAAGCACTCCGTCTGTGTCTGCTTTTTGACTTACTGTATTTTAATGTCTGGCTACAGAACAGCCTAGAACGCTACCTCAACTGTACGGCAGCTGTTGAAGAATTCGTGTCTGGGAAGTGCTTCTTCATCATCCCGAGCTGGAGAGGTAACCGTCAACAAGCGCTGCATAATGTTATTCACCTTAGCTGCAGAGTAGTAGAAACCTAAGCTTGACAAACTGAGAAAAGCATTATAATTTGTCTTGCGTTAAAACTCGAAGAACCGAAGAAGTGTTGGAAGATTTTATTCAAGTTTTATTTTTCTTCTGTAACTTTGCAAAACTGCTTCATGACATCGAAGTCCGCATACGCGAGCCGTGGCGAAATACGCGTCTGATCTAGAAACAGTCCTTTCAAAAAACAGGGACGCCAAACAGCAAAATGTTAATTGAAATTGACGTTTCGGCCCCCTGAACGGGGCCTTGTTCACAGTCTTTGCTGGTCGGCGTCTCTGTTTTTTGAAATGTATCCCCCCTGCCAGATTGAATTCCGTCACCCTCTCGACTTCAGAGAGTCCTGAATATAACGTTGTCAGGGCGCATTATCAGTGAATACGCATATTACGAGGTTGGAGAAAAGGGCTGCCCTGAGTGAATGATGTCGCTGTGGGGATAGCAGGGCCCCCTCGCTACTCAGCACGCCTTTTTCTGGCAGTTCGCTCACGCTTTCTCACATGCCGAGCAGATCGGAGCTTCCCGCCTTGTGCGAAGGCGAACGCTCCGGAAGCGTCGCGCACTGGGCTCTCCCCACAAATAAGGCCGCGCGGCGGGCGGACGCGGAAGATGCGGACGTCCGAAGCGCACGGCCACGCGGCAGAGCGGATAGGGAATCAATCCTTGCGTCTCGGAAAAGTGGCTTCCTTGGCATGGCCCAGGCGGACGCCTCTCTTATTGGTGCTTCCCCCGGATCCTGATCACACGGGGTGGAAGACGCCGCGCGTCGGCGGGCCCTCGGCGGCAAAGCAGTCGTGCCGCAGGAGTGCCGAGTGCATATAACCATCATGGGCGCCCGGTGGTTCACCATTCAGCGACCGTCGCTCGCAAGCCGCACTTGCCCCACCGCCAATAGCCATGGCCAGCGAACACGAACGTGTGGCGAGGGGACTCGCCTGGACCGCACTGCTCGTCTTGTGCACGTGCTTCGCCGTGGGACTGTGCCTGCCGCGCCAGGCACACGGCAACGCCCAATCCGGGAACGCCAGTCAGCACCTCGAGATGGTGCGGCTAAAGGCGAACTGCAGTCTTCCCCAGCAGAGGACCATCTGCGTCCAGGAGATCTACCCAAACAAGTCCAAAGTGAGTGCCCTACCGGGATAGTTTGCATTGCGAGCCTGTCACTGCTTCATTTATTGCTAGGCAACTTCGCACATAGAAGAGGGGGAGGTGAAAGTTTATTGTTTGAATTTTATTCCCCGCATAGCTGCAGGCAAAGATTAGACAGACAGACAGACAGACAGACAGACAGACAGACAGACAGACAGACAGACAGACAGACAGACAGACAGACAGACAGGCAGGCAGGCAGGCGGGCGGGCTGGCTGGCGGGCGGACGGGCGGGCGGGCAGGCAGGCAGGCAGGCGGGCAGGCAGGCAGGCAGGCAGGCAGGCAGGCAGGCAGGCAGGCAGGCAGGCAGGCAGGCAGGCAGATAGATAGATAGATAGATAGATAGATAGATAGATAGATAGATAGATAGATAGATAGATAGATAGATAGATAGATAGATAGATAGATAGATAGATAGATAGATAGATAGATAGATAGATAGATAGATAGATAGATAGATTGATAGATAGATAGATAGATAGATAGACAGACAGACAGACAGACAGACAGACAGACAGACAGACAGACAGACAGACAGACAGACAGACAGACAGATAGACAGATAGATAGATAGATAGATAGATAGATAGATAGATAGATAGATAGATAGATAGATAGATAGATAGATAGATAGATAGATAGATAGATAGATAGATAGATAGATAGATAGATAGATAGATAGATAGATAGATAGATAGATAGATAGATAGATAGATAGATAGATAGATAGATAGATAGATAGATAGATAGATAGATAGATAGATAGATAGATAGATAGATAGATAGATAGATAGATAGATAGGTAGGTAGGTAGGTAGATAGATAGATAGATAGATAGATAGATAGATAGATAGATAGATAGATAGATAGATAGATAGATAGATAGATAGATAGATAGATAGATAGATAGATAGATAGATAGATAGATAGATAGATAGATAGATAGATAGATAGATAGATAGATAGATAGATAGATAGATAGATAGATAGATAGATAGATAGATAGATAGATAGATAGAACTTTTATTCATGTCAATTCTCATACACCATAAATCAGGGCTACCCAAGCCTCGAGATATTTGAGTAGCTGCGCCTGGCAGAAAGCGAACATTGGCAAAAAAAGGAAAATGGAGACGTTGTAATCAACTTGGCAAAAAAATTTAGCCCAGAGAAAAACATACAGATATAGAAACAGATATAGAGATGTAATTATTACAACATGAAGAGGAATGAAAGTAATTAGAAATGAAGACAGTAAGGTTAGATGGAATAGTTATGGGGGAGGAAGAAACGCGGAGGCATGCCGCAAAATTTTTTCAGGGTGTATCTTGTTTTCATGCGGATTATACTAGGTTGCAAACTATCGAAACAGGCAGGTACAGCCTTTGTCAAAAGTAACCAGGCTGCATGTTTTTCTTCTCAGTCGTATATGAAAGCTGTTATGCCAGCCCTCAAGCTCTAAATCTCTGTATGGTGAGGAGAATCCCTGTTCTCACCTTCAAAGAACTTTTTGATCTTTAGGGAAGCCGTGAGGGCACTACTGGACGAATGAGAAGCAAACCATGCAGCCTGGTTACTTTTGACAAAGACTGTATATAGTGATCTGAAGTACATGAGAAATCGTGGAGCAGTTTTTTCGTTTCGCAAATTTCATTTAATTTCATTTTATTACGTTAAAGGCCCCTTAAAAGGGGTGTTACATAAGGGGTGGCAAGAATAAAATACATATTCACAGTAACAGGAAAATTTCTACATTATCAGTGAAAAGACTTGGGCAAGTGATGATGGCAACGTTGTTTGGAAGGCCGTTCCAGTCTGCGGCTGCACGAGGAAAGAAGTGATTAGAAAAGTGACGGTGCGTGGGCGTGGACGGGCAACTTGTTGGTGATGGCTGGTGCGGTGAGATATGCGTGCGGGTGGAAGAATATAAGGTGCGATGTGCATAAGGCTGTGGAAGAATTTGTGAAATAAAGACATGCTGGCAATGCGACGGCGAAGCGCTAAGGGTGACAAACCGGATGCTGTTTTTAAGGACGGAAAACTGATGTCACAAGAGTAGGATGAATGAATGAAACGAGCAGCGCGATTCTGAACAGATTCGAGGACATTGATGAGATATGCTTGATTAGAATTCCAGATGGCCGACGCAAATTCTAGTTTGGACCTGACGAATGATTTATAAGCTAATAACTTGACATGATGGGGAGCATGATAAAGATGGCGCTTTAGGAAACCTAACGTCTTGTTTGCTGACGATATTATATTAGTAACATGCAGGCTCCAAGAAAGATCGCAATAAATATTTATGCCTAGATACTTGTATGACTTAACTAGTTGTACGGGAACTTCAGATATTCCGTAAGAGAAGGTTAGAGGATTACGGCGACGGCTAATGGACAAAAGATTACACTTACGTGGGTTAAGTTCCATTAGCCCTTTATTACACCACTCCTGAACAGCATTAAGATCATTCTGGAGAGAAGATTGGTCAGCAGTGGTGAAAATAGCACGATAAAGTACACAGTCGTCATTGAACATGCGTATGTTAGATGTTATGTTTGAAGGCAAATCATTAATGTATATGAGAAACAGTAGTGGGTCAAGCCAAGATCGCTGTATGACGCCCGACGGTACTAAGAGTGAGTTAGAGTTCTTATTGTTAGCGGAGACAAACTGCGAACGATTAGTAAAAAAAATCTTGAATCCACTTCAAAAGATGAGGGTTCAAATTTAATCGAGAAAGTTTTATCAGCAGGCGTTTATGGGGTACTTTCTCAAAGGCTTTGGCAAAATCTAGAGAAATGATGTCAGTCTGTAGATTAGAATCAAGGTTAGCATGCAGATCATGAATGAATGTGGCAAGTTGGGTCCCGCAGGAGTAACCCCGGCGAAACCAGTGCCGAGCAGGATGGAAAAAGTTATTGGAATCAAGGAATGTCATGATGTGGGTATAGATGACGTGTTCCATGATTTTGCGGGGAATACTAGTTAGAGAGATGGGGCGGTAATTAAGCGGCGAGTTCTTGTTACCTGATTTGTAGACTGGAACGACCTTCCCATTTTTCCAGTCTATGGGCAGTTGACCTGTGAAGAGTAACTGAGCGAATAACAAGCTAAACAGAGATGAACATATATCTTTGGTATTAATCAGTATTTTAGCGTTGATATTGTCAATTCCAGCAGAGGATGATATTTTAATGTTTTCTATTAGTGACAAAATCCCTGCAGAAGAAAATATAAGACGAGCCATAGTATCTTGAATAACTAGAGGGTTTGGAGGAACTGTCGGATATGTTTCATTAGTAAACACGGATGAAAAGGCTGTGTTGAACATGTTGGCGCATTCAGTTTCACAGACAGTTGCACCCGAGGCATCGGTGAGGGAAACAGTGCGTGTGTGCTGGGGGTTAATGACTTGCCAGAGCCTACGGGGGTTAGTTGACAACATTATAGGCAGATCGGAGTTAAAAAAAAGTGCGTTTGGCTTCTCGAATACTTGATAAATAAATTTTTTCGGCTGCATAATATTTGTTCCAAGCGTTCTAACTAGGAAGCAACTTGGCCGATCGGAAAAGACGCTTCTTTTTATTTTCAAGACGTTTGAGTGTATTTGTAAACCATGGGTTTTGAGGGTTATTTCGTATATATATGTTAGGAATAAACCTGTCGACCAAACCCTCGATTCTCCTCTTAAACAAGGACCAGTTATCATGGATGGATCTTTGATGAAAGCTGGATTGAAATCCTGGTAAAAATGTGCGAAGTTCATTATTTATTGCTGTATAGTTTCCTTTATCGTACAGTCGGATAGTTCGTTTAGTTGTTGCGCGTAAAGATGGTTTAACCGTGAAGTCGGCATGTATGACGTGGTGATCGCTGACGCCTGGTAGATGCGTGGTTGAATGAACGCATTCAGGATTATTCGTTAATATTAGGTCTAGGATATTAGCGCAGTCTTCGGTTACACGGGTTGGTTCGGATATAGTTTGAACGAGGTTAAAATTCAGGCAGACTTCTAGAAATTCATTAGCATCCTTATTACCTGTAGCGGTTAGATTATGCCCGTCAATAGTCGGAAAATTGAAATCTCCGAATAGGAGAGTGCAGGTGTCAGGGGGCTTAGCTTTACTTTCATTTAATGCGTTATTAAGTTTTCGAGGGAAGTCTGGGCTGCTAGGAGGCCTGTAGCAAACGCCAATCACAACTGATTTAGGTGAAGCGTGGCATAAAACCCATATTTCTATATCTGATGAAAGGTGAACGGCTGAGCATGATAGATCCCGAGCTGCTGCAATCAGTACCCCTCCTCCCCTTCGATCTGGGCGATCTTTGCGAAAAACACTGAAATTAGGCAAGTCAGCAAGGACTTCACTATCATAAATATCACTGTTTAGCCACGTTTCCGTCAAGACTAATATGTTGCTAGCAGATAAATATGGGAAACAATGCCGCGCTTGGAATGAAACTTCGCACGTTAGTAAAGACTGCTGACAATGAAAGTGCTTCTTGTTGTACATGCTTCGAACGATCTGTTGATAGGTGCTGAGATGGTTGCTATTTCTTTTACTATTTGTGATGATTAATGGAATATGTAGCGTTTGGAACCAATATGTAATGTTTTGAAGCGCAAAGAGAACTTATCGGATACTGATTTGGCAAAGGCTACAAGATGTTTGCGGGCGTTACGAACGGGAAGGGAGAAGTCTTCGCCAATACTGTAGTGGGTGCCTTTAAGCTTAGTACCTAATGAATGGATACTTTCTTTAGTTTTCGATTAGGTGAATTTAACGATGATTGGCTTAGTGCGATAAGTTGAGTGGCGCCCGAGGTGGTGAGCACGCTCGATTAGATTGGGTTCGATGGCAAAATCTAGTTGAGTGGAGCAATGAAGAATGACTCTTTCTTCCGAGTCTGCATACGTTTCAGTGGGGTTAGTGTCAGGATTATTGTAAAATATGAGATTGTTACTGTGAGAGTGATTTCCTGCATCGTCCATGCGGGCTTCAAGTTTGTCGATCTTGCAGGTAAGTTTGGTGTTCAAAGTTTTCAGGGCGTCTATTTCCGAATGGAGAGTAGAAAGTGTGGCGTAGTGTGATTCTAGGGTGTCCATGCGCTTGTTTAAGTCGGTCAAGGTTGTTTCGAAAGTTTTAAGTTCATCTTTAATGTCCTGTAGATCGGAAATTAGCTTGCCCGGAAAGTATGCAGTCGTAACGGCCGGGGCCTGGGTTAGTTTAGACATCGCCTGACAATAGTAAAAGAAAACAGAGAACACATGAACACTCGGCAACAATACTACAGCAGCCCTGAGTGATCGGCAGCTGCATTAAAAAGTAGTTACTGTTTTTTTTAGCAAATAGGGAAAACTTGTTACTAACCTGCATTGCGAAAAAGCAGAGGATTAGTAGTCTTTTCTGACACACAGCTACCGAGCCCGCAGAGCGGTGGCGATGACAGCACGGGCTTTATATGCCTGATAGGATTATCGGATGCTGATGTTCCTGGCGATGGGGCTGGCCACTGATGGTCCAGGATGACGTACTCTGGCGGCGATGAGGGCAACTGATGGTGTAGCAATGGTGATGGGGCAGGCGGATGAACACAGTCTTTTTCATGATACTTCAGGGCGGCCTTAGACACTGATGAACAGGAGGCAGACGGTAGAGCGGCGAAAAGCAGTTTCAGGGCGAGGGTAAACACCTTCATTGCGAAAAGCAGAGGATTAGTAGTCTGTGCTGACACACAGCTACCGAGTCCAATAATGAAAGCGCGTATGCATATCGATCTGGGGCAAATGTTTAATTTCCTTTCTCACGTTTGCTTTTTTAACTTCTTTCTTGACAAGACGTAATGATCCACCTCTTTGGTGGCAAATATTACGTTTTGAATTTTACGTTGAAGTTGAATTCATCGACCGAACTTAAAGCTATCAAATGCATCAAGGGTTTTTTTTCTTTTTTTTTTATGAGGGTCTCTAACTCGTGCACTTGCTAAAGCGCCTGGATAGTAGAGAATAGCTATATAGGCACTGAATACATATATTCTGACTTCGTATCAGTATATTTATTTCCCAGTTATGTAATATGTCAATTCCCAGTTCTTCGCAACAGCGCAAAAGAAGGAATTAGTAGCATTTGCTACCTAAGATTTCAAATACAAAATAAAAAAGAATGTGAGGGTGTTTCGCAACATAGATGCGATTTTTCGCCTTCCTTTCCTTGATTCATTGTCAACGTCTATTTCCAGAAGCGGTCGGAGAGCGACACCAACTTTGTAGTTTCAGTGCGCTAATGTGTACTCCACTGCGGCGCCGTCAGTGACAGAGACGCGGGGGGCCCCGCCGTGGGTCTCCAAAACGCGGTCGCCATTTCACCTGAAACATGCGCTTGTCACTGCACGAGAGTGCATGGCTTGCCTAACCACCACCTCCGTTTTTATTGCGTGTGTTTCTGCAGCGCTACGTGCCACACTGCACCGTGGTGCACTGGTGTGCCCCGTACACCGGCTGCTGCGTCCACGAGGACCAGCACTGCCAGCCCAAGGCCATCCAACAGGTGCAGCGCTGGTTCCATGTGTTCGAGCTGCATGACAGCGGGGAGCTCCGCAAAAAGGAGGACGAGCGGCTGGCCTTCGACAACCACACCGAGTGCGAGTGCCGATCCTAGTACGACCACATTCGGTGATGCAGTGCGCCGCCTGGAGATGGACAAGCGACCCCGCTCTGCACGCAAACGCACCGTAGTACCTCGACTCGCCCGGCGGCGGCACGAGAGGCCGTCGCGCCTCCTGCTGTCTCCATCCTGGCCGGACAGGGCCGGCCCGTGATGGTTTCTTCACCTCACTCGGCGCGGGTGCATTCGTACCCTATTTATTGACTGTGCTTCGTCCGTCATTGTTGCACGTTATTTATTGCGACCAAGAACCATTCTCTCAGAATCTGTTTCATATATAGTAGCCGACGTGCTCCTAGTCAGATCATCCGGTATTTATTTGCAAATAAATATACGTATTTTTACAACACAAGTCACTTTGTGGTCACTGCTTTGCGCTGGAGGGAGTCTACATGCTCCAGTCAAAGTTTCGATGAACCTTGCATTCTCTGCCAAAATAGAGAACAATTTGAACGGAAGCTGGAAATGATGGGAATGGGTGGATGGTGCGATGGGGGCAAGATTTATTTTGCGGTAATGAAGAATTGCACCCATCTTCCGACCTGGGGCGCTATGCCGGAAGGCCCGAGTTTGGCGCTCGCCCGAGTTTCATCCGAGTTTGCGATGACGGCAGTCAGTGAACGAAGATAGCGCGGAACGTGCGCAGGCAGCGGACAATAAAATGTAGAGATAAAGCCACGTAAAGGCGATACAAGCGCACCCTGCGCGCCTGTTTCACACTTCAAACACAATACACAGCACAATACCAGGCCGCAGCGCTACCTGAAGTTATCAGCGCCATGTCAGCAATCGCGAAATCGTGACTTCTCTGCTATCTATCCGCACACTCGCCGCTAGCTGTTTGACACGCCTTTTCGGGCGCGTCAAAGGCGTGTCTTCTCTTTCAGGCTCTATCTGTCTCTCCATTTCCGAAGACGAACAGTGCGCACTAGGTGCACTCTTGTATCAACCCTTTCTCTTCTCTCGAATACGTTAAAAGGCAACAGATAGTATTATGAACATTTTGTTCATTTCCAAATTTATTTTAAAATCTGAATCCAATAAAGTGTTGTTGAAAAGCATAGCTTTAGGAAATTAACAAAGATTTGACACTTTCTGCCGCTAGTGGCGATAGTGAGGCCATTGCTTGCAGCGTGGCTTGCATGCGAACTAGAGTGGCAGCCCACCGTGCCGAAAATGAGAGCTCCTGCGCTGACACGCCGCCGGTAGCGCTGCCTTCGACTGGAAAGACTGGGCAACTACTACACGCTGAATCTGTCTTATTTTTCGGCCATTGCCATAATATATTTTATTGTGTCGTATATCAAAAGTTAACAGTCATGCATCTTCTGGCTTGCATAATACACAACAGCACTGCACTGAACTGCACTGCAACCCCCCCCCCCCCCCCCCCCCCCCCCGCGTCACTGCTGCTCTCTGCAGTGACCTCAGGTGGAGTTCTCCGCTGCTACGGCCAATGCCGCACCCTGCTATGGCCAACCATTGCTTTTAGTACGCTCTTGGCGAATCTCGGCGGTAGAAATTGGCCGTGCGAGCGGCTGTGATGCGGTGTGAGAAAAAAATTGCTGTTTGGCTGTATTCAATAATTCATTACGTATGCCTGTTGTGTGTGACGCCTCTTTAGTGCACTGCGGATGCGAAGAGCGTGCTACCCAGCGACACAACTCATCCTATGTCAACAGACGCTGACTAAAAGCTGTGAAGGTGGTGGCGCGCGTATCTGCGTAGTATTGGTTTACGTCGCGCACTTCAAGGTTTTGCGGACTGGTTTTGTCACTAACGTCGATCGCCGTTGTATACTGCAGTAACATCGCAATAATATCGTTCGGGCCAGTGAGGGATCCTGTTTCTAATAATGGAATCGGACTTATAACAGAGAAAGGTGTTACGGTTGTGAAGTACGCAGTGCTTGCGTGCTGGAAATTACAAACTCTTTATTGCACTGGGTCTAGAGCAGCGACCGTTTGTCGATCCCGGATGTGTTTGACACATTGATGCTGAGCTTTATCACCGATGAAAGCACGGCCATGTTGTTGGAGTGCGACGTGCTCCAAGCACCGTTTCGTCGTCGTGGTCCCTGTTTGACGCCTTGCAAACAGGCGTGACGCGCCGTCAGCGTTGTGCTGTGTCTTAGGCGGTTGCAACAGGCTATAGTGTTGTGCAATCTTGGTATGCGAGCGAAGAAATCGGCGGCTGTCGCCATGTTGCGTGTCCTTCGCAGAGGTGCTTAGATCAATCAGCGATGACGTCCGTTTTGTCTGTTATATTTCGATGGTCAACATCGTCGATGTCTGTCAGCAATCAGCACAGCCGCGCAGCATACCTGTAGCCGGCAGGGATTTTGGGAGTGGCCCACCCATAGCGCGTACGCCTATAATTTATGTACGGCACGCCGGGGGCGTGAACAATAGTTTTGATTGACAGTTGAACTCGGAGCTAAACTCGTGAACGGTGAAGTGCCCCGAATTCATCTCGGGACTGTCATGGCGGCAATAGCAGCAGCCTGGGTCATCGCTTCCTCTGATGGCAAATGTCAGTACGGCCGGCTGGACCCGTTTACTGCCATGGCCGACGACGAATTCCAGCGACATTTTCGCCTCTCCAAAACATCGGTACGATGGTTGTGTAAAGAGTTAGGCGACGACCCACGCCTGCGGATAGTGCGTACCGGGCCTCATTCGCTTTCGGTCGAAGAGCAAGTCCTCCGCGACCTCCGGTTGTTCGCGACCGGCAGCTTCCAGGGGAGCGTCGGCGCAGACCGCTTTATTGGACGCCACCAAAGCGCTGTGAGCCGCTGTGTGAGGGACGTCTCCGACGCGCTTATCGACGCGGCTGTGCAGAAGCGGTGGCTAGCTTTCCCCACGACTGCGGCCGAGCGTGCGTATGTTAATTAAGGAGCGTTTCCTTCTGCGCGGGGGCATCACAGACGTCGTGGGATGCGTCGACGGGATCTACATTGGCGTAAAGGCTCCTTCAAAGTCCATCCCTGACGTGGCGAAGGCCAACTATTTCACGAGGAAGGCACATTATGTATTGAACACAATGGTTGTAAGAATGCTCTGTTTTTGCTTTCATGCATGTCACGGTTAATGGTGTGTTCTTCCATTTATTAGTGATAGTGGTCCGTGTACTGTGCAGTGTCAGTGGATGGTAAGGAACCCCATGTGGTTGAAGTTATTGGTAGCCCTTACCATGGCATGCCTCATCGCTTGAGTTACTTTGGGGCATTAAACCTCAAAAACAGCTTCTGTTTATCTGTAACTGAGCAGTTTTATACAGTGTGTAGATAATTTTTTGTTTTACCTCATGTTTACGCACATAATAGGTGCATGGATTTTTCCAGCAATTTCATGCATGCATTTTTTAAACGGTAGCATTTCTGTCATTTGGAAGATTGCATTCGTATGCAATATTCATAGTCGCAAGTCGCAATAAATGTTTCACTTTTTCTGAAATGGAAAAGCTCCTACCGTAAGCACTGGCGTCTGTAAGCCAGGAAAACTGGCAAAACTCTTGTGTTCATTTGGAGCAAGTTGAGGCTGAAGCATGGCAAAGCGATATGATTGTTGACGCTGAAATTGAACCGGTTGTCTTGACTTGAGTGGCATCGAGGAACTTGTCTGACTTCGAATTGGTGTGTAATACACATGCTACCGAGGAAAAAGAGAGGACTCATCGGCTTGCTGTGATCACCTTTGTGCGTGTGCGGGCGGAAATTTGAAATATGTGTGCATGTGGGTGTGTGTGTTGATCAATCTACCGAGGAAATTGTAAGATTTCCATCAAATCATTGCATCATTGCAATTCGTTGCATCAAATTGTATCGGGCAGTAACTTGTAGTGTAGGTGGTGAGGTGGTCTTATTAATAGTGTCTGTATAGAAGTAGAATTTTTAAGGGAGTGCAAATAGTACTTTTTCCAATTAGAATACGTATACTGGTACACGTCGTCAATGTCCGCAGTTTTTGGAAGATTAACTGCAGAAAAATACGGTGGAGCTTAATGAAGCATTGTGTCAATTATTCGGAAAGTATCTGAAAATTTGAGAGCAAATTGGATTCATTTAAAATAATTTTGAACATGTACTCTTTGATTCGTTCGACTAACTGAACAGAAATTTATTCAATTATGCTGTCCAAAAAGTTCAAACATTCACAAACCCCTAGGCATTGGCCTCATTTTGTGTGTGTGGGTGTGGAATAGTATGTATGGGTGTCTGATCTTCATGTCCTGAAAAGGAATTCCTGGTTTGGCGTTGTCTTGCATTACTGCCAATCTCTGGTCGTTTTGACATGTTATGCAGTACCAGTGTTGAGGTAGCCAGTACTGTATGTTTTGTCCTTAATTTTTTGGAGGTGTGAATGATTTCAAGCTGGCGCTTGCTCATTTGAGTGTGAATTTGTTTCGAGTCATGTCTTTGTTAGTACATTGGTCAGGTTTTCGTTTTATCGGATAGTGTTGTTCGATGGCTCCACATTTTTTTTTCAGTTTTGGAGCACTTGACTGATTGTGTGTTGGTGTACATGCACTGCACGTGTCCTTTAATTTGTATGCACTGTAATCCATGCCACTGGCTATTTCCAGAATAAACCATTTCTCGCAAACACTGCGGGGTCAGCATTCTCTATTGTCGTGTCTCTTTTATTGTTTGCCCTTTCCAAATATTTTTTCGTAGAGTTGTACAACTTTTTCTGCATTCTTACTTGACGCTCCCACAGCTTGAAACTCTTTTTACCTGGATGCATGAAAATCCTGCCTGAGCAGCTTCTGCTCTTCTAGGAGAGCAGGGAAATCGAGCCAAGCTGACTCTTCAGGCAGTACTATTTTCTGTCACTGTGGGAATCAACACTATGTTCAAAATTTAACACTTAACACGGGAAAACAGGCCATATCGAGGTGGTGTATGCGGTATGCATCAATTGAACAGATGCATGCTGTTCATTTCAGAACACGGCATAATATTCAAGCGATTCTGAACAAAACGAGTTTTCTCATTCAAGTCACGGGAAATGCAACTTGCGATGAAAAAAAAAATGTGCGAAAAAAAGTTTGTCATGAGGAATTTGAACCCACGCACTCCCATTGCCTGTCGACTCTCCGGAGCGGCGCGTTAGACCACACGGCCACGAAACAGCGCGGAGTGACACACCTCTTTATTTTTTTTTTGCGGACTACTTCCGTAGCCTTCACAGCGTTTCACATGATGTAGCGTTGGTAGCGTTCCCTCGCGGTACAAAGCAAAATTTAACAATGCATGAATCACTCTAAAGCGCATCAAATCCAAATCTTGCACACTCTAAAATGCTTATAAAGGTGTACTAAGTGCATTATAAAATTCAACAAACCTCGTTTGTCGAATTGCACAGGCAATGCACTTGGTGGAGCGACACACAAATGAAAAGTGCACCGGCGGTTGGCTCACGTGACCCGTTCTTTGTAGACCGCCCAAGAAGCCCATGAGGTGGCGCCGACGTGATGATAAAGCACGGAATATATGCAGATAACCCAATGAAGCTGGAGGCGTGACGAGGGTGGGATTTTGTCTTGCTACCATTAGTTCGCTCATCTGAGGGCGTCGCCAGAACTCGGGAAGATTCCGAGTTTCAGCAAACTCGGGCCTTCCAGCATAGCGCCCCTGTTCACGGGTGGTACGTACGATAGGGAGTGCGTCGTCAAAAGTGGATTCCTGGACCTCCAGTTTGATGAAGGAGATTCAATCATAGCTGACAAGGGCTTCCTGATAGAAGACCTTATGCAAGGGAAAGGTGTGGTAGAGAACATCCCACCTTTCTTTAGATCTAGGCAGTTCACTGCAGAGGAAGTTGAAAAAACCCAAGCAATTGCAGCGCTTTGAAGTCATGTTGAAACGAGGATTCAGCGCATCAAAGGGTTTCACATCTTTGATCGTTTCCTTCCTATTTCGCTGGTTCCATTAGCGAACCAAATGTGGACGATTTGTGCAATACTGACAAACTTTCAGGGAGCTCTCATAGCGGGAAGTGACGGCACTTAGAATTGCAAAAGTCTGAGGAAGTCATCCTGCATTGTAGCAGTGCACAGCAGTGGACATTTATTCATCATTCTCCAAATACGCATGAGTGTGTTGAAATAAAAATCATTTAGTTTCGCCTTCATGACTTGCCATTCACTCTCACTCATTCTAACTCTCTCAATTAGAATGAATTCTTCACTGAAAACAACAAAATCCCCCCAACTTAACCCAGAAACACCCATCTGTCCAAGGAGCTGTGCATAATAAAAATGGTCCCTCTTCTGTTTTGGGCCATTTTCGCTCACTTCAGTACAAAAGCCGAATGCAGTAAGCTCGCTTCCCTTCTTCTCCCTTAATGTGTACGGACACTTGATCTCTACTACCCCGTAGGATGATTTTACGGGATCAAATGCTTGCCTGTCTGGAGAGGCACCGAGCCAAGGAAATGCTAGGTTCACTATTAGGCCACAGCCAGCGATGGCAACGTCGTGTCCAACATTTCGGAGCACCTCCTGGCAGCGCTGAGCAGCCAGCGGCTCATTGGAAATCCCATACCTGCATACAAAATACAAATACCAGTTACAATGCTGCAGTCAAGAAAACTATGCATACATACACAGCAGCACAATGTTATCTCTCACAATGTTGTTTACAAAACATGATACACGTACTTGCTCTAATTCTACAATGGCTCTACTCAAGTTGCTGGATTTGTAAATTCGATACTTTGGAAGTATCTCTGATTATGATTATTGCCAAGGATGTTTAGATGTCTAAGGGGCCACAAAAGCAGCTACACACTGGTGAATGAAAGTTTCTCTCAAGAACCTGCACTTCTGTGCTATACAAGTGTTCAATACTTACGGACAATATTAACAACTTAGATGTGTCCAGCATTACTACAAGTGAAATAGACTAAGCTAATTGCCTCTGAGGTTGCACTCCGTGTAGTGGCTACACTATTATGCTTTCTTCTGAAAAAATAACAAACTTGATGCACTATTCTGTTGACCCCTTTTATCCCAGCAACCACATATGGCCAGCATGAGCAGAGTACCATTCACGTCTTCTGTAGAGGAGATATGAGTGTGTCTTCGGTTCATACGCGAACGGGCCAGTGACGTGTGCTAAGCTGTGTAAGAAGTACCTCCTAATTTGCGTTAGGTGCTCCGCAATATTATGGCTGGGACTGTACATTGACGCATAGAAAATGTTACCATTCGCATTCCTGCTAAAGGTACCTTAGGCACCTTTTGCGTTACAATGGCATTAGCACCTCTGCATCAAACATGCACCTTGATCAGCATCGCCAGTACATGATCATGTAGCATACTTGGTTCTGCAAAGATTGTAGTGGCGTCAAAAATTGTGTCATTGCTTTTTGTCTCATAACTTGCCCCTCCCCCTCTCTCTCACACATACACATACAAAACTTTAACATTCATCATTTTCAATATTGGTTCGCACTTCTGCAAGCAAAAAATTGAGGGGGGCACTTTGTTGACCTAAAGTGCGGTGAGGCGAAAGCCTTAACTCGCCTCTAAGAGTGGAACGTGACAGCGTCTTGCAACGCTGCCAGAGTGTCCACAGAA
Organism: Amblyomma mixtum; assembly: GCF_055824585.1. NCBI lineage: Eukaryota > Metazoa > Arthropoda > Arachnida > Ixodida > Ixodidae > Amblyomma > Amblyomma mixtum. The sequence goes on from NC_143014.1 coordinate 46,065,982, forward strand.
CGCCATCGGCCGTTCGGCTATACGCCTTGCTCGCCGGTAAATTGGTTTTTGAGGAAAGGAAATGTATCTGTCTTGCATATCTCGGCGGACACCTGAACCTTGCCGTAAGGGGAAGGGAGGAAGACGGGAGTGAACGAAGACACCGTAGTCACTAGATGCGCCTTTGTTCATTCCAAACCATCGAGCTGGCATGGCGGAGTGGTTAGCGTGCTGGTCTCGCACTGCGGAGGCCCTGGTTCGATTCCCAGCTCGACCAATTTCCTACTCGATTTTATTTATTTGTCTGGTCTGACTGGAAATATTAATTAGGGTAATTGGTTAATTAACTAATTGAATAATCTTAGTCCCACTTACTTGGAGCATCACTATACCATTCCTTTAATTGGTTGCATGGTTACTAGCCAAAGTACAATTGGCCCCGTTTGAACTTCGCGCACTGTGACGTCACGAGCATTTCGACCAATTGAAAAGTGACATTTTTGTTGACAACTCCTGCTTACAACGATGAGGCATAAAGGCTTCCGCCTTAAAAATTGCCTAGGATAAATTTTGCACATCCTCTTAAAGTAGGAAAACATGAAGTAAGCAACTGGGGTTGTCCAAATGTGCGAAAAATGCACCATGTCACTGGGGCTTGAAGAAAAACTATTCAGCAATTGCCATACTTAATAGCAGGAACCCTTGAAAGGTCCTTGCTGCTGCCACTGCTGCCTGGTTGCCGCACACCGAAGTTTGATGACGTCAACCGGATGCTGCGCTCCTTTTCCCAGAGAGTACTGTTAGCCTGCTGCCGTGTGTTACGCTCAAGTGCCAACGATGCCTCTAGTGTCAGGCACACTTCCTGCGAAAAAAAGAAAGCATAGCCCTCATTCCTGAATTTTTAACCAGATATATACAAGGAGGACAAAATTAAATCTTTTTTTTTTTGTATTTGTCTGTTGAAGTAAAAGTTTCACTCAGCTAATGGCATTCATCTTCAAAAACAAGTAAATAAATATTCTCAAATGTAAACATACCAAGAGTGTCAATTTATACCGTCATGTTCTGTTTGATAATGCATATGACGATGCAATGAACGTGCATAAAATTCCTAACACGTTAAGTTTTCGTGCATGCTATCATTGAAACCTTGCTTATCCCAATAAAAAGTAACATCTGTGGACCTTCAAGTATTCACAACTTTAAAACAGCCTACAGACAACTGCTTTCAGTCAATTCTGTGTTTCAATAGCAACGTTAAGTTCTTGATTGCACTGTCTATGCAAGAAAATGTCACCCACCTGCAAAATTCTCCTTCCTTGCAAGTGAGCTGGTGGAACCCATGCTGTGGTGTCCTCAAATAATTTTATAGGTTGTATACGCAGTGTCGAGGTCGAAGCAGCTGGAAATATTCCAGCCAGATACACGCTGAAACCATGCGGCATAATCGCCTGCTGGTAGCTGAGCGGTGCAGACATTGGCGCAGAGCAATATTTTGTCTTTTTGCATGGTTGCTCCGCGTCATGAGCAATGCTTCTGCAAATGCATTTTTTGGATTTGCAGGCAGCGGCTTCTTGGCCAGTGCTTTTTTTGCTTGTCCTTGTTCCTCGTCACTTCGAGGGCAGTGCCTGCGCTCCTTCGGCCTGGCAAACTTTGGCATGCATGAACCGCCTTCTCTGACACTCCTCCAATCTACTGCTGTATGGAGGTCCCCCTGATACTTGTACCACGGGGCACCCTCCATTGTTGGGGCATATCTGTGCAAGAAACCTCATCAGGCGCTTCCTTAAATCTCTTTGAATGAAAAAGTGTAACGGTCCGCAGCATGGACATCAAGGATTGCAGGCTAGTTTGCCAGCTGGGCAGTCGCAACTGCCGTCCATCAGCTTTCCCTACATGTCGACAATTGCGATTACTGTATACGGTGAAGAGTTTTTCTTTTTGCTGCGGTAGCAGGCTCCCTTGACGAAGTGGAGTCCTGCGCTGGAAAATGAAGGTTTTTATATCAGCAGAAGGCGATACACATCAGCACACATGTGATGTATAGTCATCATTTAAAGGAATACACATACCACAACACTGGACATACTCTACTTCTCAGGCACTTATGCAACACTTGCAGAGGAAATCCATTTTTTGCCGTAGCAGCAGAGAAACAGCTTTTCATAACTTCGCCACTCGGTACACATGCCAAGTCTTACACACGAAGGTGATGCGCGAGACAAGACTCGGAGGAAGGCCCCCAACATAACTATGCACAGATCAGTTCACATTGCAGTAATGCACTGTTCGGCAATGAAAACATTCATTCGTTCATTTACGTGACGCGCCCATTAAAAAAAAAAAAGTCTGAGGCACCTGTACATGACTGCAGAAAACGAGATCTCCCCTCGAAGCGTCATCTGTCAAGCGATTTTACGCTGGCACCATGCCACGCTCAACAGCAGTCCCGACGGTCAGCAGCGAAAATCTTTTTTTAAAAGTACCACGCTATGCTGCATATGACCGTACGAAACTCGATGCAAGCAGCATCTGCAACCATGCGGTCCATTGCAACCCAACAGCGACATCAGCGACGCGCATCACTTGCTTTCACCCACATGTGATTATCGAAGAGGCGCTTTAAAACCCGCACTGCATTCCAACGACCAGAACTCATAGTTCACCTAATTCGCGAGTGTCAGAGAGAAATCTTACCTCTGCTTGCTGCTGTTGGTCTTGATGGACGATGGCACAAGGTTGGACTCGACAATGAAGTTATAGCTTCGAACGAGGCAGCGTTCAGTGCCAAACCTATCGTAATAAAAGTCCAACACATTACTTTCTGTGCGAGGCGGTAGCACGCTCAAGTTGTTGTCCCAGCCCGTTATGGGAAACACAACGTTCTGCGCTGGGCCGGCCATTACAAACAGATGAAGAAGCGGTAGAACAGAGTGCAGCCAGCGTCGCACTTACTTCTGTAGCTCCTTCACTATGGCGGCGGCACACTGTTGAAAGAATGGCACGCCGTCTTTCCGACGACGGTTTTCTGCAAGCCACCTATAGGGGTTTAGTGTGCCAAAGCGACTCAGGCTGTGAAGGTGGGTTCAGACGAGCGGACCGGATCGCGGATGGTCCGCGCGCGTTATTGTGACGCGTGACCAAGCTCCGGGAGACGGTCCGGACGTCGAGCATTCACACGAACGCAGCGGACAATCCGCGCGTTCTCTCGCCCACAGCGTGCTTGCGCTGTTTGCGTGGCTTCGAAAACTCAGCTGCCGATAGTTTCAACATGAACGCCGAGAGAAAACATCGTCTCGCCGCACTGGCTGTAGCCATTGAAGCGTCTGAGGGCGAGGAGGAAGCTTTCGTGGCTAAAAACTGTTATGTTGGGCAAAGTCATGGTTGGCAAAAAAGTGCTTGGGCATGCAGGACCTGTGTTACGAGGACCTACTTGAATGCGACCCGGAGAGTACAAACGCTTGCTGCGGCTGAGTCCAGAGCAGTTCTACCAGATACTGGCTCACTGAGCGCCTTCTTTTGAAATTCACTCAAATTAGAAGAAACAGCAAAGCAAAGCGGGCATTTACGCACACGCTCAAATACAGCACGACGCAGTGCCGCATACGCGGAGTGAACAGCGCACTGAGCGAAACACGAAAAGCAGGACACACAATGCCGCACTCGAGCTGCAAATTCGGCGAAAAGTGCGCCAAAACGAAAGGCGCCAGCACGGAGCAAAGCAGACTTCATTCAGGATAGCTAGCCAGACGAGCGCGCCTAGAAGCAAAAAAGAGCAAAAACAATCCCGGTCCGCGGCGGAGGCTCGGTCTGCGCGGATTGAAAAAGGCGCTCGCCTTTTTCACTCGGTCCGCGATCCGGGCCCGGAAAAGTCTGCGCCACCCGCTCAAGGTCGCTCAGAGCCGTGACGTTCCCGTCACGTGGCGCGCGGAGAGCGCTGACGCGCCCGGACCATCCGCGATCCCGTCCTCTCGTCTGAACCCACCTTGAGGGGCGCCGTAGTGAAGGGCTCCGGAACTTTCGACCAGCTGGGGTTCTTTGCCGTGCACTGATATCGCACAGTACACAAGCAAATTCGATAGCCACGGCCATAACTGCTGAGCCACGACGGCGGCCATATATATATATATATATATTGTTACGCCCAGGGTTTATTGAGACTGGGACGGAGGACTGAAAGCAGCTGGGTCCGCTTGCCGAGCACGAGACACCACCAACCTCGTTCTCCTCATCTTCGGCTTAGTCAGCAGCGCCGACCATGTAGAATAATAATAGGTAGAATTGGCCTTTTCATGGGCGTCAGAATATATATATATATATATATATATATATATATATATATATATATATAAGTATGAGAGAAGCCAACAGCCGCTGGATATGTTACCGCTGAACTGAATATGTTATCACTTAAAGCTAATTGATTAGAAAAGCAGACGAAAAAAACAACATGCCGCCGATGGGAACCGAACCCTCGACCTCCGAATTACACGCCCGGTGCGCTACCAACTGAGCTACGGCGGCGGCTGTGAAATCTTCTGCTTTCGGGGGTATTTATGTTTAAAAGTGACCTAACCTTTGAGAGTGTTCATCAGCGCCACCCACGTTCATAAGCGGCGGACGTAGTACGTCCTGAGTCACCGCTGGTGTGACGTGGAACCTCATCGAACGACGAGGGTGGAAGCTGTGTGAGAATCTTCTTATGCTTCCTATGGCGTCAAGGCTGCCAGAACCGCGGCCCTTGCTAAGCAATTAAGCAAACAAGGGAAGGGGAATGAGGGGCTCGTTATAAGTATTGGAGAAGCCAGCAGCCACAGAAACCAAGGGACACAGGGGATTTTAATTTGTGTATTTATTTTGTGGTGTTGATCAATTTAGAATATTACTGAATATGTTATCACTTAACGCTAATTGATTAGAAAAGCAGAAGAAAAACAACCACATGCCACCGGCGGGAACCGACTCTACCAACCGAGCTACGGCGGCGGCTGTGAACTCTTCTGCTTTCGGGGGTATTTATGTTTTGGCTTCTCTCATACTTATAACGAGCTCCTCATTCCCCTTCCTTTGTTTGCTTAATTGCTTAGCGAGGGCCTCGGTTCTTGCAGCCTTGACGCCATAGGGAGCCCCGTCACGTGTTGAGAGACAGAGAAGGATGCTATCTACGTCACACAGACTCCGGAATGTCGACGAGCGGCGTTCCCACGCTTTTCGCGTGGTCGCACGTGCAGGGCCCAGGCTACGTGCAAGTCCACGCGCGGTAGGGAAAACGCTTGTTGTCAACCTTTTCTTGGAAGGCGTATGCCGCTGTCAAACTTGATGACTGGCCCCAGTGACCCCCCGGTGATCGAGCTTAGGCTTTAAACACAGCGCCTTTACCCTCTATTTCAGTAACACAAAAGGAAACAGCGAACAAACGGGAGCCCCAAGTCCCAACAACAATCCCTGCACTCTAGCCGAAGAAACGCGAAAGAATGCGCCTGTCCTCCTAATGAACAGCGACCCAGCAGGGTGCCGCGGAGTTCGACACAAAGCTGCCAAGCATCCTGCTCCTTGAAGTTATCGCCACCACGCAGCTGCGTGAATATCCCCTGTCGGCAGCATGTGTAGCAGTATCCACCGCAGCGGTGGCCTAGTCGTTTGAGCATCCGCCTCGCATGCGGGAGGTGCGGGCTTCGATCCCCCGTTTCTAACGTCTTTCACGGTACAAAGGCAAGACGAAAACATGAAGAGATCATCAGTATTCGAATCACGCAGCGTCGGATTCCTGTATTATTCCAGACCCTTAAATTACAAGATAAATCTAATTCATACAGCTGTCTTATTAAGAGCGCTTCACAATTAAAAGCTTCTTCTTTTCGCCTTGGATAGAATGACGACCTGCACATAAAACACCGAGCCCTTTCCTCCACGTTTTAGAGAAGCATGTATTTCTCGTTCCCTCCTCTTCTCCGTTTGTTTGTGCCATCGACGGAGATCTTGGTTCTACTAACGTAGGTATATTGCTGCTGCATAGTAAACTATGACAAGAGGTTTGAGATTTCTGTTTAAACGTAAAAAAAAAAACGACAAAAGTACAACGAATTAAGTATTCGAGATTTATATTTAACCGACAAATGCCAGTACCTTTCAGTATCAGGTCAGTATCCGAGGAAGTTACACTCAGTGAAAAAAGAGCAATAATAATGTGCGGAACCTCTGGGCGAGGTGCAGCGGTGTACGGTTTGATTAAGCAGCGCATTCGGGCATTTTGAGGCACCGATCCGCTGCCTTAGATGCATCTGGAGACTAGGAGACTCCACCCGTCCCGCTAGCGTAGTGTTGTGCACGTTGATCGGCCGCTTAGGGTAGTCACTCGGTTAAGCACCTTTCTGCGCCGCATGCGAAAACGCTTGAAGTCATGCGTAAGTGTCGCGAAATCGTGTCATGTTCTGGCTACCCCGACGATCCCGCGTAAGTTCCATCTCTGTCGTCAACACGCAGGCCACGCGATTCTCCACACTCTTGCTCATCAGCCCCATGGCAAATTATGTTTGAGAAATCAACTCCCACTTGTGTCTCCGTATTACAGTTGCATCAATTCATTCATGGAACTTTCCTTATTGGCGATAGCATTTCCCTCTGCAACTAAACACTGCTATAAGTGTTGTTCCAGTGATTAACGACCATTTGTGTGTTAATTATTGGTAGATAGAATGTCCAGGCTGACACAAAGACGGATAAATTCGTAATGGCTTTTCAGTGGACATGAATATCACATTATATACCCCCCCCCCCAAAAAAAAAAAAGAAAAAAAAGAAACAGTAATCCATGCGCAGGAAATATTCACCGAAAAAAAAAACCGAAAATACGTTCTCATATGACTTGTTCTACGACTTGTTCTAGAACTCCGTTTGTCGGGTGCTTGAATGTATGTTTCCTTCTGAATATTTATCTGTCCTTGGAGCATCTGGAATAATAGCTTCAGCCGATTTTTTCATCTGCGTGTTTTTAATAAATCCAGGTTACAGGAAGAGAGAATATCTGCAACTGAGTCTACTTTACACTATTTTACTGCGTTGCTTCGGTGGGTAGGCGAGGCTCCCTCCTACCGTCATTGTTTTTTGACGAGGCCAGGTCACTTTATGTAGCCTTTGGAACTACACTGTGTTGACGCGTTCTCATTCTTATTTTAAACACGCGACCTTAAGCTCTAGTTAAACATGCATCGCTCGTTCAACCAGGAATATGCGACCACATTTAGGGAGCTCTTAATAACGAGGCATTACATAGAGCTCCAGCTATCCTTAGAAAGAAAAGGATTAGTAGGAATCGATTCCTCACTGAATTAATAACCAGGCAACAAGAAAAATTGAAGAGAACGAAAACAATACTACAGAAGCGCAGAAAAGTTGTCAGGCGGAAGCCGTAACGCATCTTCGCGGAACGCCGCCAAAAAGACAGCTGTTCCATACGGCAAAAAATTGGGTCTACTGGCTTTTCATCCCCTTGCCTCTTTTGCACATTGGCACTGCGGACGAGCCAGCATTGATGAAAACGGACACGGATGAAGCACTCCGTCTGTGTCTGCATTCTGACTTACTGTATTTTAATGTCTCCCGACAGAACAGTCTAGAATGCTGCCTCTACTGTACCACAGCTGTTGAAGAATTCATGTATGGAAAATGCTACTTCACCATCCCGAGCTGCAGCTGTGACCATCAACAAACGCTGCTTGATGTTATACACCTTAGATGCAGAGTAGAAGAAACCTAAGCTTGACAAATTGAGAGGAGTATTATAATTTATCTTTGTTGAAACCCGAAGAATTATAATTTATCTTTGTTGAAACCCGAAGAAGTGCTGGAAGTTGGGCATTCGAATTTTATTTTTCTTTCGTAACTTTTCAAAGCAGCTCCATGACGTCGATGTTTGCACACGCGAGCCGTGACAAAATGTGTGGCTCATCTGCAAACAGTCCTGACGATAACGTTGTCTAGGCGCGTTATCAGTGAATACGCATATTACGAGGTTGGAGAAAAGGGCTGCCCTGTCTGAGCAATCTCGCCGTGGTGATAGCAGGGCCCCCTCGCTACTCAGCACTCCCTTTCCTTGAAGTTCGCTCACGCTTTCGCACATGCAGAGCAGATCGCAGCTTTCCGCCTTGTGCAAAAGAGAAAGCTCAGGAAGCGTGGAGCACTGGGCTCTCCCCCAAAAAAAGCCCGCGCGGCGGGCGGACGTGGAAGATGTGGACGTCCGAACCGCGCGACCACGCGGGAAAGTTCAGGCTGTGTCGCGCACTGGGCTCTCCCCACAAAAAAGCCCGCGTGGCGGGCGGACGCGGAAGATGCAGACGTCCGAGTCGCGCGACCACGCGGGAAAGCTCAGCAAGTGTCGCGCACTGGGCTCTCCCCACAAAAAAGCCCGCGCGGCGGGCGGACGCGGAAGATGCGGATATCCGAACCGCGCGACCACGCGGTAAAGTTCAGGCAGTGTCGCGCACTGGGCTCTCCCCACAAAAAAGCCCGCGTGGCGGGCGGACGCGGAAGATGCGGACGTCCGAACCGCCGCGGCGGGCGGGCCCCGGTCCCGTTCCAAGCGCGCCGACCTCCGGCTTTTCCTATCAACCTTTGAGCATTTGCCAGCGGTGGTTGCCCTCCAAGAGCCAGGGAAAGGCGCCACACTAACAAATTATACGACGTTCCAGCAGGACCCCTCGTCTTGTCTGTGCGTTCATAGAAATTATACAGCCAACCAGGTCGACTTAGACATACAACTTGAATACTCCTATGTAATGGTGACCCTCCCCCCACTCCGCAAGCAGGACCCACCGTTACACATACTCAATATATACTGCAATCCGAAATTGCCGAATGTATCATTCGCGGACCTCTTTAGCCGCGCGCTGAGAGTTGCGGGTCGGGTCCCCCTCTTGATTGTGGGCGATTTCAACGCTCCCTCTCGGATGTGGGGTTACTGCCGTGAAGAGAAGCGGGGACGCAAGTTGGCGGAGCTTGCGTCAACGCTGGGCCTCACTCTTCACACTGACCCCATCCATCCAACTCGTATAGGCAACTCCGTGACAAGGGATACGTGTCCGGACTTGACCTTCACCCACAACATTCAGTATGCAGACTGGGTCAACACCGAGGAAACCCTCGGCAGCGATCACTGCCTCCTGAACATTACGATTATGACCTATCCTTTCGCGCGACCAACACCACAAGCCCGACTCCCAGATTGGACCAAGTTCAGGCAAAATTATAACACTGCCACACCAATACAAGAACAAGGCTACCAGTCTTGGTCAGAACAATTGGTCTCTAGCGTTCGCTTCTCCGAAACTCAAATTCAGCTCTCAGAGGCGGTTTCTGATGTGGACAACCACCTGCTTCACCTCTGGGAGGCCCGGCATTGCCTCGTCCGTCGGTGGCGCCGGCAGAAGCACAACCGGAAACTTAAAGCTCGCATCGCCGAGTTCACTCAACGAGCGGCTGAGTATGCGGCCCAACTCGCCGACTCCAACTGGGTGGCACGATGCAACCCGGCCGCGCGGCAGATGTCAAGCCGGAACACGTGGCGACTTTTTCGCGCCCTAATTGACCCCACGCAAACACGCACGGAAACTCAAAAACACCTCCAAAGAGCCATACACAGCTTTCAGGGCAACACAACTCAGTTGGCGCACATGCTCCGGGACCAGTACTTGTGCACCACCCAGGACCCCCGCGGGCCGGCGTACTCTTATGCAGGTTCTGAGAACGTTGAGCTGGATCAACCGTTCCAGCTCCATGACCTGAGGGCGGCCCTGGCAAAAATGAAACGTGGCACCGCTCCGGGTCGGGACAAAATTACAGTCAAATTGTTAGCCAACCTCCCCGACCCGACATACTTGTCTTTACTGAATTACATTAACTCAATCTGGCTTGGGGAAGTACCACTCCCCATCGACTGGAAGACCGCCCTGGTCACCTTCATTCCTAAAGCTGGAAAGGCCATCAACACGGACAACCTCCGCCCCATCTCTCTGACTTCTTGTGTGGGCAAACTTATGGAGACGATGGTACGCGACAGGCTGTCCGAGTTCATGGAATCCACACATCTTTTCGCAGACACCATGTTCGGGTTTCGCACACACAGATCTGCACAGGATGTCCTGCTACAACTCAATCGGGCTGTCCTCGGCCCCGTCGAATGCCCTCACAATGACAAGGTCGTACTCGCCTTGGATTTGAAGGGAGCATTCGACGACGTTACCCACGAGATCATTCTCACCCACCTCTCTCAAACTAACTGCGGCAGAAACGCCTTTCAATACATTCGGCAATTTTTGACAGACAGACAATCTTACTTTCGAATCCAGGATAAGGAACATGGCCCTTTTCATTTAGGAACCAGGGGTACACCACAGGGCGCGGTGCTCTCTCCCCTTTTATTCAATCTGGTTATGATGCGCCTACCAGCCCAGCTGGGCGCTGTCGCCGGTGTACAGCATGCGCTGTACGCCGATGTCATCACCCTGTGGGCCACGCAGGGTTGCCTTGGAGACATTGAGGCCAACCTGCAGGAGGCGGCGACCATAGTGGACCGTTATGCTCGCCGCTGCGGCCTCCAATGCTCCACCCAAAAGTCTGAATATGTGCACATACGCCCCTCACCAAAGTGCACAGCCAAAATTTCATTGTCTCTTGAGACAGGTCCAATCCCTGAAAAAATCGAAGTCCGGGTACTGGGGCTCTTTATACATCAAGACAGACGGTCAGAAACAACATTGTCCAAACTCCGTCAGGTGGGGGACCAGGTGGGCCGCTTAGTCCGCCGGGTTTCTAACAAGCGCGGGGGGTTACGATGTAAGGACGCCTTGCGGCTGGCGCATGCATTTGTAACCAGTCGAATTCTATATTTGACTCCATACCTCCACCTGCGGAAGCAAGACGAGGATTCACTCGAAGTCATCCTCCGCAAAATTATTAAGTGGGCTCTGGACCTCCCCGTGACCACCTCCAACAAGCGCCTCCTGGGGCTGGGCATGGTGAACACATTTCGGGAGCTCCGGGAAGTTCACTTGACCAACCAATACACACGTCTCTCGAAGACATCGTCGGGTCGCCGCCTTCTTGCCCGACTACACATCAAACACACCACTCTCATGGAAGAGCGCGTACGTATTCCATCCCAGTGGAGATGCGCCCTCCACGTGCGCCCTCTTCCCGCGAACATGAACCGTGAGGACCATAATGGCCGGCGCCTGGCGCGGTCGGAAGCCCTGGCCCGCCACTATGGATCGAAACCCGGCGTATTCTACGTGGAAGCCTCCGGCCCCCACCATGGGGGATGCTTCACGGCCGCAGTCGTCCACGAATCCAAAACAGTGAACGGCCTTACTTTCCGAGCCCGTGACATAACACACGCGGAGGAGGTCGCCATTGCGTTGGCTGCATCTCATTCCAATTCAAAAACAATTATTTCCGACTCGCGAGGGGCATGTCGGAACGTCGAGCAGGGCTGGGTACCGTATCTAGCCTACCGCATTCTCCAAAACAGCGTCTATACCGGGGACCCCGCTCACCGGCGTATCGTTTGGGCTCCTGCTCACATGGGCCTTGAGGGAAATGAGGCAGCTGACGCCGCCGCCCGCGCGCTCTCTCACCGGACATTCCCCTCCGACCCCGACGATCAGGAACTCGAATTAACTCCAGCTTACCCGTTTAAAGACATTTCTTTACTTTATCAATCTGGTCATAGTCTTTATCCCCGCCCGTGTAAAGGTCTCTCAAAGGCGGAGGAGCGGCTTCTGCTCCGCCTATATACAAATACTTTGCTGTGCCCGGCAGCTCTCAAACACTTTGACCCTTCTTTCTCTGGCAGCTGTCCGCACTGTGCGGAGAAGTCTTCGGACATCTACCACATGGTGTGGGCCTGCCCCTCCAACCCTGCTATCCCCCCTCACCCCAATCCAACCCGGGAGGACTGGGAGGCGACCCTGCTCGGCTGCTCTGACCTGCAGGCCCAACGGGCCCTGGTCGCGCGAGCCCGGGCACCGGCCGACGCCACTGGGGTCCCGAACTAGGGACCTCCACCTTGTACTTGTGAGAGCTGGCCCCCTCTGGGTCAGCTCATACCTCACCTCCCGAAGTTTATCTGTAAATAAATGTTTTCCACCACCACCGGCGGGCGGACGCGGAAGATGCGGACGTCCGAACCGCGCGACCACGCGGGAAAGCTCAGGAAGTGTCGCGCACTGGGCTCTCCCCACAAAAAAGCCCGCGCGGCGGGCGGACGCGGAAGATGCGGACGTCCAAACCGCGCGACCACGCGGGAAAGTTCAGGCAGTGTCGCGCACTGGGCTCTCCCCACAAAAAAAGCCCGCGAGGCGGGCGGACGCGGAAGATGCGGACGTCCGAATCGCGCGACCAAGAGGAAGGGCGGCTGAGGGAATCAATCTTTGCGTCCCGGAAAACTGGATTCCGTGGCATGGCCCATAAAGACGCCTCTCTCATTAGTGCTTCCCCGGGATCCTGACGTCACGCGTCGGAAGACGACGCGCGCCGGCGGAAGACGCCGTGCTTCGGCGGGGCCTTGGCGGCCAAGCAGTCTGCCGCACGAGCGCCGTGTGCAATCACGGTAACGCGGGGGCATATAACCATCATGGGCGCCCGGTAGTTCACCATTCGACAACCGTTGCTCGCAAGCCGCACTTGCCCCACCGCCAATAGCCATGGCCAGCGAACACGAACGAGTGGCGAGGGGACTCGCCTGGACCGCACTGCTCGTCTTGTGCACGTGCTTCGCCGTGGGACAGTGCCTGCCGCGCCAGACAAACAGCAACGCCCAATCTGGGAACGCCAGTGTGCACCTCGAGATGGTGTGGCGGGAGGCGCGCTGCAGGTTTCCGCAGCCCAGGACAGTCTGCGTGGAAGACATCTATCCAAACATGAGCAAAGTGAGTGCCCTGCCGGAATAGTTTGCCTTGTGAGCCTGTCACTGCTGCATTTATTGTCAGTAGACTTCACACACCGAAGAGGGTGAGGTGAAAGTTTATTGTTCGAATTATATTCGCCGCACAGCTGCGGAAGAGGATGCTTCATATGTATTTCCGATATAAGCATAGGATACGCAGAGATCGATGCCATAGCAGGAGCGATTCAAGTGCTGCAGAGTCCCACAAAGTGACCGCATGCACCGCCACGTCCCTTTGCACATACATACCATTAGTGTACTCCGAGGAACACATGCTCGTACTGTACATGTACTTTTCAACTTGGACGCATGCGAGAGTGCAGCCGTTTTCCTCCAAGTGCCGTCAAAACGAACTGGTCGGAAAGACCGCGCGTATCACACCTGTAGCTCGGGTGTGCCTTGCGATTGCTGAATATGCGCCACTAGGGGGAAACGTGAGTGGTCGAAAGAGAACCGCTCAGGGTAGCTTCGCCACCAGATCAATACAGTGCGAAGGGAATTACACGTGCCACAGGGGACAGAACTGCCCTAACGCATGATATAAAACATGTACAGCAGCGCTTTCCGCACTCTGTCCCCGTTTCTATTCGCGTGTTCGTACAACCTCGTCTCGCTGCACGGTCTGATACACAGTTAAGGCAACCTTGCATAGCAAGGAGCGTTTTAACGAAAATGTATTGCATTTTTTGGGGCCAAGGTCGCCATTATTACTTTTTTTTTATTTTAAAGAAGCACTTTTAGCTAGCTCCCATCTCGCCGCCAAAACATGGTTGACGCATGACGGCTGGAATTATCATGCGCCGACGCTTCCTGGCGGAAACTCAGGTGCTTCAAAATTGCGCAGCTTGATAACCACACTGGGGATACAGCAAGGACCTTTCTAATTGTTATGGCAGGCACGTGTGCCCATGCGTGCAAGAGGCAGGCTTTGTACATTTGCACACACGTGGCCCGCTAGTGTGATGTCGGAATATGTGTATGATTGCAACGCGACCCACGTCGGTGGCCTCTTGGCAAAAAGTGTCTCATATATAGTAAGCAGAGGTGCGAAGGCTTCCTGGTCCCACTAAGTTGGCATATGGTGTTACAGAAGTGTTCAGGAAACATTAACAACAAAAACGCGTATTGATAAAAAATAAAAAGGATTGTGACTTGTAAATAAAAAGGATTGTGATGGATGTTTCGCATCACGGATGCGATTTTTCGCCTACCTTTCCTAGATTCATTGTCAACGCCTATTTCCAGACACCAACCTTGTAGCCTTTGAGAGCGCTAATGTGTACTCCACTGCGGCGCCATTAGCGACAGTGACGCGGGGGCCCCTCCGTGGGTCTCCAAAACACGGTCGCCGTTTCACCAGAAACACGGGCATGGCACTGCACCAGAGTGCGCGGCTTGCCTAACCACCGCCTCCGTTTTTTTTGTGTGTGTGTTTCTGCAGTCCTACTTCCCACGCTGCACCGTGGTGCACCGGTGTGCCCCGGACATGGCCTGCTGCGACAGAAAGGACGACTACTGCCAACCCAAGGACACCCAAAATGTGGAGCTCTGGTTCCATGTGCAGGTGATGGACTCCAGCGGGAACTGGAGTCCATCACAGGACGAGCGGCTGACCTTCAACAACCACACCGAGTGCGAGTGCCGATCCAGACCTCACGAGGTGAAGCAGTGCGTCGCCTGGAGATGGACAAGCGACCCCGCTCTGCACGCAAACGCACCGTAGTACCTCGACTCGCCCGGCGGCGGCACGAGAGGCCGTCGCGCCTCCTGCTGTCTCCATCCTGGCCGGACAGGGCCGGCCCGTGATGGTTTCTTCACCTCACTCGGCGCGGGTGCATTCGCACCCTATTTATTGACTGTGCTTCGTCCGTCATTGCTGCGTGTTATTTATTGCGACCATGAACCATTCTCTCAGGATCTGTTTCATATATAGAATCCGACGCGCTCCAAATGAGATCATACGTTATTTATTTGCAAATAAATATACGTATTTTTACAACGCACGTCTCTTTGTGGTAGCTGCTTTCCTTTGGAGAGAGGCTGCATGCTCCAGTAAAAGTTTCGATGGACACGGTACTTGCATTCTCTGCCTCAATTGAGAACAATTTGGACTGGAAGCTGGAAAAGATGGGGATGAGTTGGAGGGTGTGGTGAGGGCAAGATATATTTTTCGGTACTGAAGAATTTTGCCCGTCCTTCACGCACGAAGCGGTGCTATTGTCTCGCCACGCGCGTCACTTCTGTCAACAACGCTCCGTCAGCTTTTATCGCGCAGCACGAGAAAGCAGACTTGATAAAGCCTTCATAAAAAGCGTTGCTTTACTTTCTTTTTTAAAATCTGTACAGAGCGTCGAATCAGATTGAGCGTCATATTCCAATCTCGACCGATCGTCGCACGGCTGATAAAAAAAGCAAAAGGAAAGAGAAAGAGAAGTTACCCCGCAGACGCTTCTCCGAGGCAAAAGAAGGATATCGTAATGGTGACTTCGTGAAGTTCATATATAGGTGCTTGTACCCTGCTAGCATTGCGACTCGAACGTAAGTGGCATTGCCTCTGGTTTGCTTTCAGAGTGCTGCTGTCAAACACAGATATGGCGTCTGTAAACCGCCTACAGACCGGTTTATACGCATGGGAGAAGCTGTTGCCTGGGTCCGCTGTAGCGACCCTCCAGCAGTTCGCCTGAAGCACGGAAGTTTTAAAATCAAGTGAGCTGGTCTTTACGCTTCAAAGCTACATTAGACTCTGAGTCGTAATGGAGGGCTGCGCTTTAATTTTGACCATCGCAGGTTTACACGGTGTGCTGCAACATCAGTGCACAATAGTGCTTTTGCATTTCGTCTCCATCGCAATTCCGTAAGCTCGTGCCCACTACCGCGCGCGTACGAAGGCAAGTGACCGGCGCGGTAACGGCAGCGGTAGATAGCGGTAGCGTGGTACGGTACGTGAGAACTTTTGTGGTCACGTGAATGTGCCGGATAGCGCACGTATGCTGCGCCGCAGCACATAGTACCGCAGCGATCATAGATAGCGGATATGCTTTTTGCGCCCTTAGCGTCAAAAAATGTTTGGAGTTATGAATTCTCATTTATATCCGCAGCCTCCAATCGCGTTTTATCGCTCTACGTCTGATACTGATTGCTGTCTTTAATATTCGTTATTTTTGCCAAGCACATAAAGGTGTGAGTATGATAAAAATATACTACGTAAACACGTACAAATTTGCGGGAAAAATACGACCCACAGTAAAATAGATGGTACAGTTTGCTCGAATAGAACCAACTGTTGCCTATTAGGAATATCAGTCTAAAAACTTAAATTAATTTTATTCATAAATTCGTTTCATGACCAATATATCAACTACAAAGCTGTTAGAAGCAAAGAGGTTGCGACATTAAAGTGTTTCTCCAAACGTAGGACGAATACACGCGAGCCTTGAGAAAAAAAAGCATCGGCCGCTTTGCGCGAAAGATGAGACTGCATTAGGCAACTTTGCGCAGGCATCGGTTTGGCTTTCACGCGAAACCTATATGCTCGAGCTGTGGACCGAAAATGCCTTCTACTCCGTCGGAGAAAACTCACTATACATAGTAGGACTCAAGGAAGAAGCGGCGAATGCCCCTCAAAGAAGGCCCTCCAGCTAATGGCGTAGACTGATTCTCATAATGTCTCAGCTAATCCCTTTGGACCTGCTAGCCTGCATTCGCAGGGTGCGGAAGATCGGCTTGGTCGGCGATGCCAATGGGTGGAAGGCCTCCTTTAAGGGGCGCCTGCCGCTTCATTCTTGAGTTCCACCCGACTACAGAGGAGAGCGACCCTGGTTAGACTAGAATGCCAAGTCAGTATCACGACGGTGCAACGAAAGCAGCCTAAGTTTACACAGTTCAGGGGGGCAATTTATTGCTCAAATTGTTCTGTTCAGGAAATTAAGCGAACTCATGAAAAGCCTTCTGATTTGTGTTTTTCGCTGAAGGAAACCACGTGCGAAGTGTGCTTGGCCACCTCAAGAGTACTGTGTAGGCAGTAATGACTGCAGGCTGTACTTGTGCTGAGCAGTATTGTCCTACCCTTCCTCACAAGATGCCGAACCTTAGACAGACGATCTTTCCGTCTGTTTTGCAGACTTTCTGATTCGAATCTCTGTAAATGTTCGGAAGTAACCACCAATCTTTGTCTTCTTTCAGGCTTCTCTGCGTCTGGATTGTTGTAGAAGAAGAATAATAGTGGAATCATGTGCTCAGGAGTAGAAATAAATCAATTTCCCAGTGTCTGATGGCGTTCATTTTATGAGCTCCGTCATATCCTCTTGGAGCTGCTGCCAAACGCATGCCAGGCTACACGATTTGTGGCAAAAGAACATACTATTTGTGGAGTTTATTTTGAGCTCATATCAAGCATTCCAAACAAGCACTTTTTGTCTAACGGGGTACCACGCAGGGCGTAGAACTAGAATCGTAAGTGAACCAAAATTAATCAGAACCGAAGCGGCATATTTCCTGGAACCGGAGCAGAGCCGAAACCTCCGCTGCTTATGAACGTGGGCGGCGCTGATGAACACTCTCAAGGTTAGGTGAATTGCAAACATAAATACCCCCGAAAGCAGAAGATCTGACAGCCGTCGCCATAGCTCAGTGTGTAGAGCACCGGACGCGTAATTCAGCGGTCGTGGGTTCGGTTCCCACCGGCGGCTTGTGGTTATTTTTTCTTCTGCTTTTCTAATCAATTCTCTTTAAGCGATAACATATTTAGCAATATGCCGCCGCGGTGGCTCAGTGGATATGGTGCTCAGCTGCTGACCCAAAAGACGCGGGTTCGATCCCGGCCGCGGCGGCTAGAATTTCTTTGGAGGAGAAATTATAGAGGCCCGTGTACTGTGCGGTGTCAGTGCACGTTAAAGAACCCCAGGTGGACGAAATTTCCGGAGCCCTCCACTACGGCGTCTCTCATAGCCTTAGTCGCTTTGGGACGTTAAGCCCCATAAACCAAACCAAACCATATTTAGCAATATTCTCCACTGATCAACAGCACAAAAAAAAAATAAATGAAAAAATCCCTGTGTTCCTTGGTTTCTGTGGCTGTTGGCTTCTCTCAAATGTATAACGAGCGCCTCATTCAACCTCCCTTGTCTGCTTAATTGTTTAACGAGAGCCTCAGTTCTGGCATCCTTGTTGCCATAGGCAGCATAAGAGGGTTCTAACACAGCTTCCACCCTCGCCGTTCGATGACGTTCCACGTCACCTCAGCGGTAACTCAGGACGTACTACGTCCGCCGCTTATGAACGTCGGTGGCGCTGATGAACACTCTCAAGGTTAGGTCACCTGTAAACATACATACCACTGAAAGTAGATCTGACAGCCGTCGCCGTAGCTCATTTGGTAGAGCACCGGAAGCGTAATTCGGAGGTCGTGGGTTCGGTTCCCACCGGCGGCTTGTGGTTGTTTTTCTTCTGTTTTTCTAATCAATTATCTTTAAGCGATAACATATTTAGTAATATTCTCTATTGATCAACAGCACAAAATGAATAAAAAATCCCCGTGTTCCTTGGTTTCTGTGGCTGTTGGCTTCTCTCATATGTACAACGAGCCCCTCATTCGCCCTCCCTTGTCTGCTTAACCGCTTAACGAGAGCCTCGGTTCTGGCAGCCTTGATGCCATAGAAAGCATAAGAGGGTTCTGATACAGCTTCCACGCTCGTCCTGTCTACTTCTTCCCTGTGTATCGTCCTTTGCGTGGTTTTCGTTCTAAGTTCCACACTCGCCGTTCGATGACGTTCCACGCCATACCAGCGGTAACTCAGGACGCATACGTCCGCCGCTTATGAACGTGGGTGGCGCTGATGAAAGCTCTCAAGGTTAGGTGAATTGTGAACATAAATTCCCCCGAAAGCAGATCTGACGGCCGTCGCCGCAGCTCAGTTGGTAGAGCACCACACGCGTAATTCGGGGGTCATGGGTTCGGTTCCCATCGGCGCCATGTGGTTGTTTTTTATTTTGCTTTTCTAATTAATAATCCTTAAGCGATAGCTAAATCTGCAATATTCTTCATTGCATTTTCTGTGAGTACAAATTATTAACTAAACAAACTATTGCGTTCATCTGTTTTCATCTGACCTTTAACTTCGTTTTTTGGTCTAATTTATCGCCTGTTTTGTCTCGTCGTTCCTTTCATGGTCATATTCCTGGACTTTGTGGGGACGCCTTCGTCCCCTGCGTTCACTTTCCCGCATTGCACCCCACTGTTGTTAGCTGCCCCCGAAAAACACTCCTCTCGGTTCGGTTACTTTTAACTAACAGGGGAGGGCGCTCGCGTCGCAGCGACACCAGCGCCACGGATGGCGTTTTGCTGCGCGCGCGCGAGGGATAGCTGGCTCTCTTCTCCCTAGGACTGGGAAGCGACCGGACGTTTCGCTCTTCGTCGGCGGGCGGCCTCGTGTGGAAACGTGTTCCCCTCAGCTCGTCCCGTCCGGCCTCGGAGTTATTCCCTCTGCCCTACCGCGGGCGAACGTTCGCTCGTAACCTTGCTGGTGAGTCGGACATCCTCGATTCCTCAGTGTATTTTGTTGCTAGCTGGCGTTATAGTTGTTATAGCAATAAATGCCTTGTTTGTGTCAGCCAGAGTGTCGTTCCTTTGTTCCCGTAGAGCAAGGCACGCCGTGGTCGGCGTGCGCTCGGTAGCGTACGCGACCACGGGGTGGGGTCCGCGCGGCTTTGAACTGTGTCAGCCGCGGTTAAACGGGGAGAACGGGTTTATCTCCCCCAATTTAAACCCCATATCTGGCAGCCCAACGTGGGGCCTGCTCTTGGAACATTGGACGACTGTCAGTTCGGTTCGAGGAACGCTCTTGGTCCGGACTTGACAAGTGGTAGGCCTAGTGTGAATTTTGATCGCTAGGACCTGCGGCATGCTTTCTTGAGTGCGAGGTGTATTGCGCTGCAACATGTTTGAACTTTTCGACATGCTCAGCATGTTTTTTTGTGAAGTTTTCTTCCTGGAGTCGCTTCAAGAACCACTAGGTCCGCATCGAGGGTGCGCGAGGCCTAGCGCCCGCGGAGTTGCCGAGCCCGAAGCGAGTGAGTACGGAAGCCGCGTGGGTGGTCCGAGTTTTCTGTATATATTTTCTCGCTGTCTCCTTTTCGACTCTGGGAGTCGCGGCTCCGGGAGCCGGGTGGCCTGAGGCCACGGGTGCCTCTACGAGCTCGCTGGTATTGCAGCTCGGCACCGGGCGTTCCGACACCGTCCGATACGGTGGGCGCCGATCGCTCAGAAGCTGCTTTGTGCAGTGAGCGGGGAGGACCACCCCACAAAGCTGATGTCTCCTCGCGGCTGCGCGCACGAAACCCGTTTCGGGTCTTTCTTTTGTTGGGGGTCATCGACCGTCACTATGGTAGTGAGGCCTAAAGCTATTCATAGCTGCCTGCACCTTGTCAAAAGTGACACGACCACCGGACCGTGGTGTTGAGAGGGGGCGCACTTTGCTGGCCGCCCGTTTTTTTTTAACTTCGCATGAACCGAGCATTCTCGTTCAACTCAAGAAAGGGCTTTGTTCACTCGAACTTTGCGTTGCACGGCCGCCCGACACCTTTTGCTAGCGAGTTGAGCATTGAGCCACGAGGCTCTTGTGTACGCCGTTTCCCCTCCCGTGACCTACGTTAAAGGTGCCCTGCGACGTAGATAAAGCACGGGGTCTTTATTCTTTGTATGCAGAGTAAGGGACATTGTGAGTCCCGAACGCGCAATGAGATCACCGAAATCATAATATTTGATATTTTAATCTTCGCTATAAATGCTTGTTTCGAGCCGATGGTGTCGCAACGCGGCGGCCATTTGCGGCAGCGGAAATGAGGTGGCATCTAGATAGGGCGCTGCCTTTCTCATTGGTTGGGCGTCCAGTTTGCATATTGTTCCTTTATACTTGCGAAATGAATCCAAACTATTATGTCACTGAGTACTGAAAGCTTTTCGCATGCCACAAAAACTGGAAAGAAGCAGGGAAAGCGAACGAAAACTAACAAGAATACAGCTAGGGGCGTCATTTCCATTCCGCTTCAAACCTCCGTGGCGGCCAGCGCTGCTCAAAAAACGTTGGCTCAAACCAGAAAGCGCGCGCGTTGAGACCGGCCGTGACCATACCAAGACGGCAGCGAAAAAAAAAAAGCCAGTCGACACACCTTGCCCAGAATTGGGAAGAGAAAGGCCGGACAGGAGACGGGAGTCGAGTTTGGGGGGGAGGGGGGCTACTGCCCACAGCCTTCCAGTCCGACTAAAAAAGAAACTTCGGGGAGCTTCCTTTGTTGTTAGTCACCCCTGCCCAGACTACGGCGTCGCGTACACAGGGGGAAGATGCCGTCAAAATGCGCGGCTGTCTACAGCCCCGACAAAGCAACAACTGCATGCGCGCTTCCGCTGCGTGGGCGCTAGGAGCGGTTCTGATTGGTAGCGCCCAATCTCGGTACTGGGTGAGTGAAATGGGCGAGCGAAGTGCGTTTTCGTCTGTGCTTTTCATTTCGAATTTTCAGAGTGGAATAACTTTCGTTTGCATGCTCCGATTTCAATAATTCTTTTTGCTCTGGTCTCTGGAAAGCATGATGAATCTATTTAATGACATTAACTGGTACTGAGAAAATCATCGCGGTGCCCCTTTAAAGGCGTGCGGAGTGTGTTTCGGAAATTTTTCAGATCCAGCGGAGCCACTCCGGCTTGCTGTCTGGTGCACATCGTCTCGCTGCAGCCTGCTGCGACGGAGCGGCTTGTATCCTGTTCGCCGCATCCATCCGGGGCAGCCGTGGCGAGACCAGACAGCAGCCACCTCCGGCTGCTGTTGCCCTGGCGACTACTGCGGAATCTTGGACTGCAGTGGTCAACCGGCCCCCTCTTCGCGGGCCTGCGGGCACATAGTCCGCGGGTCATGCGAGTCGTCCCAGCGGAGACCTTCACGCCGCCTTCGGAATACTGCGGAAGACTGCGTGCACTCTGTCGGCGTGACCTCCGCTGCACGACCTGCCTCAAGTGCATGAAGACCAGGAGACTCCTCCATAGCATGTAACTTGCAGGCGCGTGGGTCTATTTAAGGTTGGGGGGATGTGGGGACGCCTTCGTCCCCTGCGTTCACTTTCCCGCATTGCACCCCACTGTTGTTAGCTGCCCCCGAAAAGCACTCCTCTCGGTTCGGTTACTTTTAACTAACAGGGGAGGGCGCTCGCGTCGCAGCGACACCAGCGCCACGGATGGCGTTTTGCTGCGCGCGCGCGAGGGATAGCTGGCTCTCTTCTCCCTGGGACTGGGAAGCGACCGGACGTTTCGCTCTTCGTCGGCGGGCGGCCTCGTGTGGAAACGTATTCCCCTCAGCTCGTCGCGTCCGGCCTCGGAGTTATTCCCTCTGCCCTACCGCGGGCGAACGTTCGCTCGTAACCTTGCTGGTGAGTCGGACATCCTCGATTCCTCAGTGTATTTTGTTGCTAGCTGGCGTTATTGTTGTTATAGCAATAAATGCCTTGTTTGTGTCAGCCAGAGTGTCGTTCCTATGTTCCCGCAGAGCACGGCCCGCCGTGGTCGGCGTGCGCTCTGTAGCGTACGCGACCACGGGGTGGGGTCCGCGCGGCTTTGAACTCTGTCAGCCGCGGTTAAACGGGGAGAACGTGTTTATCTCCCCACCCCACAACTTTCATCGCCTACATTGTCTGATATACATTTGTTGTTGATGTAGTTTAGTGGATTCAGCGTTTTTTCCAGTTAACTGTGAAGTGTGATGTGTTTCAACGTTTTTTTGCTGTTCCTATTTTTCCATTGCTTTCTGCTAATCTTAGTTTGTAAAGCGCCGCACGCGACTTGCCGCTACCTGCCAGGCGCTGCCATACAAGCTCAATGAGGTTTCGGCAGGCCTGAATCTGTAAAATGTCTTTGCAGTGCAGAATAAACTGATTGATTGATGAAAACAACACAATAAATAAATATGAAAAAATATTCCGTGTCTTCCTTGCTTTCTGTGGCTGTTGGCTTCTCTAGTATGTATAACGGGCCCCCAAGCCCCTTCCATTATATATATATATATATATATATATATATATATATATATATATATATATATATATATATATATATATATATATATATATATATATATATTGTTACGTGGCAGGAGGCGTTCACGCCACGAAGAACACTGGTGCACTCACGCTGAACAGAACACAAGCACAGGGCGCACCGGATGCCAAAACACAGGCCACCGTCCAGGATTCGGAGCCCGAGCACGCGCCAAGCGCCCTCTCACTTCGTCGGCCTCATCTTCTCTGAGTCGACCCGTAGCATGACCCCCGGGCGCAAAAGCACCGTCGCGGTGCTGCTTAGCAAGTGTCAGAAGAAGGTAGGTGGTAGGGCTTGAGGCGCGACACGTGCACAATATCGGAGGGTGGAGTACGGGAAGTGCACTCGGGGAAGGCAGGCTCAATCTCGTATGTGACGGCTGTGACTTGGCGCAGCACACGATACGGGCCCACATATCGAGAAAGAAGCTTTTCCGAGAGCCCTACACGGCGAGAAGGCACCCAGAGCAATACAAGGGACCCAGGCAAGAAGGCACTGTCCAGGTGGCGGCGGTTATAGTGCTGTTGCTGAGAAGCTTGGGAGGCTTGCAAGCGGGAACGGGCGACTTGGCGAGCATGGTCGGCATGGGCAATGGCTTCACGGGCGTATTCAGAATGTGGGGGACGAGATGTTCGATACAATGTGTCAAGCGGCAGTTGAGGCTCGCGGCCGTACAGGAGGTAAAACGGAGAGTAGCCGGCAGTGTCGTGGCGGGATGAATTATATGCAAATGTAACGTATGGGAGTGCGACGTCCCAGTCTCGGTGATCAGAGGAGACGTACATGGCGAGCATGTCGGTAAGCGTGCGATTGAGTCGCTCAGTGAGGCCATTAGTTTGGGGGTGGTAAGCGGTCGTCAACTTGTGCTTAGTTGAGCACGCGCGAAGAATGTCGTTTACCACTGCTGAAAGGAAGGTGCGGCCTCGGTCGGTGAGCAGTTGGTGGGGTGCTCCATGATGAAGAATGACATCCTGAAGAAGAAAGTCGGCGACATCAGCGGCAGTACTCGTGGGGAGCGCACGTGTTATCGCGTACCGGGTGGCATAGTCTGTGGCTACTGCAACCCATCTGTTCCCAGAAGTGGACTCAGGAAAGGGGCCGAGAAGATCCAAGCCGACACGGTAGAACGGCTCCGGAGGGATGTCAATGGGCTGAAGATAGCCAGCGGGAGCAGATGCAGGGCGCTTGCGACGCTGACACTCATCGCAAGAACCAACGTAACGGCGCACTGAGCGGTAGAGGCCAGGCCAGAAGAACCGACGGCGGATGCGGTCGTACGTGCGAGTAACGCCTAGATGGCCAGCAGTCGGGAGGTCATGGAGTTCGTGGGGAACGACTGTTCGTAAGTGCTTCGGGACGACGAGGAGAAGGTCAGGACCAGTTGGTTGAAGATTCCGGCGGTATAAAATACCATCAACGAGAGCAAAGCGGTTCAGTGAAGGGTCGGTGTGGGCGGACGTTAGGCGATCGATGATGGAGAGAAGCTCCGCATCCCGACGCTGTTCTTCGCCGATAGTTGTAAACGGCGATAGAGAGAACAGGTCAATAGCGCTTGCGCTCGTCACAGTATTAGTGTGGGCAACAGGGTAACGAGAGAGGCAGTCGGCATCTTTGTGCAACCGTCCGGACTTGTAGATCACAACGTAGTCATATTCTTGGAGTCGTAGCGCCCAACGACCGAGGCGACCGATAGGATCCTTCAGAGAAGAGAGCCAGCACAGTGCGTGATGATCTGTAACAACTGTGAATGGCCTGTCATATAGGTAGGGTCGAAATTTGCCAACAGCCCAGACGAGGGCCAAGCACTCTCTTTCGGTAATAGAGTAGTTCTTCTCGGAAGGGGATAGGAGGCGGCTAGCATAGGCAATTACGCGATGTGTGCCGGATTGACGCTGGGAAAGGATTGCCCCGATTCCATGGCCACTAGCATCAGTACGGACTTCCGTAGGAGCTGACACATCAAAGTGTGCCAAGACCGGTGCAGTGGTAAGCTTCCTTATAAGGTGGGCAAAGGCGTGGTCTTGAGAGGACCCCCAGGAAAAACTGACATCCTTTTTAAGAATATCGGTGAGCGGCTGAGCAATGTCGGCAAAATCTTGAATAAATCTACGAAAGTAAGAACAAAGACCCAAAAAACTTCGAACGTCGTTGCTCGTACGGGGTACTGGGAAGTCCTTTACTGCTCGGATCTTGTCTGGATCGGGACGAACCCCTGTAGCATCGACGACATGGCCTAGTATAGTGAGCTGACGACGCGCGAAACGGCATTTTGAAGAGTTGAGCTGCAGCCCGGCATGACGGAAGAGGGAAAGAACTTGTGAGAGGTGGTCCATGTGGGACGAAAACGAGGGAGAAAACACAATTACATCGTCTAAATAGCAGAGGCAAGTGGACCACTTAAATCCTTGCAGCAAGGAGTCCATCATGCGCTCGAAAGTGGCTGGGGCGTTACATAAGCCGAAAGGCATAACCTTAAACTGATATAATCCATCAGGAGTAACAAAAGCAGTCTTCTCCCGATCCTGGTCATCCACAGCAATTTGCCAATAGCCAGAGCGTAGGTCTATGGAGGAGAAGAATTTGGCTCCGTAGAGGCAGTCTAAGGCATCGTCGATTCGAGGAAGCGGATAGACATCTTTTTTAGTGATCTTGTTCAGGTGACGGTAATCCACACAGAAGCGCCACGAGCCATCTTTCTTCTTGACCAAGACGACGGGCGAAGCCCAAGGACTGTGAGAGGGCTCAATGATGTTCTTCTCGAGCATTTTTGCCACTTCCGCCTGGATTACCTGTCGTTCTGCATGGGAGACCCGGTATGGTCGGCGGCGGATCGGAGGAGCGTCGCCGGTGTCGATGCGGTGCGTAACGGTAAGAGCTTGGCCAAGGGCGCTGTTATGGAGGTCGAAGATGTCGGAATAGGACTCGAGAAGCGCACGCAACTGACAAGATTGAGCAGGGAGCAAATCGGAGGGCATCATTGCCGTGATCGCGTCAGTCGAAGTAGGAGCGTGAACAGGGTCTGCAGGAGCTGATGCATGGGCAGGGTCCAATGGGGTAACTGGGCAGGAGCCAATAGGGGAGAACGTTGCCACGCATATGCCAGGTGGAAGGACTTGGGCTGAATAGCTGAAATTAATTAACGGTAGTGACACGCTGTTTCCCCGGATTGTAGCGACAGTATGGGGCAGTGCAACGTTGCGGTGCAGCAAGACATCTGAAATAGGGGCGACTAAGTAGTCACCATCGGCCACTGATGAGGTAGGACGAAGGGTAACGAATAAGGCGGCTAGTGAGGGCAGAGAAACTTGGTTGGGCGAATACAGTCGGGGAGAATGCAAGGGTTCAGGATCGATGGTTGGGAGATCGAGGTGTAGGACGCCTTGCGAGCAGTCGATCAGGGCGGAGTGTTCTGACAGGAAATCGAGGCCGAGGATGAGGTCATGAGCACAAGGGTTCAAAACAGTGAACTGCACCGGAAGGTCATGGCCAGCAACACTAACGCGTGCAGTGCAGAGTCCGTCAACACTAACTGTTCCACCGTCCGCGACACGCACTCGAGACCGAGCCGGCGTGAGAACTTTACGTAAACGACGACGAAGTTGTGCACTCATGACAGAGATATGCGCACCAGTGTCGATAAGCGCACGCACGGGGACACCATCAACACAAACGTCTAGTTGGTTCAAGTGGGAGGTCTGTAGAGGATTTGTGGGCCTGGTCGTGGATGCAGCGTCACCTCCGGGAGCTGCATCAGCTAGTTTTCCAAGTCAGAGCGGTCGTATGAGGCTGCCGAGGATCGAAGGTGCTGCGGGGATCGGAAACGCCGGCCTCGGGGAGATGGAGAGCGGGAAGAACGACGTGGTCGGGAGCTGGCGAGATCATTGGCCGAATCTGATTGGTCATGAGGTGGTCGGGGCGGAAAACGGGGGGGCATATCTGAACGGTTGGCATAGGAAAGCTCGGTGCGAGGAGTCGGAAACCATCTATTGCGACAGTGCCGGGAAATGTGGCCGACACAGGAACAATTGAAACATATTGGGCGATCATCAGGCGTCCGCCACTCTGCTGGATTACGGTAGCGACGAAAGTACGGAGCCCTTGGACGAAAAACATTCCTGGTTGGTGGTCGGACGCTAGAGTTCCCGATGGAACAGATAGCATGTGAGAGGTCCAAATTTGCGAGTTCCTCTCGCACGACGGCTTGAATGAGGGAGACATCGGGCAAGGGGTGACTGGGGGTGGTAGGTTGAGGGGCCGCAGGTGCACAGGCCTCCATTTCGCGGCGAACGATCCGGGTGACTGCGTCGGTGATATTGAGAGGCGAAGTGGGAGGTGGGCTAGGTGGTGGCTGCTGCAAAACACACGTAGATGTGGCGGCCGTATGGGGAAGTCGTTCAAACTGTGGAAATATGCGCCGGCTCTTGACTTGCTCGAAGAGACGGCACTCCTTAATAACGGCATCCACGGTATCACATCCTTTGCACAGAAGCAAATGGAAAGCGTCGTCCGCGATCCCCTTCAGGATGTGGCCCACCTTTTTGTTTTCCGACATGGAGGTGTCAACCTGGTGGCATAAGGCAAGGACGTCTTGTATGTACGTGACGTAACCTTCACTGGAGGACTGAGCACGCGACTCAAGGTGTTTTTGGGTTGCGAGCTTCGAAGCATCCGGAGGTCCGAACAGAGCGCGAAGCTTTTCCTTGAAGATGTCCCAACTCGTTAGTTCGTCCTCGTTGGTGTCGTACCATTGCCGTGCTGTGCCAGATAAATAGAAAATTACGTTTGCCAGCATGACGGTGGGGTCCCACCTGTTATGGGTGCTGACACGTTCGTACATGGAGATCCATCTCTCGACGTTTTCAGTTGAGGCACCGGAAAAGATGTCGGGGTCACGGGGATGAGCCATGACCATGAATCTAGTGGCAGTGGCAGTGGAGGTACCCAGCACCTCCACCAAGATGTTACGTGGCAGGAGGCGTTCACGCCACGAAGAACACTGGTGCACTCACGCTGAACAGAACACAAGCACAGGGCGCACCGGATGCCAAAACACAGGCAACCGTCCAGGATTCGGAGCCCGAGCACGCGCCAAGCGCCCTCTCACTTCGTCGGCCTCATCTTCTCTGAGTCGACCCGTAGCAATATATATACATATATATACATATATATATATATATATTGCGAGAGCCTCCTGCTGTCTCCATTCTGGCCGGACAGGGCCGGCCAGGTGATGGCTTCTTCAGCTCATTCAGCGCGGGTGCCGTCGCACCCACCTGCTCGTTATCACTGAGTGTTCGTCCGTGATTACTGCGTGTTATTTATCGCGACCATGAACCGTTCTCTCACAATTTGTTTCATATATAGAATCTGACGCGCTCCTAGTCAGATCATACGTTATTTATTTGCAAATAAATATACGTATTTTTACAACGCACGTCTCTTCGTGGTCACTGCATTTCTTTGGAGAGAGTCTTGATGCTCCAGTCAAAGTTTCGATGGACACGGTACTTGCATTATCTGACTCAATTGAGAACAATTTGGACTGGAAGCTGGAAAAGATGGGAATGGGTTGGAGGGTGTGGTGAGGGCAAGATATATTTTTCGGTACTGAAGAATTGTGTCCGTCCTTCACGCACGATGCGGTGCGACTGTCTCGCGGCGCGCGTCACTTCTGTCGACAACGCTCCGACAGCTTCTCTCGCGCAGCACGAGAACGCAGACTCAAGTCTTGATAAAAAGCTTTGCTTTACTTTTTTCATCTGCGCAGAGCGTCGAGTCACATTGAGCTTCATATTCGAACCTCGACCGGCCATCGCTCGGCTGACAAAAACCAAAGGGAAAGGAAAAGAGTAGTACCCCGCAGACGCTTCTCCGAAGCAAAGAACGATGTCGTAACTATGGCTTCCTGAAGTTCATATACAGATGCTTGTTTCCTGCTAGCGTTGCGACTCGAACGTAAGTGGCACTGTCTTAGGTCAGTTTTCAGTGTGCAGCTGACAAACACAGATATAGCGTCTCTAAAAACCGCCTACATACCGGTTTACGCATGTGAAAAGCTGTTGCCTAGGCCCGCTGCACGCACCCTGCAGGAGTTGTGCGCCAGAAGCAAGGAAGATTTGAAATCAAGTGAGCTGATTTGAACGCTTCAAAGCTACATGCGACTATGAGTCGTAATGGAGGGCTGCGCATTAATTTTGGACCATCGCAGGTTTTACACGTTGCGCCCAAACGTCACTACACAATAGTGCTTTTGCATTTCGCCTCCATCGAAATTCGACCGTAGCGACCAGAATAAAGTCCGTAAGCAGGTGCCCAGTACCACGCGCGTATACGAAGTGACCGGCGCGGTGATGGCAGTTGTAGCGTGGTACGGTACGCGAGAACTTCTGTGGTCACGTGAATGTGCCGGATAGCGCACGTACGGTGCGCCGCAGCACATAGTACCGGAGCGATCATAGATAGCGGCTAGGCTTTTCGCGCCACTAGCATCAAAAAATGTTTGGAGTTAAGGACTCACAGTTATCCCCGCAATCTCCTCCCGCGTTGTATCGCTCTACGTTTGCTACTGATTGCTGTCTTTAATATCCGTTACTTTTGCCGACTACATAAAGGTGTGAGTGGGATAAAAGTATATTACGTAAACACGTACAAGTTTTGCCTGAAAAATACGAGCCGCAGAAAATAGATGGAAGGTTTTCCACGAATAGAACCAATTGCTGGCTATTCGGAGTGTTAAACTAAAACTTAAACTAATTTTGTTCATTAACTAGATTCATGACCAAGATAACAACTAGAAATGTGCGAGAAGCAACGAGGTTACTACATTAAAGTGTTTGTGTAAACGTAGGATGAATGCCCGCGAGCCTTATGAAAAAAAGAACAGCCGCTTTGCTCGAGGGATGAGACAGCATTAGGCAACTTTGCGCAGACATCAGTTTGGCTTCCACGCGAAACCGATATTTTTTATTTCAAACAAAAATCCATTTACAACTGTACAGTACGCATAATGGTCTAGGATCCATAGCCAGAAGCTAGTTTCGGGTCCATCTCAATAACGTACAATTTAAATGCGGCACGCGAAGACGACTCATGCATTCATAAAGAAAAGTCACATTCTCAACAATTTAGAGATAAACAAGAACAAGCGCACACAATACACACATCCTCACAAAAAGAAAAACAATACACCATAACTTTACATATTCATGAGGAACGTTTTCAAAGATTGCACAAAGTTTCTTTTCAGTTTAATATCGTCAGGTATACCATTCCAAATCAAAACTCCACTGAATTCAATTAGTCTTTGCCCGTAACTATTGCGACACACTGGTAAGTTGAAATGTTTGGCACTTCTTAAACACTGAAACGAATTTTATTCATAAATCCGTTTCATGACCAAGATATCAACTACGAAGCTGTGAGAAGCAAAGAAGTTGCAACATTAAAGTGTTTCTGTAAGTGTAGGACGAATGCACGCGAGCCTTGAGAAAAAAAAATCGGGCGCGGTTTACGCGAAAGATGAGACTGCATTAGGCAACTTTGCGCCGACAACAACCGATATGCTCGAGCTGTGGACCAAAAACTCCTTCTACTTCGTCGATGAAAACTGACTATAGTAGGACACAACTCAAGAATGAAGTGAGGAATGGCCCTCAAAGAAGGCCCTCCAGCTAATGGCTTCTGTTAATCGCCTTGCACCTGCTAGCCTGACATCGCAGTGTTCGGAAGATGAAAGGGGTTTAACCGCGGCTTAATCGGATTAACGGCGGTGTCATGATAACTGGTCGATGCCATTGGCTGGAAGGCCTCCTTTGAGAGGCGTCTGGCGCTTCATTCTCGAGTTGCGCCCGGCTACAGAGGACACCGACGCAGGATATACCAGAATGGATTGCCACGCCAAGTCAGAATTGCGACGGTGCTACGAAACAACCTATGTTGACACAGTTCAGAGGCAATTTATTCCTCAAATTGTTCTGTTCAAACAATTAAGCTCACTTATGGAAAGTCGATTGCGATTTTTGCTCAAGGAAACCACGTGCGAAGTGTGCTTTGCCACCTCAAGAGTGCTGTGTATACTGCGGGCAGTACTTGTGCTTAGCAGTATTGTCATACCCTTCCTCAGAAGTTGCCGAACCTCAGACAGACGATCTTTCCTTCTCTGTTGTAGTCTCTCTGATTCGAATCTCACTGTTTCGAAGTAACCGCCAATCTTTCTCTTCCTTCAGGCTTCTCTGCGACAGGTTTGTCGTAGAAGGTGGCAGTCTTACAAGAATAAAAGTAGAAGGATGTTTTGCTCAGGAGAAGAAATAAATCAGTTGGTCAGCGTCACATGGGATTAATTTTATGAGTTCCGTCATATCCACTTGGAGCTGCTGCCAAACGCACGCCAAGATACCCGTAATGTGGCAAAAGAACACACTTTCCGTTGAGTTGATTTTGTGCTCATATCAAGCATTCCAAACAAATGCTTTTCGTCTGACGGGGCACTATGCATGGTGTAGACCCCGAATCAGAAGTAAACCAAAATCAATCAGAACCAAACCGGTATTTTTCCTGGAACCGGAACAAAACCGAAACTATAGACGCTTTACAACGCGCGAGCATGAGCGCCGCCATATTTGGTCACGTGACCATTCCGCCATCGCCGGCCTTCGGGCCTTCTCGTTTCGACGGCTGCCGGCGCGCTGGTGCCCGGCTGCAAGACGCTTCTCCGCCTCTCACTGTGGATAACGAGCTGCTGGATGGCACAAAATCTTAGTGTGAGTCCGCACAGAACGTGTTGGTGCTGAAAAAATGTTTGCTTCAACCAAATTATTTACTCGTCCCTTTTAGACTGCCCGCATCGGCTCGAGTGTGCCAACAGACCGCGGTCAGCTACCTGCGCGTTCATATTTATTCAGACAGTTCACCTTCTAACACTATTGGTGGACTGCAAAACTTGTGTAACTGCCGATTAAAAGCGGGCCAATGCCTTAAAGCTTGCGTTTTAGAGCTCGATATTTTTGCCGAAGGGAGGGATATTTGTTCACCGCTATCAAGAATGTTCGCTGCTCAGCACTGCACGCGACCTACAACCAAACGACCGCGTGCGTGCGATCGCCGACCGATTATTCAGATATTTACTTTATCCTCCGTTAACATTCCGGCTTCCAAAGAAAGAGTATGGATGTTCTTCGAGGACTCTTTCAGAAGCTCGGCGACCTTCAACCATATGCTCCCTCGCTAAGTAAAACTGAAAACAGCTCCGGAGTTCAGCCCCGCAGATGTAGCCAGCCGAAATAAGCGAAAATATGCAATGTCTGGTCATGATAAATTTCCCCGCTGTCCCATGCATTAGCGCACTTCTGTAGAGATTTGCACTGGGCGACAGAATTGCATGTCGAAGCGCCTTCTTTGCGGACTTTTACAAAAGCTCAGTTGCCGCTTCCGCCGCGCTAGTGTCAAGTACGATGACACTTTTTTTTAGTGAGCACTGTGCCGACGCCAAGGAAGCACCGATCATTCGATGTATTGGATCAGTGTTTGTCAACGGTGAGAAACGTGACAGGCATGTACTGATGTTCTGCTATTCCCGCAGCTAATGCTGGCGCTGAAGTAAACTGGCTCGCGGCGTTTGTGTTATGTTTATTTTTCCGTGGAACAACACATTAACGTTCTGTTCTGCTTGGAAGCAGCATGAACTGGCAAGACAGCTAATCCAAGAACGACACCAATTGTGTAGCGGTTTCCTTTATGTAACAAGCGCGTCTATTTTTCGACACTGCACCACACGGATATTAGCTCTAGATATTAATTCAACAAACAGCAAAATTCATTTGCAGGTAAATTAATTCAATAATGCGCATGATATTCGTATCACAGCTGGGTTAAGAGTCACTTCACGTTCGTACACAAGCTGCGCAGCAGCGTTTCGCACTGCGCGCCGGTGCTGCTAAAGCCGGCTGCGAAGGCCAGAAGTGGTGGACCTCCTAGTGGCGCCATCTGTCGAGTACAAAGGTAACTGCGCTCTGTAAACTGTCTACATATCTTTTTCAAGAGATCGGTCGTGCGATCGAAACTTCGAGTTAAAATAGTTGTTTCCTTTAATGAAGCGCATACTTCGTTATATGCTGTTTTAAGCAGTCAAGTACTTCATGCTATCGCAACCTATGTATATATATATATATATATATATATATATATATATATATATATATATATATATGGGATGCGATAGTATGAAATACTTGACTGCTTACAAGAATATATAGCGAAGTATACGCTTCGTTAAAGGAAACATATTTATTCGACTCGACGTTTCGACCGGAAGACCGATCTTCTTCAGGAGTGATTTTACTTTGTTAATGCATCCCCTTTTATAGGGGTGGGTACAGAACAGGGTCGAGTCGAATAAATGTTTCCTTTAACGAAGCGTATACTTCGCTATCAACATATATATATATATATATATATATATATATATATATATATATATATATATATATATATATATATATATATATATATATATATATATATATATAGCTTAGCGAGGGCCTCGGTTCTGGCAGCCTTGACGCCATAGGAAGCATAGGGTTCTCCCACAGCTTCCACCCTCGCCGTTCGATGACGTTCTACGTCACATCAGCGGTAAGGCGCTGATGAACACTCTCAAGGTTAGGTGAATTGCAAACATAAATACCCCCGAAAGCAGAAGATTTGACAGCCGTCGCCGCAGCTCAGCGGTAGAGCACTAGACGCGTAATTCGGAGGTCGTGGGTTCGGATCCCACCGGCGGCATGTGGTTGTTTTTTCTTATGCTTTTCTAATCAATTAGCTTTAAGCGCTAACATATTCAGTAATATTCTAAATCGAACAAAAGCACAAAATAAATTTAAAAAAAATCTCTGCCTCTCCCGTAACCGAGAGTAGAGTAAGCATAAAATGTTTACGGGCATAACACATGGGTTGTAGATGGTACTAGCCAAAATCTTAAAATGGGTCTAGTTGTCAACACACCACACCACACCACACTCTTCTGGCTGCGTCGAAGCGATCGCCTGCAGTACTGCGGGCTTAGGCAGGCAGCCGCGAACCGTGGTGGCCTTGTCGCTTTCGGGAGCGGCCGCATAATCATGGCGTTGTCGGCAGGGGCGAACAGTCTTCCGCTGTGGCGTGAAGGCGCAGCGGCCAGTCTTTTACATGCGTGAGTGTGGGACCGCAGCGCCATCCTTGGGGACGGCGCGGAAGAATTTTTTCAGCCCCAAGGCCCACCTCGCCCTGGAGCTCCCCTCTTGCTCTAAGCGGCCCTCTCTCAAAGCCCCTAACAGATCACGTATGAGTCTCGTTAAATCTCGTACGTTGACCGGATGTCCTCATGAGTGGAATTCAGTGCCCGGATGTTGGCTCTCGGTCTCGGCGTGACGTCACCACACTGCCGACAACTGGAGCTAAAAGCATTTCATGCTTAAAAAAATCCCCTGAGTTTAACGTCCCAAAGCGACTCAGGCTGTGTGATATCGCACGTACACGCGCAAATTCGACCACCACGGCCATAACCGCGGCGGCCATATATATATATATATATATATATATATATATATATATATATATATATATATATATATATATATATATATATATATATATATATATATATATATATATATATATATATATCGCGAAGAAAAACTTTCTCGACTGCTGTTTATAAGTTCAGTAAAAGGAGAACATCGCTTCGTATCGAAACATTTATTAGGCCGACGTTTCAGCCAGAAGCTGACTTTCATAAGGACTGAGTATGAAGGTATTGCACATGGGTTTAAAACGGTTGGGGCAAGAAAGAGGGGGAAGAGAAGGAAGAAAAGCGGGGGGGGGGGGATAGGGGTTGAAAGCAGGAGAGAAAAATATACATGAAAAAAGCCCCGTTGGCCAAGTTTGGACAGCTATGTTCCCTTGTGGCCGGACCAGGAGGGGAAAAAAAAAGAACGCGGTGGGTTTGGGCCCCAACTTTCCGTCCTCGACTGGTCAGGTGAAAAGGAGGAAAAAAAGAGAGGCGAAAGCCGGCACGTACAGGCACGTAATTTGGCATGACCTGAGGCGACGCAGGCAGGTGGCTTTCTTTTGCGTATGGAGGCTGTTGCTTCGAGAAAGTGAGGTGAATGGTATTTGTTGGGGGAAGTGTTGGCGCCGCGATGCGGGGGCGGAATTTCATCAGGTCTCTGGCCTCTGAAGGGCGGACAGGATGCCGAGGTTTTCATTTATCCTGGCCTGGAGTATATTAAATTTAAAAATAAAATATTACTGCCGTTTCTCCCGCTCACGGGAGCTGTGAAAACCGCTCTGTAGTAGCGTAACCCTCAGCTTGTCGAACTCGTGATTTTTTTGGCTAAGGTGCTTCGACAGAGGGAGGTCAGGAAGGGATTTCGCGTGAGCGCGATGGTTAATAAATCTAATTCGGAATGAATTCTCAGTTTGAACCATGTATTGCATTTGACACCTGCTACACTCAAGCATGTACACAACGTTGCTACTGCCACAATTCAAATTTCCACGAATGGAGAGCTTGAAGTTGGAATGTGTGCTATGAGCTAGCGTTGTCTGCATGTACTTGCAAACTTGACACCGATTCTTTCCGCAAGGTAGGCAGCCTGCATACTTTCATCCACTGATAGCAGAGTGGACTACCCAATTTTGTACATTTTTTGTTTGCTTGTACGTAACCCGCGGAACTGTTTGGAAAATTTTGGAGAGCCGATCACTTTGCTCGATGACGTTGAAGTGTTTTCTTAAAATTTTGTTGATGTTCGGAAGGCTACTTGCCAAAGTTAAGCGCTGGTCGTTTGGGGTTGCTGACCCAGGCTCATTAAAGAGTTCATTACGATTTATTGTGCCAGCCTTTCTAATGGCGTCATCAATAATAGAGGGCGGATAGCGTTGATGTTGCAGAACCGCCCGAATACCATCAGAATTTTCCACAAAGTCCTCCGAACGTGAGCACATTCGTTTGAACCTGGTGGCCTGGGAATATGGAATTGAAGTTTTGCAGTGGCGTGGGCGACATCTATTGAAATGAAGGTACTGCTGCCGGTCAGTTGGTTTTCTGTTCACACTGGTGATTAAGGTACCCTCCTCTATTCGAATTAATACGTCGAGAAAGCTAACCTGATTGGCGGAGTACGTGCGGGTGAAGCTAATGTTTGGATGTACGTTGTTGATGGAGGTAATAAATTGGGTGAGTTGGTCCTCGGTTTCTGTCCATATCATGAATATATCATTTAAGAAGCGTTTGTAGAAAGCCGGTTTTATCAGATATGAAGAAATTGGGATTCAGTGCTATGCATGAATATGTTGACATAATTTGGTGCCATTTTTGTGCCCATAGCTGTACCACTCGTTAGTAAATAATAAGAGTTGTTGATTCGAATGAGTTGAATTTGAGGACGAGATTTGTAAGTGCCACTATGGTGCTTTGGCTAGGCGAGTCTCGAGCTTTGTATTGTTCATAGGACGGAACAAGAGCTCGGATTCCGTCATCATGCGGTATGTTAGTGTACAGCGAAACCACGTCAAGGGTAACTAAGAGAGCGCCTTTTGAAGGAGTAAATTCAGATAATTCTCTAAGAAATGATTAGTATCACGTATTTAAGATGTATATTTTGGAGGGATATGTTTGATGAGGGAATGAATATAGCTTGAGATCGGTTCTGTCAGTGTGCCGATGCCAGAAACTATCGGCCGACCAGAATGGTTTTCTTTGCGTATTTTTGGGAGCATGTAGAAGCGCCCTGGAGGCGGATTTATTGCCGTCAACGCCTTATTTACTCGTGCAGGTATTTCGCCTTCATCGGTGAGCTGTTTTAACGTTTTTGCTGCGATTTGTTGGTGTTCGGTGGTGGAATCAGATGGGAGTCGCCTATAAAAATTTGTCGTTGAACTGCCGATATCCCTCCCGAATGTAATTTTCTTTGTCTAAGATTACTGTGCCACCTCCCTTGTCGGCGGGTTCCGTTCGTTCGCTGAGTGACTCTGAGGGCATTGCATTCTTTTCATGAAAGATTGGGCGGCCCAGGTTTATGGCTCTCGAAGGCGTGAAGGATATCTCGTTGTATTGCTTTTATATACATGTCGAGATACTTATCCCTGCCGGACTTCGGTGCCCACTGTACCTGAGACGTGGGGAAAGGGTTATAAGTTTGATTTGGTTTGTTCGCAAAGTGTTCCCGGAGTCTGAGGGTTCGAGAAAAATTGTCGAGATCCTTCAATAATTGGTATTCGTCATATCGGCTCGTATTGGGCAAAATTTCAAGCCTCGTGACAGTACGAATTTTTCTTCTTTGCTTAGTGGTGCCTTTGAGAGGTTAATGTTGTTTTCTTTGACTTCTAACCTGCCTAATGTTTAAAATGGTTAGATAATTTCCTCTGTTCTGAAGGGTAAGGCTGCGTTGACGTACATTGTTACTTGGTTGTGATGCCGCGGTAGGCCCTATTTTTTTTATCTAGAGGGATGTTATCTCGCGAGAATTTCTTACACTTCTTAGCCCAGATTTCTGCAGTTTTGTTGGACTGGAAGACCTCAAGCTCGTCAGGCTCTGTTGTTGAAAGCATGACGTTGTGATGAGTCCGCCTCTCCTCCCGACTGAGTGATGCCAGCATCTCTTCTCAATGATCTATAATTATTTTTAGAAGGTTTAGGGACGCGTTAAGAAGTTCCTGGCTGCAGGCTAATCTATGGGGTTTCTAAAAGTTATTCATCGACGGTGTTAAAGACACAGAAAGGCCTTTGGGTTCCGTGTTTGATTATAGTTATATCTTAAGGGACTTTATATGGAGCTCGTGCCGGATCAGTTTGTCGATCATTTTTCTAAATTTTAAGAAATTTGGAGAGTGTATGGCATCAGTTGAGGGGGAAGCAGTAGGCGGGTGAGCTCGGCCAGCCCATTCCTGTTTCAGCCGCTGGGCTGAGCCACAACGTCGCCTCAGGCAAGTCATACCTTGCTTTCGGTGTGGTAAGGCTCTCCGTGCACGGTTGTTTCCCACGGGTGATGTCTGCTGGTGTCCAGC
Source organism: Amblyomma mixtum (assembly GCF_055824585.1). Lineage (NCBI taxonomy): Eukaryota > Metazoa > Arthropoda > Arachnida > Ixodida > Ixodidae > Amblyomma > Amblyomma mixtum. The sequence goes on from NC_143014.1 coordinate 46,104,021, forward strand.
CGGAGGGGTTGAGGATGTTTTTGGAGCCACCAATGCACCGGCGGCTGAACTTCAGGTTGTCGCTGGAGCATCCGATGTGGGCTTCTTTGCTTCGCTTGAGTTCTTCTTTAGTCGAGATTTTGGCGTTGCAGAGTATTCCAGATTGTTGCCCACCGTGGGGGAAGGTAGCTGTTGCGATGAATCAGATGGGCCTCGAGCGGAGTAGGATATTGCTGGAAATATGGCATCCATTGCGCTTCCCCCGTACAGGGTTGGTGTTGGCCGAATATCTGTTTTTTTTTTTTTTTCCGTTAGGGGCGTTCGACAGAAGAGTCTTGTGGGAGCCCTCGGTCCCTCGTCCCTGTCTCGTGCTTCCGCGAGGGTAGGAAAATCATTCCTCTCCGGGGTCGTGGCAGTACCTGGATCAATGACGGCCCCGGCGTAGGAAGGAGGTACTGGTCCACTGTTTTCCAGCTTGGAAAGTTGTACATTGTCTTTAAGGTCCAGAAGGAGGTCGCGACTAGGCGTTTTTTTTAGCTTGTAACCCGTGCCCAAGGCATCGGTCAGGCTTTTTGATACCAAGAACGGAGATATCGTTCGGGCAGCTTTATCTCGCTGTGGAGAACATGGAATTTGGCGAAAGTTTCTTTAGATTTCTGGATGTACTGTGCTGTCACATAGGTCCGCACTCTTTTTTGAGGGCGATCATTTTTTTGGGAAGGGGGAGCCATAAAATATGTTTATTGTTCGGCCACGGTGCCAGCCGGCCACCACAGAACCCAACGAGGGGACGGGACAGGTACTTGCAAGCAAGTCCTGCCCACGCCAGCTGTACACCCCACCTATAACCTAATATGACTCAACTCAGGGTAGTTGGCCACACAAGGTTAACCCACGCCACCAGGGAAAAAAAAGAAGAACCAAGAAGTGAGTAGGAGATAGGAGAGTTGTGGGAAAGAGATAGGAAAGTAAAAGATGGAGAGGAGCATTCTGGGTTTTTTGCGCAAAAGACACGACACAAAAGAAACGAGGTAGACAGGACAAGCGCTTACTAACAACTCAGGTGTTTATTAACGGAACATTTGCTTAAATACAGCAGCTGCTCTTATCAAACAAGAAGAGGGAAAGAAGAGACTTCGCATGCATATATATCAGATCAGCACAGATCCCATCATCGCACGAGTGAATGCATGTTTTGAGCTCTAATTCTGCGCAAGATAACTGATTTCTTTTTTTGAGAGCAAAATTGAAGGATTGCTGACACACGAGTTACCCGATTTTCCTATCTCATTAGCCTCAATTATCTCTCTTCCAAGTTGTGTCTTGCACCGGCGCAGTACTGACGTTTTTTCGAGCGCGGGAGTGCAGTTGCGGCAATTCCGAATATGGTCAATCATTTTGCTACCTGACTTGTTCTTGACATCTCTTGCGTGCTCCCTCAGCTTTTCATTAAGGCACCTGCCAGTTTGGCCAATGTACTGCTTACCACAGGCAAGTGGTATCGAGTACACAACGCTCTTTTTACAGGCCACGAATCGCTGCTGGTGCCGCTTCGAACGAGCGACGGCCGCATCCTCCGCATTCACTCTCTTGCATATCCTGGAGAGTTTTTCAGGAGCGTTAAAAACCACTCTAACACCAGCCCTAGCACCGATCTTCTTAATATTATGCGAGATTCCGTGAATGTACGGAATAACCGCCACTTTTGCGCAAAAAACTCAGAATGCTTAGGCACCAACTAACCTGCAAAAACATACTCGCATGGAGAGGAGGACTGGAAAAGGCGCGCCTGCCGATTTCCCCCGGTCGGGTCTAGAGTCACTGGACAAGTGACTCTAGTCGGGTCAGGCCGGAGGTGCCGTCTACAGGAAGCTGGGGCCAAAGTGTTGTGTGGCCTTAAAGGTCCAAACACTCGGCATCGGCTCAACCACCAGGATCCCCTTTTCCCCGGGCACGGTGATGCCATGTACGGGTGCTCGGGTCCGTGGTGGCGCACTGCTCACCATCAACTAAGAACGAAAACCGCGCAAAGGACGATACACAGGGAAGAATTAGACAGGACGAGCGCGGACTTGCAACTGTTTATTGAAACACATCTTCCTTCCATCACCAACCCTACGCATGCGCAACAAGCAATCTCTATCTAATCGAGTTCAGGAACTTCAGTTCCTTCTTGTACAAATGGACCGAAGCCTCGCTTACACACTTTTCGGGCCCATATCTGTCAATCTGCCAGGCTTCGATGACCTCACGGGTTTTCTGGTCTTTTGCCCTTCCGATTATCTTTGTGCGCTCAAAGAGTGGCGTGCATTTATTGTCACACGAAAGACAGTGTTTTGGCAAATGCATGCCGCTGTGAGAGCCCAACGAATTTTTATGTTCTTGTAGGCGCTTATTAATGCAGCGTCCCGTTTGCCCAACGTAAACTGAGCCGCAACTAAGCGGGATTTCGTACACTACTCCCATTCTACAGGACACAAACTTGATTTTGTGGTTAACACCACAGCCTGCTTTTGTTCTTGATTCATTGTTAGTTAGCGCGCACAAACGGGACAGCTTACAAGGCGCCGAAAAGAAGATTTCCACACCGAATTTCCCTGCCACTCTCTTCAGGCCATGCGAGGTCTTATGTACATAGGGCAGTACTTCAAACTTCCGCCTCTCACGAATGACAGGTTCTCGAGCACTAGAAGTTGGGACGAGGGTTTTCAACAGAGACCCGGCAGCGGCCTGCAGAAGCGACGAGGGAAACCCAGCAGAACTTAGGCGTGCAACTTGAGCGGAAAAGCTGAGTGAAATCTTGTGAAAACAGGACTTAAATAACGATGACCTCAAGCAGGATGAAGCAATTCCTCTCTTAATAAGCTTGGAGTGACAGGAGTCATAGGGTAAAAGGGCCTTTTTTGTTCTAGGCATGTACATCCAACACAAGTGGTCCGGTTCACTGAAAAACAATCTCAAGTCCAAGAACTGTAAGCAAGAGTTCTCAGGCAATTCTACAGTAAAATTCAAACTGGAAGCCTTGGATTTAAAAGACGATAAAACTTCATTAGTGACCTCTTGTGGGTTGTCATTGGGATTCATTTTTAAGAGTATTAAAAAATCGTCCACGTATCGGAAAACTCGCGCGATGCGGTCGTCAGTTAGCGCCTGTGAGAGTGAACAGTCAACTTCCGCTAAATATATTTCAGTGAGAACTGGTGCCACACTCGACCCTATACAAATGCCTCGTTTTTGCACATAGAATTTATCCTCAAAACTCACTATCGTTGAGGATAAATTCTATGTGCAAAAACGAGGCATTTGTATAGGGTCGAGTGTGGCACCAGTTCTCACTGAAATATATTTAGCGGAAGTTGACTGTTCACTCTCACAGGCGCTAACTGACGACCGCATCGCGCGAGTTTTCCGATACGTGGACGATTTTTTAATACTCTTAAAAATGAATCCCAATGACAACCCACAAGAGGTCACTAATGAAGTTTTATCGTCTTTTAAATCCAAGGCTTCCAGTTTGAATTTTACTGTAGAATTGCCTGAGAACTCTTGCTTACAGTTCTTGGACTTGAGATTGTTTTTCAGTGAACCGGACCACTTGTGTTGGATGTACATGCCTAGAACAAAAAAGGCCCTTTTACCCTATGACTCCTGTCACTCCAAGCTTATTAAGAGAGGAATTGCTTCATCCTGCTTGAGGTCATCGTTATTTAAGTCCTGTTTTCACAAGATTTCACTCAGCTTTTCCGCTCAAGTTGCACGCCTAAGTTCTGCTGGGTTTCCCTCGTCGCTTCTGCAGGCCGCTGCCGGGTCTCTGTTGAAAACCCTCGTCCCAACTTCTAGTGCTCGAGAACCTGTCATTCGTGAGAGGCGGAAGTTTGAAGTACTGCCCTATGTACATAAGACCTCGCATGGCCTGAAGAGAGTGGCAGGGAAATTCGGTGTGGAAATCTTCTTTTCGGCGCCTTGTAAGCTGTCCCGTTTGTGCGCGCTAACTAACAATGAATCAAGAACAAAAGCAGGCTGTGGTGTTAACCACAAAATCAAGTTTGTGTCCTGTAGAATGGGAGTAGTGTACGAAATCCCGCTTAGTTGCGGCTCAGTTTACGTTGGGCAAACGGGACGCTGCATTAATAAGCGCCTACAAGAACATAAAAATTCGTTGGGCTCTCACAGCGGCATGCATTTGCCAAAACACTGTCTTTCGTGTGACAATAAATGCACGCCACTCTTTGAGCGCACAAAGATAATCGGAAGGGCAAAAGACCAGAAAACCCGTGAGGTCATCGAAGCCTGGCAGATTGACAGATATGGGCCCGAAAAGTGTGTAAGCGAGGCTTCGGTCCATTTGTACAAGAAGGAACTGAAGTTCCTGAACTCGATTAGATAGAGATTGCTTGTTGCGCATGCGTAGGGTTGGTGATGGAAGGAAGATGTGTTTCAATAAACAGTTGCAAGTCCGCGCTCGTCCTGTCTAATTCTTCCCTGTGTATCGTCCTTTGCGCGGTTTTCGTTCTTAGTTCATGGATTACCAACTAGCCCCCCATCGTACACTCCTTCTGCTCACCATCATCCCCCTGCGGAGATGTCCCTGCGGATGCTCAGGAACCCGCGTGGTGTCGCAACTCACCAACATCTGAATGAAGCAGATGCCCCTGCTGGCAGTGCATAATAAAGGATTTGTGGGATCACCGGAGGCGATCAGGTGTGTTCACAGGCAGATCAGAGTCTCTCGCAACAAGTTGACGTGCTGAAGAAAAACTCGAGGCGTTCCATGATGGATAAAAAAAATAAAGAAGAGTGCCTCCTAGCAGCGAGTGAACGTTCGCTGAAATTCGAAAAGTCTATCCTTCTCGATACCTTTCAAGCGAAGCGAAGAGTCAAATATATTGGAATTTTGGGAGAAGGAAAAGTCAAGGCGCCCAGAGCTTTTATTTTTGCCCCGATAGCAATTGCGGTGGCGGTCGACCAAATAAGCTCATAGAGGTAGCATTTTCAGGACTGAAATAATTTTGTTTGGAAATGACTAACCCCAAGCTGCTTTAGTGCCACCGCGTTGGCTCTGCTGACCCGAAAGACGCGGGTTCGATCCCGGCCGCGGCGGTCGCATTTCGATGGAGGCGAAATGCTAGAGACCTGTGTGTTGTGCGAAGTAAGTGCACGTTAAACAAAATCCAGGTAGTCTAAATTATTTGCAGTCCACCGCTACGGCGTCCCTCATAGCCTGAGTCGCTTTGGGACATTAAGCCCCATAAACATGCAACCAAACCAAGCTGCTTTACTTAGCTCTGGGGGTCAGTAGCTTCGGAATAGCAATAAAAAATAATGCACGGGACACAGGTATATGCCGCCATTTACGACCGGCCACCACCTTTTATTCTAGCCAAGCACTGCACTGAACGTGCGCAGTAAACAAAAGCTCTGATTACAGGCAATATTTCCTCTATGCATGTAAATTCGGAATTCAACAGGTTGTCATTACTGATGCAAATGCAAAATGAGCCACATTGCATGGGCTACCTGGTCGGCTTCCATATGTTTCCTTAATGCTTTTGTTTGTTTGTATTTAAAACAAACTGGGAGTTAAATTTTGAACACCATGCTTACAAACTGTTCCCCTGTTCACTGGGTTACCCTGTTTACAAGGTGTTTAAAATTAGGCATTCAGTATTTAAAAAACAAACAAGGGAAGAATTAGTAGTACGAAAGCCCCTTTTTGCACGTAGGTTATGGAATCAGGCGAGACATGAAATGAGAGGATAATACCAGTTAACTGAAATCAATGAATTCTTTTCAAGTCAGTGCGGTTAGCGTGCATGGCTGTAATTACTGGTTATGAGGAAAGAACAGAACTTTCGATGGATGCCTCAACCGCGCCGTGAGGGAAGGGACAAAGAAGGAGAGAAAGAGGCACCGTAGTGGAGGACTCCGGGTTAGTTTCAACAGCTTGGGGTTCTTTGGCGTGGGCTCACATCGCACGGCTGTCTTTTGCTTTTCACCTCCATCGAAACGCGGCCGCTGCGGCCGGGATTTTATCCTAAGTCCTGGGATCAACGACCGCCTCATCAGTTTCCAATTATTGGGTTTCAGTTAATGTTTCCATGATCATCAGGGCTCATCAGTCGAATGCATAACTGAGCCACCACAGTGGGTTGTTCATACTGGAAATAGAAACGGTCGTATTCATGGACTATTCCAATTAGCATAATTATCCACTTACAAATTTTCAACTCAGTCATAGTTACGCATGCAGGGCAATGACGATTGACGCAAAACTCCTCCCGGCGGGACGCAACTTTTGCGTATGGCGCCTCTTCTGCCAATGGAGTGGAACAATAGGTGCGCTTGACAACTGTTCCGCTTTCACTTCCAGCTACCAAAATCATATAAACGTCACACGCATAACACAGATCGTACAGATTCGCGTGTGACGCAGTCTTTACTCTCTTGAACAATCTCAACGCTGTGAAAAAGAAAACTGTCTTAATGCAAAAATTCTTTCTTGGGGTACATCTGGTACAACGCAATTTGGGCGTCCGGCGCCTCAGCTAGAGAGAGAGAGAGAGTTTCGGGGGTGTCGTCCCCCTCCTCTATAGTTATTTGTTTTCAATCCTTCCGCCTCCGTCCTTCCCTGCCCTGTATTTTGGTATTTATTTCTATTCGGAAAAATGGTGGAAGCTGAGGGAAAAACTGCACAGAAAGCACAGATCACCTTGAAAGCCCTCAACCAATACACCTGGCTGTTGTTCCCCTTCATTCTACCCCGCATCTCAGCTCCCCGACCAGGCTCGCGTTCGCTTGGCACTTATGTGGGGCTTCTCCCCGCGTTTGTTGTTGCGGTTGTTTTTGTTACTGTTTCGTTCTTGTACAATGAGCGCTCACGTTTGTGGACCTTCGTCTCCCTCCCCGTTCCTGCTCCTCGCTGCTCAGTTGAATGCCATCGCTCGTCCGTGTCTCCCCCTCACTGTATCACATGACTATACGGCATAACGTCGCGCTTTACTATGGAATCCACTTTTCAATTGGACGAAGACGCTTCCGCTAGGTGTCCAGATTTATCAGCTATGGACCAAGTGCAGGATTCTTAGAAAAAAAATGAATATTGCAATATTGTAAAGTACTGTTATGGATGGTTCATTCTTCAGATGCGTAGCAAAATCTTTCTTTTAAAATATGTCCATCGCTCGCATCGAGTAGTTAAAATTGCCATTGAAAACCAATGGGGAACGTTTTTGACGAGAGTAAAGATGTTAACAATAAAAAAAAAATGCAAGCCTGCCGAGGGGAGATCTGCGGATATATTGATTATATAGTGAAATCGCACCACGTATAGTTTGGTTTGGTTTGTTAAGATTTAACGTCCCAAAGCGACTCAGGCTATGAGGGACGCCGTAGTGGAGGGCTCCGGAAATTTCGACCACCTGGGGTTCTTTAACGTGCACTGACATCGCACAGCACACGGGCCTCTGGAATTTCGCCTCCATTGAAATTCGGTCTCCACGGCCGGGATCGAACCCGCGTCTTTCGGGTCAGCAGCCGAGCACCGTAACCACTGAGGCACCGCGGCGGGTCGTACCACGTACGAAAAGACTGCGTTCATAAGCTATTTACCGTTGAAAATTGCGCTGGTCCAGAATTTCTGGGCACGAGAAAGCGCCGTGCAGCTGTACGAAAACGACGACCTCGTGCATCAAAGCAAGCCACAATAGGAGATGTTTTGCAGTGACCCAGGAACGGAAAAAACAGGGGCGGCCAAAGAAAAGGAGCGCTAACGTGTAAGAAAGAATAGGCAGAGGGCGCAACAATGTCGCTTTAACAAAAACAAATTGGAAGCAGGACCTTCGACGGCGTTCCAGACGTTTCAACGCCCCAGCCTGTATGACAGTGCGGACACTCGGTTCAAACAAAAGTTCTTATAGTTAAGGAGTATATATGCATAGACTACGTCTTCGTCGCGACCAGACTGGCTTCCAAAGTGATGGTGTGCATTTTTTACGTCACTTACCATATTGCCTTGCAAAATGCAGGTTGAATTGCAATGAAAAAAAAAATGAAGAAAATGGACTCGCCGATGTCTTGTGTGTCAGCGTTCTAAGGTTTAGCGTCCCACTGTGACACCGTTGGAGGAGTCCCAAGACCAGATTATCGATTCGGCCACATTCATGTGGACTTTGTCGGACCGTTGACACCTTGCCAAGGCCAAATGTACTTGATGGCTTGTGTCGACTGCTTCACGCGTTGGGTGGAAGCTATTCCGATTCCAGACATTACAGCCGAAACTGCTGCTCGCGCTTTCGTCAGCCAAATGGCTATGTCGTTTTTGGTGTGCCTTCATCCATTACAATAGACAAAGGAAGCCATCTGAGTCTGCGTTGTACGCCAGTCTGACAAAACTCATCTGTACCTCGCGCCTCAGGACTATATATGGCCTACCACCCGATGAGCAATGGAATGGTTGAGAGATTTCACCGGCAGATGAAAACATGGACAGCGAGCAGCACTTTTGAGTGGAAGTATTGCCCATCGTGCTCTTGGGCATACGCACGGCGTTCGAGGTAGACATCGGCTGCAGCGCTCCGGAACTTGTCTATGGCACGACGCTATACGTCTGCCCGGCGAGTTCTTTGCGTCTGGCCAACAGCATTTCCGCCGGCGACTGCGCATATTGCCTCTGTGACATCATGAACAAGCTCCGAGGTACACCTCCGCGACAGCCCATGGAGAGGAGGACACACGTGAGCAACGAACTTGTCATGTAGTCACGTATTTCTGCGGAACGACGTAGTACGACGTATGATGGGCCATTCAATGAAGGTTCTCTGTCGTGGGCGGAAGACGCTCACTATCAAAGTGCAAGGCCGGCGGGAAGTTGTCTCGTTGGACGGAGCGAAACCTGCGTTCATGGAAACCCAGTCCACTACAGGCACCTCCACCTCGTCGCCTGGAATCCGTACAGAAGCGCCTCGTTCCACGGCAGCGGATTCCACCACGGCAGAGACTGCACCCACTCATGTGATTGGCACTTACCACACGCGCAATGGCAGAAATCGCCTCAGCCTCTAGCCGCGCCAGTGTTTCGTTTCATTCGTTGTGATAGTGTTCTCACTAGGGGTAAAGTGTACTAGAATATTGCTGGGGAGGGGAGTGCCGGTCGGTGCTGTGGTGAACACAAAATATGCCGCGGCTAAGCCGTGGCGCTGCCAGCGCGTGAACCTAGTTGACAGTTCACGTTGACAGTTGACAGCCGTGCTGTGCGGACGTGCGTTTTTGGTGCTCTTCGGATCACGCGTGGAGACCGGGACCGGACAGACTGCGAGAGCGTCTGCGTAAAATAGATGAGTACTTTCCTTTAATAGTTTTAAAAGTGCGTTTAGTTTTTTAGGCTGTTAGGGGAAGTGCAGGTTAAGGAATAGAATTTAGGTCAGTGACCTAATTTCGGCCGGGACTATTTGGCCGACAGTTGTCTCAGTGTTTTTTTTTTGTGTGTGTGCGTTAACTTTTAGAGAGATAGCTATTTTTTTCCAAGTGATTGATCGGCATTTGCGGTAGCCAGACTTTTATTTGATTTTGCACGTGTTTTGAAGTGTTTTCGTCTTGAGCGTGTAGATATCTGGGCATTTGGTGCAAGCAATAATCGAGTGTTGCTACGATGGTTAAGTTACTGAAGGTTAGATGTATGGAGTGTGAGGAATCGGTGAATTTAAAAGAAACGCGGTTCGATTCAGTGGAGGAGGCCGAAGGCGCAGATTTTATGTGCAAATTCTGCGTATTAGGTGCACGCCTGGACAGGGCTGAACAGGCGAACAGCGAACTAGTGCTAAGGATGGATGCTCTAGAAACAGAGTTACAGATAGAGAGGGCAGAGAAGCGTAAGCTTCAAGTACAGCTATCTCAGATCGAGTCAAAAACGGCTGACACCGCCATTGGAAGCCACAATGGCGGGCATTCCAGCGCCAGCCACGTGGATGGGGCTTGCACTGACATGGACAGCGAGGGGCCAGTAGGTCAGACATGTTCAGGCAGGAACAGCTATGCACAGGTGGCAGCTGGGAATTCGAGAGGCGGTACTGAGAAGGGGTCCGGGCTACTTCCAGGAAATGAGGGCACAGTCGCTGATAAGAGGCAGCGAGATCCGGAAGTTAGGAGGGAGTGGCAGAGTACCCTAGTGCTTATCGCTGGTGACTCAAACATGGGGCGCTGCAAAAGAGCTATTCTGGACCGGGTGAAGGGTGATAGGCGGGTAGCAGTCGGGGTGTTTCCAGGAAAGACAATGGACGATGTCCTGACAGCGACTAAAAGTGAACTTTCCGAGAAGGCTGCAAGGCGTAACTTGGTAGTGGTAGCGGCGGGGCTAAATGATGTCCTGAATGGTAACGCCGCACAAGTAGGGAAAACATTAGCTGAGGGAGTTGACGGTACAAGGGCGATAGCACAGCAAGCGCAGATCGTGGTGTGTACAGTGCCTGAGGTACAAGGAAGGAATGCAGAGGTTGCTAAAGACGTTGTGAATCTTAATCGCGAGATAAGGCAGTTAGGTCTCGAGAAAGGCTTTGAGGTGGTAGAAATAAACAAGGAAGTGCACAGGGCAGGTTCGGGCAGAGACTTTGGACGAGATGGCATCCATTTCAGTGGAAGGGTAGGAGAAGAGATAGGCAGGCGCCTGGGAGGCCGAGCGGTAGCTTTTTTAGGGGGTCCACGGTGGCTCAGGGCGTAGGGGTAGGTAGAAGCGATGTAAATGTAACAATGGCGGCTGATCCCAACAAAATGGCCACTAGGAGGCCCAGAAAGAAAACTACGAAAAAGAAATTTAACGCCAGGATCAGTTACATAAACATGCAAGGGGGTAGAAAGAGAGCGAAATGGCTAGAAATAGAACAGCAGTTAAAGGACGAAGCAGTAGGTGTGTACGCTCTATGCGAGACACATCTGAGGGATCTAGAAGATCCACCTTTCATCGATGGCTATGTCTGGGAAGGGTGCAACAGAACAACAACGGAGAAGAAGGGAGGAGGAGTAGGTATGCTGATACATCAAGGAACAAATTGGCAAAGAATAAAATCAACTTGCAAAGAACATGTCTGGGTATCAGGTACAATTGCTGGCAAAAGGACATGGCTAGGGGTAGTTTATTTAGGGACCGGGGACAAATGCAGGCAAGAAAACAAGGATCTAGTTAAGTGCCTCAATGACGATATAAAGCAGATTGGAGACGGTGTCGATATTATTTTGCTTGGAGACATGAACGGCCACATCGAGGATCTGGATGGATACACAGATTGTAACGGGAAGTTAATGCTAGACTTGTGTGAGCGGCACAACTTAGTTATTGTCAATAGAGAAACTAAATGTGAGGGACAAATCACGTGGGAATCCCGTAACAGGCAAACAACCATTGACTACTGTCTAATGTCGCAGGGCATCTATAGCAAGCTCGCAATAATGGAAATAGACGAAGAGGGGAAGGACAGCCTAGGAAGTGATCATAAACGTATTAGTCTACAGTTGGGAGCCCTAGTCAAAAGAGAAATGCAACGAAGTCCAAAAGACAACGCAAAATTAAATGATGAACAAATAGCGCTAATATCAGCCGATATAGAAGAAATAATTGAGAAACGCCACATGGAAAATTGGGATTATAATCAGTTGGAACTGCTCATCGCTACAAAAATGAAACAAGTGAAAGGAGTTAACCGCTGGAGAGGAAAGAGGAAGCCACGAAGCTGGTGGAATATGGAAATTAAGGAGGCCATCGAACAACGACGGGTGGCTTCAAGGGAACACAGAGAAGCAAAGAGGGCGCAGTTATCTGTAGAGGAAATAGGAAAAAAATGGGAATCTTATCGTCAAAAGAAACAGCAAGTTCAGGTCCTAGTCCAGGCTAAAATAAAGCAGTCCTCTGATAAATGGCTGGCTGAAGTTCGCGAGGCAAACAAAGGGGGGCCAAGAAAATTCTGGAACCATATAAGCTGGTTGGGAAAAACAAATCAAAGAAAGCAGGAACAGATTATAGATGCTGAGGGAAAATGTTTGGAGGGAGACGATGCTGTGGACTACATTACGTCATTTATAGCTGCGTCTTTTAGCGACGCCAATGGGGTAATCTCCCCAAGTGAGGCGGCAACACAGGACAGCACAAAAGAGAACAGCTTAGAACTGACTAGTCTTAACTGGGAAAAGGCGGAAGCGAATATTCCTAAAACCACATCCGCAGGGATAGACGAAATTCCAATTAAGCTGATTAATGAACTTGGCCCAAGAAGCAAGGACGCGCTGATAAAAGCATTGGAGGCAGTCATAACAAATCAGCAAATTCCGCACAGCTGGAGACAGAGTAAAATGAATTTGATTTATAAAGGGAAAGGAGATAAGATGAACATAAAATCCTTCCGTCCGATTACGATAACATCTGTTATGTACAGGCTGGCAATGCAGGCGGTGAAATTAAAAATGCAGTCATGGGTAGAAGGGAATAGGATACTCGGAGAACTTCAGAATGGGTTCAGAAGGGGTAGGCGGTTAGATGATAGCCTGTTCGTGCTTACCCAATGCATAGAAATAGCTAAGGCGGAAAATAGACCTCTGTTTATAGCCTTTCTAGACATAAGCGGTGCATACGATAACGTGAACAGGGAACTCCTGTGGATCATATTGAAAGATTTAGGTATTGGTGATGAGGTAATTGATTTTCTACAGGAAATCTACCGAGATAATGAAGTTGAAATTACATGGGAAGGGAAAAAAAGTACCACAACTGTAGGGGTGCACAAAGGATTAAGGCAAGGTTGCCCTCTATCACCGCTGCTGTTCATGCTTTACGTGATAAATATGGAAAGAAGGCTAGAAGAAAGTAATCTGGGTTATAATCTATCGTACAGATTAGGCGGAAATGTAGTTGAGCAGCGACTCCCGGGTTTAATGTATGCGGACGATATTGTACTGTTAGCAGATAGCCAGGAAGATTTACAAACTTTGGTTAATTGCTGTGGAGACGAAGGAGACGCTCTAGGATTCAGTTTTAGTGCAACTAAATCAGGTGTGATGATTTTTAACGATACAACTGATCAGGTGCTTACAATACAAGGCCACGAAATACCCAAAGTGGCCGAATACAAATACCTCGGGATATGGCTAAACGAAGGGCAGATATACACGGAAAAGCATGAACAGGCTCTTAGGGCAAAAGGACGAAGAGACGCCGGGATAATGAAACATAGGGCATTATGGGGGTACAACAAATATGAAGTACTAAGAGGTATTTGGAAAGGAATAATGGTGCCGGGACTTACTTTCGGCAATGCGGTTCTGTGCTTAAGGGCAGAAGTTCAGTCGAGATTAGACGTAAATCAGAGAGCTGTTGGAAGATTAGCACTAGGTGCCCACGGCAAAACCACAAACGAGGCAGTACAAGGGGATATGGGCTGGGCATCGTTTGAGGCACGGGAAGCTAAGAGTAAAATACTATATGAAGAACGCCTGAGGAAATTGGACGGTAACAGATGGGCAGCTAAGGTATTTAAATATTTATACAGAAAGAACGTTGACTCACAGTGGCGGAAAAGAACTAGAAAACTAACCAGTAAGTATGCCGGTCATGAGGACGGAGAAAGAAAGAGCATTAAACGACAGGTTAAAAACGCGGAAGTTAAAAATTGGATGAATTCAATGGAAAAGAAACATAGTGTAGAACTATATCGATTCTGGAAAAGGCAGATCAGGAAAGAATTTTTCTATGATAACTCAAGAGGCAGTGCCCTACTTTTTGAAGCTAGATCAGGGTGTCTTAGAACGCGCAGCTACAAAAAGAAATTTAACGAAGAAGATGACACATGTGCAGTGTGTGGTAGATCTGTGGAAACAATTGAACACCTCATAATCAAATGTGATGGTATCCATCCGGATGTCGATGCAGGCACAGTCACTCTTTCTGAGGCCCTAGGGTTTAAAGATAACAATGGTCATGTAAATAGATCTGCAGTGGAAGTCAGCAAAAAGCGATTGGAGGATTGGTGGTTGAAAAGCAGAGATGTGGCATAAGGTTAGAATAGTAGGAAACCGTAGGCAAAGTTGATGGAGAATCTTAATGAGAATTGCCAACACAGTAAACAAAAAAAATAATAAATAAAGAAAAGCTGAGCATGGTGGCAATTGCCACCACCCCGTTTCAAAGGGGGCGCTCCTATCCATCCATCCATCCATCCATCCATCCTAGTCGACCGTAGCCAACCGGTCACCTGAGAAGGGGCTGGCATACAAAAGACTAAAACTAGCTGGCACCGTGACTCCAAGCTCCACGCTTCGCCTCTGCTTTCGTCGCGTGCGCCAACAGCAGCAGTGTCTGATTTCGCTCCGCGACATAGAGCTCCGTGGCTGCTAATAAAGAAGGAAAATTCTGTGCTGCGCAGCCGACGTGGTTGTAGTAAAATTCATGCCTCCAGTAAGGCCCTAAATAATAAGCACACCTGAATAACAACAGCTAAATGCATGGAGTTCATGAAATGCAGTATGTACGTTCGTTTTAAATTCCCGCACTATGGCACATTGGCGCAGCTTTCGTTTCTCGTTAGTGGCGCTGCTGCGGCTTATGGGGCACATGCAAACAGACAAAAATTTAGGGACAAAGTTTAAATGAAAGAGAATATTTAGCTGCTTTTTAAATACACACTGTATGGTCTTGCAACCATATCGATGCAAAATTTTGCAAGCCCATTGGAAAAAAAAGAAAGAGAAGAAAATAGCACCCAGTGCTATTTTGACAGCCGGCGTTATATCGACCAACCAAGGCACCGAGCGCACATGGGCGCGTCGCGTATGAACGCACTGTTTCTTACTTCTGGTTGGAGCTAATTTAAGAGCGAATACGTACAATTTCAGTGGATGCAGCAGCCTATCACTTCTGGAACGTATATACACTTCAGGGTACTGTGAATCGGTCAGAAAAGCTGTTTGTGATGGACAGCGTAGTAAGCGTTATTTTGCCAGCGGCAGGAACTGGCGAAAGGATGAAGATAAAAATGCCCAAGCAGTTCTGTGAGGTGCAAGGAAAACCAGTAATCTGTCACACAATTGATGCGTTTCTGCAATACAGTTGGATATCGGAAATAGTTGTTGTGTATCCTCCAGATAAGTACTCGCTAGTAGTTAATACCTTGAATACTGCCGATTTGCTGGAAAAAGTTACGCTCGTGCCTGGTGGTGGAACTAGGCACAGGTCAATAATGAACGGTATGAAGCATCTTGAGCAAGATCCTCCGGACATCGTGATCATTCACGACGCCGTGCGACCCATCGTACCAAAACACGTAAGAGTGTTGACGCTTGCTAGGGCGCAGTAACTGATGTGTGGTTCCGCATTAAAATGAATAAAACATATATGTTTGTGGCTTTTCTTGCAGGTCTTGGAGGAAGTTGTACAGGAAGCGAAGCTGCACGGTGGAGCAGGGCCGGTAGTACCCCTTGTGTCGACAGTACTGAAGATAGACGACAAAGGATTTCTCGAAGAGTCACTAGATCGGTCCAGATATGTTGCGAGCGAGACGCCGCAAGCATTTCAGTACCCATTATTGATGAAAGCATATCAGAGGTCTACAGAAGAAGATTACTCTAATGGTACAGAATGTCTTGCACTTTTGCACAGGCACTGCGGAGTGGCACCCAAGTTAGTACCAGGGACTGATGAGCTGTTTAAGGTTACATACCGAAAAGATTTGTATTCTGCTGCAGGAATGATCCAGGATGCACAAAGCGCAGCCATACCTCAAGTGGCTGAATGATTGTAATTTCTTCTGCTACAAGAGGTGCATGCGAAGGCACCTATCGCAGCACCTATTGTCTATGACATTCTGCAAAACCATGCCTCATCGTCATTTGCTGTCATTGCTGGGGTAAAGAAAAAAAAAAAGCACGAACCTACCATACTAACTGTTGCATATTGTACATGAGAGGCTTGCTGTACCCAGCTTTCTCACATTCATATTGTTCAAACATAATGAAACCAGTGAAAAAAATGAAAACACAAGAGGAAGTACACAAGACAGCACTGCCCTGTGTACTTCCTCTCCTTGTGTTCCCGTATTTGTTGCTAGTTTCATTATGTTTCATTACTCCGCAGCGGTGGCCTAGTGGTCTGAGCATCAGCGGGAGGTGTGGGGTTCGATCCCGAGTGCCACCGGGTACCCACCGGTGATACAGTGGGCACAAGCTTTCCCCTGGTCTGGTGCTCGGCTTCTTTAGGGTGAAATGTACTTGGGAAATGGGCCTTTGACCTCACCTTGAGTAGAAGCAAATACCTTGTGCCAAGGCTTTCTTTGGCCACAGATGCCCTTGCGCCATAAAAATTCATCATCATCGTCATGTTTGATTCACACCAACTAGCCCGCATGGTTGCCCTGTTGCTGTTCATATTTTTTGTGCGTCCAGTTTTCTTAGTGTGAATTTTTAATGTCCAACTTGATGTAAACTGTCAAACATTTTTGCCACTTCTGTGCAGCTATGGTGTGTACATGATGCAGCTGTGTATTGCATCAGTGCAACTTTGTTGATGTTGCAGTGCAACGTGCTCTGTCATGATTTACTCGGAAAATACCCAAGGTAGCAGCCGGCTTTGCTGTGCTTATGTGCTTTGAGGTATGCAATTTTGCATTCGTAAAGGAATACATCTGAAGCAGATCTGTGGATAGATATACTCGGCTCATTGAAACTGCACAAAAACGTTTGCATTACCCATGACCACTTTTATGCCTGGCATTGTTGCTACGTCACCAAGAATGCCTTCTACTTTACTGACTTTAAATAGGAGTGATGCAGGCTCGAATTCAATCCTATTATGCTCAGTGCATGACAAGTGTGATAACGATCAAAATTTTGGTATGGGCTAGTCGGTGGCTCATCTTAAGGAAAGTGATATACAGCGCAAAAAACAGGGACAGCAGAGAGACACAAACAGCAGGACTGGCGCTGAACTAACGACTGAAATTTTATTGAAAACGGCAGAGCTTTAAATACAAACAGGCCATCACAATCCCAAGAAGCTAATGACTCGCCATAAGATTATAATGCAGTGCAATTATAATCTTATAATTATTATTATTATTATAATCTGCTGTCCCTGTTTTTTGCGCTGTATATTACTTTCCTTAAGTGGGATAACCTTTGTGATGAAGCTGTACTCACTTATTGCACTGTAAATGAAAATGTGTGTTGAAGCACTGCTGCCACCAAGGTGTATGTTTTAGCATCATGCAACACTTGTGGCTGTCCTCCCTAATTCTTATTTGAGAGGAGGCATTCTTATTGTGGACCGCATATTTGCAGTACCAATCGGGGCATGTTGTACCCATATTGTTCATTTTCATGTAACATCAGCTTTAATGCCTGGGTTAACCCATCAACTCATTTAACATGCTTATTCAAATAATTAGTTTGGTAGGCAGTGTTAAGCAGCTCCCAGCCCAATGAGACTATCGAGCAAGTAGTCTCGGTCTGCAGTGGTCGCACTCAAAAACTGTGCTTATCATGTGACTGCAATGCATCATTTACAAACTTATTTGATGGAAGTGATAGTATAGAAATCGATGTCAAAGACTGTCTGTTCACTCATATACCTATAGAGAGTTCATTCATTATAAGAGCTTGTTCACTGTGGGAGTAAATACAGTATGCTATGATCGTCCTGTTTTCATTTTCACTTTCAGTCCTATGCACACTGCCAATGATATGCTTATCCTATGATAAGCCAAAATATTTTAGTTCGATTGCTCAATAAGTATTCTAAGCACACTGCCGCAAAACTGACTTTTTTCTGAAGCAAGGAAAGAGTTAGTGCCCAGTGTTCCAAATTAGCGGCGGTTCAAATGTGGGCCAAATTCTCATTTATAAACAGAGCTTGGGGACAGATTTCCATGTCGATATGTTCTTGTAAGGAGCGTTTTTTAATAAATAGGCATGTATGGCACCATTTTAAAGAAGCTGTGTGGACCAAGAGGAGGCATGCATGCACAAGTGCCAGCCAGCATACTACGATTCGTTTCCCATCCAGTGGAAACTGTTGCTAAAGAATAAGGCAAGATTTAACGCACGAAAAATTGCTTGTGCTCCTGAAGGATGTTTTGACTATCTTACCGGTTTCTTGTCAGTAGTGAAACCATGACAGTGGGCATTTCTGCCACTTGTTCTCTCGTTCAGAAAACTTACTGAAATTCGCTGTGCTGGAAAAACATTTGCATTTCGCCTAATGAAATAATTATGGCCACAAGATGTTACGGATCCAGATGGCTGCAGATATGCGTTTTGCCAGAAATGGGGTGACAACTGCTGTCCAAGTGAAAGCAACAATGATGGTCTAGCCTGCATGTGCATTTAAAGCACCTTGACCAGTGCAAAGTAGACAAGCACACAGAGAAGGGCAGGCACATGCTAAACTTGCAACTGATATTTTACCACGAAACGGAAGTATTTACACAAACTCGCTTGCGCCGCTTGGTGCCACCTACCAGCTGCAGTCATGTCACATGATAATTCTGTAGAATCTTGTTGATACAAATTCCCAATCTCCTGTGGCACTTCGGGTGATAGGAACGCGTGAGCTGTGACTGCACCCTTCAGCACCAAGTGCTGTTGACACATCGCCAATGCGCGATGGCCAGCCACGTGGTACGCACCGCAAGTAGTGAGCGTGGTGCGTGGCCCCTACATCATCAATGTCGCGATTGCAGTCACGTGGCACCTCGCACAGTAAGCGGTGGCACAGCGCCATAAATAAATCCTCTCAGCCATAAACAGATCTGCGTGAATGCATTTCCCATGCTTCTGCATACGGATTCTGCTCATTTTGGATTATACGAATATTTTTAGAGACCCCTTGAGATTCGCAACATAGAGATTTCTACTGTAATGGTACACAATAAAATTAAAAACGACGGTTCATCAAGAAGAAACACGATATTGCATGCAAACATGAGTAAAGCGGATAAAAAGGCAACAGTGGAAATTGAGTAATACCGCAACATGTTTCTTCTAGATGACCTGTCATTTTTCATTATTATCACATGATATGACTGTAGCTGAGAGGTGGCACCAGCAGCGCAAGATAGTGCATGCAAAAAATACTTCTGTTCTGTAGTAAAACATCAGTTGCAAGCCTAGTGTGTGTACCACGCTTCTGTTTTGTGCATCGAAATGCCTCAAATATAACCAACTGGTGTAATTAAGTTCCTTGGCTGCATGTGCGCTTTACAAAGGGATGAGTCATTGAATAAGGCAGTTGTAGCACCAGGGAGGGCTGAGACGAAATTGGAGGGGCACTTAAGCCCTGCTGTAAGGATATGATGCGATAGCGTTAATGAGTTAAAGTCCATATATGCGAAATTGGTCATTCTCAACTCTACATTCATAGGTCTCTGAGAGTCCTCGTACCACTCCTTTCACCATGGTGCAGCGGTTAAGGGATGCACCTCTGCGCCGCGATGGCAGGTGCTGCCACCGGTGGGGCTTGTGAGACTCGGGTTGCTTTTCCCGAGCAACCTCTCGCGATCAACCATTAATCTAACCGCTACCTTCCAGGATGGTTAGTTTGCTCACAATCCGTTGGAAGGTCACGTGACCTAGGTTGCTTCTCCGGGGGTTGGCCACCTAGGCCGTCCTGTGCCATCCTGTTTATTGCTCACAACGCAGACGACACCGGGTTTTTTACACAACTGGAACCTTAATGCTGTCACGTTAAAAGCCAATATGCCACTGTTTGGTTTTCGCACTATCTGGAAAAGAATGTCTAGAGCAGACTGCTCAGAGACCTTCGAAGTGCCACTGTAGCAAGTTGCAAGCGATTGCTTTGCAGTGGCCAAGTAGATTTCAGTTATTACTAATGCAATGTGCACCTCTGTCTAAGCAAGTACAACACACCAATTTGCAAGATATTCATTAAAAATGAAACCCTAATTGTTGGTCCTCTTCATAACCAGTGCTAGTTGTGAGAAATGGACTTGATGCCCAGTGTCGCGAGTACACTACTCACAGATTTCCAAAATAAAATGGCAGCAAGGAATTTGAGTTTAGGTTTTCGGTATTGCTGCATTAGCTTTTATAATGTGGTAGTTGTGTTCTTACTCTCATAATTTGGTCATTATAGGGTTAGTGTAACAACTGCCTAATTGTGAAACTGCATAAACCCAGCGCATTTGAATGAATTTTGTACAAGCTTTGCAAGAGGTTCACACACACACACAAAAAAAAAGGTTTGGGGTACAACAGATGCACAACATGGAAAGCCATCTTCAATTTCTGGCCAACTGTAATTCTTTACTGAAACAGACACCAAAGTTTTCGTTTTTTCCTTTGGAATGATGCATGTTACAGTAACAAGGGTTACCACGTGGAATTTGCGTGTCCTCGGTAAATAATTCATAATCAAATTTCTATCATGCACTTTCAGTTATGGTTTTTAGCATCTGGTGGTTGCGACATTACAAGCAGGTATGAGTAGAGATGTAAAATTTCAAGAAATTTTGAATGGCGTGAAAAAAACCATTTTTTTCGGGTTTTTTTCAAGAAAAAATGGAAATTTTGCAAAACGTATCAAAAACCGATTTATTTGCAACAGCACAATCAATAATAGTTCTCCGAAGTTCAGTCGAATATGCAGTTATAGATGTCATATTGTGAAACGAACTTCTTGTTCTATTGCACCGAGAAGATAATGATTTGCGCTTCAGGCGAATATGGAGATAAAAATATCATATTTGTGGAACGAACTTCTTGTTCTATTGCACTGAGAAAGGGAACATGAAAACTGATCTATAAGTCACTCCATATCAGACTCAGAGTCACTGTCGCTGGATGCGGCACTACGCGCAGCAGCATGGCCTGAAGTTGTGTCCACAGCTAGGTTCGAGTGCCCATACACAAGCTTTCGAACGCGTTCCCCTGAAAGCCTGTTGAGAATCCTTGTTGGCACGTTTCCAAAACGTGACCAGTTTCGTTCGCAGCTGGCGGTTGATTCTGGTATCTGCAGCAGTCGGCAAGCCAGACGAGTTAGCGGCTGGTTGGTGCAAAGGCCTTGCCACCAGGTAGATGGGGCCACGTGCATCGCTGAGTCCCAGACCCCCGTCCTGGATCAAATTCCTGCGGATGTCCTCTACTCTGCTACGTTGGAAATCAAGAAGCTAGGCTTGTATTTGGCTAAAACCGCTTACGCGCACACCAGCCTATGTTATATATGCCGTGTGTGCCGCGCTGTAGAATTTGCAGCTATTTTGTTCTACTTGAGCCGTGAGTTCAAGTATTAGTGTGTTTTTAAGTCAAGCCTGGATCTTATATGTGACCTGGCCTTCAACCTGCGTTCTCGCAGCGCGAACGTTTTAAAAGCCCTACCTGGCACCGGCGATGACGACTGCTCTCCAATCGTTCAGCTATGCACACTGCAATGGTTTTCAAAGCAAAATCAAAAGCCTAAACTAAAAGCAAGCAATTATAAATCCTTGAAATTGCATTGTGAAATTTTAGATGTTTCTTTCCATTTTTCCTCGTCTGAAAAAAACGAAAAAAACCGGTTTTTTTCCAAAATTGCAGTTTTTTTTTCAGGCCTTCACATCTCTAGGTATGAGATCACACTGGCCACTCAAAAACTGAAGTATAATCACTGCTTTGTCGTTTTATTTCACTCCAACTCTTATGCTAGCCTACTGCAGAAGTCTGCATGGCAGTGAGTGAACAAATATCTATTACATTAGCTTTTGTGTGCCTCTTGTGATGTAGAAACCACCAGTTAACTGCTGAAACTGGAACTAACACTACATGGGAGAAGAAATTTAATTGCAGATTATTTACCGAGTGCGGGTGCATTTCAGATGGTGATCAAGCGCTTGCGTTGTTCGTGTCTTCTTGTGTCCTGTCCTGTATTCTCTCGCAATGTTTAGTAATATTTCATGCATCATCTGAAAGCAAGAACACACTGAAAAAATGTAGCCTTAACTGTATACAGTAAAATCCCTTTAAGGTAGACTTGACGGGACCAGAATATATGTTCATTTTATCAGAAACTCACCTCCACAGAAGTGCCCGCAAAAAAGTTATGCGAGCATGCTAGGTGTGTCCATATACAAGTTACTTGAAAACAATAAAATAGCCTTTCAAAGGGATAATAGCAAATAGAGCATTTATTGCACTATGCGTGAAGTGAGCGTTTCGAAGGTGCCCAACAGGGTAGCCGTGCATCTCGCTCCTTCTGCAGCAGGCGTCTTAGCGCCCTTCCCTCTCCTCGTCCCTTTATATGCTCGAAGGTCGGTGAGGGCAGAGCTACCTGACCTTCTGGGGCGATGCTGCTGATTGGCCACGGCCATGGTAGCTGCCTGACGCCTGAAAGAATCTCTCCAATAGCATCTCTGAACAGAATTACGCAGAAACGGGCAACGGAGGAGGGTGCGAGCATGAAAAAGCCACCGGAAAGGACTCTCCAACTTTTGCGCGCAATTGTGGGTTCTCAGCTGCATGTAGAAGTGTATTATTTGGCTCAGCTGTTCATGACGAGAGAATGTAGTGACTGAGCAAATTTGCGTACTCTCCTCAGAAGGTGTTTCAGAGCCCCTTTGATGGGAGTCTACTGTATATATGAACAGTTTTATGAATTCTTCAGTAGTTCAAGTCATAGCACACGACAGCATTCGTAATGCAGGTTTAATACTAGTATTGCGTCTGCAGAAGCACATGATACAGGAATGCACAATGACAAGACAATGTCGAGCAGGCTCCTGTACAAATTGCAAGCCTGGATTACACGTAAAATTTATGCACAAATAAAGCTTTAAGAGGCTTGCACAGAAGTGCAATGTGATAGTTAAAAACGTGCACAACAGCTAGACAATACGACATTGGTATGCTCTACAGACAAAATGGTCTGCGTACATTATATATAAGGTTCTTTTTAGTTCACAGGTATAAACATATAAAAAACAACTGGAATGCAAACCATAAGGCTGCATACGTCTAAATCTTTGCTCATAAGAAAACATGCATCCACTTTTAAGTTCTGAATAGTGTACCTACACATCTCCACATTCACAGCAGTAAGCTCTGTGGCTGTAAATATATACATGAGCTACAGTTATGGTTGTACTGGGCAGTAACCACTAAAAACATTCAGGCAAAGCAAGCTTGGCAAGACGGTACCGGTAAAATAATACCAATCAACAGTAAAACATAAAACATGCCCATTTCATGTAGTGTAAAATCAAGGATGCTTAAAATGATATATGCACAGGTATTATGTACGACTACACTATATATATCAGAGCAAAGCATGACCTTGAGCAAATATGCAGCGATGACAGGCACAATGATGCACACAATAGAAGGACACAATTGTAAAGCAGTGGTTAAGTTTCTACAGCGTACTCAAACACAGCAGGATTGTTCAAGCATTGGCACATTTAGAGATCAAAGCTGGTATGCATACACATAGCTGGTTCTATGAACACTGTCATTTGTGCCATGCAATTATTTATATCAATGTAATGTAGCAGCAACTTTCCGAACAAAATTCCCCACAATAGTAAGTAACTAAAATCAAGCCTGCCTAAATAAAAATTAAGCTTCTGGACTTCACATGGATGCCTAGTAATGTAGTCTTGCCATCACACACAAACCTTTAAAAAATCTGGTTCACACAGTATGCCAACAATGATGTTTGTCAAAAAATGCAGTGAGTTCTCTGAAATTAGCACATCACAAGGGGAGCATACTGAGCCCACTTCCCTCTGCACACAGAAGTCAACCTTCTGTGGCCTCAGATGCGGTTCGTGTCATCTTTTTTGTGACGTCCTGGGGGAAGCTTAAATTTCGATTTGTAGGTGGCCTTTCAGGTTTCTTCGGCAATACTGGTGTTCCCTCCTTACTACCCTCCTTGGCAGGCAGAGGGGGCTGTGGCTGAAACAAAAAGTTTTAATATGCATTTTTATGTTTGTTGTGTCACCATCAGCACAGATCATAGCAGCACTTGCAGGAGCAGCAAGAATTTTTATTGCAAGGGAAGCTTTGGCCAAAGAGCACCACGACATAAGGTGTTTTCGTCTACTCAATGCAGGGTCAAAGACCCATCTCCCCAGCATTTCAGCTCCAGAGAAGCGGAGCACCAGGCTAGGGGAAAGCTTGTACCCACTGTGTCACCAGTGTGTACCTAAAAGCGCAGCATGAAAATACCGTATAAACGTGTGTAAGGGCCGCACCCGTGTATGGGCCGCACCCCGTTTTCCCGAAGGAAATGTTTAAAAAAAAAAATAAATCCATGTAAGGGCCGCACCCGAACTTTCCATGACCCAGGCGGGTATAGCCTTCTAAATGCACGCGCCATGGTCTCTGCGATCGGCTTCGGCTGCAAACAACGGTGCGCTCGATCGCGGAGCGCTTGATCGTGGAGGCCAAGCACGCGCACAAGAGCTTCCAAAAACCGTCCATGGATGGCGCCCGAGGCCAAAGCCATCATCATCATCGTCAATTTTTTTCTGCCGTGCGACTTCCCGCTATCCACATCGGCGTCAGTATCGCCAGCTCCAGACTTTTATGGCGTGTGGGCGCGGTCGCCGTAGCTGTTGTGGCTTTCGCGTGCTGCCGCCGAGTAATGTAGTTTTAGCACGATGGGCAAGCACGTTATCAGCTACACGGCTGGGAGTTAACTCTCGAACGCGGCAAGCGTGCGGCGGACAGGGAATTCGATGTGGCCGAGAAGTGCGTCCGATGATCGTGCTATCAAAAGGGTGCATTGAGGAACACAAGCTGCAAAAAGCGCGCTTTACGAGGCGAGCCGTGCGAGTTTCCCGAACTGCAAGAAGAGCTGCTCTGCTATGTGATGGAAATGCGGAGCAACGGCTACGCGTTGACAGCGGACATGCTGCGCGGCTTCTTAGAGATGAGCGTGCACCAAAGCACAGCACCAGCTCAGAGTCGAAATACTTCGCGAGTGACGATTGAACATAGAATAAATGCTGCTCATTCCCTGATTGGTGTGTTTTTGCTTTAAAAATTTTTTTTTTTTTTCGTACGTCGTGTGTATGGGCCGCACCCCGAAAATTGGCCCCTGAATCTCGAAAAAAAAGTGCGGCCCTTACACCCGTTTATACGGTACATTTGCACTTGCTTATACCATGCTCTCTGCCTGGATACAAGGGTTTGAGATTCAATAGAAGTATGAAATGAACATGTCCTGCTCACTCTATTTTTGGTCATGCCAGGAATGCTCAGGGAAGGCTTGCGTGCTGGTAACACTGGAGTATCTTCAGTCACATTGGTGTAATCAGCGTAAGCCTGCTTCTGAGGAAGAGGTGGTGGCCTGTCAACCTCCTGCGGAGGTTCTGGCGAGCAAGCTGGCCCAATGGAGCTGGCTGGAAACATGGGGAAGCTTATAGCAGTAGCCAAGCTTGGTGTAGTCGCTCCTCCAGTTCCTGCTACAGAATGCACATCACAAGCAGACAGACAGTCAATCCACACAGTGCATGGGCAAGCATTTCACAACTCGACCATCATTCACTAAGTGTCGTGAACGTGAGCTGCAAAAAGGTGAACCCCAAATGTCGAGCAGTGTGTACAGAAATGGAAGGTCACGAATGCTAGCTTGCTTTCTTTGTTTCCCTGCATTGCTGAGTACTAAGGTGGGTACTTAAGTGCCCAAAGTCTGCAACAATCCCTAGTTTTCGGCAACTTGAGGGGAGGTGTGATGCAAGAAATTAAAATATTCAGCGAAAAAATATGTTATCACTTTTATAACAGTTTTGAGTTCCTTAAGCATTCAATAATTTGCAAGCACAATTCATAACCATGACCTAACGAAGCAGAAATTCGTGTTTTTTTTTTTTAACAAGTCATCACATGCCCACTGGAAGCACTGAAAACTCGATTTACCCAAAGCACTCGCAATATAAGACAAATATGCCAACAGCAGTGTCACTACCATCATTAGGACGGTGGTTTCCCAAACTGCCATGAGCAACACAAACATTATACTCCTCCTAAAATGTAATCAGCATGAGGCTCTGGTGCCCACAAAAATGGGACCAACTTGACTGTGTTCGCATAAATGTGCTGCTTCAACAGGTGCACCAGCAAAGCTGGTCATGGATGCAGATAAGTAATGTGAAAAACAACACAAAGTGTCACATGGGCATGAGCAGTAGCAAGTAGCATTGCAAAGTGGTGAAGGAAGAGCAAAAACAAAGCTACCACCCCGGAAAAACATAGAAAAAGAAGCCCTGATATGGGCTCCTTTGAGTAGCGCACCTGAAATAGAAACAGTACTAATATAGGTCACTTCTGAAGCTCTAAACCTCGTTTTAGTCATTTTGCACTCCTTCTGTAAGCGTTCAAGTTAGGGAACACTTTTTTTTTTTCCATTTCAGACAAGACAGACTGAATATTATTGAGATCTTGGGGGTGAAACTTTTATACAGCACACAACTCTTCACTCAGATTTTGAATTTTAACTTTCTTTGAATGGAGACTGCAATATTTAAGGTGACATGCAGGTAGCAAAATGGTAGTGCAGCTTCTACACTACTGTTTCTTATTAAAAAAACATTGAAATAAAAGAAAATGGCTGCACAGCTGCAAATCCTACTCTGCGGCCACACTAAAAACACAACAGTGCATTTCTATAATTTCCAAACAAAACTTTTTGTAACTAACCATGCACACTAAATAGTAACTTGTATATGTGTTAGCCTACAGTGATGATGTTGAATTTTAATGGCACAAGGGCAGCTTTGACCAAAGGGCGCCATGGCACAAGGTATTTTTAATACACAAGGTGGGGTCAAAGACCCATTTCCCAAGTACTTCACCCCACAGAAGCCAAGCACCAGGCCTGGGGATAGCTTGTATCCACTGTACCACTGGTGGGTACCGAGTGGCACTGGGGATTGAACCCTGCACTTCCTGCATGCAAGGCAGACGCTCGAACGAACCACTAGGCCACTGCTGTGATCTACGTATTCATCTGCAGCACGGCATTTGTCTCCAGGGGTTTTAGTGCCAATACTATAAGCAGCCTCTCCAAATTTCACTAAGATCGTGCAAGATGTACAGAAATTTACTTTTTTGGACAATCTGGGAAGACTGGCTTGCCATATTTTTTCATCATCATGATCATCATCAGCCTGACTACGCCCACTGCAGGGCAAAGGCCTCTCCCATGTCTCTCCAATTAACCCTGTCCTTCGCCATTTGCGGCCACCGTATTTCCGCAAACTTCTTAACCTCATCCGCCCACCTAACTTTCTGCCGCCCCCTGCAACGCTTGCCTTCTCTTGGAATCCACTCCGTTACCCTTAAGGACCAGCAGTTATCTTGCCTTTGCAGCATGGCATTTGTCTCTAGGGGTTATAGTGCCAATACTATAAGCGGCCTCTCCAAATTTCACTAGGATCATGCAAGAGGTACAGAAATTTACTTTTTGGGAGAATCTGGGAAGACTTGTCTTACCACATTTTTGCATTCTGAATAAATGAATTTGCAGGTTTATGGCACCAGGGTGACCAAAGGGCAAAGGGTACAAAAACTAAGATGTTTACTGTAAGTGAGGTTTAAAAACTATGCTAGTGAGTGGAAATAAATACTATCTTGCAGTAAGGGGATGGGTACATATTAAAGCATCTAGAAGCTTTAAATTTCAATTTGTTTAACTATTCGAACCAAATATTTGTAACCTGAACAGTTCCTGTTACTGTGACATGCCACATTTTTCCTAGTGACTTCATGAGAGAGAGACACAAGCACTGAGCACGCATATACGCACACATCACAAAGGATATCTACATGGTGGTCATTTCACTAGATTTGAATCAAAATAAACACGCCTGAAAACATGGGTGCTAACTGATGCAATGCTGAATTTCGCTGCCAAAAAAAGCAGTTTTTGAGTTCACAATAAGTGCAATAAGATTGAACGATATCATCTGCTATTTTGTATGACAGAGAGGTGGTAATGTGCCTCATGTGTGTCTTGGCTTAGAAGACTGTCAGTAAAGTTGTGAATGCTTTAATTTATCAAAAAAAAAAAAAAGAAAGCCTTTAAAAGTAACCTTGGTTCAAAATTTGTGTGTGGTATTAAATTTTGTGCACAAGGTTAGCAAGGTGTCGTTAACATCAACTATGAATCAGACTTTCGTTCCCCACGTAGTAACACATCACCAAACAATATGTCATATGTCAAGAGCCAATGTACAGTACGGTCCACTGTTAAAGGGAACATGCGATCGCATGGCCTCCGCGCTTCACGAAGCCCTGCTGCCTAGATGCAGCGAGAACAGACGGCATGAAGCGCATGTGTGGAAAGACCAGCCTTCATGCTTACTGCGCATGCATCTTGTGCTGACAACTCCCACAAATTCTCGGTGGCAGAGCTCCGCGAAGCACGGAGGCCACGCGATCGCATGTTCCCTTTAACAGTGGACCGTACTGTACACTAGCTGAGAGTGACACTAGATTTTCCCAGAGGGCTTTCGTATCGATGCTTGAAGAATATGGTGCTAGGCATGAAAACAACAAAAACTAAGAGAAAAGAAGTGCTAGTGCTGCTGCTACGTGGCTGGCCGCATGATGCTGCATATCCATACACTGTCACTGATGGTGCACATTTAATTGTCATAGCACAAAAGATAAATATGTTCATTTGTTTGCGAGTTTCCTGGCTAAATAAACACCTTTCAATACCACACAAGCACATGCATAATAGGTGATGGTGGCACCTCTTGTACTGGCAGGCTCTGTTTTTGTTATGAAATTCTGGGGGAAAGCTTTTTACCTGTCGGATGATATGAAACAACCCCACGTCGCTAAACTAACAAAAAGCTATGCATGCCACGCACATGACTGTGGCCTCAACAGAGTGATGACGCCTTGCACAGAGCCTACTGTCCCAAATCCTTCCATTACCTTGAGATGGTGGTGTTGAAGGGGGCAGTTTGAACTGGCCACTGGATGGTCTACTGTGCCTCTTTTCAGCCTCAGACCTCAAGGGGCGATGGGGAGTCAGCTGGTGAGCACAATAAGAAAGCATGCTTAGAAGTGTGCCATCGGGTACATGACAAAATCATTTTTGGTTGCCTTGTAGTGTAAGGCTGTAAGGCTATACGTATGATCATCGCTCAATCATCTACAGACCATCTCTTTATACACGGCCATGCATAGAGAATTAACGTTCTACTGCACAAGTGATGCCTTTTTTTTTTAGAACGAATGATGACCAGAATGTTCCATAATCACGACAGGTGAACAAGTTACTGTACAGCACTGAGTTCACTGCAAAATTACCACGGGACAGTGAGGCACTACTACTACAGCCTGGATAAGGAAATGGATCTCAAGATTTAGTTCCGAATGCCTGTGTTGCCTCCTGGTTGTTTCTAACAGATTTCATCGTCGTCTTGCACTGCAGCACTTGTGTACACTGAAGTCTCCAGGTAGTATTATCCTAATGGGTGTGAACTGTCCATTTATGTATGTCACTATTTTAAGGCAATCGATTAAAGGTCCCCTGCAACAGAGACTGTGCACATACATTTTGTTTGCTGGTTGCTTAGAGGGGGATGTGGTAATGCTATTAGCTTCAGTCCTAGCAATAATGCTGATGTATTTAACATTTTAATTACCTGAAGAAATCAACATCCAACAACTGACAATGTCAAGGCCCCTAGTTTAACATGATGCCGCGAAAAATAGCAGATTTCAGCATTTTTCGCGCAACTGTGTGTCAGCAGTCACATTCTCTCCTTTTTTTTAATGATACTGCGTTTGGACACGAGTAGGAATGATAGAATGATGGCAATGTGTTTAATTTAATAGTCTGAATTCTCTAGAAACGTAAAATCTATTAAAGAACAAAGCTCTGCTGATGCCTTGACATGTCTGTTCCCTCATCTGTTCAAGCAAGCAATCGCACGAGGCAGCACACTCGTGCTTATAACAAGCATGGGATGAACCATGATAGTGGCGCCTCTCGAAAGCAATATTACCATATTTGTATGCATATAAAGAGTTGTTTCTTTGAATCATCTGCTTCAGAGAGCACCTTGCATTATATATGGAACCAAGCTACGAATGTAGCGCAAATTAAATTTTTGTTTCTTGCTGTTCTTTCTGATAACCACAACAAGCTCACCCACCAGGCTCGTAAGCTGTGACGAAAAGCCAACTTCTCAACTACCTTGGTCACCGAGTTGAAGTGCGCGGCACGCACTGCTGAGAAAGGGCTGCTACAAATATGGAGACAAGGCCGCGCGGGCTGTTGTGAAAGAGCCGTAAAGAGCAGGGAAGGGAAGAAAAGGGCTAACAGGCACAGAAATGTGCAGCGGGGCAAGAAAAAGCGGAACGGCAACCGCTGCTACATGAAAGGCTGTACATTTTAAGAGGCTTCCCGCAAAATATTGCAGATTTTTCGTTCTAAATTCAAGCGAACTGAAAATTTCCCACTGCAGAAAATTAGGGTCCTTAGTCATCACTGTCACCAAAATCACAAACAAACCATTCCCTGAACCCAAGAGCATAACATATGACTGAAAGCCTTTGCAAATAACCTGGTATACCAACTCCTGTGGCTACTTCTTTCTTTTATTTCCATTGTTATGTTGAAGTAAATATCAGAATTCATACTACCACTACAATGTGCGTGCAAACGCAAGTATAATATAGTACTGTTTCTTGCAAGCTCTATCGCATCACGTTTTAACTACTCACATATTTAATTCATCAATTATTATAAATCTACGGCATTTTTCGTGAATCACACAAACAAGCGTTACACGAAACTGTTGACAATGCTTCCAAAAACATTTACTACTACATAATTTTTATCCCTTCAACACAGCTGACATATTCACACAAAGATATTACCTGTTAGTCACTGATGGGCTGTATGTGACAGAGGCATAAGTCAGAAAGTTACTAGCCTTGTTTTGCCTTACATTGTAGCCACTGGGCAATGTTCACAAGTGAACTAAATAAATATTCTCAAAATGGAAGTTTATACTAAGCGGCATTTTTTTCTTTCTTCATCTTGCTCAACATTGAGCACAGCACTTCAGAATCCAAACAATCCTTACTGCTGTATACGATCCATGTAAAATTTGTCACCAGAAGATGGCATTCATTACCTCCCAAAAGTTAAATTAATGTGGCAGTGAAAAGTTTAATAGGTCATTCATTTCATACAATGATTTCATAGTGAAACAGTACACAGTTTAGTCATGTTGCTATGAGCCGTTTCTGCAAAACTCACTCAGTACACTTGTCTGCTACCTAATTACTAAAGACAGCATTAACATCTATAATGACGACGCAATCTACCCCAAAACAGTGTCGCAAATTTTGATTCAAAACTTAGTCATCTGCCATTTTCAGCAGACAACTAAGGGCACAAATCAAGATCAACTATGTGAGCATGAGATTACCTGTTCATTCAGCTCAATAATGGGTGCCTCTGAACCTTTCTCAGTTGTCAATGGCAGGTCGTACCACTGGGACTGGGACGGCCTCTCCTCATGTTGCGAACTTAAAGACACAGCCGAGCTGCGCCTCAACGTGAGACCTGTGCTGTCACGGCTCTTCTTCCCATGTGCTTTGTGTGGCGACACAACTGAGTTTTGCTTCACAAAAGGCACGTGTGCTCTCTGTGGCTTTCCAGGTACACCTGGAAGGCTGAGGTAAAAAAAAAAAAAGAAAAGAAAGACACAACTAGTCAATATGCGACACTGTATCAGCAACAGCACACCATGACCCCGTGACAAAGACAGTAAAGCTACCATGAAGCAGCTGCAACCAACACATTCGATTATCTGTTATCTGTTATGGCAAACAGACCGCTACCTTATGTGCAATTTCCATTTGGAGTAAGTTTCCAACTTACATTACAGAGTCCAGTTCACTAAGCCTGTTTAAAAATACTAGTTTGTTTTCTTCTTCACACTTAATTCTAGATACTTGATTGCCCATTTGTTTCTGTTAATAATCGATGTCAATTTTTTAATTGTTTTTTCATGCCAAGATTGCTGTTCTTTCACTTGACCGTTTTTATTTAATAATTATACAGGTCCCTCCAACACTCATTGGCTCTGGAAACCTTTCTGAATTCTGAACATGCACTGCAACATCGTTCATGCCATAAAAAAACTCAAACCAGAGCTAATGATTCCGAGATCAGAGTTGTTCTGAACAAATGAATACAGCATTTGGACAAAGAGTACCAAATTGATGACAAGAAATGGAAGATGGAAGGCTTCCCAGACGTGAAAAGAAGATGGGCATGGTGAGAATGGTGCACTAAACATAACCTTATAAAAGGCGCACTACAGCCATTTAACATAAAATACAGCAATGCCTATATGTTCAAAAACGGATGCCAATATGAAATTCGTGCTTTTGCAAGACTGCTACATGCTTACGTGATCACTTTGGTGAGCCTGGCTGCAACATACAAGAACAGTAAAGTGCTGACATACACTTCCTTGCTGCTTTCAAACCCACACATAATGTTGTGAAAAAGTTGTAAATATCCAGCTCTAACATGTTCAATCTTTGACTTTGGGTAATATGAACCTTCTGGACAACCATTAAAAGCACGACACGAAGAATCAATTTCTTGCCCGATCATTTCCTCTGTTCTCAACACGTCTATGAGTTGATACGACCATAAAGCCACAAACATGGTAAGTAAGGCCTTTATGTGTGCATTTATATCCTAAAAGTAACTGAAGAGTCACAATACCATTTCAAGCAAGATTAAAAACATGTACAATGTAAACTCCCCCAAGCCGTAATTTATGACTACTACTCCCATTAACTGCCGATGAACTGCAGCTTGAGCTATGCATAAATGTGCAACACAGCACTGAAGGGACATAGTAGTAATTAAGTAAATTTCTAGAAAAATTACAGTCAGCTCGCTATTTTTTATTTTGCCACATGCATTACACCAGTCTTTTTCTTCACTGATATTCACCAGCCGACTGAACTTCTTTTCAGAATCTGCACCAGCATAACACATATAATACAAGATGACAAGGCTGCGCATGTACTGACCACTAGCTCAATGCTGTACACGCACGCAGTAAGAGCTTACTCTCAATGCATAGCAAGCCTCCTGGCACTGTACCTAGCTCGTGGCAGGGGTGGCAATACACAAGCTTATGTATTGTTGCCTTGGACTCACTCTTACAAAGCTGCAAGTTTACTCGGCACATGCAACTACAGTAGAACCCCTCTAAAGTAACTTGGACCGGCAAAAATCTTTACTATGTCAGGGAGGGTCTTTATAATTGGTGGTGGCATGGCTCTGAGGATGCTCTTGGGCTACTTGCTAAACACGGAGTGTTGATTTATAAAAGACACTCAGAAATACCTTCCATTCTGCTCTTATCGTCTCTTTATGCGATAATTATTTATTTTCTGTTATGAGATTTTGTGTTATGTTTTCGTTTACATCTTGTGGAAGTACTGCATTTGCACGAATACAAAGCGGCTATGAATATAAATGAGTTTGATTCCACATGAAAACGAAAGCTTTGCGTGAACACGGCACCGCCTCTGGCAACCTTAGCATAATATAAGAGGCAACAGCTAAGAAACATGCGCTACACAGTCGAGTGTAGCAAAACCACCCACGCAGTGTCGCCACCTCCCGGTGCTTCGCACTGCCGTGCTGCAAACGTTCGCCCCTTTTCTTCCTTTCCCTACACCTCATTGCACTTTTACTGGCTCTCCTTTCTCAGCTAGCTGCACTGCCTTCTTTCAACATTCTTAGCCAGCTTTACATTTTTTGTGTGTGCCGAGCGCTTTGTTTCATGACCTCAAGGCCTTCCAAAAGTTGGCTTCTCCACGCAGCTTTACAGCTTGGTGGTGAAGCCACCTAAAAAAAAAAAAGAAAACGCAGTCTTACCCTCTTTGGTATCTATTTGACTCCGAATGTTTGCCTCGCGATCCTAGACTTCGCGCATGCCGCCATGTCATTATTCCGCAAAAATATGTCGCCACAGCCCGACGCTCTTTACTATAAGTGTTTTATGACTCAATAACTTTGTAGATGTAGCGGGCATCACGAATATGTGATGTAATTAAGAGCACGAGTAAAATGCAGACCTACAACATGAAATCTGCGATGCTGCCAGGAGAAAAGAACATCCTTTCAGTCAAGGTCGGTCGGTCACTGGGTGTGCTCGTCGCGAACATGGACGGCGCTGAGCAGCAGCTTTGTCTCGTCTTCTACAGCGTTGCCACCAGCGATGGTGCGCGTTTTAGTACTGGCGGCCACCGAATGCCGGCGCCACTACACCAATCAGTTGTGCCAAGCTGCCATGCCAGCTGAACAATCTGGGATTTTAAAGCGATGGCTTTTCGCTCATGGCCAACACACAGCCAACGCTGATGACGCTGGATTTTCTGCATAACGGGCTCCTTTAAGCTATTGCTTTAAAATTTTTACCATAATCAAAAAAGAAAGTACAGTCATATATGGAAGGTGAAATGGGACCGCAGTTTCACTGTACTATTTTGGAGTTTATTACAACAGGGTTCTACTGTACTAATCCCACTTTCCATCTCCTTTGTCACTTTTGTTATGTATACTTGAAGATAAACATAAGGCAGTGGCACTTTTACTAATTGCTTTTACTAATTACCAATTACAGTGCAATAACATTAAAACATAATTAGCTTGTAATGAATGCCTTTTTCACTCACTCAGCATTATAGTCATAACCCAGAGCAAAAGTTTCGCCAGTCAGCGTTAATCGAAATAACATATTTAAAGGCTTGGTGGTCCCGTGAATGTGCATAGAAAAGTTTGCAGCCATAGGTCCAACAGTTTCTCTATGCTCACTGTGGGCCTCTGGGCCTACATAAACACGCAACAACATCTTATGATGTATATTTAGTTAAACACCGGCATGATGGAAAGCATATTTCGATCAAAATTAGAAAAAAACCTCATGGAAAAGCACGGGAGACTAGGGAGCTGTTTGACCGCTCGCAGCAGAAATCTGGTTTGACAAATCAACCCACTTGGAAGGCTGCTCAGAGCACTGTTACTGTTACACAGTTCTTGAAAAGCTGACTATGTGGGAGCGCAGTGCGTAAGTGATGCATTTTTTAAGGATTCCGTAAAAGACAAATGTGCATTGTATTGTATGCGGGGTCTGAAGAAAAAAAAAATTAAAAAAATTCTTCAAAGGATAGTTGCATCCAACTATAGCAAACTACAAAAAGATCAAATATGCAGTACCTGGAGATAGAGGCTGTTTTCTTGTTACTGCTACAAAAGAAAAAAAAAAAGGCAAAACAAGTGTTAGTAAATAAGAATTAGAGGGAACACAAGCCCTGCATCTGACCGTGAACATCAACACAATTCACCTCCTCCTCACTGTCTGCAGCTAGAAGCAAAGCTTGTGCAACAACTGTACGCATTTAGCGCACAAAAAGGTCTATAACGTCTACACTGCTAGGACAAGTAAGGTGAGAAAAGCGCACCAAAAATAGCAGGGCTGCAGTTATCAAGGAGAGCCAAATATGTACAAATTCTACTGAATATGGTCACATTAAATAAATCTTAATGAGTACTGCCAGGCAAAGAACAAATAGCATAAAGTGCCCCGTTTTGAGCTGTATCAGGTAAGTTTAAGGCACAATGACACCAGACAGTGAGCTTTAGTGTATTATGTACAGCACATGCAATATTAAGAGGCCCTTCAGAGGACTGCAGGAACATTATCGCAATACGCAAGTTGCATAATGGGCTCCTGTGTCTGGCTACTACACTGTGCTACTTCAGTATCCAAACTCTATGCCAGAAGTATTCCACAGGACTCTCTAGAAGCAAGGGTTCTCAAATAACTGAAGTTAGAAGTTTACGGTTTAAAACCAGTAGGCATCTTTCAAAATGGCTTTAGAAACACTATGACCTCATCCATAAAAATGCAATGTAAAGCCTCTAATTACAATTTCTAGCTTTGCAACCCAAACCTTCGTTTAAAACCACAACTGTGTAAAGCCACATCTGAATGTGCACTTTAAAAGTCAAAAACCTGTTCAGATTCATGTATGATACGAGAACAAATTCCATGTGCCAGAGCCTGAAAAACATCCTCTTTTACATGCAGGCCTACAAGGTATAATTTCACAGCCCATCTATTCTTGGCACATTTCAAGATGAATATCCCTTAACAGATGCAACAAAAGCTTTGAATAAACATTCAAATCCCGTAGGTAAGCTGCCAAAAATACTGACTATCAAGACTCAATCTCACTCAAGCATTTCTTACCTCTCTGGTGCAAAAACAGAACTGTCAGTACGTTCAGTACGAGACGACTGAGTAGACATGGGCACAACCTTGTATCGCCTAATAAGTATGGGGTGTTCGTTCAGCTCTGGAGGAGGGGGCTGCAGAGAAATGAGGCACCCAGGTTTTGAAATTAAAATGCAGACTTTGAAATGGTGATAGTACACGTTTCTACACTCGCAACAGATACTGCACTTTCTTTTTAAAGGCATAAAACAAAGAAAGCGTTCTGATCTAGTGAACAAATCTTACAGACACAGGCAAGCGCACACAAATATCTAGACTAATCAGCTTTCCACTTGAAGGCAAGTTGTTTCGACATTTCCCAGCTTTACTTACCACTTTGCCGTAAGTTTTTTCAATGTGTGCCTTAAGCTTCAGATACTTCTCCTGCATGTGTGAGTGGTAGGGCTGAAGGCTTTCAGGGGCCTTATCCCTGTGAATTTCAATGCCAGCTTCGAGAAGTGGTATCTGCAGCAAAGACACACAATGCCTTACAAAGGTGAAATCAAGAATGAATGTATTGCAACCACTGGGTAACCTACAGAATGAATGTTTTCGAAGGATTCTGCAGAAAGATATCAGTACACAGCCATTTAATTCACATATTGTAAGCACAGCACACAACTACCAAACCTCATTATGGATGATCCTTCCAACGATGGTCTTAGAAACAATCAGGTACAATCAGGTAATGCAACTAGTTATAGTTTAATTACCCCACTGGGCAATTTTCCAGCACAGAATTCATGTGAAAATGCTAAAGTTCTAAGCATGCCACAGGTCGAATTTGCTGGCCAAGAAAAAAAAGCAAAGCTTAACTTCTAAAACCTTTAATAAGAAGGCGCTTCTTTCAATTTTTCGAATGAATAAGTGGAAGTGAAAGTGAACGACCACTGCAAGTGACAGCACATATTTTGAGGAATACTAAATTATGCAAGTTTTACCTACAAAAGTTTCTGTGTACATACATCAAGCATTTAGTGCAGCAGATAAGATGGAGACAATAGGCAAAGGTTATACAGAAACAACAAAGTGTTAACAAAAGACAATTGTTTGAAAGCATGGACAGTCCTGCAATCGGAGGCATTTATAAAGCAAAGAGAAAAGATGATCAGAAAAGGCATGATTTGGCCACAAGCCGTTTTCAGAGGCTATACATACTGGAAGAAATAAAAAAACGACAAAATGAAAACTGGAAAAAAAAAAAGAGAAATGAGAATGACAGAAAAAAAAAATAATTGCGTAGAGACATACAAGAAAGGATGTATACAGCACTGTCACAGCACTTAGCTCGAAACTAAGTGGCAGACGAACATAAATATATGCAGTGCCTCAGATTGCATCATAGCTGAGGACTGCTAGACAAACCTCTCTCCCGCACACACCCACCCCAACCCACATAGAGAGGGAGAGAGAGATGGTGCTCATTTTCTCACCACGGGCATGAGTCTGATATGACAGACTATCAGCTATTTCCATGAGAAGTGAAAATTTTTTCTCAAGAGCAATGCTAAGCCACACAGCAGGGTCACTTCACGTCAACAGATCACCTAGGAGATTTCCTGAGTGTTTCCTCGCAAACCAGGATCCCTACATAACTCAGGATTAGTAGCTCTTGTTTTGTGACCTGCTGCAAAATATCTACGAAAACTGAAAAGAATCTAAAAGCACCAAACTTTTCAAGCTGCATAATAACTAATCACGAGCAAGTATATGCCACATTTACTTCTACACAAAAAAATCGATATTTTTCCCAAGAAACTATGAAAGCTTTGGAGGGTGCATTCATTATATGGAGTAAGATCTTAGTAAAAATTCACATTTTGACAAACAGAAAAATGTGCGACCTTACTATAGGAGTGAATACAGTATACAAGCAGACTTTTCTATATGTCACACTTAGAGCTCAATATATATATAAGCATCTA
Organism: Amblyomma mixtum; assembly: GCF_055824585.1. Classification (NCBI taxonomy): domain Eukaryota; kingdom Metazoa; phylum Arthropoda; class Arachnida; order Ixodida; family Ixodidae; genus Amblyomma; species Amblyomma mixtum. Next base: position 46,142,227 of record NC_143014.1, read on the forward strand.
CTCAATTACAACTAGATGCTGTTTGTGCCAAGATAGTGCCCATAATGATGCAATTGCGTTTGGAAGTTAGCACCAAAGGAGAAAGCACATAAAGATAAGCTAAAATGCTAGCGTGTAACACGAGTATTATAGAAAAATTAATGCCCTGAAGCATTACAATGGCAGTGACAACTGAGCTAGTTGGTTCATACTTCAGGGTGGTTGCAGCAGAAGTACAAACCCAGAAACACATTTTGGAAACATTAAATATAAACCTGCTCAACTGTTAGACCCGAAGACCATCTGAAGCAAATAAAGCAGTAAACCTACAATCTGGTGCCTAAGACTGCTTGTTAATTACTGCACCTATAGCAAAGTCATTGGGACCACGAAAGATTTTCGAATGAACCGAGCACAGCAAAAAAATGGGCTGGGACAAAAAATTCCGTTGCAGGAACGCGCTATCTGTATCGGAAAAACTGTGATTTCCATATACCACGTAAAAGTCTACCCTCCCAATTCGTACTACCGGCTAACCACAAAAAAGAAAAAAAAAAAGCCGACTCCAAATACAGGCCGACAATACACTTTAGAATCCGGTCTTACCTGGCAGGCAATGAGCTCCTTCAGTCTATTAATTCCATCAGTTGCTGACCTGTTTGCGTCCAGAAACTCCTGAGTGAAGAATGCCTGAAAATTTTATTGTTGATAGCTATTGTTAACAACACTCACAGGTTTCCCAAATTACACGTTCTCCTGCTCATGCCAAGCAAGCACACATTTTTGTGTGTCATGAATAGCAATTCTTTGTAAACAGACACAGCAAGGAACTCTTTCCATGATACCATTTTGTGCAGTTTCCTTTTTGAGAAAATGCATAGAATATCCAATATATTAGCCAATCCCGGACATTTGTTTGAAGGCTGAAGCCATCTTATTGCAAGAGAAGCGATCGACCAGTTATTTATAATCGTCATAGAAAACCAATCACTCAAAGCCTAAAAAAGGATAAAGTCATGACATACAGCTTACTACCATTAAGTTAACACCAGGTGTTCATGCTTTTTATGATAAAAATACATTGTTTATTCGAAAATGAAGAATATGAACTAGAACAGCTACCAGTGGGCAGGGTACAAGTGCTACTGGTCATTGCAAAGGCACCAAGAAAGAAATACGCAGTCGATGATATGGGGACTGCTTTCATAAACACAGTAAACTTGAACCACATGCTCTCAAGCATATTTGTTACCTGCCACACCTGTAAACCACAACAAAAAAAAAGTGACCAAGTGGAGTACAGGAGCAGTTGAGAGGACATGATAAGGATATTGCTATATACTGAAAAATGGCACAGCTCACTAAGGCCAGCAGGATAGCAGAGGCCATTTCCAGCAGTAGCTAATGAGCAGTTGAATTCACAAAGCCACCCACAAATAAAAATGGTGAGTAACGAGTCGTTATAGGTAGCTAACGATGTGACTACTGGCCAGTGTAAGGGCTCTGATGAGACATCCACTATTCTTAAGTGCAAACAGGTTTGAAAGCTCAACCCCTGATCAGCTGATGCAAGCTTTAGAATCAGCAGAGCTGCATGGTTTTAGTAAGACATCAGCAGTGAAGTGGCAATGGCAATGTTCAAGAATCGTAACTGACTGCACCTGAAGCGCAAGCATGAACAGTTCTTTCTGCACTGTGAACTCGTCTCTATGGTCTCTACTCAGAGAAAGTATGAACCACCATAGCAAAAGAGAGAAACCTTGCTGATACAAAAAAAAAATGAAAGGAAAAAAATTGTCCGGGAAAACGAACCATCCAACCACCTAATTTTGAAAAATGTATCTGTTGAATGAGGTACAAAGGCACCTATTGACAATTTCAATGCATGAAAATGTCGATTAGCATTTTTGGCACAAGGTCCGAACAGCTCCATTTTTAGTGCTCGCAGAATTTAGTCCACATTTGCGTTGCTCTGAGTGCGGAAGTAACTCCAAAACAAATTATGGCCCCAGATCCCAGCGGACCAGAATACGGAACGCTCCCAGCCTGAATACAGTCCCAAAACACGTGGTAAGGGCCGACCAATAGGAGCGGGGCTTTGAGGGCGTTTTGAGACTGTCTTCAGATTGAGGGCATTCCGTAATTTGGTCCCTGTTCCTCATTTTCAGAAGCTTCAGCCCCTTGTAACAATGCAGAGTGAAAAAGCCACCATGGCGGCTGACTATTGCAGTGCTCTAACTCTTCATGCTGTGTACTCAAGATCTGGCCTGCTCATATGTAAGCACATTGTAGTAATTCTCAGATGCTTCACCCCTTGACCTTGGGCACTGTGAAGAAGCCACTGTTTCTCCTCTTTCAGTCATGTCTCCGCGAGAATGACCCGCTCATCTTAGCACATTTTTTTTAAGCTTCGCCCATTTGCACCTAGGCACAACAGAGAAGCCACCATGGTGAGAGATTGCCACTGCATTCCAGCACTTCAAACGTCGTGTGCCCCCAGGTTCAGCCCACTCGCATGTTTCCACATGTGCGGTCGGCCGCTAAGCGTAACATACAACCAGAATTTGTCCAAATTTTGAATGCTGTAGCCGGGAAATAATGTTATCCAAAAATGTATTAACCACAAGAAAAATAATGTAACTATGGGAAATTATTACAGCCCGCAATTTTCACCATTTCAAACCAAAAAATCATATGAAATGGGAACATATCAACAAGGTTTCACAGTACTTTGACTGAACAAAGGGTTAGAAATTTGTTGCAAATTTCCAACACATCCGTCAATATGACCAGTGGGTAACTGGAGGTGATTTTGCTTGTACCGGCTCCAATTAATTATAGTACACTGCACTAAAAAATTTTAAAAATTACACTACATGTTACACGTAATTACACTACATGTTGCCAATGTGATAGCATCAGAATCTGTGCATCCCTTTACAGGAAGTGCCTTTTGTTGAATGAACATGATGCATGCAATTTTAGGTTTAGTTTACGGGATTAAATGTCCCAGAGTGACTCAGGCTATGAGGGACGCCATAGTGAAGGGCTCCAGAATTTTTTTTTTTTTGCAATTTTAAAATTTGCAGTGCACTTTGTAATGGCACAAGACAAAAGATGACAACCTGTTGACTTTAAGCCCATACCTTCTCGTAATTGCCAATGCCTCCATTGACAGCCGCATCAACAATGCCTCCCAGCAACATGCTCAGTGGATTTAGTGGAAGGCTTGCGTCAGCCCTGTACTGCAGCACCATGTCCCTAATCTTGGTGTTGGTGGCTTCCATGGTCTCAATGGCATTTTGCAGTGGGCTGACCTCAACAGTGTGTGTCTTGACCACCACAAACCAGCGAAGAATACCAGGCAGCTTATGAGCAGTCTCAAGGGTGGTCCGCTCAAGCCAGATGTTGCCAATGTCGCTGTCGGAGTCCTTCTCACCTCGCCGCAAAGGGCGCGAGTAGGTGAACTTGTTCACCTCATTCACCTAAACAAGAAAGAGGCCTTAGTGATGCTTCTCAACAACCAAACATAGGAAAGACACTAAAGCAACAGTGAAATATAATGTGTGCTCAGGACAGCAGTCATCCTCATGAATATACTGAATGTAAAGCAAGAAAGCTCATTTCCATGTTTCAAGACAGCACAATTTCAGAAACACAAAAACAAACTCAATTTATACATTTTCCTTCCCACAGACCTGGTTCCTATTTGTAAACAAATGTATGTAACATCACGGTAAGCAAAGATTGGTGAGGCACATTTGGGCAGAGCACATGGTGCATGTTCCATAGCCTCGTTTACATGAACTCCATACCAGTCAGGCAACAGTCACGGCATGCCCCAGGAAGGCCTGACCGCCTGGGTGGTAAACAGACTCCTGCCAGCTGCTACACTTCTGCTCTACCCTGCAGAAAATCCCTTCTTCAGGTGTGAAAGGGAATCAAGTGCAATTTGCAGAGGGGGTCTGTGAGTCAACCCACCCCTTGCCGTCAAGTTGACTGGACTTGAACTACGACTCCCAGACTCAACAGCGTTTGCATGGACCCGCTAACCGCTTCTCTACCTGACAAACTCAACTTGTCAAGTTCATGTATATGCTGCTCATGTTTCACTCACACTCATTCCATCTACACTACTGCGGAAGGATGCACATAAGCATGTACTGGTAAACATGCTGTCAACAACAGCACTGCCATGCATTCCTGATGTTGGGGCTTGAAAGAGGTCTATTAACAGTTCTAAAAGACAAACAGCATTCATATCACTTCATTAGCTTTCAGTCTTCCAACTTTTTATGTTCCACCATGACTGCGCAACGCTACATAGCGTAAGGCTGTTACATTTAAAAAATACGTCACAGGAAAAAAACAAAGAGAGAGAGAGAATGCTATTTACAGGGCATGCATGGCTGCACTACTGCAAATGCATCTACCTATTTGCAAACCTTAATGTCTACATTTTGTGAACGGATTACAAGACCCAAAGAACACATTAGCTATAAGACTCCCTTCATCCCACACACCCTTCAACAGAAGCCTTACCCTGTAGTACTTGAGGATCTGCTCATGCACAGGCTTATTCTGGAAGCGGTGAGGATTGTTCATCACAGGGTCCACTTTGTTTATCTGAAGGTACTGGGCCTGTGACTCAGTGACATCTTTGCCAGGAATGGTCAACTTGGTCAGCAGCAGTGCATTGGGAAACTGGTTGAGCAGCCTGGTGCTGAAGTCGCTCAATCGCTCGTACTCCTTCCCTCTGTACACAAAAACCTGGTAGGCAAGCATTTGGGACATGTATGTTAGCGCTACAGAAAATGAAACCTTTAGCATACACAGCCTATAACATTACACTACAGTAATATGACCTGGTGTGCACTTATTTAAAGCCAGGTGAGTGGCCACAAAATTAGGGGTGTGTGATCCAAACTGAATCGAATACTGTAGCTCGAAACTTCAGAATGTTTGCACACTCCTATACAAAATGAAAAAAAAAAAAAAAAAACCAACATGCACTGAAAAACACTGTTACCTGTTCTACTTGTTGTCAATCTATTCTATTAGGATCCCGTGTGAATTCCACTGAGTTAAGTAGGAGTTACCCCGGCCAAACAGGCTGCTGCCTTCATAATAGACTGCAACAGCATGCAACATTAACAAAAGCTAACTGCCTACAGTAATGAATGCAGCTACATGTCAATTTCTGGCCATGTTTCACCATGCGGAAGGGACATGGGCACCAAAAGAAATTCTAGAAGGGCAGCAATTCATATAGCAAGGCAACATAGGCATTACCATCTTTTTGTGCACTTCACAAAGGAATAGGTCAGCAACCTAACTGATGGCCAACATTATATTTAACACTGTCCATAAGAATTTTGGATGCATCCAATGTTCTTGCTATTTTAGTTTGCAGATTGCAGACTACTGCCCTGCTCATGCAAGAGTAGACAGTTGAGCTTGTTGGTTATCTTGCGACAGGTAACAAAAAATAAAACGAAATAAATGGGACAGTTGTATACACTAGACTCTCATAAATTCATCAAGGGGCCTGAGATTTTTGCTTGAATCATCAGAAGCTTGAATTATCAGTAGTACACCTTAATAAAATCCAAAACTAAATGAGATTTGCTTTATGGATATCAATGCATAGAAGTAGTACTATTTTGGATCTATTTCTTTCAGCAAATGTAGCTAAAAGCTTTAACTCAACATAAAATATGGGTGAAAGGCAGTGATATATGTTTACGCAAGCGCAGTTGAAAAAAAAGTAATCAATAATGTGCTGGTTTCCCAATACAGTAAAACCACATTAATTAAGACCTCAAGGGGGTGAAAAAAAGGTCCGAATTATCTGAAGGTCGAATAGTCGAATGGCTACAAAAAAACTTTCAGAAACAGTTCCACGCCGCAGCAAATTTAATTGATAAAATAATAGGCAATGGTTGTCTACTTTTAAGAGAAAACTGCGTGGAAATGACAATTTTTTGCAATTCTGTCACGGTGTATTGCACGCCCACTGTCGCAAACATCAAAGCAGAGCTCTTCCAAAATAGTACGGCCTTCCGCGGCCTCCACTGGCGCGGTGCAGTAGCGGTGGAGCCTCCTCAAAAGCGGGGGTGTCCATGTAAGGAGGCTTCACCACACAACGAGCAGCTTGTGATGAGCACACATTATAGACGCGCTGTAGGCAGCAGATAGTGGATGGAAGCGAGGGGAACAGACATTTGCGCCCGAACAGCGAGATGCCTTCTAAAAGAAAAAAAGAAGACCAGTGACGTGCCAGTTAGCATCTGAACTGGCGCACAGCTGGGCTTGGTTTGCTAAAGTACGGTCGACAGCCGCAATAGTCATGGGCTGGTAAAAAAGCTCAGAAAATGAAACTACAGGGCAACGGGGCGACTACAATCTGCACAGCCCTCCTTCGTACCGAGTCTGAGTTAAATGGTTGGAAGGGCTACATTTTTCAGCTCGCGCGGCGCTGGTAACCTTCCGAATCTGACCTCGGTCGCCGCTGTTTCGCGTGCCAGGAGCGTAGGAACAAGACAAAAAGTCTGAATTATCCAAATATAAGAATCCAAATGTACGAATTAAGCGGCTTTAAAATACATTGGAAATATAGCTAGCCAAACCAAAACTGAAATTTATTTGAATTAACCAAAAGTATGAATTATCATGAGTGAATTATCGCGAGTCTACTGTATATGCATTGAACATGCCTTTCCACATAAAGGCACTAGAAGTTCACTGCATTCTGAGTATCATCTCCATTATGTCGCGATATTTTCGCATTGCCTGTCTCAGGCTGCTCATGAGGGTCCCTGTGACTTGTGCTGGCACTGCATATGAGTGCAGTTCTTGTTCTGCTCGTTCCAATAACTGCAGGTGTAGTGGTTGCCTTGACTACTTGTGTACCTGATTTGCATCTTCATTACTTCTAAACAGTGATCCTAGATCAACCAGCACTACATCCTGCCACTCCAGCACAGGTGGGACACTTCTGAGTGCCAAATGCAAACAAACCCTGCTCAAGACAGTTTTTAATATACTGAGACTCAGCACTGACCAAAAGCAGCTCACCTTGTTTTGCAGGAAGGCAGGGAAGTTGCGGCCATAATAGGCAACCCGGAAGTACTCGGGTTCAGGCCGTAGCTGACGCATGATGTTCTCATAAAAGGTGGCAATGCGCGCATGCAGCTCGCTCAGTTGCGCATAGTCAAAGGTCTCATTCTCGTACTGAGACAGCAGCTCCTTGCTGAGCGTGACACCGGCTTCCCAAAGTTTGCCCTTGTCAAAATAGTAGAGAATTTCATGGTACAGGCGCTCCTTCAGTTCACGGTTTGTCTCACACTGTGGGTATTTGGCACTGCGTAGTAGGCTTGGCAAACTCTCATCTGACCAGCACAGCAGCTTGGCATGTAGCTGCAGTGTAAAGGCTGCCTCTATGTAGTTGTCACACTCCAAATGCAGGTCACAGAGTTTGTGCAAGTATCGAATGTACATTTCCTGCCGGCTGATCTCATGGTAGAAGTCCTGCAAAGATCCAAAAGTAAAGTCTTCAAAGTGTTCCCACCTCACACGCACAACGCTTGCACACCAAGTAAAAATAAAACTGGGGAACCAATTCACACTGTCATTAACTGTTCTTCAGAGACAGAGATGCACAAAAATGGAGCTTTATGCTTTAAAAACCAAGATGCTAACAGACAGCCAAAAAAATATATTTTGGCCAAACACCCCACGGTAGTTTGCTTCATATATATTCTATCTGTAAATTGCTTTCTCATAAAAGCAGCTCAGAACTACTTAGTCACTTCATTATTGCCATGGTCAATAATTCTGCTTTCAATGTACAGTCTTCATCAACAGTATACAGCCCAAGGGGTCTGCTTCTGAGCCCTGCATCGCGGTCCCTTTTGCATACACAGGAACCCTAACCTCACATATGCCGGAACAACTTAAGTCCTCAACTTTCCCAAGCTTTGGACTGTCAAATGTGCTAAATATCTCCACTACGTGACTTGGAAGCCCTTGGGCTGTATATTTTTGACAAAGACTGTACATATACTGTTTCCACAGCCATGCTATAACAATAATCTGAATACAGGCTGGTCACAACCATATGTCAAACCCTTGAATTAGATCCCACGTCACGGTAAAAAGCATTATTTGGATATAGGCTGACTTCTGTATATAGGTGAAGAAAAAAACATTTAAAGACAAGAGTCTGTAAACATTTTATTGTACAAAATGCAGTACTTGCTTTAGCTTTAACTACAACTGACGGATGTTATATACTAGGTGTACTGCTTGGGCATCATAACCTTGTAGCAAGAGTGAACAGCCTAAAACAGCGGAAGTTTCTGCCAAACAATCCCAAACAAGACTCGAAAGTGCTTTTAGTGCTGTTTAAACAGCAGATCATTGACAGACCTAAAAGTGAACACTTATAAGCAAAAAACAGCCTAAACGAACAAACATTGAAAGAAACGGAGGGAATGCTTTGATGCTTCCATCAGATAACCGACTACAAATACCTGAACAGAGTTCAAGAAACTTAAGGAAACAATTGACCCTTGAGGATATAATGAAAATGCCAGCAGGATGAACATGCAAGACAGGCTACCTTATCATTATGGTCCCAGGCACATGTTGAAAGCCAATGCTGCCCTACCTGAATGTGCACAGTCTACCCCTGAACAGAGCTGTTGTGCGCCGGTTGTCACCAGGGCCATGCATCCATTATAAGGGTTTAAGCCACTTATTTACAAGTGGCAAGCAGTTGCATCAACAAAACTGCAGTTCCTGTACCTGCAGCAGGATTCTGGAGCTGGCTTCAAAACTGTACAAAAATGCTTCCCCCCCCCCCCCACATAACACTTGACTGAATGAATGCAGTAAAGCCCTCCTGCCTGCTCTCTCCCAGCCTCTTCTCCAATCCCACTGTGCAAGTGGCTTGCAATGTTGCACAGTGGAAACACAATCATTCCAGTGGAAAATATGTTCGACATAAACACTTTCCAGCCATACACTATGTAAAAACAGCATGAAACTTCATTTACGGACCACTATGGTATCAATTACTCTCATTCCATTTTTGAGCAGCTTCAACTTCCTAACCCTTTAAAGAAAGAAAAGTCACTTAATGCTGAAGTATATACAAAGGCCTTGCTTTGTCATGTTCAAACACACCACTGTCCCTTCACTCTCTATGTTACTACACTGCAAGCATGACAAAATGGCGTAGCCGCTACATCTAAGACCACATTCAATTATGTGCCTCACACAAGCCAAACACAAGCAGACAGATTCACCTCTTCCACCTCAAACAGCCTCGTAATGCAAGGATCTAAAGCAAGCCTACCAAATCACACCAAGGTCATTCATACGGTCATTTGGACAAGAAGGTAGAAAACATTATCTGGTAGACACTTTTATACAGCAAAATATTAATTTTCACCATGCTAAGAATGTTAGAACATGCAGCAAGAATTAGCAATTTTCAGTAACCATGCACACTGCCAGCAACCAATCAACTCTTACCAGCAGGCTCACGGTGCAGCTCATCCGGTTTTCTTTGTTCTCATCTGTAATAATGGTGCGGTACTCCAGGAGGCGTTTCATTAGTTCGACCACAGTGTTGATAAACTTCTCACAAGCATCACGAAGTGTGGCATGGTTTTCACACAAGCTGAACAGGCTGAAAAAGCAAAAACAAAAATTTTCTTACATACTACACAGCGTGGGCTGGACCAGATTTTGCACCATATAAAACACATAAAACTGAGCTGTCAACGCACAAGGGATGCATTCTCTGCGGATCCCGTGAGTTTATTTTGGTTTGGGCTAGTTGGTTCATGGTGCACTTGTAGAAACAGTCCAAAAAAGACAAGGATGAATGAAAGGAACACTTACAAGCAAGACTGATTCAGGCCTTTTTTGTCTTTTTTAAGGCGAAAGCCTTCAGTGCCTCATCGTTGTCGACAGAAGGCTGTCAGCAGAAGCTTGTCAGCAGAGGTGTCACGCTTTTGACGGGTGTCCACCGTGATATGTGAGATAGTTACTGCGTAATTTCCTTTCCTCAAATACAGTTTTCATTTTATTCATTATGGCCCCTCTTTCTCTTTCTTCTTTCACTCCCACTTCCTCCCTTCCTCTACAAACGGATGACGGGTGTCCACCGAAACATGCGAGACAGTTACTGCGTAATTTCCTTTCTCAAAAAGCGTTGCGTTCAAAGGGCAAGGCATCGTGCCGAACGGGTGGTGGCGTTCCGTGGACCCCCTGGCAGCGCTACAACACGCTGCTGCGTTCCACTCTTAAAGGCAAAGCTTAAGCATCATTATTAGTAATTAATTAGTATTTAGCCATTAATAAGTAATTAGACATTGCTTAGTAATTAGTCATTAATTATGTGTGACGTCATCCAGTGTTAGCGTCACCAGTGCCACAGAGGCAAAGTGGTGCAGAAAACGCTTTCACCTCTATGCACTTTAGACAGTCAAAGTGCCCCTGAATTTTTTGTGCAATGTTTCTACATGCTTACATACATACAGGGTGTTTCACCTAAGACTTTCTGCAATTTTTAAAAATAAGCTATTTGAATTAGATGCGCGCTTTTTCTGGCATAGCATTGTCAGTGGTGTAGTACATCATAATGCAGCTAAGACATGCTAACTAGCACGCTTGTTAACCAATATTTAATAGTTAACTTTTAAACTATTACCGTTGGGCTCCTTAATTATTGAGAGGCATGTAGCCCACCGTAAGTAATGTCCATATCCGTTTTTAGAATTTCGAGAACGCGATTATCCTCGGCGCTGTGGCCCAACAAATTTTGGCTATCTCGACGAGTTAGGTTCACTGGAGAGGTTGCTTTGCCTGCAAGCTTCTCAAACTGCATGTATTTTGGCGCGATGTAGGCGAAATTTATTGGGCCACAGCGCCGAGGATAATTGCGTTCTCGAAATTCTAAAAACGGATATGGACATTACTTACGGTGGGCTACATGCCTCTCAGAAATTAAGGAGCCCAACGGTAATAGTTTAAAAGTTAACTATTAAATATTGGTTAACAAGCCTGCTAGTTAGCACGTCTTAGCTGCATTATGATGTACTACACCACTGACAATGCTATGCCAGAAAAAGCGCGCATCTAATACAAATAGATTATTTTTAAAAATTGCAGAAAGACTTAGGTGAAACACCCTGTATATACACAATGCCCATGGAACTCAAGATAATGAAAAAAATAAAAATAAAAATGGGACACTCATCAAGAGCAAGCTTACATTTGCTTGAGAAACTCCTGATATTGCTGGTCCCCTCGTCCTCCTTCGACTAGAACATCTAACTTGGTGATCATCTCATTTTCAAACTGCGAAAAAAAAAAAGGGGGGGGGGGGGGGAGGGGGGGGATAAGAGAAAATACTATAGTCATAGTCCTTCAATGTTTTTTCTGGTCACGAAACTCCGGCCAAAGTTTCATATAGGGACAGCGCACGCCGCTAGTGGCGCAGCTGTCGGCGAGGGGGCAGAAGTCGCTGCGCGAGCCCTGCTCGCAGCGGCTGTTTTCCGGCCAACAGGCCCATATTCGCTGGGTAGTTGTGCTTTCTGGGGACCGGTACTTGGGCTTAGGATGAAGGCTACTTTACTAGTTATCACCTGAAAGTTTGGCTGCAACATCGAGACACTAAAAACCCTGTGCGATCGACGACGGCCGCCAGTAAACCTTGTTAGCGGCCGTTTTCTGGAAAACAATTAAAGCACTTACTGTCTCTCGTTGCTTTTTACAAAAAAGCGATTTTTGTACATTGGTCCAGCCTTCGCATTCATTTTTACCGCAACTTGCCTACAACGTCATCCTGGAAGATCTAGCATAGCGATCAGTAACATGTCTATATGTGTCTGGGTTGCGCCTGTCTCGACCGAGTCCTCGCTTTCATCGAAGTGCACAAGGCTGCTTAAGGCTGGCGTTTACCTTGTGAGAAATACTGCAATCTCAATAATGCTGAAAACAAGACGTTATGGCGGCATTTTAAGAAGTGGAGTGCGCGCTACAAAAGCGATCACATGACGAATGTACCAGTAGTTTAATGGTGCTATCTAAATTTTTTTTTTTTTGCTGACACTTTCGGAGGTGGCAAAGCCAGCTTCTGAAGGCTTTTGCTACATAAGCCATTTATTTACACTTTGTCACGCTGTGATTACGGAGGCGCAGGCGAGTGCAAGAAAACTGTGAATTTTTGTTGTTCATTGCTCATGTGGTGGCTTCGCGCTACCAAAATAAGAGACAAGCGGTGAGTGGTCACGCAATAAACCAACAACGAGCAATGATAGAAATCACGGAGAAACATGTACAAAAAATAAAAAGCGCTAGGGGTTCAACGTGGTTAAACCGAGCAGACGTGCGAACGCATGTGTTTAGCCTCTTTGGCTCATGGTTTTGCTTTGCTGGGTCGTTGGCACGTCTGGCGACGATGAAGTTGAGCTCTGATCGAGGTTAAGCTGGTCTGATGTGTTCGTTCCGAAGGTGGACGTTGATGAAGACTGTGTACAATGCGTGCAGCGAGAGAGTGTGTTGCAGTTCAGTTTTTTCCTGTTTGGGTCTGCACAAAACCCTGGTCAATCTCCTAACGAGGGTATGTGCCATCGTTTTTGAGGCAACAACAACAACAACACGAGGCGTGATCAGCTGCTGCGATAGCACAGTGCTCTCGCGATAGCACGTGCTCTTGTGCCAGCGAAGCTGATCCGTTCGCGCTGCCGGGAGTTCGAAATTTCCAGTTGCGGCATTATTTATTTTATTTCTGCACCCTTAAATTCAGGGACGCCACAAGATTCTAGCTTGGGTTTGACCCCATAAAGTAGTGCTTTCGCACCAAAAGCCATCAGCACATTGAAGAGTAAAGCTGTCTGAAATGCAACATCGTCACAGATTCATGCCCAAGTATGCTGGTAAGCCTTCGAATATCTGTGGGACGGCGCCGGGCCTGAGTTTCAGTTTCTCGCATTGCAGCGACACTGCTCCCCGTTGATCACAAACTCGTGAGACGGAATCCGTGGGGCAAAACGCCTCTCGCAGAAAAGAATACGTTTAGAGTCGAAGCTAAATCGACCACTTTCCTGTCGGGGTATCGGCCGCTTCCATATTTTACGCTGCTCGGCGTCGCTCGGCAGACAGAACAGCGAGGCCTTTTCCTGCGTACCTCCGTAGCCAGAGCGGTAGCCCGTCACGCAGCAAGTATTCGGCATCGCAGGCTTGACGTCACATGCACTGTACGTATTTTGCAAACGAAGGCAAGGTGAAAAGAAAAAATAGTTGGTGCCGTACCGCCGGCGACCCATTCGCAGCTGTTGAGACGCTCGCTTCCTCGCGTCGCTGCCTCCACACTTTAGCCCCCACAGGACTCTTAGCGCCGCTTTGTGGAAGGCGCGGTCAACATATGAAGCTCTTCCACAGCGTTACGGAGAAGTTTCATGACCATAAAAGAATTGAAGGACTATGCTACAGTCTAATAAATGTGATGAAACCACAGCAGAGAATAAAAAAAAAAGTTTTTGGCATTCGATGCATACAGTGAAGGAGTCCAATTAAAACATGCTCTTTGTATGTGGCAGCAGTTCACTGCAGCACTTCGCTTTTACCTCACAGTTCAACATGTACAGCCTTTGCCAAAAGTAACCAGGCTGCATGGTTTGCTTCTCATTCGTATAGCATAGAGCCCTTGCTGCTTCCCTAATGATCAAAATGTTTTTTGTAAGGCGAGGACAAGGGTTCCCCTTACCATACAGAGATTTAGAGTTTGATGGCTGGCATAATAGCTTCCATGTCGACTGAGAAACAAACCGTCCTGCCTGGTTACTTTTGGCAAAGACTGTAGATATACAATCTAGGTTTTGCAGTGAGCTCTTTTAATGCTGAAAGCAGAAAGTAAAGCTTTTGCGGGTGGCGCCAAATTTCAGGCTTGATATTTTCAGCATGTCAAAGACCAAGAACAACTTACACAAACTGTCTACATTTGCCAATATTACTGGAAAGACTTTATATACTATTCACATACAGCCACATCTACTGTATTAGCGCTACTGCCATTGCAAGAAGTTGCTCCAATTCATTTTATGGTCTGGACTATTCAGAACACCATGTCTGTGTAATTTATGAAATTAACAGGTCCAAACTAACTAGCTGAACTGCAACAAGATCAACACACCTCTTGGAAGTTGCCCTTGATCTCCAGGTTGTGCACGTAGCAGTCATCCTGGTGGTAGGAGACCGCCTTGCGTGGGGAGTAGAACTCACATTGCATCATGTCGAAGAAAATGGGAATAGTAGCCTTGCGTAGCTCTGCTTCGGGGATCATGGTCATCTCAAGGAATGGGCCCACCATGCCGGGAACAAAGCGAATCTTGTGCTGGCCTGCATTTTGCAGTTACATGGAAGATATACAATAAGGTCAAAGCAAGCATAGCATAGCTGCTGGTCTGCTTTACCTATCAAGAAAATACCTACACACATCATCCCTCATTAATCATTCTTCAACACGTAAACATGAGAGCAAACTATACAATGCAGGCACAACATTATCCTCCACAGCTTCTATACTGACACTGTACTGAGCATGCTATGGTCATGACGCACTAGTACGTATTGCATTACTGTGATAAATAGGCCACCGATTAATTGTGCTGTATTTTGTTACATATGACATCACAAAAATGCAAGTGACAAGCAAAAAATTTATATGCCTCATTCTACCAGCCATGTTAACATCCAAGTTCCGGTCTCTTCAATCTCAACCTTTTGATGCCTTCTATGTACTAAACCTAGAACCTTAAAGAATGGTCACTTTTCAGGGGCAACAACACTAAAAAAATAAGGTGGTGTCAACATATGCATATGCTGCCCAAAACGGTCAATTTCTGCTGGAGTGTTTCACATATCTTTGATGTTTACATTGCAGATTTTGTTTTCAACTCACTGATAACTTAGTTATCAAATACAGGTTTCAAGAAATTAAACTAAGAATGCTACGGTAAAGCACGGACATTCTTCGTTTGCATTTCTACCTGAATTAATAAAACCTGTGCTTTCAAAAGTCACTACTGCTTCACTGAAAGTACTGCAAACAGAGAAATTTGATCCCCAAGATAAGATAGTTAGTTATATGGGGTTTTATGGCGCATAAGCAACTATGGCTATCATGCGCCAAACACAAGGTTAGATGATGTTATGTCAAGTGTATAGAGGTTACATTATAATAGATTTAAAACATTGGCTTTCTTTAGAAACTTACAAACAAGTGAAAACTCGACAAGTGTTTGCTCGCCTAAAAGCAATGCGGGATAAAATGGAATGTGTTCGTTGTAAAATACCGTAAAAATTTTTTTTCTAAGTTCTTCGAGACGCGAACAAGAAATTAAAATGTGATTTACTGCGAGCTCCTCACCACACATTTCACACAGAGGTTTGTCTTTTTTTGTTAATAAGAAGTCATGGGTGATGCGTGTGTGACCTATGCGTAAACGACATAAAATTACTTCGATAAAACGCTCTTTATGGCGGCATGATTTCCATTCTTTTAAAATGGGCTTTATGGTATGCAGCTTGTTGTGTCCTTCATTTTCCCCAAGAAGCTTGCCACTTGGCTCTTAGTCTGCTATGCACTAACTTCATGTAATCTCTAGGAGGCAAATTCACATGTTTTATTTCCATGGTTCTGGTTTGTGCAGCGCACATGTCGGCTCTCTCATTGTCCCTAATGCCAATGTGCCAAGATAAGAGATATGTGACATACCGCAACAGCACGTGTTTTAGTATGCAGCAAGCATGGGCCCAATACCAGTTATGTGAAGTAAAAAGTTCATGCCAAACAGTGTTAGCTGGTTTCTAGTAGTTGCGGCAAGTAGTATACCACTTCTTAAGCAGAACAGAGGTGCTAAAGTGATGTTTGGTCATGATCATAGGGAAGAGTGCTTGGCACTTGGCCTTTGAGTAAGAATGTGAAAGGATTCCTGAAATCCTGACAATTTTTACTGCATTTTGTGTGTTCTCACTCGTTGAAAATCAAGCAGGCAAGTTGTATCATCTGTTGACTATGAAGCAGCACCGCTTGTGGAACCTCTAACCTCAAGAATCATTTGAAGGCAACTTGCATCAGCAGAATTTGTTTGGTTTATAGTTTATGGGGGTTTAACGTCCCAAAGCGACTCACGCTATGAGGAACGCCGTAGTGAAGAGCTCCCGAAATTAACCAGAATTAACCACCATTAGAAAAAAATTGCCTACTTGTGCCCCCAAGGCTTTCCCTGTCCTCTTATTCCTACGATGCCAGCGCCGTGAAGTGCTCGTGATGCTCTGACCAGTGACTGGAGCATGCCATGCTTTACATATTTCTTCCTGTGCGTGTACGGTGGTTGCTGCTGATGCAAGCATGTGGCTAAGTGTTTTCTTAGCTCGCTCTCTCTGCTGGCCTACTCCTATTGGCTCCTGCTATTTCTGACACTGAAGGGATCTGACTAATAACTCATCTGCTTGCGACTACATGCAAGAAGCAGAAATAATGTGCAAGAGGCATGAAGGCAATCATCCACGTGAAAAGGCAGGTTGTCCCCTGTGCAGAGAACAGTCATGTCTGGCTTGGATGTTCATCAGTACACAACCTACAAATCAGGGTAATTGAATTTCTATACTGAAAATATGCTTCAGAGGCACTTTTAAATTCCAAAGCAAATCACTCCTCTGTGCAAAATATCAGGGCAGATTTTTAGGCTCTTTTTTTTTAAACGGTTTACTCTGTGCGTTCCATTAGTGATGAGCAGCTAAAAGACGACAAGTCAAGACAACGAAAGTAACGCCATACCAAGGTTGAACCACATCTTCCGTATCTCAAAGGCCGTTTCTCGTCTCATGTCTTTGTACCTGAAAAAAAATGCCTAGTTTATAGGAGGCAGACAGCACCTAGTAGACCCAAGGAAAGATCAAAGTGAAATGACAGCGGCCAGATACAAACCTTGCAATAATCTTGTTTCGCTTGTTGTGCGAGAAGTTCTCCAGCTGCAGTGCCTCTTGAGTGAGAAAGGCTATGGCACAATGGAAGTAGTTGTTCCACACCTGTCGCAAGAACGAAATCAGAACTGCTCATTCTGAAACATGACAACATTGTTGCCAGAAAAACAGATACAGACCTGGTAATCAAAGGGGTTGGTGAAGCGGTCTCGAATGATACATGAAAAGTGACGCAAAGCCTTCAGCATGACACTAGCAAAGAAGAGACATGTATAAGTTCCCAGAAGACACAGTTGAGATGCTTGCGGATTGTAAAGCACAAGTTGCAAGCTGCAAGTACCTGTTCTGAAGCATTATCATGTCATTCCAGTCCCTGGGGTAAACATTCTTACTGACCAGATCTTTAAAGACTAGCAGAATTTCCATTAGGAAGTCAAGGAGGTCAGTAGATGTCGGGAAATGGTCGAGGTAGCTGTGGTAGTGGTACTTGGCCATTTGCCTCAGTATTGCAATCATAAGAGCCACTATGTTGCCCTTGATAGAAAGAAAAAAAGAGTAATCTCAAGGTACACAATTCTGAAATGTAACCATGAGAAACAGGTTTGCAGTTGACGTGTACATACCACAATAAGTGAAGACCGGTCAGTCCGAATTACAGTCTGGATCACAGTCCTCAGCACCGAGTGCATGACCACTGATATGTCTTCAACAGTCTGGGCCCGGTCGTGGCCATGAAGGACCACCATGATGTCACTTAGTATCTTGACACACAACTCTAGCTCCTCCCCTTTCTCCATGAGAAGTTGCACATGCTGGTTGATCACGGGCAGAAGAATGGCACGGCACTCTATGTGGAACAGAATTATCAAATATGTTAATGTCTTGTGAATACAGAATTCATTTTGCCTTTAACCCTTTAAGAGGCTTTGTACACAATTGTGTACATTGAGAACTCGCAGTTTTTTCTTAGAGTGTGCTCTACTTAAGCCCCGATTCCTTTGTTTCAGGCAAAATTAGCATCGTTCATATTTCAAACAGGATGCATTTTTAGCTAGTGAGCACCACAAATAATTTGAATCAGGACTTTTGTCTGGGCCAGTTGGTGCATTGCTAATTGACAGAAAAAAACACAAAAGAACGTGGACAAGAGGGAACACACAAGACAGGATGGATGCTGTAACCCCATCCCCAGCCATAACCCTGGTGTGTTACGGCTGCCATGAGCTGCTGCAGCCCTGGTTAACCTCACTGTCGTAATGACCTGCCAGTCAAGCAGTGCCCGTCCTGTCTTGTGTATTCCCTTTTGTTCATGTTCTTTTACGCTGTGTTTTCAGTCAGCGCAAATAATATTGCTCAAAACAGTCAGCGTAATAGCACATCCTCTTTTATTTGCTTGCAGACAGATTTCGAAATAAGCACCAATGTCAATCTTTTTTTCTTCTGAATTTCTAGCATCATGTGCACCTTCAAGAATGTAAATGATTCCGCTATCCCAAAGGTGTTAATTTCACAAATCCTTGTATTTTATTACTGGCTTTCATACAATCTCATCATCATCATCAGCCCGACTACGCCCACTGCAGGGCAAAGGCCTCTCCCATGTCTCTACAATTAACCCTGTCCTTCGCCAGCCGCGGCCACCATATTCCCGCAAATTTCTTAATCTCATCCGCCCACCTAATTTTATGCCGCTACCTGCTACGCTTGCCTTCTCTTGGAATCCACTCCGTTACCCTTAAGGACCAGCGGTTATCTTGCCTTTACATTACATGCCCTGCCCAAGCCCACTTCTTCCTCTTGATTTCAACTAGGATATCATTAACGCGCGTTTATTCTCTCACCCACTCCGCCCGCTTCCGATCTCTTAACGTTACACCTATCATTTTTATTTCCATAGCTCGCTGCATTGTCCTTAACTTAAGCTGAACCCTCTTTGTTAGCCTCCACGTTTCTGCCCCATAGGTGAGTACCGGTAAGATACACCTGTTGTATACTTTTCTCTTAAGGAATATTGGTAAACTGCCATTCATGATCTGAGATAACCTGCCATATGAGCTCCACCCCATTCTTATTCTTCTAGTTATTTCCCTCTCATGATCTGGATCAGCTGTCACTACCTGCCCTAAATAGACATATTCTCTCACTACTTCCAGCACCTGGCTACCAATTCCGAACTGCAGTTCCCTTGCTAGGCTGTTGAACATTACTTTGGTTTTCTGCATGTTACAAGCTAACAGTTTGTAAAAAATTTTCTATAATCACGTGAAAAATTAGCCACTGGTGTGCTCCGTTGGAAAACAAATGCTTTCTTGAGGGCTGGACATACTATTTAGGCAGAAAAAAAAATGTTTTAGACAAATGATAAATGGAGCTTGAAAGGTCTAAACACAGAAAGAAACGCAATGTGGTCTTCAAAAGCTTTTTGAATTCCTAAATAAACAAAGGCAACAGCTAAGTCTGCAGCCCATATTTGCCAAAACTTTTCACTGACAATACTGTAGGTGGTAGCCAATGGGAAAAATACCCAAGCGAAATCATTTGCCCGAGATTGTCTCCACAATTTAAAATTTAGGCCAGACTTTCAAAACTGCCCTACCCTCTTTGCTGACCAAGAGTCTCCAATGAAAGACTAAGTACAGCAACACCAAAGGCCTGGAGTTGGAATATTGAATAGATGATGAGTGCGAAGAAAAAAAAAAAGAATAAAATAAAAAAATAAGTGATGTCAGTGCTTTTCTTTCTATTGACAACCTGGGCTTGCTCCCAAAATTAAGTTGTCCCGCTACTCCCAAAGATGTTTGGTTTAGGGTTTGGTTTAGGGTTTGTTTTATGGTGTTTTACGTCCCAAAGCGACTCGGGCTATGAGGGACGCCGTAGTGAAGGGCTCCGGAAAAGAACCACCTGGGGTTCTTTAGCGTGCACTGACATCGCACAGTACACAAGCCTCGTGAATTTCGCCTCCATAGAAATTCAACCTCCACAGCCGGGATGAAACCCACGTCTTTCAGGTCAGCAGCCGAGCACCATTACCACTTAGTCATCACGGCGGGTGCCGACTTCAATGTTTTGAGATCCATCGACTCGCTCCCTGCTTTGCGTGCCGATAGCAGTGGCTGCATATGATATGGTTGTAGAGTTCTTGTGCAATGCTCGAAGCAGCCGTTCAGCAATATGTGCAAAGTAACCGAACCAGCGCGCACCAAGGCTACCTCGAGGGTACATTTCAGCGGTTCCCTTGAGCTGAGAGGGTTGGCTCGCAGCGCCCCCGGAGAGTTGCGGCGATAGGTGGCAACTGCCCCTCATGCACAGGCCGTAAGAGAGAGTGAGCACGCACGTCGAGACCGGCCGTGCCACAGTATCACAAAGGGGATTGTACTGAAAACTAGGCAGTGGCAATAAAGCTTCAAAATCCGCCATGACAGTGCCAGATGATGCCCTGTGCCAGTAGGCTGGGTGCAGCACAGCAGACGCATTTTTACCAACCAGCGTGTGAGCACTGATGGCGCATGATACAGTAGTGGGAACTGTACGCAATATGCTAATAGTAGTCTCTATTATGCTTGTGCCAAAGCTAGTGATCTGGTTTCTTCGCTGCCTAGTACTTCATTCCTTGCCTCAAGGCACTCTTCCATGGCCAGTCCACCGCTTGTGCTTATTCCATGACACTCCCTCGACACATGCTCTGCACCTGTCCAGCAGGGTGTCCGCACGGGACACGCTCTTTGCAAATGTGCGCTGGTTGCCTGCACTCCCATTTGTCGCAATTTCCCCAGATTTCACCTGGCATTTGAGAAAGAAGACCCATTTTGACTTGTCTCTGAAAATTTCACACATAAACTGTGTTGCCGTGATCTAAGAACATGGGTCACCACGCATGCATTCCCGCATTGGCGTAGTCTAGGCGTAGCATGAGTGACATCGCTACTTATTTTTTCTTTTGGAGTCTCATGAATAGAGACCGGATTTTAGGCAAATGCCTATTTTTTTCAACGCTTCGTAGGCGCACCATTTTTACATATGAGCACGAATTAGGTGTTAACAATATGTTTAATACTCTTTTTATAGTGCCTATAAATGCCTATTTTGGGTGTCAGTGCCTATAAATGCCTATTTCCGACGTTGGTGCCTAAAAATGCCCTATTTTACAGAAAAGGGGCCTGAAATACGCTGTGGTTTTGCTTTCAGATTCTGTTTACTTTCGAATCCATTTCGGTTTTGAGTGGAACACACACGTGGCAACATTAGATGACCTCGTCAGTTGGCTGTGGTGAACACTGCACCTACGCCGGCTGCGTGCACGATACCAACCACATCAGCCGAAAATATCAAAGCAACCTTTTTCCTATTTTCTGCCATTTTATCGTGGCAGCTTGTTGATGGCTTTGGCTGTTATAGTGGTAGTTCCTATCAAACCAAAAACCTCTCAGAGACGTCTAGCTAGACGTCTCTGAGAGGTTTTTGGTTTGCTGGGTTGACCAGATGGCACCACATTTCGGAAAGTATACGGAGTAAGTTATAGGTTCGTCCAAATATTCCGAGTTGGTTCTAATTGAAACCAACTGTACAATGTTCCATAAACCTGTTGAAACAGTTTAACTGGTTAAAATTTCCACCTGGGTAACCTGCCTTATTTTCGTTCCTTGTGCCCCAGCTGCATGCCATCTTCATCAAATGGCATTTGGTGGTAATCTTGTTTGAGCAGGCCACACTAGACAGCTGGCAGTCGTGCGTGCATATGAAAACGCATTCATGCACGCACGCATTCGTGCTTGTCTGCTACTGCTTCCATAGCTTTAACAGTGATTTCTAGATGGAGGATGTTTACTTTACCATGGATCCTCGTGGATATCCGCAGGCCCGTGCAGAACAATGATTCTTTTCGGCATATTTCGCATCAAGCAGCACTGTGTGTAACATTTTCTAACATCTTCTATTTATGGTTTCCAGACTCTTCTAGTGGCAAGCACCATTTGATAGTAGCGTGGCTCCAGACACGTGAAGCCACAAACTATAAAACGCTGTTTACACAAATGACAACATATTTATTTATGTTGAAACATCGTGTATGCCTGCAATAAATAAGTTCAATTCCTGTGTGAGTGAAGACTGAACCCATTTGTCAGATGCTTTGAATTGACAATGTTTCTATCAATTTCTAAATACATGGCCTCCTGTTAAGGTGTTCATTGCTTCTGCTTTTGTACACGACAAGCAAATTGTTTCTTCCGAGGTATACCAAAGTGTTATAAAAGGGTTGGTAACCGTCCCTTTTGCTCTGCTGAAGCATGTGTATTGTACGTAAAGTAGCGCGACAGCCTTAAAAAAATACGGCTTCTAATGTTCACACCTTGCTTTGTTTTATTTTACGGCAGATATTGCGCGCTGAAGTTCGGAACTGTGTGCACTTTTGATAAAGTTTATAGTGCCTATTTTTCTCCGTTTGGTGCCTAAAATGAAATTTTAGCCGCCTATTTATGGCGCCTAAAACGTGCTTTTTAGTGCCTAAAAATCTGGCCTCTACTCATGAAACAAGAAGAAAAACCAAACTTTCGCTCAGAGAATGCTCCCAATGCTCCAGATATGCTTGAAACTAATTTGAACTCACACAAGTGCTCGTGCTAACAAAAGTTAGCTTGACAAGGTGGCAATGCCCAAAAAACATGAAAATTTAGTTTAGTTTATGGGGGTTCAACGTCCCAAAGCGACTCAGTCTATGAAGGACGCTGTAGTGAAGGGCTCCGGAAATTTCGACCACCTGGGGTTCTTTAATGTGCACCGAAATTGCACAGTACATGGGCCTCTACAATTTTGCCTCCATCGAAATTCGACCGCTGCGGCCAGGGTCGAACCCACGTCTCTCAGGTCAGCAGCCGAGCACCATAATCACTGAGCCAGTGAGGCAGCTGAACATGAAAATTGGTAAATATGTGAGGTGCATAAGCGAGAAAAACGAAAGTGTCAGTTGGAGTTGTCAACTTGTGGGCTAAGCTTACTCAGGTGAGTGGCAACACAGAACCAGTGCAGCATTCATTCACAATGGGACTCTTTGGGGTCCCAACCAATTATCGACATTGCATTATCTGGTCAGCGGTGCACTGATTGCTCAAATAATTCAGTAAAATTAGCATGATAAATTTTGGGGCAGCCTAAAATCTGCAAATAAGAAGAGGGTTCAAATAAGCGGATTTTTAATTATGGACATTTTATTGTCTACATTTGCCTTTATCCCAGCAGAAAATGAAACCAGCTTTACAACTTCGTTGTTCTGCGAATCCCAAGGGAACATTATTTGAAGTTAGCAGATTCAAAAAATAAATATGTTTGCTTTGGTTTTATGGGGTTTAAAGTCCCAAAAGCGACTCAGGTCATGAGGGACGCTGCAAGTCCCAAAAGCGACTCAGGTCATGAGGGACGCTGCAGTGGAGACCTCCAAATAATTTCGACCGCCCAGGGTTCTTTATCGTGGATTAGTATCACACAATACGTGGGCTTCTAACATTTCGCCTCCGTAGAAATGTGACCGCTGCTACCAGGATCGAGCCCATGTCCTTCATGTCAACAGCCGAGCACCATAACTAAAAAATAAATATAGCTTACCTGGAAACTTGAACAGCTCACTATGGACAATGTCATTTACACACATCATCTTCTGCTTTGTGAGCCTTTCAGGTGGCAGATTGTTGAGCAGCTCTGTGACAATATGGCTGGAAAATAACAGTGCAGATGAAGCAGCAATCTCGCATGCCAAGCACTGCTCACCTCAGCTGCTCAGCATTGAAGACATGCAGGATGTCTGGGATAGTGGCGGGAAAGTACTTCAGACAAGCACCCTGAATCAGCAGCACAGTGTCAGCTTTATACAGCATCATCCCAGTGATGGACTTCAGCAGCTGCTCTAGAGAGAGCTCAAACTGCTGAGTTCCTTTGCCTTCATTCAAGCTGAAAACAGAAGCGAAATTGTGTTACCCTCTCACGTAAGCACCTATGTAAGCTTTATCTCACATGCGATGAACGAATACATAAAGGGTAAAAATTGCAAATGAAGTACTCATTCTTCCCCCATATGCACCCCTATGCAGTCATTTTTATGGGCGGTGATCCTCCCAGCTCTCAGAAAATGGGAGCAATTTAATGAAAATGAAACCAATTGGTCCACCGATCAGACAACCCTTTATTAGGATATTTATCAACAGATGGCACAATCATACTGTTTACCACCTCTCAATATGCTGCAAACCATTCTCCCAAGACACCACAGTCCCAACATTCAGAAAAAGCACGAATGACCCTGAGTGCGCGTGCTTGGCTTGCGATTTTGAAGATGTGTATGATGGCGTCATGCAGGCATAGAGCAGAATATAACAAAAATTTTCCTACAGTTCCAATACACTTAGATGATGCCGATCAGCTAAGACACTGCAGTCCATTGTTACTATTAGAAGAGGATTTGAAAGCTTTCACAGGAGTGAAATGTTAACCTTTTACAAATTACCTGACGCTTCACACTTCAAACAACTATAGCCACATTTTCCTGTTTTCGGTGTATAAGCCTCTGTTTCCTTCCGACTTTTTGGCCTATGCGTCTTAAATACAACCAAAAAACTATGTGCCACCATGTGTCACATTTTGCTGTGCCCAGTAACTATCTTTGAAAATAAAATGGATTTGTAAAGAAGAAAAGATCAAACTATTTTACGATGTTATCTTATGGGCAGAATCACAACCTCACCACAGCTGGACTGAATATGGCAGCTGCTACACCCAGTCCAGTCCAGCCATTAATTAAAAAGTTTCGATTTCAGCATCAATTCCATCAACGTCGCTTCCGTATCGTGCATTGCTCTCGCTCAACATAACGCCGCATACGAGTTTAAGGAGTTCCAATGAAAAACTAAAGTTGGGTGCCGTTGAATATGTGCTGAAGAATGGAAACTGGACAGCAGGGAACAGTTTGACGCGAGTTAAAAAATGATCCTGGACTGCTGCAAAGCTGCAACAGTGCTGCAGCTCATGAAGCCAACAGAAAAGTGTGAGCGTGAAACAGTGTGTGAAATTTGTGCTCCATGTTTTGTTAACCTCTCTGTGACCCCCCCCCCCCCCTGCTGTAATGCCTGCAAAGGTAATGCAGGTATTTAATAAATTAAAGAGAGACCGCAGGATGAAGGCACGTTAGCCAGAGGTCTAGGATAGTCTGCACCCAGCAGCTGCCGCAAGCTAGTATTCTTTTCTTGCTCTAACAAAGGGACCCTCAACGCATTTTTACAGCACTTACCAAATAAACAAGTGTGACATAAGTGCAATTTTTTTTTTTTTTTCAGAAAAACTGCCATTTCGAGGGGGGCGCAACTTACACACAGGTGCGACTTTACAGCAAGAATACGGTATGCGAGTGCTACAACAGTGCACCACGTTTTACAGCGCATCTTGTTGAGCCAGTACGTCACCGTTTACATGCACCACTCACTAAAGGGTCAGCCACTGCCATGCCGTGCGCTGTCTGCTTCTGCTATCCAATGACTGGGGCACTGCGACCAGTGAAGATAGCAGGCAGGCTCTGCTCCCTGTAATCCAACTGGCTACACTTCACCGCCTAACATGCTCCATGAAAGTTGACTTGCCCTTTCCGACTTAACCCTGCTTAGCAGATCACCGTAACACGCTCTCCTGCTGCATCAGCCCCGTTTACATGAGTGCGATATGCCAGAAAGTTCGATATATGCTGCTGTCACACTCATGTAAACACAGCTTACTTCTTTATAACAACAACAAAAAAACTACGCTAAAAATTATAACTAGACACTGAGTTAATCAGACAAGAGATCACAAATACCCAGACATAAAGATATGAGGCCCTATCCAAAAGCTTTGGGACTGGTGTATTATCTGCAGAGGATTTGCAGCAGCACTTTGAAACAATAGATCGAAGCAATACAACATCTGGAAACCATGAAAAATTTCAGTCAACCAGGCCCACACACAGTGATGTCTTTTAAATGTTCATTTATCATACCTAAAATATCCTACAGCCAGACTTTGCACATGCTCTGCACATGCCATGTTGCAATTATTATTATGAATTCTAGAAAAGAACACCCCTTGTACAGAAGAACATCCCTTGTAAAATCGCAAACAGAAGTAAATGAACTATGCTTTGGCAGTCAAAGTCTTCCCATGCACCACCTAATGAAAAACAATCTATGTTTTATGCATATGCAAGTAATACCTACTTTTGCCCCTGCACATCAAGTCCGCAAACATTTTTATTTTCGTTAGGCAAAGCGACAGAAGAATTTTAATGTGGAAGCATGGTCAATATTGTTCCGTCCGCGACCGTACATCAAATTTAGTGCACCAGTAAGAAATTAATGTGATGAAGATAGTGGTAATGACTCAACAAGTGCTTGGGGCACAGAGCACTAGCCATCAACAGTGCTTGAATAGTACACTTCTTGAAAGTTTTGTACAGAGACACGCCAATCACCGAACACCTATTTTTACAAGAATTTTGCCACAGTGCTCATAGGACTGCACTCTGCAGAAAGAACCAGTCATAAACAGTACTGACTGCTGCATCCCAATGATGTACTCTCTTGTTTAGCAGGAGGTTCACAGCAAAAACAGCATCTCCACTCACTGCATTCACCTACCGTATTTACATGATTGTAAGTAGACCTATTTTCTTTTAATTCGAAAATCCTAAATGGGGGTGGGGGGTTGACTTACAATCAAAACCAAAGCAAGGCCCTATAAATAAAAGTGAGACAAAAGAGAGATCAGGGATACTAGCACACGCTTGAAATTTTATGCTTGCTCTACAGCTCTACCCAGTAGCATGTGGATAGTCTGCGCGCTTTTTCGGAAGGATTTTTCATTTTTTCTTTTTTTACTTTTAACCATGTCCATGGGAGTGTCGATTGCTGATGGAAGGGTTGCTGTTCCAATCGCGGCAGCACCCCAAACCAGAAGTTGCAGCGCTTCCGGGGAATGCCGGTAGCTGATGGAAGAGCCGACGCCGCTTACGCATAGTTTCTCTTTGGCTTTGTTTGACGCATTTCACCATGGTTATCAAGATAGTATACTAATGTCATGCGCATTATTTCAATGAAGAAAAAATGTAGCCAAAGATTAAAAAACTGGAACAGTTTTACACAATTCAGAGGATATAAATAAAAATGAAGGTAGGGCATGGCATCCTCACCAGTGACAGCTTATAGGATACATTGACAAATGGCACACACGCTGGGACTAAGGTATACGTGCAGCTGGCAACTACTTCAAAAGTGATTGCTGCCAAACAGACCCAAGACAATTTTCTGTAAAAAGGACAGCACAAGTCGCAGAAATTTTGGATACCACGTGGCAAGTCTTGTACTCGAACAAAGAGTTGTCCTCAAGTCGAGGCCGGCAGAGTATCAAAATTTCCTCTTTGCTATAATAGTAGTATAGTCGCTTACCTAGCAAACAACTTCCTCGAGTGAACAATGAACTTGAAGATGTATTCTATACTCTTCATTGCACGAAACAGGAGGCTGCCTTCAGTTTCTTGAGTGTTGGTGTTGATATTGTCAATGTAGTACTTCAAGACAACAATGAGTTTGCTGCAAGGCAAAAGCACCATGCATTATAAACAAGAATACGCTTACAAGGTGGCTAGAAAAGTAAACAAGATAAAAGAAACCAGAAACTACAGTCAAGCCTACTTGCCTGCATGGCTATACAGTAGAATCTCGATGACACAAGCACAGTTGATATGAATTTATAAAGTTCCCTGGCCAGAGTGCACTGTGCACAATGTGCAGAATTTCAGATGTTCCAGTCTCTCGTGCCATTACGGATGATACGAACACGAGCTGCAACCACACCCTTGAGCACTGAGCGCTGCCCGTACCTCGCCAACGTCATGATTGTGAATTGAGCGGTACACACCGCGAGTAATGAGCAGTGTCCGTGTAGCCCTAGATAAATCCCTTCAGCCGTAAACAGATCTGCATGAATAGATTTCTCATGCCTCTGCATATAGATTTTGTTTATCTTTGATGATATGAATTTCAGATGATACGAATATTTTTTGTGACTCCATGAGATTCATATCATCGAGATTCCATTGCATTAAACTGCTCACACAGCCCTGCTTGCAAGAAAAAGGAAAGGAAACTGCCACAACAAGCTTTATAGCAATGATGCTGACTATCAAGTAAACCAAATATTCACAAGCAGTAAATACACAAGTGCCATCAACTACAATATCGCAGTAGCAGGCTTTCCGGCACATAAGAGCTAGGGTGCTACAAACCATCAAAACTGCAATGTCTAACATTCTTTTTCTACACAGAGCCGGAAGGGAAAAGGAGGACGCCAGTACACCTAAAGGAGGAACACATTTGCTGTTTGCCAGCACCTTCGTGGCTGGCACACCTCAAAGACACAGTGCATGCCCATTTTGAGATGTCACAGCAAGACACGCAAGCCATTGAATGGTACATGAGTTTGTAAAGGCAACACTTGTGGATGTTCACCTAAACCTGAATGGGCTACTAGAACATACCTGCATGGCTACTTTTTATGAGGTATACGCTGAAAAGGATAGCACTGAAGCTGAGCTGAACTAAAGAATGCAATAAGTTCTAGCGCAACTACATTTATCAGTCCGGCTGTAAGGCACTATTTTTCTAATTTTACAGCCCACCCTAACAAATGCTATCTGAGGTATGCCCTGCTGCTAAGTTATAGGAAATTCATGCAAATGACAAACATTGTAAAATGGAATGGATATAAATTCAGCCTAAATGTTATCAACTTGGTTAAAGGGAAGTTAATATGGTTTTTTGAGAATTCGACGACATTCAAGGATTCAGATGTAAGCAGCTTCTGTGTTAAATCATGCCAAGTAGTTTTGCACTAGCATTTAAAATAGCGACGCAATTGCCAATTAAGACTGCGACGAGGTTCTGGCTTCTCACTGTGTCGAAGAAGTGCAGAGAAACTGATGAGGATGTCATTGTTGCCTAAATTTCAGACTTTTGCTTCCTTCACCCACATGCTGCTAGTCCAATGCAGCTAAACAATGCTTCATGGGCTTTACCTTCAGTGGCATAGGTTTTCTTCTTCAGGCAACTGTTTCATTGCTGAAAACGTAGCGCCGCCATACTTGAAATCACTGCAGCCCCTGCCCAGTGCTGTGCACTGCAGAGAAGTCTGAACGACTACATGACTTTGTTTGGAGGTTACGTCACCATTTCAAATGTTACCACAAATTGACTTCACATTCTTTACCTGCAAGTTCCGCACATTTGACCCCTTTAAGCTCGTCGAATTATAAAACCGCTGCAGTTGCCCTTTAAGAGCAAGCAAGCAGTTCTTTTGACACACCACATTCACAAATTTACCGCTCTGACATTGCTGCTGAGCACAGCTGTAGGTCTGGAAAGGTAATAATAGTACAAGCCAACAAATACTATACACAAGGAGCTTTTCCCTTTGGTACGTGCCTTGCCCACTGAACCATTCTCAAGAATTCTCAAGCAAGCAGGCCAACCATGTTTGCTACACCTGTAAATATGACAAGTTCTGCTAACAGGAGCAAACTCAACTTTTGCCATGAACCATAAAGAGGCCAAGAACAATGCTATGGCATGTCCACATGGAGTGAATTCTAATGCATAACAGATTTTTGAGTGGCTTAATTGCATGGCGCATTGTAAATTTTTGTTGTATTTGCAACCTGCATGGCACAGACCACAAAAATAACTCCTTTTTTATGTTTTGCCAAAAAGGGCTGTACAAAACTACCATACTACTGCACTACCAAGTCATCGTACACAACCCTTTCACTAACCTATAGGAAATTAATTGACTGAGCCAAAAACATTGCAACCAGCGCTGTGCTGATTCAATATTTAAAGGACCACAGATGAGGCATCAAAGCTAACCTCTGCAAAATACCAGAGCCATGCGCGTCCCGAGAAGCTGTAAAAATTCCAATCAAAGCCTATTCGCTCTTTCCTTTGAGAAGCAAACATCCTCATCCTCTACTCTGGCTCCCGAGCCTTCAAGCTGACGTCATCTTGAAAACCTTCGCAAAAGGCATTCCATTGGTGCATCGTTCTCACTGACAGGCTAAGGGTGGGCGTAGCCGGTTCGTCGCGTCGTCTGCTCATTGCAAGCGCGTATTCCGTAGCACCTTCCTTTTTCATACCCGCATGCCTCCCCAAAACAAGGTTTTTAGTTACTCGTGCTAGTTCATGTACCTTCAGTGTGTTCTGTGCGTGTGCCATGTCATGTGTCGTACAGCACTCGTTCACACACTCGACCGCTATGCACACACACTGCTTCTCACTCGTCCATCTTGTCTACACTGTCAAGACAGGAACTTAGGAGCAGAGAAAAAAACACAAACACACATGGAGAAGCGCAAACGTGCATTCCAAGAAATGCCGGACGGTTCCCGGGTGCGCGTGCGTTTCGAACAAAGGAGACTCCTGCCCCTCCTAAAACGGTGGGGAGGCCTCACAGGAAAAAAAAAAAGAAAAGAAAAGAAAAGAAAAAGAAAAACTACATGCATGAAAAGGAGGCTCGCTAACTAGGAATGTTACTGACAAAAACAAACAGATATATGAAAAGATGCGCTCGCTAACATGTTGAGGTGGTCGAGGCAATCAAGTCACTTGATTGTTCAGTGAGTGGAAAAAAAAATAGCCGACGATTACGTTACTTCCTAATGCGAAATTTGAGCGCAGCTTATCAGCTGCTTCAGCTTTTCGATAGATTGAGGCAAAGAATTCGAGCAAGACATGTATGTACAATTACAGACAATTTGTTACTTTTCACATATATATTCCTTCTTCAAGAAGCACTCTACTAACAGTTCTTGATTGTTGATTGTCATAAAGGAAGCTTTGTGGATGGAGAAATAGATCGATATGTGCTCGACTTGCTGCAATAAATTCCTGGTTCTCAAAGACGAGGTCTGCGCAAGTATTTCGCGAGGTTGTCACAGCTGTGGGAGCCGTTACGAGCGAGAAGAACGGTATGTTCTCCTGTATAAGTGGTAAGAAATTCCCGCTTGTCTTTATATCTACATTAAAGTACCCACCCACCCTGCCACCCTGGCAGGTGGCAGCGTTTCTGGCACAACGTTGTCAATGCCAAAGCATGCAGCGCACATCTGTCACTGCCGTCAATAGCTTAAAGCACGATTGAGGTGTCCACTGTTCCAAGAGGGCAGTTATGAGCTTTCCCTCTGGTTCAAGTGTCCACCGAGACATGTGAGACAGA
The DNA here is from genome assembly GCF_055824585.1 of Amblyomma mixtum. Classification (NCBI taxonomy): domain Eukaryota; kingdom Metazoa; phylum Arthropoda; class Arachnida; order Ixodida; family Ixodidae; genus Amblyomma; species Amblyomma mixtum. Next base: position 46,173,484 of record NC_143014.1, read on the forward strand.
TACTGCGCATTTCCTTTCCTCAAAAACCAATTTACAAATTTTATCCCCTGCTTTCCAAGCCCCCACTCTATTGGTTTTGTGGCTGTGGGAGAGAGATACTGCGCATTTCCTTTCCTCAAAAAAATACCGAAAACACTTTGGAAATTCTGAAGTGTTCTTGGCGAAAGCCTTGCGGTCAACCCACTGCCACTTCTCTGAACCGCTTGGCGCGGAATCACTGGGCCGCTTCGAAGCCATGCGTCTCACTCACTCGACAGCAACGAGACGTCTGGCGAAGAAGCGGCAGTGTAGCTGCCACCATTGACACGCGTGCGCTCATTCTACTGCTACTGTGCGACGTCACGGTTGCTATGCACAGCTGCGCCCCCCACTGGCGCAGCCGGTTGCTAAGGAGGGGAGAAGGTTGCGCTTTTACTTTCTCCTTTCCAAGCTCCCGCTCCATTGCTTTCGCAGCTTAGGGTGTACACTGCTGGTTACAACGGACAACGGCGACGGCGACGCAGCGAAAAGCAGAAATGGGTGCCTAAGAGCTGCGCTCTAAAATGCAACGACGCTGCTTCGTCCTTGGATGAGCACACAGCGACTGGAATCAAACCATGATCCAGCACAGATTGCCATAAGATTATGCCTCGAGTCGTGGTTGGCTCCAAAGCATCGGCCTTCCAGACACAACGGTCAAGAATGTGGTGGCTTGTGGAAGACACTTCAGTGCAGATGACTACGTCCATGGTCCAATTCAGGCAATGAACAGCCTCAAAAAGCAAGAAAAGAATTCTTTTCAAGGCGGGGGCCCTGACGTAGACATGTGATGTACTCCACCAGACACCACGCCTCCCACTAACATTGGAGGAGGAAGGGGGAATTTCCCTTGTGGAGCCTACTCGACGAGGCACAAGAGAGAAAAAACTAGGGGAGGGGACAGAAGGAGAGGCGAAGTAGTTTGACTGCGATGGCTATAACTACGCTATTAATGAGTCTTTTAAAAAAATATTTGCGGCCACGCCTTCTGAGGACGATACCTCGCTACCGGAGAAGTAGAAAATATTTTCGACCAGAGGGTGGTCAGTGGCCCTTTAAAGAAACACACAAGATTACACCTTCACAAAGTGGAGTTTATGAAAGTAAAACATGGTTAACTATAAAATCATCTGATGCAAGGGCACAAAACAATGCTTCATAATCTGACAGAATCTGACTTGCACTTGACATATAAAAAGTTTCAGTGTGCAAGCAGTTGGCTGCACTGACAAACTATGGCAGGTATCCTTTCTCCACCCACTCCTGACGTCTTCTCATTATGCTCACTCAACTCTCTTCACCTCCACAATGTACGCTTCCCACACAGTTCCATTATTTTGCTGCGTTTTAACTCCACACCATTACAATCAGCCTTTCTCTAGCTCAGTTTCACCATGGCCGACAAAGTGTACTAGGGCTGCACTGCCACTGCAAAGCATTAATCTGTTTTGTGAGGCGCCTTGCTAGAGCTGCATTGCCTCCACTCCTACAGCTGTGTTTGCTGCCAGCACCGTGCCAGCCAGGAATGCAAACACCTGCAGTCAGCACACGACTGGCAACACACTGGTGCATGCTCCCCTGTCACCGAAGGTGTTGAGTCATGCAGACTGTTCTTTTCTAATCACTACTCCACACCACCCTATTTTACCACATGAATACATCACCGACACCAAGCGATTCCTCTCCAGATGCCCTTTCCACAGATGCCACACGTGCAATACTCAGATGCATCATGTGGGGCAGAAAACTGCGGACACATTTCCATCCCCAAAAACTGGTGCACAGAAAATGAAGTGATGCAGCCATAGAAGGCATAGCTGCATTAGTATCTCCAAATAAAAATGCAGAGAGCTTACTTGTAAGCTAGTGTTGCACTGAATGTTTCCTCAATATACAAGTCTAGCACTGGCTTGAAGTGCTGGTACTTCCGATCAGAAATGAGACCAATGATGAAAACCTGAAAGAAGACGAAACAAATTTTGCTTGAAGGTTTAGATCAACAAACACAATTTAATTTAAAATAGGATGACACTACCAAAATAACACTTACCAGAGCTTCAAAAACAAGGTTATCATACAGCTCTGAATCGGAGTTCTTCATCAAAATGTCAAACAAGGCATCCAAGATGTCCTGCAGGAACTGGAAAACGAGACGACACGTGCTAGTGAGTACAGTTCTCGGCAAGCATGGTAAACAGATACGTTCTGCAGGAACAGAATTAGTGCACTACAAGAATTATATTGTCCTAAAGGTTACACACCTACCCTGTTACAAATAATGGGAGCTGATTACCTCTTAAGCAAGGGGCAACAGTGAAGCATGGGCTGTGTGTTGAACACTCCACTTCTTTCAAATGAACATGCCAGAACACAAGCAAAGCATGACCCAGCAAGCAGCAGCTGTGTGTCTCTGGCAGACCAACCTCTATATACGTCACACATACCACTCAAATCATCGAGCAATAGCTACTAGCAAGAACACTATTTCTGGAAGAGTTACAAATGTTATATATGACAATTTCCCATCCGATGTCACCAAGTATACAGTGCTTTCCTCTGCTATGTCAGAACCTTTTGCAGGAGCCAGGGCAATCAGCAAAATGTCACATGAGATGATGAAGTCACAGCCTTACAAAATTCATGTACACCTGTGTAATCAATGCATAGGGCAGATGAGATGCATGTGCCATCGAGGAGGTGGTGTGCTGCCAGGCACAGTTTTTGCCAGAAGTAACCAGGCAGCATGGCTTCTCATTTGAGCATGTACGGCCTGCCTCCCAAGCTCTAAATCTCTGGAAGGCAAGAACTTTTTGCCTTCCCCTTTCAATTTCAAGACCTTTTGATCTTTAGGGAAGTCATAAGAGCTCCACTGTACGAGTGACAAGCAAATCATGCTGTCTGGTGACTTTTGGCAAAGACTTGGTTACTTTTGACACAGACAGTACACAGCATATATGAAGCGAGGCACTATTATTGAAAAACACCTGTAAAGAAGTTTCATTAAATTTTAAATTTAGACATTTCTCTGAGAGCAAATTTGAACTGCATGTGCAAGATTTGTAACCTATTCACTTCTGAATAAAGTTTCTTTTAAGCAGTGTGCCACAAATGTGCTTTATCTACGAGAGGCATAATATTTTGATATGCCAAGACAAACCTCTTAAACTGCATGACAAGAGGTGCTGGAAATGAAGCCGCAACCTACAAGGGTGTCTGTAAAGCTGTCAACCAAGAGCAATGACAAACATGACAGCAATGACAAAGTGTTTCCTTAGAACTACTATGCAGCAAAAATATCTAAGTAGCGTTCGAATGCATACACAAAAGGTGTTCACATGAATAATACCTTCACAACTTCTTCTCCATCAACTTTCATTAATGCATGGAGGTTTTTTTCCAGGTTATCAGGGAGAGTCCACCACTTCAACAGGCCAAGAAGGTCAACTGTTATTTAAAAAAAAAAAAATGAAACAAATACTGCGTGACATATACTGTCAAATAGTGTTCATGAACAGCACAGCTTGAAGCCGAAGAAAAATCCAAATAGAATATAAACTACTAATTTCTTAGTACCCTAGTGCAAGAGCAGCTTTTAAATGACCTTTAAACTCATGATCCTTTCACATTAATCATTCTTGTTGTTTATATCTTACGTATCATCGATAAAATGTGAATGAAATTTCTACTTCGTTGCCACAGTTGATGAAAAACATTCATATCAACTTTCACAATGCAAACGAACACTAGCTCCCTCCTCCCATTTCATCCACAATTTCGTGTAGCAGCTGCCTCAACAATGCAATGCAAACAAAACAAGTTGTATAGGCAGCTTGTGCCAAAACAAGCACAAAATCCTAATAAGTGCATTGTTTCTTGCTTTCTCTGCACATTTTACCTATTCACATACTTTAGAGGCCCTTGAAGGTCTCACATAAGGGGTAAACAAAATAAGACTGATTGACTGAAAGATAAGCGGTGGAAGCTTTCCAATCCTACCAAAGCCAAAGAGATTACAATGAAGCATTGGGGAGCACCCTTTGTTGAGTTAGACACCCTTGATTTGTCTGCAAAGTGTACGTGGAACAACAATGCCATCATAATGCGTAGCTGTGGGCCACCCTGGGAAGGCAACAATTGCACACAAACTTCCGCTGCATGTGTGTAAGGTGTGTCTCCAATTGCAGTGCCCGATCTCAGCATGGGGCAGGTGAAATGGGCAAGTGAAATGAAATCTCATCCAATATTTTTACTCTGAATTTTCAAAGTGGAATAGACTGATCTGCATGTTCAGATTTGAATATAATTCTTTTCGCACTAGTTTCTGGAATGTATGAGCAGTCTCTATAACCAGAAAGGTCTGGCAGCGGAAAAAAAAACATTGCCGTGCCCCTTTAAAACTTTGGGGCTCATCGATAATTGTGGGGACCTTGAGGCCACTAGCAATTGGCAATAGCAGCTTGATACAGATGCATACTGCCAGCACTAATGTTGGAGATATATAAAGCTATCATGCAGGCTACAAAACAAGAGTTTGCCACCAAGTGCTACAGAAAGCAGGATGGTCCATTACAGACAAATCAAACACCACATAGTTAGGAGACTAGCAACAAAATATATGTGCCGCAATTATTCAGACATTGCAGGAATGTCACTACCAGTATAACAGACACTGCAGCAGTCAAGATATTACTGTGACAGAGTCTCTCAATTTTTTTGTTCTTTCATAACAAGTTGGAACATTACAACTTCACCCATATTCAGCACTGATCTCTGGAACTACAATGCTTTCAACTCTTAATGCATGCCCATATAAAAAGGTGGGATGCCAGAACAATTTTCAACCCCAGCAAGTTCACTGTCACAATGCTCAGCTGCAACCAAAAATAACTTCTGCTGCTTTTACCAAGGCAAACTCCACAGCCATAGTCCCCAGTTGTGTCCTCACCGTTCTGTGTGAGCTTGGTGGAGCACACCAGAGTGGAGATTTGGAAAGAATCCTTGATTGCAAGACTAATTCCTCCCGTCTGGAATGATGCCAGCTGGGACTTGTTAGGCTGTGCGTTGGGTGTTGACGAGTTCTGCATTATGGAGTTGAACTCGGCCCGAGTTGCTGGCAAAGTGAGGTAGCTGGTATCCATTTCCACATGCCGCTTGTGGTCCAGCTGTGGCGAGTTCATTTCTTATTGCAGCAGAACTGAGTGCACCACACAAAACATTCACAAAAATGCATGCACTAAGGAAGGCACTTGGGGAAATCAGAATGCAAAATAGGGCAGCTTGGCATGATACTTAAAGTACACATACCAAGGGCACACATCCTATCTGCAGATTTCTCTCGTTTCATCTCTGTTCCGGTAATACTACTGCTGATACCAGACAGCCTGGCTATGAAATGGAAGTAACGCTGGTTGCAAAGCCAAATAGCCAAAAAATAATAAAAGCAGTGCTTATTTCTACTTACTGACTGTGCGTAACATTCAATATCCTTAAGTAATGCGCAAGCCATGAATACTGAACAGGATGGCTCAACACAAATGATGACATATGAGACCCTCCAGTATGTAAACATGATCACTCAGCATTTTGCCCTTTGCTCCAACCTGGCTGCTCCAACTGGAAGTCAACACATTTGCTCAGACCCAGCATCAGCATAAAAATCATGCCATGCGCAATCCTTGGTGCCTGAAGTCCAATGATAACCGTTAGTACTTTTGCAGCTGATGCCACAAGTCAAGATTTAACGCGATCAAGCGCAGCCACCATGAAAATGCTCACAAACTACTAAAGACTTCTTAAAAGAACATAATTTCTTTGTGAGTTCACTACGTAGTCAAAACCATACAAATCTTCAATGCCTGACACTCTGAAGCGTGATTTGCAACATTTCTAAAGCTATAGCAGTACTTTGTCTGACAGAAAGCTGTAAGTTACTTAATACAGGATGTAGCAACAAACAAAACAAACATGCTGTTCTACATTATGCAGAATCAGTTGAAGTAAATTTATTAAATTGTATAGGATATTACATGTCATCCCTGTAGCAACACGAAAGTGCAGTAACACTATATAGGTGCTATGCAAATGTCATTTTTTGGACAGGTTGAACATGGATATAAACAAACCATTGCACAAACACGAGATGAGGAGAAAGACTTAAATATAAAACCCACTAGAATTTTTTACACACAGCAAAAAGCTTCTTAGCCTACACAGGCTTCATGTTGAAACTTCCAGACCATTGTAAGGCATTTAGCTTGCCTCGTACATGTTAACAAAATAACTGGTTATTAACACAACTATATGCCAACCTTAGACAGGGTGTTTCACCTAAGACCGTTAGCAATTTTTCAAAATAGGCTTCTTTAGTTAGGACAAAGCTTTTCTTGCTATAGCACTGTCAGCAGTTGTGTTAACTAGTAGGCTGGTTAGCTGATATTAAATAGAGTAGATGCCTGTTAAAATGAACTCAGTTAAGACGAATTCTCGGATAAGATGAACGATGCGAGACCATTTGGTTAGTTCCCCATAGGTTTCAATGTACAAAATATCCACTTAAAATGAACTGTTTTACAAGTACTTCAGTTAAAATAAACTTTCACAGTGACCCCATGCAATGGCACTTGTGGAGCATCTGCATGGCTCTATCAAGGAAAAAAAAAATAGCGGTGTAATCCATGCTATGCCTAGACTACCCCACTGCAGGAGTGCATGCACGCTAACCCTCGTTCTAAGATCATAGCAACACAATTTGCGAGTAAAATTTTTAGAGGAGAGTAAAAATGGTCCTTCCATCTCATGTGCTGGATGAAATCTGGGGGCAGATGCAACCAGCAGGAGTGTAGGCAACGAGTGCATGTTTCCAAAGAGCACATCACGTGCAGACAACCCGCAGGACAGAAGCAGAGCATGTGCTGAGAGTGTCATGGAATGCACAAACGAGGAGGGGGCTGGCATGGAATGATGCCATGAGGCAAGGGATGAAACAGGCCGTGAAAAAAACGAGGACACTAGTGCTGGCACAAGCATAATAGAGAGTTATAGCACACCATGATCACCATGATCAGTGATCCGCTACTGTGATCTGCTTCCACGCGCTGGAAGCTCCTCTGAACTTGGAAGGTATATGGCTGCCACTGCCTAGTGTTTTCAGTACAACAATCCTCTTTGTGATTCTGTGTGTATCTGCCTTCACAATGTCGCTATTGTGGGTGATAAGTTAAAGCCCTGAGTAGTTGGAACATGCTCAAAATGACAATATCGTGAACTCACATTTACAAGAAACAAGAAATGAGACCTTCTGAGCCTGGACGGACTGACAAAATTTGCGCACAAAGAGACGCGACCACCTAGCTGTTAAATACATTCCTGCATTAAAACTACAAAACGCAACACAAAGAGACGCAACCACCTAGCTGTTAAATACATTCCTGCATTAAAACTACAAAACGCTTCCACATAAGAAAGCGCACACTCCCGAGATGGCTTCCAAGCACCTTCAAGCAAAAGTGCAAGGAAGCTGGCTTGCAGGAGTGTGCTTTTTTGGGGGGGGAAGCTTTCTTTATGGTGCAAAAAAGAAGGCACCTTACGCCTTTCTGCACTCGGAACAGAGATCCAACATGGCCAGATCTCGGCATCACGCACAGGTCACATGCCGCGCGTTACCTCCGGCAGACTAATGGGCATGTAAGCGCGGAATGCACCCGCTCGTTGACTTGGGGCTTGAAATATTGGTGTCGAATTTTCAACTAACGCAGCGTTGCAGAATTCATTATCGCAGTGCGGAGATGGCCAGATATTGGCACCACGTGAGCATTGTCTGCGGCGGACTTTAAAGGCGCATGGTGCACCTTCTCTTAGAATTAAGGTGGGGTGAGACCTCAAAAGTGGTTTTCAAAATTGGCTACAGAGTAGTTGTAACACAAGCTATGGCTTTGAAGTTTGCTAGCAACCTTCTACATGTATGCAGCTTGCATTAGAGCTCAAAACTAGATTAAAATTTTGCCTAGTATTGTTTTTGTTCATTTTTCCACTCACGTGCCTTTTTTATTTCAATCTACTGAATGCAAAATTTTGTGTGAGAGTAGAAGTGGCTATTCTGAATGACCAGGATTAAGATAATGCTCTGAGCAAAGATCAGACTTGTTACATTTGTTTCTTTCGGTGCGATAAATATACCACCTGTGAATAGTTTTTCTAGCCATAAAAATATAAATTGACTTAGGCTATTCATTCTATAGTTCCAGTCATGTATAAGGTATTGACTGAAATCTGTGGAAAGTTTTGTTGGCTTACACATCATAGTTACCAAGAAAAAGGTATACAGACCTTCAAAAAAAGCTGTTTTGAGATAAAATACAAATAAGCACTCTGAAAACTTCCAATTTTGAAATCTGCAAATTCCCACTCCCATGATGAAAAAGGAACAAAAAGCATTTCTGAAGTCGCAAAACCCAAAAATAACATTTTTTGAAAGCTAAAAAAATTCTCTACAAAGTCACAATATCTAGAAACTGATTTTTAAAGAAACAAAGTCTCACCTCACCTTAATAGCTACACAGCAGACGGCATCAGATTGGTTTTTTGGTTTGGTTTGGTTTATGGGGGTTTAACATACCAAAGCAACTCAGGCTATGGGGGACGCCGTAGTGAAGGGCTCCAGAAATTTCGACCACCTGGGGTTCTTTAACGTGCACTGACATCGCACAGTACACGGGCCTCTAGAATTTCGCCTCCATCGAAATTCGACCGCCGCGGCCGGGATCGAGCCCGCATCTTTTGGGTCAGCAGCCGAGCGCCAATAACCACTGAGCCACCACAGCGGTAGGGACGGCGTGAGAGAAACATATGGCTACCAAGTTGCTTGAAGATGAAGAAAAAGCAAAAATCAGTAAAAAAAACAAACAAATAAATAATGGTCGCTGCAGAAGAGAGGAAAAAAGCTGGTGAAAGAAAAATGAAACGACCCAAGTCATTTTCAAGTAGTATATGTATAATGAGACCTTGTTTTATGCCTAGTGTAATAAATGCACTAGGTATTATTTCAAACAGCGCATTTATTATCCTCTCACTGAAAGCCCATTTTATTCTATGCTTTCATGTTACATATTATTTGGATACATCTAGCATGCTCACATATCTTTTTCTGAGGCACTTCTATCAAGATCAACTTCTGATAAGACAAACATTTTCATGGTCCCTTCAAGTTCGTCTTAAAGGGAGTCCACTGTAGCTAACTTTTAAACTCTTGCAGCCACGCTCCTCATTTATTGAGAAATTTGTAGCCCACTGTAAGTGACATCCCTGTCAGTTTTTAAATTTTCAAAAATGTCATTCTCATCGCTGCTGCAGCACAAGAAATTCTGGGGCTGCACACAGGCGAAACTGGAACCACTCAGCCAGAGACAGTGCTAGCCATGACTCAAGGGCACATCACACAACAGCGTGCCTCTGATGTGCTGTCTGCCCACTTGTCGCTCCTACCTGAGCACCGTGAAAAGAGCATGCGACACCTGTGCCACTGTGTGACGCACGTTCGTAGGCATGGCTAGCACTCTCTCCGGCTGAGCAGTTCCCCTTTAGCCAGTGTGCGGCCCCAAAATTCCTTGCGGTTCAACAGTGATAAGAATGGCATTTTCAAAAATAAAAAAAACTCATGGATATTCCTTACAATGGGCTACAAATGTCTCAATAAATGAAGACCCTAACTGTAACAGTTAACAAGTTAACTGTTCAATATTAGTTACTAGCCTGCCAGTTAACACATCTCAGCTCTATTATGATGCACACCAACCGTGACAGTGCTATGTCAAAGAGAGCGCTCTAAACCCAAGATTTGGTTTGGTATGGCTTGGTTCAGTGTTATGAGGTTTAATGTCCCAAAGCGACTAAGGCTATGAGGGATGCCGTAGTCCGCCGCGGAATTTTTTAACATGCACTGACTTTGCACAGCACATGGGCCTCTAGAATTTCACTTTCATCAAAATGCGACCCCTGCGGCCAGGTTTGAAGCTGCATCTTTCGGGTCTAAAAAGCCTATTTTTAAAAAACTGGTAACAGTCTTAGTTGAAACACCCTGTATATATGACCACCCAGCTGTTATGTCGCAGGCATAACTTCAATGAAACAGATCCTCTAAAGCCATTATAGCACTTACAAAATTAACCTGAATCTTTTGTGAGATGAAGCGATGGGTTGGAAAATGGATATGTGAACGCATGAAGCCTTATGTGCCCACGTCATATCGCAGAGGCCACACTTTAGCGAAAGAGGATGTTTAAGGTTGCGCAAGGTGTAAATGTCATGCAAATGGAGTAATACTGAGCAAAGCATTCCTCTTACCCTATACACCAGCAGCTCATGAACTTCATCATTCAGTGTGGTGCCATTTTCTTGCATCAGTTTGACAAACGACATAGCAAATGGTTTCTCAACTCTGTCTTTGGCTGCATCAAACAAAAGAAACAAGACATACTGTAGAATTTCACAACTACATTCACTCTGGAATAGGCTGAAGACATCGCATTAAAATCACTCACCTTCATTTGATGACCTGTGTTTAAAAGTGAACAGCAAGTGAGCCTTGTAAAATGCCTCTATAGGAACTGCAACCTGGAAAAGAGAAAAGAAGCCACAAGACACTCACAAATACGTGAGGATAAGCTAAAAAAAATTCGGGGGACATTTAAGCCCTGCCTTAAGAGTATGACGGGATTGTATTAATGGCTCCCTTCAGTAGCCTGGGGTCCTCTTTGCACATCAGTTCGCAGAGACCGACACTGTCTGACAACACACAAGGCTCCCTTTAACGAAGTCAAACGAATGTGCCTCGGCGGACTAGGGATAGCTTGTCTCACTCTGAATCCAAGGGGCATGAGTTCAATTTACATCTCACCCCAATTCTCCTTTCAGCGCAATTAATTTACTTTACGTTCTTACATGTCATAATGACGTTTGGGTCATGCTGCGACCGTATATTCACAACTTATGTGCTGTTTTAATCACTTTTTAAATCCGCCGTTCCACATGTGACGTCAGTAACTTTTCGAACAATCTGCAATTTCTCGCACACCCCCGGGTTCTCTTCTGAATGGGAGCCTTATTGCTGTCACATTAATATTCAAACACTGAGAGTAGGATTACAAAATACAAACCATTATGCTGCTCCACTGAAAACTGTTCCTCTATTAGGCAGTATGCCAGTCCATTGCCAAGTGCTTCCTTATAGCATGCATGTGCCAGTGCATACTTACCATTACCACACATATAATAGCTGGCTATCCATATTCTGACAGTTCATTTTTGAAGGCCAAAAATAAGCAATATGAGAGAATGCAAGCCCACAGTTCAGCAGTTGGGTGCGCTGAAAGTATGACGTAGCCACGCGACTGCTTTCAATGCATTCTTGCAGGTACAGGATTTGTCAAAAGTATACAGCCCTAGGGGTCTGCTTGTGAGCCCTGCAGTGCGGCTCTCCTTGCATACTCAGGGACCCTAATCTCACGAAGAAGGGAGAAACTTAAGTCCTCAACCCTCCCAAGCATAGCCCTGTTAAACGTACTAAAGAGCCCCGCTACATGGCTTAGAAACAAACCCTTTGGGCTGCATATTTTTGACAAAGACTGTACATACGGAAAGATGTTCCTGAGAATAGGAAAATCTGTGAACTAAGAACGAAAACCACGCAAAGGACGATACACAGGGAAGAAGTAGACAGGACGAGCGCGGACTTGCAACTGTTTATTGAAACACATCTTCCTTCCATCACCAACCCTACGCATGCGCAACAAGCAATCTCTATCTAATCGAGTTCAGGAACTTCAGTTCCTTCTTGTACAGATGGACCGAAGCCTCGCTTACACACTTTTTGGGCCCATATCTATCAATCTGCCAGGCTTCGATGACCTCACGTGTTTTCTGGTCTTTGGCCCTTCCGATTATCTTTGTGCACTCAAAGAGTGGCGTGCATTTATTGTCACACAAAAGACAGTGTTTTGGCAAATGCATGCTGCTGTGAAAGCCCAACGAATTTTTATGTTCTTGTAGGCGCTTATTAATGCAGCGTCCCGTTTGTCCCACGTAAACTGAGCCGCAACTAAGCGGGATTTCGTACACTACTCCCATTCTACAGTACACAAACTTGATTTTGTGGTTAACACCACAGCCTGCTTTTGTTCTTGATTCATTGTTAGTTAGCGCGCACAAACGGGACAGCTTACAAGGCGCCGAAAACAAGATTTCCACACCGAATTTCCTTGCCACTCTCTTCAGGCCATACGAGGTCTTATGTACAAAGGGCAGTACTTCAAACTTCCGCCTCTCACGAATGACAGGTTCTCGAGCACTAGAAGTTGGGACGAGGGTTTTCAACAGAGACCCGGCAGCGGCCTGCAGAAGCGACGAGGGAAACCCAGCAGAACTTAGGCGTGCAACTTGAGCGGAAAAGCTGAGTGAAATCTTGTGAAAACAGGACTTAAATAATGATGACCTCAAGCAGGATGAAGCAATTCCTCTCTTAATAAGCTTGGAGTGACAGGAGTCATAGGGCAAAAGGGCGTTTTTTGTTCTAGGCATGTACATCCAACACAAGTGGTCCGGTTCACTGAAAAACAATCTCAAGTCCAAGAACTGTAAGCAAGAGTTCTCAGGCAATTCTACAGTAAAATTCAAACTGGAAGCCTTGGATTTAAAAGACGATAAAACTTCATTAGTGACCTCTTGTGGGTTGTCATTGGGATTCATTTTTAACAGTATTAAAAAATCGTCTACGTATCGGAAAACTCGCGCGATGCGGTCGTCAGTTAGCGCCCGTGAGAGTGAACAGTCAATTTCCGCTAAATATATTTCAGTGAGAACTGGTGCCACACTCGACCCTATACATATGCCTCGTTTTTGCACATAGAATTTATCCTCAAAACTCACTAGCGTTGAAGAGAGGTACACATTCAACAGTTCCATGAAACCTTCTATCGAAATGCCGCAGGCATTTTGGAACCCCACACCCCCAAACGCTCTATACAGTTGCTGACCGCCATGAGCAGTTCATTGTGAGGAACCGAGTAAAACAGCGCCTCAATGTCAACCGAGAAGCCGTAATTGACACCTGGCATGCCTTCTTTGAAAATTTTCACCATTTCGTCCGAGCTGGTGATCTTGTAGGGGTCTTCAGGCGACAGACTCTTCAGGTGTCTTTGAAGGTATCGGCTAACAACTGCTTGCCAGGTTCCTCACTCCGTTACGATTGCTCTAAAGGGGCATTCCAGCTTATGACTCTTTGCACTAAAAAACACAGTGAGCACATGCACCTTGTTACTCATCACTTCATTCTTCATCCGCTCAAGCTTCGAATCATCTAAAAGCGCAACCGCTTTGGTCTTCGCCTTCGTCGGCTTCACATCCGCAACTCGGAAGTTCTTGTTGATCGCTGTTAGTGCCTTCTCCCCGAATAGTTTCCGCGGTAGGACCACGAAGCCGCCTTCTTTGTCGGACAAAAGAACCCGCAGCCCAGAATCCCAAATTGAGCCAGCCACTCTTCTCAGCAGGGAAGTGCAGTCCTTTTTCTGAAAGGTGTTGCTCACTGAATCAACTCCTTCCGAAAGGCAGCATCCTTTCTTTTCCCCTTCTACCTTGTCAGCGATCCTGTGAACCGAAGCCAAAAGCTCAGGTTTGCTGTCTACTTCTTCCCTGTGTATCGTCCTTTGCGTGGTTTTCGTTCTTAGTTCATGGATTACCAACTAGCCCCCCATCGTACACTCCTTTAGGAACATCTCAGCCCCTAAAACTGCAGGGGGTCAAAATAATGCTGCTTCTGAAGTATGGTCACAGTGAAACAGATTATAACTGCGAACAACTCTATTTTCCCTGGCTCAACACAGCAGTTCACAAACCAAGCTTCCCTACTAGCGTGTGTACAGCCGCACTTTTAAAGCGAAAGCTTTACTACTTGCACTTTCAAGCCTTCGCCGTGCGACGGCGGTGCACATGAAATGACCTTTCGCATGACCTCTGTGTGACGTCACGCCGAAGAGCTGGGCGACCATCTCGCGCCGTCTGCGAGTAGTGGCGGTGCCACCACCGGCGGCCTTACATTAGATTGGAATAGATTAGATTGCATTAGATTGGATTTGATTGGATTAAATTAGATTACATTAGATTAAATTACATTATATTAGATTAGATGATTAGATTACATTAGATTAGATTACATTACATTGGATTGGATTGTATATAACCGATACATCACCACAAGTCTAACCACAAGCACCACCACCAGCTACACTACCAGCTACACTACCAGCTGAACCATCGCGTAGGTACGGATATTGCTTTCGCAATTACCGGGCTTAACCAAGCTAAGCCACAGCGAATTTTTTTCTCACTAGCGTTAGCTGCCAAACACGATACTTCCTCGAAATGCTTAGATGGCGCTGCAGGCGCCCATTTATTATAGCTTCATGTAAGAAGTTAAAAAATCTTTATTTCAAGGGGAGCATTGGACAATTTTTTATTATTGTACCTGGTCAAACACTCATGATAAAGGGCAAGGAGATGAAAAATACAGCACACGAATTCTGCACAAAAAAAGCCGCGAAGATTGCACAAGTTTGTTCAGCCATTCCCATTACTGCTTCTATGTGACACTGTTCTCATGCACAAAAGTTATCTTCAAAAGCAAGTTAATAGAAAGCATGATGAAAGTGATATACAGGCTGCCACTTCAAGTGGAAGATGCCTTTAATAAATAGCATGAGCATAAACAAAGCAGCCTCTCTAATACCTTGAAGGTCTCCATCCAACGTGGCTTGTCTTCATGGTAGTAAATCACACTGTGGTATTCATCCAAGCTTTCCGAACCTGATCCGATGCTTATGACACCCTACATGAAAAGAAATAGTACCCCATGAGATTAGTCCAAGCCTTACTTTTGTCCAACAAAGAGCGACTTATGCAAATGACACCACACCTTTAAAAAAAAGAAACAACAAAATGCTTGTCAATTCCATTGCATCCTTTTTAAAACAAGGTTATTACAAATGTAGAATGCGGACACTTCGTGAAACCACTTTTAAAATACATTACCAAACAGCACACTGCATCAACTAAGAGTGTTCAATAAAATTTTGCCTGTTCATGCAATGCTTTCAATTTCATATGGACTCTTAACTACCCCCTCATGTTATATATGTGGTCGCATTACATTTGTGCAAATACGATGCTTCCACAAGTGTTCAACAAAATCAAAAACGTGATAGCATAAAATGTGGTAACTGAAAATAAACTATTAGCAGATAATGGAGTCATTAGAGCTGAATGTAGGTGTTCCACTAACACAGTGTTTAGTAGCCAAATTACCAGACAGCATCCATCCTTAAAACAATGCCATTGCGAACAACTGATATGGTAAAGATACTGATATACCGCATATACTCGTGTAATGAACTCACTTTTTTTCCAGAAAAGTTGACATCAATATGGGGGGAGGGTTCATTACGCAGGAAAAGAAAAAAGTGAACAGATCTTTTGGGAGAGTCGAAATTTCATACACGTCCGTCCATTATCAACCAACACACGTGGTCAGAAGCGCTCGTGTCGTCGGTGTTTAGTATCGTTCACTTCGACGCCATCAGACGATTATGTGGCAGGTGGCAGCGCTGGCCAATAGCGGGGAGACTAAGACAATGTTCTGAACACTGGCTTCGAAGGTCAGGTGCACATTTTTTATGCAAGGTTTGAAAAGCTTGCATGGCAGTTACGAGTGTGTGTAATGCAAATGTTTAAGCTTTAGCTTTTCGCTCCCGATCTCGAGCTCATCACATCACTTGGGGATCCAAAGGTCCTGCTTCCTCCATAGCATTTCAGTGTAGAGAATGCTTTACAGGGCTCTGGCTTAAACTGTTACGCTCCTCTCCAACGCTCAAGCACTAGCCGGCTCTCTAAGCACACAGTGGAGCAGCCAGGAGGGCAGCAAGCCACTGCCGCTTCTGTCGAGGGCAGCAACGTCTTGGTGCTCTGCCAAGTTCACAGAGTGTGCCGCGCCATGCCACCCCCCTCCCTGTCAAGAGCTCTCCTCAAAAGATAAAACAAACAGGCGGTGATGTAATCGGCTGGTAGCATCTTGGTGCACTCTGTGGAGAGTACGAAAACTGAGGATCGCGCTACAAAAAGCCAACAGTGTAAAAAAAGTAAATTCTACACGACAAAAGTGGGGGATGGGTTCTCTATGCAAGTGGGTTCATTACGCGAGCATATATGGTAGTAAAGATTTCCGCTGGTGCATGCGACTTTACTATTGAAGGGTTCTACTGTTTCTTATATAATTCTGAGAGACAGCTCAATGTAATAAATCAAACACACAGCCCCACTATGTGTTTGTACTCTGTGAAACAATATATAAAAAAAATAACTTGAAAAAACAAAAACCAGAAATCAAAGAAGTTACCAACAAGATACCCCACACACTTTCTTCATCAGACGAAAGAGATACCTTTGACCAGCTTCCCACAGATGAAATGTAAAAAGGTCGGGTTAGAACAAGCTATCACACTTGTGCACATCAGTAAACAGAAACTTGAGCAATAACACTAATTAGCATCTCAAAACAACAAGTGTGCAATAAGCTTCTGTGATGGCGTTGCACTGAGTACGGAAAGAATGCAAGGAAGGGATTTAAAAATGACGGCAGCACACATGAAGGGGCTCGTGCATACTGTATTTACTCTCCAAGGTGAACTTTACTGTAAGTCCACCCGAAAAAAACTGTTAAGCCAAAAAAAAATGACATCCCCAGACTTAGACAGGCAAAAAAAACTAGTCAAAACAGGAACAACACATTTATTGGGCTGTGCAAATACTTCTCATGAGTCCAGCAGAATGTTTATTCGCGATCATCGCTTGATATTTCTCACTTTCTCATCAGTCCTCTGCGCTTTGCAACCCCGCTGCTTTGACTTTTACAGCATAAAGGCCTCAGTGATGCACTGGAAACGCGAGTTTTGCTGCAGCACAGCTGAACAGGTGCACTCTTTTGTCTTCTCTAACAACATCAGTCATACTGTCATACTCTTGCTGCGCTAGAGTTTCTGAGAGCTGTCTGCTGCCAGAGTATAGGCTCAATACACGGTAGGCGCCACCGCTTCACTGAACAACGCGCAGTACAAGTGCAGTCAAACACGGTTATAATGACCAGCATAATTCAATGAGATTTGTTTGATATATGGAATAATTCAATACACCCGAACATGCTTATAACAAATTTCAGTACCAGATTTATTATACACGAGGTTGAAAAAAAAAAAGCCACTCACCGCGATTAATCTATTCCAAAAGTAACTTATTGGAGAGAAATGTACGCCTATTTGCAGTAGCCAGTGATTTTTGCCTGAACGCTGCATTTAGCTGCATTGATAAGAATCGACATGCGACCCCAATTCAACGAACTCCAGTCTGTTCCTCACTAAAGCTTGTCATATAAATTTACCTTTGGTGCGTATACGCTCTCAGAGAACGCGATATTTACCTTGCTCCTGCAGCAGAAATGATGCTGTTGAAGTCTCGTTATCTATGATCACCTAGTTAAGGCAAGAAAATACTTCTAAGGTGTTCCTCGTCACTTCCAGCCTAGATACGTATTGTCCACAAGGCTCTGAGAAAGTGCATCCATGCATGTACAGACATGGACAAAAGTTTACGGGATGCGGATTTGAGGAAAAAAAAAAAATTTATTTCTGTGTGGGCGGGCAAAGCAGGTCAAGGGCGGACACTACCCTAAATACCTAGTGAACTTTTGAACTGCTTGCTCGATTCATTGAAACCTGAGGGGCTACTTTATATCACTGTTGGGACCAACTTTGCCAAATTACATTATTCTAGAATACGTATGAAGCACATCATGCAACCCTCATGACAAGGATGACTATGCTTGCTTAGGAAAATTATCATTTGCAAAATAAAGATAATTTCCAAACTTTTTGTGTTATGTGCCCTCAGGAATGTTCAGAGTACACAACTGTGAAATTATTGTACTTGGTTTTGCTATATTTTGAAATAATGCTAACATATAAAGAATGACATTGGTTTTTCATTTTGCACCATTTTTCTTAACTCACTTTTTGGTATGAAAAAAAAGAAGACATTTGAAGAAAAGGAAAAAAAATTTAAAAAAAGGAATAAATGTTTTTTATACAAACTGAGCACACTGTTGTGTTCCCCACAAAATTTCGCTCCAGAAAGCCTGCTACATTACTAATATTATCAAGTAATATTGGAACAATAGTTTTCCTAAGCTGAGGGTTTACTGAAAAAGACAGGAAGTGAGAAAAATGAATTCACAAGGTTGAAAATCACCCTACTTTATTTTCAGCACTCCAATGTTCAAGGAAACCTCAAGCCTAATAATGAAATTTGGCAGAGATGGTCCCAGCAGTGACACAAACCAGCCCCGCAAGTTTCTGTGAAATCGAGCAAGCGGTTCAAAAGTTCACTATTTAGAATAGTGTCCTCCCTTAATGAAAAGTACTAAATAATCTCTAGGGGACATGGGTGCTCCATTCACAAGGAAAATGTCAGCTGACTGACTAGCGAGGCAATGCAGAAATAAATTTTTTCCCCCGAATCCACATCCCACCAACTTTTGTCCATGACTGTTCGCTTATTCTACTCAAAAAAGGTGTTTCCAGTCTTCTACATGTATCAGCAAACCATCAGCAATACTGCTTCAGTCTGACTCTAAAAAAACACAACACTCCTGTTTAAATCTTTTGCTCAACGTAACATAAGAATCACACGAAATCAAGAACCAGGCTTACAGGAATGACGACTCCTTGATCATTGCACACCTTCACTGTGACCTCAATGTTTCTATCTGAAGTCTTGGCACCTTTGGAGAACTCAGCCTGGACAAGTGTCAAGTACAAGTCATTGCGCACATCACCTGCAACAGAGCAAGAGTAAATACAATCGTTATAACACAAAATACTACTATTTATTCAAAACACTACACACTTTACCATACTATGCAAGTAAACTTTAGCCAACAGACCTACTGCAAAACCAATATCTTCGAAAGTAACTGCCATACTGCATTCTGTCCAGCATGGTAGTCAGAAGAGATGTCCCCCTTTTTCAAAGCGTTTAGACCAGATGCTGCGTTATCCACTGCTGCGACTGTTAAATAACCAAGAACTAATCGCATAACAGTGGTAATTTGCAACTCGCGTTACATGAAATATCATTTGCCCTCAACCAATGTGCAGCATGAGGTGCTGGGCTTTCATGGCATTCCAACCATTTTGAAACACAACAGCAGTAGAGGCACTGACGTCACTTACGCTTGCACGCTTGTTAGATGGGCACTGCAGAACAAAGCGGTCACAAGCAGTGTTTACCCAAGATATGCGAGGTGCTCATGAACAATAACGGCACCTCAATGTTGATACCACTTCACACTATACTGAAGGCTGTGTGTACCATCAGCTTTGGAACAGCATACCGCAAAAAGAAATTGCCCAGGCAATCATACAATGTGACGCGACAAATCTGCTTTAGCAGTATACTGGTTGTACAGCCGTCCATTTTTTAAACAATATTTTAACAATTTTTTTAACAATAACAAGCTTAATTTTATCCGGCTGCCCCATACAGTGCAGAGTCTTACCATGAAACAAGTATGGTTGTGATAAATAGCGAACAAAATATAAGAGTTGGAATTGTGACGAATAAAAAATAATCACTACACTTGCACCCGTGTTCTGTGCGAAGTCAATGCACGGAAAGAACCCCAGGTGGTCGAAATTAATCTGTAGTCCTTCCTCCACTACAGCATGCCTTGTAACCTATGTGTTGATTCGAGATGTTAACTCAGAGAGATTTTAAAATTTACAATTTACTATGCTGGCGTTATGCTGCGTAAACCCAGCGAGAGCACACGTAAATGCTTTGGTTCGAAAACTCTCCCCTTTCACCCATTCCTTCATTTCTTCATTTGCGGTGCCTGATCCAGGTGTCCACCCATAGTTAAGTCTGCTTCCACGCCTTTCCTTTTAACTACCTTATAATCTCTATACAGAAGTGCACAGAGCGTCAGAGTGGTTGTGAAGCATATTGGCAGCGTCCTACATCCGCGCGCCATATAGGATGCCTCACACGCCCCACCCGATGGCAATAAAGTTATCAACAGAAGCGAGGCACGAGTTGCACGCAAGAGGTGACCACCTGGTTGTGGCATAGAGCTCCATGCGTAATTGGTGACTGAATGTGCGTCATATGGAGCTCATGCTTTAAAACAAACTCTGGAAGATCTTTGATGCCAGCGCTTTAACAACTTAAGGCCGAACGCTCTCAAGACAGTGCCTTCAAACGCAGCCGAGGTGGAGTGCCGTACTTGGAACGTGGCATATATGTGGGCAGTCAGAGCTAGAAACGCGCAGTGGAAACAGCAATAAAACTCAAACATGCTACTCGTAATGCGCCATAGAGGGGTTTATGCGCACCAAGAAGAACAGCCTAGCAGATTCCTCTTGCAGCAGGGTTTCTTCCGCTAGGGGCACTGGGGGCTTCACATCGACGCACAAACCATGGCTTTTTCACCGAAAGAGGGCAATACTGCTAACACAGGAAGTGAATTTAAGAGGCAAAAGAGTAGAAAGGAAAACCTTTCTTCTGAAGAGAGCATTACGTAGTTTGAAGGGAAATTGAAGCCTCAGCTAGCAAAGCAAACAGGCAGGCATCTCACCAGGCAGGATAACTTCCGGGAAGCCCATCTTGCGTGCAACAGCTGTGGTCCCAGAAACAAGATGCGGGTTCTCCTCCCGCACTTGCTTGTTGTCACCATGCAGCAGCTTGAGGCAAATCCAGAGGCCCTGGCCCTTGTGCTCCTTCTGGGTCACTTCCTTGGCAGCCAAGGCCTTCTTGATGGCAGTGTCCAAGAAGTCTCGCTCCCCACACCTGCCAAACACAAGCCCTCAAAGCATGAGCATAAAGTCGCCACGTTCCAAGTGCCTGCACAAGCTTTGATACAAAACAAGATTTTAACCCTGTCTGACTGCATGCAAACACTTGACTGCATGCAGTCAAGTGTCACCACCTGGAAGAGCATAGTGAGCTCCAGTCCATTAGTGCCTCCTCCTCCCTCCACACGAATGTACTACTACACTGTAACAGGCAAGCAAGCTCCAGTGTACCCTGGCAAAGAGCATTTGGGTTGCAGCCTGAGCAGTAGCCATTCATAATGACTACCACACTTGCCTTAGTCATGGTCATAACTACAGCCATATAGCAATTTTATTTCCATGAAGTAGCAAAGAGGGCATTGTTTTTGAAGTGACATAGAGTTTTTGCTTCAAATGCCAATATTGAACGCTAAACTTAAGTAGAAAATTGCAGCATTTCATCTAAGGTGGCAAGTACAAAATGCATGCATGTAATTTCCTACATTATTCCTACATTCACCGTAATGTGTTTGAGTTTCGCTTTTCGTTCTGTTTATTCCGATGTTTTTATTTTTTTTTGTTTTTTTTTTGCGTCTTGTTGTTCCGCCACATTTCAATTGTTGCTGACTACCAGTTATTGCTCTTTTCTTGCTTCTTTTTTGCCCTGTTACTCATGTTAAATGTTCTTTTTATGTATACAATTTGTACTTTTTACCACCCCCTATGTAATACCCTCGTGAAAGAGGGCCTTTAGGGGTATCTTGAAATAAAATAAATAAATAAATAAATGAAAGAAAGAAAAGCCTCAGGGAATCATTTGAATGTCTTATATTTACATTTGTTCAACTAAATAAGTCACTTGCTTCATATCATACTTGCTTCAGTTGAAAAAGCTTCAGCAAATATTTTCTTAAGGTCATCTGAAGTTTGTTCAGGTGGTGCATCATCGTATACTTTGTAAGACAAATGTAGCCAGTATCCTCTACGCCCCAAGATGCAGCCATGATACAGCCTCACCCACTCATGCACAGTCCCAGAACCTCCACATGGTCTGGCACTCTTTAGTAAGCTGATTTGTCCCAGAAAACTACAAGAGCTAGCGCAAATTAAATTTTGGACAAATATATTCCTCGAAATGTAGCAATCTTAAGGGTATAATTCAATACTGTTCTTGTTACAACCCAAGCAGCACCAAAAAAAAAAAACTTTATGGATGAACTACCACCACTAGCAACATAAATGCCTATGAAAAAACTGAACTGCATAAACAGAATTTCAAAATTAAACTTCCCCACGAATACATTATTTGTGACCTCTTTGTAGAAAGAACAGGAATTCACCTTACTTACTTGTGAAGCATATGAAACTGCAATGGTACAGTGCATAATATGTTACAATGAATAATACCACGTCAGCTTTCAGAAACACCAGTTTAGAACTTAACTAATATGTTAGACAAGGACAAAACAAAAAGGCCCTTTCATAGCTTTCCTAGAATGCCTCATGAAACCATAGGCAAAGTGCAACACCTCAAAAACACAGAAATCAACAATGTGCTGTAACTTTTAAAACTGGTCATATTGCTTTAGACTGGTTGGCATGTGCTCATGTCCATTTTCTAGTGGGTCAGTGAGTATGCAGACGATTATGACACCAGAATGACAAGCTCGTATATCTACACGGAACTTAACCCACCGATCTGCTTTTCTGTGTTTGTCCACCTAGTCTCACCAACAGTACTGCCTGGCACACAGTATACACAGAAAATCCTCATGTCTATGTGAGTAACATTACTATAAATTGATCAATAAAATGAAAAAAAAATTTTGTTTCGCAGGCATACATCACACTTTTATTGCAGTAGAACACTGCTATAGTAAACACAGATATAGTAAAGTGAAGCTGTGGTCCCATTTTGCCTTTCATAGGCGACTGTACATTTTTTTTTTACAATAATAAAGACTTTTTGAACCCTTTGTAGCACATCACTGCCCAGCAAACTGTCAACGGTGCCCCTACATACCATATGTTTGCGTGCTGAACCCTACCAAAATGAAAAAGCCATTCAGCATGTTTTTACCTTTAATCTATAGGCTTCCTTGGAGTTCTGTGCATTTTCACAAACACAGGTGTACAGTGTGATAAGGCTCATTATGGCAGGAAAAACAAAATTTGAACAACTTTAACTTTTGAGCCTTTTCCATCAGCCAACTGCCTCATAATACTTCTTGAAGCAATTTCCAATCTTAATGCAAGTTTTCTTACACATCCATAAGACTAAGGCACGGATATATACCCCATTTGAGGTCGTTTTACGAAGTCATTGTTACAAATGTGTACCCCTTTTTTCTTTAAAAACCAGAGGTTGGAACAGTTTCAAAGTGATGTCACTCAATTTCTCGAGTCATTCTGAGAGCCATTTTACCATCTGTATGCTTGTGAGATATGCATACAGCTCGCGCATTATAAAGGGTTAAAACAAAGGAACAGTTATAGTAAAGGGCATCTTGCCATGGCGACGTACTTTCCACAGAAAATGACATTGCCGCAAATGCAAAGTCTACGATGTCTCAGAGCCACAGACAAGTAATGGCACAACTGCAAAGCCAACAGCCTGAGGCAAATGAATATAAAAAACAAAAAAAACTGCGCTCTTTAAGGTGGCTTAACCACATGGCTCATGAGCTGCGTGGATAGGCCAACTTTTTGAAGGCCCTTGGGGTCGTCGGGCAAAGCACGTGGTGCACATGAAAAGAAGGTGGCACGGGCCACTAGAAAAAAAAGGCAGCAAAAGTGCACTGAGGAGTAGGGAAGGGGGAAAAAAAGGGGTGAATGGTCTCAGCACTTGACAGCATGAAGCAGAAATCAGCTACGGCAAGAAGCGGAGGCGTGGCGGCACACTGTGGGCGGTTTAGCCGCGCTCGACTGTCATGCGTGTTTCTCAACTATTGCCTCCTAAAAAACTGAGGTCGCAGAAGATGACTACCCCCTCCAGGTTATAATAATCATTGCGCCGTTATACTCATGCATATACGTCCGTGACGAAATTGAAAATGGTAATGGAAAATGTGATAACTGAAAATAAATATATATGGGGTGATAAAAGCAGGATGGAAGGTATTTCTAAGCATTTCTTTTACAAACCAACACTAAGTGTTTAGCAAGTAGCCGAATTACTAGACAGCATCCTGACAGCCATGCCATCACCAACAACAGATATAGTAAAGATCATTGCTGATCTGAGCAACTTTACTGTAGAGGGGCTCTACTGCTTAGTTGGTACATATCACAATAGAAGTTAGTTTATTTGTAAAAAAAATAAAAGGATGTTTCATAAAGAAAAGAATTTATTGAGTCGTCTTATTCGTAAGGCTGTTAGATTAATGCCGTCCTGTGGACCTATCACACATTTATCCTCACAACTTTATCCTCATACAGGCAGTTGAGGTAAGTTGGCTATGTTTCAATGTGAGTAACGATCAAGTATGCCCACACCTAACACATGCTGGTTCAATCAATTATACTTACTGAACATAGGGGACGAAATGTTGCTTCTCTTCGTCACTGTCAATCTTCCCACTGATGATATCAGTAATGTCCATGGCTGGAAATGATCAACATGCTTGTGAACAACAAAGCTTATGTACTGAGTGCAACATCATTACTACAGGCTAGTATAGACCTTTCCAATAAGGATTCCCTGGGCGTCGCCACATTGTTCACTGGGCTGTTGTGTGCATGCCATGCTAGTGCAGTGGAAGCGGCAGTGGAACTGGTTTGCAACAGCCCGGACAGGAGGCGTTTTGATATCCTCCTCGCCCGATGGAAAGGTCTATTAAGGCATTTACTGCCTAAACCACTGACCTGCTGGCGTTAAAATTTTACACCGAGGTGGCATGAGGCGACAGAAGTTGCACAATACCAAAAGCAAAATTAATAACGACACATACTGAAAACAAATCAAAATAAGACATTCCACAAACCGGTTAATCCAAAACTGCATAAATTCACAAAGCTGAGTGCAGTGATTCCAAATGTCCAGGAAATGCTCACAGAGATACAAAAGTAAATTTCAAACATGCTTTTGCTCTGTGAATCAAGGGGCATGGGATACTGCTCAGCCATTTGGCCATGTTCCAACCATTTTTGTGTGCCAGAAATATTCAAAATATTTGCTTCGAAATTATTCAAAGAAAATTACTATTCACTTCGAATTCGCTTCGAACCAAAAGTCTACTATTTGCACATGCCTAGTAAAAATCCCGTTAAGAAAAAAAAATTTATGCCGTTCTCCTTTGCCGATGCAAATGCCAGTGCGGTACTCCACCAGTGTTTTTTATTTAGAGAGACGGCTAAAAATAATAATCCTTTGGCTGAAAGAGGTAAAATTATACAACACTAACATGCACAACGCTACTCACCAGCAACGCCAAATGGACGACGCATGCCTTCAGACTCAGGTACCTTTTTCGAATACAATGTTGACCTTTTGTGTTCATTTTCCTTGAGCTCCATAGCACCTTTAGAGAAAAAGCAAGGTCATTATTCTGAAACAACTGAACAAAACACTGTCAAGGCAAAAAAACGTCTTCAGTTAGTGGTTCAGATATGAAACTTGTGTATCTTACCAATGCGAATGATCTGGCATATGAAGTACACTCGTTCACGACTGAGATCTCGGCTTCCCAGGTCCTAAAATAAATTTATTAACAGCTAAAAGATTGCATCCGCACTGACCACACACAAAAAAATCGGCAAGGTGAACACCTGCGAACTTACAGTGAACAGCACTCTCAAGTTGTTGAGCTGGTCCAAGTCTTTAATAAGACCACACTTGGCCCATTGGACATAGTAGTTCTCGCTGCAAAAAAATATTACACGATTCTTTGCTACTACATTTTACTTCACATTAAATGATGAAAACGTGGCAGCAGCTATGTACAGTACCTCTCCTGACCAATAACTATAAGCCCACACTCCTCACCTATGGCCCCATTCACCTGTTCACAACTTTTACATACAGATGCTACTGGCAAATTCTGATTTGAAGCAATTTTGGCAGAGTAAAGGTCACATTCTGGAGCACCCAAAAACTGGATATGGTGCACATTGGGGCACCCAAATTTTGAAGTCTGGAGTACATTGGAGCAGAAAAATATTTTTAATGCTCATTTTGAAAAAAATGTCAACACAAATATGGTGACACAAATGTGTTCAAAGAGGCAAACCTAAGACTACTATATATGGCCCGCATCGTTATAAATGTTAAAGTGATTTAATTTTTTTGTCCTTCCCACGCTTTCTGACTGTGTCAAAACGGCCATGGCCACAATGCCTTACGAGATTTCTCTTTCTAGTGTAAAGATTCATAGAGAAACGTTTGTTTTTCCAAGGCGTTCTTGCACAGATATGCTTCAAAACTGGTCTTTGTGAAAGTTGGGAACATGCAGCATTCACTGGCAGCAAGAGGCAACTTCAGCGCAATGACAGTGTGGGGCCTAAGAAAGCGAGGAAGTGCGTAAGGTTGTCTATGTGGCATTGCAAACCCTCTGATTACCCTGGTACAGGCCAACTATTGCAGTGGAGATTAGTTAAGCACTCATAAATGCACCACCACATAGAAGGAGCCTCTTGCAATGCCAGCAATGCACCTCATGATGATGATGCGATGTAAGCATGCTAGGGCATTTTATACCTATGCTGCACACATGGTGGCCAATTTTCAAGCGCTGCATTAATACCCCTGCCACACGGCAAATTTAATGTCATTCCCATCGAATGACGTTCGTTCAAAATGTCATTATTTTGCTGCCACATGAGAAAATATAACGTCATTCGATGAAAACGACATTAGGTATCGAATGAGTTTACAGAACTCATTAGCCAGAGATCTCCAAGCTAATGTGTTATCTCGACACCAGAGGCTTGGTGAGAATATACACCGGAAAACACGATTTCAAAAGCGTAACAAGCACTGTAATATTTCCGCGTCCGTATTATTGTGCGGTCGTTCATTTATGTATATAAAAATGCTAAATAGAATTGGAAAAAAAAAAAAAACTCACTCTCGCTACCAGCCTTGCGTGGCTTGTGTGGTTAACATTCACATGGCGACGCCCCGCCTGCCCGCTTCGGACAGAATACTGCGTCGCCGCTGCATTTTTCGACGCGATAGCTTGCTCTAAACGGTTGTATTCACTTTTATTTTGTGCACTCTCATCCCTCCTTAACAATATATGGGTGAAATATTAATCGTTTTTGAGGTAAAGTTAAGAATTTCTTGATACTAGGCTTAAATATGTACGGCATACACTGTCATCATAGCAACGACCGCGGACGAAATATTTCTCCAACTTTGCACCAGAATCTACATTTTCATTTCATCCAATTGATTTACATGTAAAAAAAAAACAAAGCCTTCGAATCCATTCATTACTGCCGTTAATAAAAGAGAGAAACGTTTACAGTTCAGGAGGTTTGACTTGCTGTCATCTAGATGGCGCCACAGTGTGTTATGCTTCTCGCGCGCTACGCTAGTCACTCGCAACCACCGTGCTCCCAACTAAAACTGTGTTGAAGACGGGCGGCAGTGCGCGCAAGGTGCGCCCGTAGCATGCGCAAAGCTTTTGCGGACGCACAGCTAATACTGTCTAATTTCACCATAGAGAGCATTTCACAGAATGACGTCCGCTTTTGCCTGCCGCCGCTGGCTGAGCTTTGGCTTGGCTTGGACTCGTGGTGGATAGAAGCGATCAACACGTTATTGAAAGGAGGATTAGTATTTTCAAATCGGTATCCATTAGCAAACTTTCAATACTTTTCAATACTTTTGGCAACGTATTGAAGCATACATCGAGATTTTTGTATGCTGTACTCTCTTTCCATCGCAATCGCCGTCATTTGCAAATGACATTAGTTTTTGCAGTGTAGCAGCACGCAGAAAAAATGACATTAAGTCGAACAAATGTCATTTGATGAGAATGACATTAAATTTGCCGTGTGGCAGGGGCATAAGTCTTATTTCAATAACTGAGCAGTCTCACAGAAGTCAGGGATCTCGCAAGGTTACTAGTGGGCAGAAAACTGACGTTTAAGGCTTTATCATCACTAAAATGTGTATTTTCAAATCCCTGCAATGCATACACCGTAATAGCAGCACAAAACTGCTCTGGCCACGTACATGAAGGACTGAGTAGGATTACGCAGATTAGGCTCACACTCAAAACCATGTAGCTGTTGCCATGTTACAGGATTCTTTTAAGCCCAGAACACCGAAGAAAGGCATTGACATCAAATAAAAAGCTAGAATAACAAGGATAAACCCAAGAAATAGCTGCTGAAAATACAATCACTGAAAAAATTATCACTTGAGCATTAAATGTGCCAAGTGATAACTACAAGCTAAACAAAGCCTAACATGGCCGACCTCAGTGAGTTAAGAGCTCTGTGAGTTAAGTGCTCTATAAGTGCTCTGTGAGTAAGAGCTCTGTGAAACTGTGCAAAAGCCTACCTGACAGACTACAAGGCACAGCAAAAGCTGCCTCTCAGAACTATTAGGGGCACTTAAAACTCATAACAGAGAAGTGAAGCGAAGTTTGATAAAAAAAAAAAGTGCCAGCATGTAAGAACAGGAAATCCCTGCGTGCATTTCTATTTCCTTACTGATTTAAACAGGTGCTGCTAGATGTCAAGTTTTGTTGTAGCAGAGGTTACATCCTTCGCCACTGGCCAAACATAAAGAATGCCTAGTCAGATGTTTTACGAGGGCAGTAAGATTAGTCTTGGTTACAATATGTAGCAGATGATGCTACCCAACTCCAAGATACACTAGCTGCCTTTGCACTACAGTGAATGTGAGGCTGAACTGCAAAGGGCTAAAGTGATTAACTAGGGCTCTGATAATACTTTCCTATATTGCAAAGCAAAGACATTAGGGCACTGTGCATGGTAGCCCCCACAGAATGTAGTTTACAATCCTTATTATGTGGCACCTTTGGAAGCATTCTGCAGCCTATGCTTTCACGTTATGCAATAGAAAAACAAACACAAGAAGCCTCTCCATTTGTGGGCGTCAAACCAACTCGTAGAAGCTTAGAAGGCTGTCCTGAAGACACAACCCAAACTAAACTACAAGTCAGTGACACCTGTGGCTCAACAGAAGCTTTGGAAGCTGCAGAAGCCGAAGCCACAAGTTGCTGGCAGCATCTTAATAGAAACTTTGGAAGGTAAGGCAGCACTCGCTCTCCGATTGGCAGGGAAGCCTGTCAGAACGGACACCATGAAATGCCCTCTTTCATCATGATAAAGTGCCACACACAAGACTAACACCGTGTAAAGAGCTTCAAACTGTCACTTAACACTCTGCGTGCAATGTTACGGGCTGCGGAAGACAGTGTGATGACCAGACCTGATGAACTTCTGTTCTTTAGCATCGTAGAGAGTCATCAGAAGATCTGCATCATCTCCGATGCGGCAGACAAAGTTCTTCACAACAACAAACAGATTGTGGCAGTAATGGCTGGATGCCTTTGGAGACCCAATGTCCAGCTGTGCCTGGAAAAAAAAAAAGAAATGTAAGCAAGCCAGCATGTGGGTTGAAATTGGCTAAGACCCACCAGATTTGCCCATTTAGCCCGCGAGGTAAAGACTTAACTCCTTACCTTTTTTTTTTCTCATTCATTTACTTTATAAAATTTCCCCTTAAGGATAGACACGGCTTTCAACTCCAACTTTCTTACTTGTTGATAGATTTTTAAGAAACGTTTTTTGCATGTTATAATGCTTTCAGGATTAAGTGCACAAAATTTCTGCATTATATGGAGAACTTTCTTTTATACAAATTTTTTTCTCTTCTACACCTTGTGAAATGCCTGCAGACTCAACAAAATGTGGTATAATAGGAAAGAACTTTAAAAAGAAAAGCAGCTTGTAACAATGGGCCACTGTCCGCAGTGTCCTTCCGGTATTACTTACCTAGCCAATCACAACGGCAAACGAATTCATCTTTTAGATGTTTGACTACTATTACCAGGCTTCAAAATTCTAGAGCTTTTACATTTTCTTGTGGTTAGCTTCTTGTTCAGGTAACAAGAGGAGTTTTAACAGCGTACTACTTTTTTGCTGTGGGGGAATTCTGTATGGCGGTGCTGCATGTGGGCGGAGCTTCACTGCAGGCTTAAGCTGTATCAGACTATAGAAGACTGGTTCAACATTCGCTGCACTTCTGACAGCTACACGAGATAACATTTTTATATCTTTTTTTCCAAGACTTTTCTTCTCATTTTTTTACAAAGCAGTTGGCATATACATGCCTAAGCTGTAATCAAGATGTCACACCAAAAACCTACAATTCATCAAAATAACAATGTCATCACATAGAGCGAAGTTCTGTGAGTGCAAAACAAATGGGGTCAAAAAAGACAAAACAGACATGAGCATCTAGTCAGAAAACCAGAATGGAGAAAAACGAACATTTTTCAAAAATTTTCTTCATATGCAGTGTCACTGCGGTGCATAAAACAATTTTTTTAGGGTACTTCCCAGTAGATTTCAGTAAAGAAACTTCGGGACAGCATAGAAAACGAGGCGTACGAGCAGATACAGTGATTTAATTTTTTTTTTCGCCATTTTTCACGACCTGAAATCTGTGTCTCCCCTTAAATGTGCAGTTACAGCTGTGTGCAACCGAAATTCCCCAAATTTTGATGACACAAGTGCACTTTGGTGAACAGAAGTATGTGACCCCTTCCTAAATTCAAAATATGCACACTCCACAAAGGCACTCTTTATGTTGTTTGTTATTCAAAGTGAACAGCAAAACTGGAACACAAAAGTAGTTTTGAATGAGGAAGTTCCTTACTTTTGCTTCCCAGTGGCATAAATCAACATATGTGCACGGCGAAGAGTCTAAGCTGATGCTAGGATGATTATGCTAGTCATAATGTACCATGGCAAGAGTAAGCAAGATATCCACTTGCACAGTATTCCCCTTATATTCAGCACAGGTATTAAATTATGAAAACTGTTTACAGGTATGTAAAAACAGGCCGTGTTTCACCTGAACAGAAGCTCAGATGGGATGCCACAGGCATCATGCTGGCACATTATTTGTAACTTCTACTGCACTTTCAAGATCAGCAGATTAGACTAGTTCACAACCTTTTCCTGTACTCAAGGTTCAACACCACAGCTACCATAATAACATTAGTTCAATGTACATAATTTTTAAATGAAATACACGAGGTGTGGGTTGGTTTCACACATTCTTAAGTGAAAATTTTTATACGCTGAATTGTAACTCTCAATATGAATTTCAGAGCTACCACATAAAAGAAGCAAAATCTTGCGAAGTACAGCTAAATGTAACGTTTGAAACTGCTTCAACATTATATCTCACAGTCTTTGTTGAACAATCAAGTATGCCCACACCATTAAGAACACACAAATGAAAACATTCCAAAAACATAATCTAATGAATAGTTGGTCCTGGCCACATGTGACCCGAAAGGGCTTTGGCTGACAAGTTTACCCGAAATGAAAGAGGTGAAAGTTCACGCACGCACTCACAGAGTTTGAATATGATATTTCAAGTTCACTGATGCTGGAGGAGTGCACTGAGGTCTTTGCACTCCTCCATAATCCCCCAAAAATGAGAGCTACCAGCATTCTTTACTTACTGAAGACATCTGTTTTATCCTTTTTGTGGCATCCACGTGTGCACGGTAAAGGTCAATGGTACTAGTCACATCTGGGTTTAAAATATTGCCGCTACTGTGTCGGACAACCAAATCCAGGTCGAGGATCCTGCAAACAGTCAAGGTAAGCATTGGTACATGAAAAAACAGCCACGAGAAAGAAAACAGATTTTGTAAGGTGCCTTTCTGAACTTACGCATTTCCCATTTCAATCTTTGCAGTCACTTTCTGCTTGAGTTCTCTCAGTTCATCCTGATGGTAAACAAAACAACAACTATCAACACTTCTCAGGTCACTTTTGTTATTCTCATTGTCCCAGTACCTAGCGTATCAGTCCCCCCATTATGTGATGGTAAAAAAACTACGATCCACCGCACCGCCTAATAACGATCTAACATTTTTGCGATATGTGCGTTACCAAGGATCTTCAACACTTCAAATAACAATTGGCAACTATTTTTAAATTATAAGTTATGGTGTTTAGCGTTCCGAATGACATATAGGCATGAGGGATGCCGCATGGGGCGGCTCTGGATTAATTTTGACCACCCGGGGTTCTATAACACGCGCTGACATCGCACAAAAGGCATTATTTGTATTTCACCTCTATCGAAATATGGCCGCCGCGGCCGAAATCGAACCTGCAAGCTTGGGCTCAGCAGCTGAATGCCAAAGCCACTGGGCCACTGCAATGGACAGCAACCAATTCAATGTAAATTGTTTCATTCATAAGTTTACACAAGCGGAGACCCCAGAAATAGGCAACAGATATTTTAGTAGGAAGTCAATGTTATCAAATAATGCAAGGCGATAACTGCGAGACAGGCAAAAACAAGAAAACACATACCACAGGTAAAGTCCCAGACATGATCTTCCTTCTTGAGTCCATTAGCTCATACATCATGTTCCGAACAGAATCAAACTCTGCCCTGTTCGTCTGAAGAAACATGATGTGTTAGTAAGGTTCATGTGTTAATAATGAAGCTTGCCACACCAGAAATTAATACATCACCCAATTAACAGCAATGAAGCTAATCTGACTCACACACATTCACCATGAATGTAACAGATCACTAGAACACTAAATTTAAGTATGCAGCAAACTACAGGTAAACACAACATTCCAATATTTTTCGCAGAAAAAAGAGGCAACCGCTAAATGTAATATTAAATAAATGTAAGCTCTTCAATTATAATTATTTTCATTTTAAAAAGAAAAAATGCATACAAGGTACAACTGCTTCCAAATGGGGCCCCATTCCCGAAGAACAGCAGTGATCTCCTTGATGATGGACGGCTCCTTAGGAATGACCACTTCATGGGGGCTGGCAAAAAAACACACGTGTTAGACGAAGCGAAGAAGCGAGAAGTACGCCCTGAATGAGTGAAGCTAAGAGAGTACCCTGTCTTGTCAATGATGGAGTCCTTGACAGCAATGTAGGCTTTTGGAAATATTCCCTTTTTTGTTTTGCTATTGCTGCAGCAGCCATAGTACCAGTCTAAAAGGGAAGGAAGGAGGGGTATGGGGAATTAAGCACCTTGACTGGCAAATCACTGACATGAAATGACAATTCTCGAGATTGAATAGATTAAAGCTGAGGCATTTAACAAGGTTATAACAATGTGGACGACCATCTGCATAAGTATGGTCAACAATTACTAAATTACCACCAACATGCAGAAGTACTCGATAAAACTTTTATGAAACTCCCACTTTTTTTTTTTTTTACAAGCACCCAGGTATTAAGCGTGCAGATTAAAAAGAAAAAAGCTACACATCAGGGATTAAGAAACTTAAGACGGATACTAGAAAAAGGTAAGAAAAACTCCCATCTATACCTTCGAGTTCCTCGTAGATGTACACAGAATCGCCGACATTCAGCCGAAGTCTATGGACACCTTCCTCTGTGAAGTTGGCAATTGCTGTGTGAAAAAGACGAGAAAACGAAAGCACGAATTTGTGAACATGACATCACGTACTTACTCACCCTTGAATTAGGAGGACACAGCAAAGCCTCCATCACCCCCAAGACGTCGTTAAGTGCACCACCTGAGCCGCCTCACCTCTGTGTAAGCTTATAAAGTTGCGTTACGAATCAAGAGCAGAATCTTGACTAATAAAATAGAAGTGCCCACTTGATAAGCGATATCGAGCAAGAGACCGAACTACCTGTTGCCGCGCGCAAATTAAAGTGAAACTTCGATCTCGATGACTCATTTGGGGCAAGATTAACTTCCACACACGACCAGACGACATGCCAAACAAGTAGGACGTATCAAAATACACGTTCACGCGCGTCAAATATCTCGCAGACGCAGTGGACAGTACCGAGGTTAGCTCACTGGGCGGTTTAGGCGAAAGAGGATGTTTCAGGACAGCAGCCTTACCCACTCCATATTTTGCTTTATCCGATACGGGTGTCCACTTGGTCATAGTGGCGAAGCACTTAACAACAGTCACATAACATGAATACTTCAGCAGCACAGAAAACAGAGAGCGTCATTTCCATACCCCGACGATTCATTCGTCACCCATAGCAGCATCCGCTGCTGTGCCGCTGAGTTTCCGTGCGGCGGCTTACCGCACCGAGAGGGCGCGTGAATGTTTCCGCCAGGAAACTATTTCCGGTTGCTGCCACTTACAAAACAACAAAATACAAATCAAGCAATACAAACTGCGTTATTTTGGTTTAGTAGAGAACGACACAAAGTGCAAACCACTCATTAGTGCTTTGCTATTTATTTTTTTAGCTTCGCAATCTAGGATTTTGTCTCGAAAACATATAAAAGCAAAATCACGCAAGAAATTCGCAGGGCTCAGCGTGGTCAGCGCGGCGGCTTGACGGCTGCGCGTTGCGGCCCGCTCTTGTTGCGTAGGCGCGCTCTTTGAATTTATAACACAGCTAGCTTCTTCTTTATTTTCCTCTGAGTTTTTAATTTCGGCTCTGTCTCTCAGATGTTCCGTCTCGTGGCTTCCATGAGGCGCGCGAGCGCGCTGTGCGCGGAAGCAGTGCGCCTACATCTTAAGAACGCTCCAGACGCGTGAGGTAAGGCCAACTTTTGTGCTGTCACAATCGAAATTGCTGCTATGAATAGCTGAGGTATCGCTAACATCTTACTGGACAAGCAGGTGTTGACACCTCCAGCGCAGCTTCAGTTTGAATTGTGATAGCGTTAAATGCTCAGGGCGCTTGCCAATTCCGTACCTAGAGGAAGTGGGTCGCATGTTGCATCTGCGAGGCAGCAGTCGTCGGAAGTCGCAAGACGTTTGTATTGCAAGGGACTCATATTTGCGTGCCTTGTGTGGCGTGTACTTGTTTTCACTTGACCGCTACGGCCGCCGCGGAGGCTCAGTGGTTGCGGTGCTCGGCTGCTGACCCGAAAGGCGCGGGGTCGATCCCAGCCGCGGCGGTTGCATTTCGGTGGAGTCAAAATGCTTGGCCGCGGTGGCTCAGTGGTTGAGGCGCTCGTCTACTGAGCCGGAGTACTCGGGTTCGAACCCGACCCTGCGGCCGCGTTTTGATGGAGGTGAAAAGGCGCCTGTGTGCTGTGCAATATCAGCGCACATTAAAGATCCCCAGGTGGTCGAAATTAATCCGGAGACCTCCACTACGGCACCTCTTCCTTTCTTCTTTAACTCCCTCCTTTATCCCTTTCCTCACGGCGCGGTTCGGGTATCCACCGAACCGAGATATGTGAGACAGTTTCTGCGTCATTTTCTTTCATCAAAAACCAAACCAAAAACAGCGTACTGTGCGATGTCAGTACATGTTAAAGAACCTCAGGTGGTCGATGTTTTCTGGAGCCCTCCACTACGGCGTCCCTCATAGCCTGAGCCATTTAGGGACGTTAAACTTCACAAACTAAACCAAACCACTTGACCAATACGTTAGCATCTGCACATCGTCAATAAAACGCTAGGCACAGCGGCAGCTTCAAAACAGCCTTCCCCTTGCTTGCACTTATCACATACTTGCAGCTGTTTTACATATCCTGCTTAGCAACACGCTCGACCTCACGCCTTATATTTTTAAAAAGGAAGTGTCAAAAGGTATGCCTGTTTTTTGTGCTACTGACTGCTTTGGGCATGAGCGCTGTTTGTTTGTTCTGTGAAAATGTTTGGGTGTTTGTGCAAAATTTTAGAAGGCTACACTTTGCGCATTGCTAAAAACTTCAGTCTGCAGACTGATTTTTTTCTCCATGCCTGGAAGTGGGGTGTGGCACGCACGAGGTACCGAGGTCTACATTGGCGAGAGCTGCACAATAAAAATTTAATTAAATCTGAGGCTATGATAATACAATTTGCCCCTACTTTCCTTATGGAGATACTTGTGCATGCATATGCTTTCACTGTGTATAAACAGCTATAGTTGAAAGCACGAACTGATGGGCGAGTTGGTTGTACATGATATGATTGAAACAGCGCAAGGCCGAAGGCCAAAGAAGAGAGCGGAAGAAAGGAGGAAATGGTAGAGAGGCTTACTGCTTGTGGCTATCCGCTTCACGTGCTTTCCTCTGTGGCCGAAGTTTTGTTGAAGAAACTGAAATGCTCCGCCAGTCCTGAATGTCAAACAAGTAAGCGAGTAGCAGCCATTCTCTATATCCACAAGATATCACATAATTTGAAAAGTGTTGGTAAAAGAGTCGGAGTGGATGTTTTTTCGGCCCCCGTTAAGTTATCAAGCTTGTGTACGCGTGTCAACAACCCAGGGAAAACTACCCCCGATTGCCCCAAAAACCATGAGTGCAAATTTGTGAAGTGTAAAAAAAATGTCGTGTATTCCATTCCTCTCACTTGTAATAGGTTTTATATTGGCCAGACAGGACAGTGCTTAAATGATAGGCTCAGGTAGCACCGCAACAATGTAGATAACAAAGAGTCTCGTAACCTTAGCATGCATTGCCGTGAGTGTGATTGCACCCCACAGTTTAATTTTTGCTGAGTTGCTGCTAGGAACAAAGACCAGCTGTGCCGGGAAATAATCGAGGCTTCGAATATCAAGAAGTATGGTGATACATGTGTAAGTGCTGCATGAGTGTCTTTATCGCAAAAAGAACTTCGCTTCCTGAATTGCACATCTTAGTTTGTGTTTGCTTGCAGGGATCCGGGTGCATGAATGAGCTCTATGCGTTGTTTTCTATTTTGATGCCTGAATGTATTTATACGCGCAGAGTGCCAAATAAATTTCAGTTGCTAGTTCAGCGCTGTGTTGTCCATTTCCTCCATTCTTCCGCTCTCTTCTTTGGCCTTCGGCCTTGCGCTGTTTCAATCATATCAAGCTGTAGTTGGCTCAGGTATTGCTTGATCGATTGATTGGGAAGGTTTGCTTACCATATTAAAAGTATTCAGTGCCCCTTCTAGACTCACTTTGTGTGTGAAACTGTTTTTAACACTTTTGTCTGCTGCAATGTTTTACAGACTACGTCAACAATGGCCACAAGCTCACCTCCAGCAGATGGGGACCTGATTGAAATGATAGTTGATGATGAAGTACTTTCATTCAGCAAGGCTCTCCTAATGCAGTCCAGCCCCTTCTTTCAACACACGTTTACAGATGGACAACTGAAAAAGAAACGGGTGCGTTTTTTGTGTGTACATTTTATTGAATTCATTTTGTTCAAAGCTTATGTCTTGCTGCAAAAAGCTTAGCATTTAGACGAGGGTAGATTTATGGGCCCCTCTTGGACAGGCAGGTTGGATGTGGGGATAGTCTTTTTTTGCCAAGTCCTTTTCTTGGAACTTCTTCTTCGAAGAAATGGGATCCAATGTGGTTTTCATCTTGAAAAATTTTTTCCTCAGAGGGCAGGGTGGCTCCCACCTCTCTAAAGCTGCTAAACGAAAAGTGACTGCAATTATTTTTGCATGGTTACCGAACATGTGTGTGGACTCTTTATGTGCAGGTAGTCATCTCTGGAGTGAGCGGCCAGACGTTTAAACATCTTCTGGGGTATATGAAGTCTGGAAAGCTGGAATTATCTTGCAACAATATAGCAGATATATTCCATGCTGCCTGTAAGCTTCAAATGCCAGATATCATTCGTTCATGTATTGAGGTGAGTGCAGGAGTGCAGGAGTTTTATATGTGTGCCAGTCCTTACATGCTTCTAGTTGACAATGACAAATTTAGATTAAGGTTATGCAAAACTCGTAATGTCCGTTTTCTTTGCGAAGAGGATCAGGGCCCACCTCTATAATGGCCCCAACCAGAGGGTCTGATAATATATTTCATTTGAACAAGCAAAACTCAAGGGAGTAAGGGTACATGATTATAGGTGCCACTGTAATGTTCTTTTGACCATATATTGTATATGGCTTTCAAGCAGTTTGTCTTTCCACCATAGGTGTGCGCAGAGAGGGCGCTAGATGGGCAGTGGCCCCCCTTTAGTAGACAAGGAGAAGAGGGGGGGGGGGGGGGGGGGGCACATTCTGTACCATATTGTTCCCTACGACTCAGAAAATATGAGCAGGCTCTACCGTGAACTTCAGCCACCACCTCTATGGAGAAATCTGCGCACATCTATGCTTTCCACTTCTACTATTGTCATAGCTGAAAGTTTTAGTTGACTGAAAAACTTTGTGCACTTAGCAGGGCTAATTGATGCTTTCCCTTCTTCTAGAAGCTAACTTCTAGGTGCTTTTTCTACCTTACATTTACACCTCTATGCCTCATGTTGCAGAAGATTTGCATAGGAATTTCACTGAAGCTGAAATGGTTGTAACTACTATATCTACATGTTTGATGGTATTTCCTTTTACCTCTACTAAATATTTCTTCTGTAATCATACTGTGCTTATTCATTGTTAGCATAGTTGTGACGGATCTACAAGGTGCCTTTTCTTGCAAGAAATGAGTGCAGGCATCACAAACACCTTTTTTATACTTTACTTGTTATAGGTAGGCTGTAAGGTGGTACAATGCAGGCTTGTTTCTAAAAAGGGCAGTAATGCCAGGCTTATTTTTCACAAGAGCCGCAGTTGTTGGCAACTTTAGTTAGTGCACGCTAATTAAACTGTTCCCAGATATTTCTTCTGAACAGCAGATGAGAGTTATTTCCAGAGATGTCAGGCACAGAGAAGCAATATATTCATCTAAATGTTCCAATAAAAAAAGAAAAGACTGCACCTGTTGCATGGGTTTGTGAGGTGCACACAAATAGATGGCATTAATGGAGTTAGCATTGTCAGGTAATTTTCTGCTTTGTAACTGCCATTCTAAATCATCCTGGCTCTAATGATGCTGTGAGCTTATTTAAATGGTTTAAGCCTCTTTGCCACTAGTATGCATCTTTTTTGTTGTCACGGGAAGTTTCTTTGCAGATTGAATGCTGTACACTTCCAGAACATGGTGCATTGTGTAACTTTTTCCCTCTTCTTTGTTCACAGATGGAAGCACGCTCAAGTGCAGTTGGAAGACAAATTATTTTGTACAAGGCAGCAAAGCGCGTGAATAATGTGGAAGAAATGAATGCTGCATTGTACCGTATGGTTTCAAATTTCACGCTAGTCACACAATCAGACGAGTTTCTGGAGCTTGACGCTAAAGATGTGTGCGAACTGCTATCATGTGATGTATTAAGTTGTGAAAGGTAAGTGTTCATTTGTCTGTTTAATTGTATTTTACTTCAAAACTGGAGAGATGTACCAGTGCACTTTCGGATTCGTTTATTTATTTCCGAGTGCAAATTTGATTACTCTGTAGTGCAGGACGTCTTCCAAGGCGCTGCATCGCGAACGATTAACTGAACAGTTCAGGTACAGACCAGAGGCAGCGGTCAGTCCAGAGCACGCACGAGCATCGGAACGTTGTTTCACTCTTCATCGTCTTCTGCCTTAAGCGCCAGCCACCAATGGTTTGGGAGCCAAAGGCCTGTCTTACAGCTTTCTCCGGGCGAAAAGGCGCCATCTTGGCAGCCTAGGGTGATGTGACGACGGCGGGATCGTAGTATGGTTTGAGACGGTCCATGTGGACAATTTCATGGCCTCGGTGACGATGATCAGTGGAAGGAGTAAGGGGTTCGATGAGGTAATTGATGGGGGAGGTCTGCTTAAGAACACGGTACTGGTACTTGCTGAGAAGTTTGGAGGAAAGGCTGGGACTTGAGGAAGGCACCCAGAGCCAGACCAAAGAGTCAGGAAGATAAATGAGAAGTGCAGAGGGATCACGGGTGCTTTTCTGCTGCTGCTGGGCGTGGGAAGTGAAAGACTGGGCAAGCTGGCGGCATTCTTCGGCATAAGTGGTGGCTTCAGAAGGAGTCGTAAATTCAGAAGCATCAGGGCAGTATGGGAGAATGGTGTCCATTGTGCAAGAAGGCTCACGGCCGTAGAGGAGAAAGTATGGAGAGAATCCGGTGGTGGCCTGAGCAGCGGAGTTATAGGTGACGAAAGGTAGAACGCGGTCCCAGTTGCAGTGATCGGAAGCTAAATACATGGCCAGCATGTCGCCAACAGTGCAGTTAAAACGCTCAACCAGGCCATTTGTCTGTGGGTGGTAGGCGGAGGTGGTGCGGTGAACGATGTTGCATTCCTGAAGGAGAGCTTCTACAGCTTCAGATAGAAAGGCCGGACCTCTGTCACTCAGCAACTCTTTGGGAGCACCATGGCGAAGAATGATGCGATGGAGGATGAAGGATGCAATGTCGTGGGCTGTAGCAGATGGTAAAGGCGACATTTCGGCATAGCGGGTAAGATGATCGATGGCAACGATGATCCAGCGGTTGCTGGCTGATGTGCTGGGAAGGGGACCTTAGAAGTCAATGCCAACATGCTCGAAGGACTGCGCTGGGCAAAGCAGCGGTTGCAGAGGAGCGGCGGAGCGGCGAGGTGGGTTTTTTCGGTGCTGGCATGCGGTGCAGTACTGAACGAACTTGCACACATAACGGTACATCCCACGCCAGTAGCACTGATGTCGTAGACAGGTGAAGGTCTTCAAGAAGCCGGCATGGGCGCTCTGAATGCTGTAGTGGAGGGCTCCTGATTAATTTGGGCCACTTGGATTTCTTCAACATACGCTGACATTGCACATCACATGGACACCTTTTGCGTTTCACCTCCACTGAAATGCGAGATTGCAGTTACTAAGACTGGGTCCTGCGGCTCAGAAGCTAGGTGCCCTAGCCACTGAGCCAATGCGGTGGGATAAAGAGCCCTGTATCGAAAGCGATTTTAATATCTGAGTATTAGTTGTTGTTCTTGCATGCTTAGCTGATTTTTAGAGATTCATTGCCTATAAGCCATAGAAGTACCATCCGACATGCTTTGAATGGTCATTATCATTTAAAGTATCGTAAAACCGCGTTGATGCGTTTTAAAAAAATGTGGGGAGATCGTATTATCCGGAATAACGTATGATCCAAACCGCTTAGTTTTGAAAAATGTAGCTTTTGAATGAGGAACAAAGGCATTTATTGACATTTTCACTGCATAAAAATCTCGATTAGCATTCCGAGGTACAAGTTGTGAACAGTTTCATTTCTAGTGCTTGCAGAATTCAGTTAGTATTTGAGCTGTCCTTGGCCGGGAAAAAATTCACAACCCATCCGGTCCGTTTACTGCAATGGCAAAATTGGCGGTTTCTTCCTAGTTTATAGATGCTTCGTCCTCTAGCACCTATGCACTGCAGGGAAGCCGCTGCAGCGGCTGACTCGAATCATTCTTGCTCTATGTTCCCCAGAACCAGCCTGCTGATATGTAAGCGCATTGTTTTAGTTCTAGGATTCTTCACCTCCTAGCCGTAAAGCTTTCCGAAGAAGTCTCGTTTCTCCCCTTAATGTCGCGTCTTCGCGGTACGACATATGTAAATGCACTTTTTTTTTTATGCTTTTCCCCTTTGCACCCAGGTGCTGCAGAGAAGCCACTATGGCGAATGACTGCCGTTGCATTTAACCTCGTTTAGTTGCGCGCCCCCAAGTTCCGCTCACTAGTATGTTTGCACATGTGCGTTTGTCACTAAAGTTATTGTACTACCAGGATTTGTCGAAATTTTGAATGTACTCACTGGGAAATCATGTTATCCGAGAAGAAAAATGCTGTAACTTTATGAGACAGTTGTATCGCCAGCGATTTTGAGCACATGAACCGGGGACGTATCAATGAGGTTTACTACTACATAGGTGTGCCTTGTCGAGCAATGCTCTGTACAAGCTGAAGGTGCAATTTCATGGCATGCTGCTACTCCACAGAGAACTGGACGTGTTCAATGCGGCCCGCCGCTGGCTAAACTACAAGGTAGACACAAGACTGGCTCTAACTTCAAAGCTGATGTACTGCGTACGGTTCCCTCTGATGAGTTTGATGGAGCTCAGTCATTGTGTTGAAGCAGACACTCCACCTGGCCTTCAAGATGACCACAACGTTCGTGTCATGATTCTCAGCGCGGTGTGGTGAGATAGCATATTCCTTATTTATTGAAGGCTTTGCTTTTTAATGTGATATATGTGTCATGTTTAATAAGATACAATTCTTAGCTTGTAGGTTTATTCTAACTTAATCACAGTTTTACTTTCCTTGAACCTAACGTCCTTCTTTTTTACTCAGCTTCTGGGTCGCCAAGGCAGCTGGCAAAGAAGCGGAGGTTGAGCATCTATCTTGCATGCCACGCCATTACATCAAAAAGGATCCTGAAGTGCGTACCTTTACTGCTTGCTTTACACTGTTCTTTTATTGACTGAACGGTGAACACCTTCTCATTTCAAAACATGAAGATAGTTTGGTAATTGGAGGCTACGAAAAAAATAAGGCAGATTAGCTGGAGTTAATTTGTATTTTTGGTTGAATGCAAAGAGGCTTTTGATGTTTACAGGGATGTAAATTTCATTAAAATAAAGCAGATGGTTTAGCATGGCTAAATGCGGAATGTCATGCGGTAGCACTAGTTACAGTGGGCATTTCAGGTCCTTATGTACTAAAGGCATTTGACCTAAAAGCTTTTACCACAAAGGCCTTTATCTGGAAGGGCTTTACCTTGAAGGCATTTACCTTGAAGGCCTTCAGTCAGGTGAAGGCTTGCGAGGTAGGTTGACAACAACTCTGTGGGCAGGTGGGCCTCTTACCACAAAGCAGGCTTCAGGGATGTACGTGCATATGTACGTATGTATGCTCAAAATCGGAAAATGTGCTAGTAGTGCTACTGCACTAAAAAATAAAATAAGTGCAGTAAGTATTCACATAGCAATGAATTAGCTTATGCGTTACAAAAGTATGAGTTATTATTGATGGAAGCAATATTTGCGGGAAGTTGGTTCCACTCAGTGGGTATTCAAAGCAACAAGGACTGCAAGAAAGCGTACGATTACACCTATCGATGCCAACTTTATGTTGATGATCGATGTGGTGTGAAACAAAGTGGTCGAAGAACGAATTTGTTACACAGGGTAGAGTGGTGATACAGCTTGTGGAACAAGACAGAGAGAAATATTTTGAGGTGCGATGCTAAGGATGGAGGTTGGTCAGATTTCAAGGCTGTAATGCTTTCAGTTCACCTGTAATTCGAATAAATGAATTGAGCAGAGTTACTCTGGACAAGCTCTACTGCGGTAATTTTATTTTTTAGCCTGGATCCCATGAAGAAGATGCATACTCTTGTTTTGAACATATTAGTCTTATACATGAATCATTTTAACGAGGATGGAGCATTGCAAAAGTTCCAGCATAAATAACCAAGCTTGCATTTAGCATTGTTAATTACGTATTCAATGTAGGTTGTTCAGCTGAGGTTAGATGAAATAAATATGACCAGGTACTTCTATGAATTTACTGAGTCTAAGGTAACATTATTAGTGTGAAAGCACTATTCCGATGGGTAAACCCCGAGCAAGATCTTGCGATGTATGTCCGTTTGCTTGCAATGTTTGGGGATTTGTGCCAAGTGAAAGAAAGAAATAAAAAGGAATCAAATAAATATCCGTGACTGGGATTCGAACCCGCGGCAGCGCGAACAGTTCAGCTTCTCAGGCCGCTGCGCAAGAGCACTGTACCATCGCCGCAGCCGATCACGCCTCGTGTTAAACTGCAACACACTCTCGCGCTGTGCGTTGCACATTGTCTTCATCAACTAATACTGCTATCAAGCTAATATTCATGCTTTGAGCTATGGGGCGGTAGTGACAGAGAGACGTGTGCTGCATTCGTTGGCGTGGACAACGTTGTGGCACAAGCACGGCACTGGAGTTGACGTTGATAGCATTGCTGTAGAAACAAGGCACTGTAGCATAGGCCGCCGGCATACATTGGGTAAATT
This sequence comes from Amblyomma mixtum, assembly GCF_055824585.1. Taxonomy (NCBI): domain Eukaryota; kingdom Metazoa; phylum Arthropoda; class Arachnida; order Ixodida; family Ixodidae; genus Amblyomma; species Amblyomma mixtum. The sequence continues at coordinate 46,217,353 of NC_143014.1, forward strand.
GGCACTAATTATGAAAAAGACGCGCATAACTGGCTCCCTGAGTCAGTGGACACCTCAATCGCACTTTCAAGTACGTGGCAGCGGTGTCCACCTGCAAAAAACTGCGCTTTCGCACAATATTTCATGCTTGGCAATGCTGAACCGCCAGCCATTTATTCAACTAGTATACATGTGGGGTGTTAGTAATCCTGGTTGTGCACATTAATTTCCACTTATTAGTATTAAGTTCTATCAGCCATAGTTCACACCATTTAAAGGTGCATTAAAGAACATTGTGGAAAACTTCGCTTTTGCTTTTATTTTGTTTTTTCGGTTTCCATGAATAAATAGTTTCAGTCGCAGTCAACATAGCTGCATATTAAGTCCACGAAAATAAAAGTACCCGAGGACTGTTTTCTTTTGCGAGACTGCTGCCGCAGGGTGATGCGCCCCACCGCCTGCTCTGGTGGAAGCGCACGCCTCCCTTCTGTCCTTGTGGTGAATCGGTGATCACGATTCCCCTTTCTCAAAGTACGTGTCTGCCCACTCCCCAGTTTTACAATCCCGTGACGTCCATGGATCTATGCTTTTTCTTGTGATCTGTGGGACGCCATTGCATTTTGTTGCATGTGTTGTTTGGTTCGCGAGCAAACCACACATTTTTGAAGATCACTTCGCGTATTACTACATATTACTCCGCTGATTGCTTGCGAACCGAACAACATTTGCAACAAAACACGGCATCCCACAAATCACACGAAAAAGTATAGATTCATGAATGTTGTGGGACTGCAACAGTGGGGAGTGGGGCAGACATGTGACCTTCAAGAAAGGGGAACCGTGATCGCGGCCACACCACAAGGAATGAAGTGAGGCGTGCGCTTGAGCCGAAGCAGGCGGTGGGACGCATGCCCTTGCAGTAGCAGTCTCACGAAAGCAAAGAGACCTCGGGTATTTTTATTTCCGTGGACTTAATTTGCAGCTACATGTTAGCTAGCGCGAATAAAACGGCGGACAAAAACAGAGAAACAGACGGGACACTACTGTCTGTTTCTCTGCGTGTGTCCCGTCTGTTTCTCTGTCTCTCTCCGCTGTTTTATTTGCGCTAGCTAACATGCCGCAGCCAGTGTCCCAGCACCAACTAGCCCAACTTTCTTGTTTAATTTGCAGCTATTTGTCTGCAACTGAAACTATTTATTCATGGAAGCCCAAAAACAAAATAAAAGCGAAAATGAAGTTTTCCAGAACGTTCTTTGTGCACCTTTAACAATTTCAGTGAGATTTGCCTGAAGACATTTAGTGTCATAAATTTTTAGCTTTGCAAAACATACCGTAATCATTTGCAAAGAGGTGAAGGTTAAAAGATATTCGAGAGAAGGAGGACGTTAATTTCATTTGAAACGGGTAGAGGCCCTTGTACAGATCCCGGAGGTGCTCTAGAGTGCGCATCAGAGAGTAGAGCATTATGTCTGTTGACCGTGGCAAATTGTGAACAATAAGCCATTCAGTCCATTTTAACAACGATAAGACAAATAAGCTTAGAAAGTAGTAATTGATGACAAACCTTGTCGAAAGTTTCGGGAAATCTAAAATTATGCAATCAGTATATGGTAGTTGGTCCAGAATGCGGTGTAGTTTATGGGTGAAAAATATGAGCTGTGTTTCACATGAGCACAACTTACGGCAGCCATGCTGTGTCAGTTAAAGAACAAGTTAGATTCAAGAAATTTTTTTCATGCTGGTATCTTAAAACATGTATTTGTTACAGAACTGACAAACTTAAATAACGTTTTTTCTGGGGTAAACGCTGTTTGGAACACTTCACACTGGTAAGCAAGGTCTACAGCTCACTGCCACTTCATGTTTTCCTGTTTTTCTCCTCTTTTTTTTTTGCAACAGGCATCCACAGATGGACTGGAGAGAGCGATGACTTGTGGGGAATCTGAGCAGCCAACACTTCTTTCAGTGACTCTTGGAGCAGCTAAGGCCAGGCTATTGCCAGCAGCATCTTCAAGCATTGAAGAAGGCACTCAAGAGCTTCATATTGCAAATGTGCTGGAGCCTAGGCATCTCATTGGGCCTGAACACAGTGTTGAGCAAGAAGCAAGCCTATCATTGCTCTCTTCCATTGCAGAGTGTGACAGTTCCATGGACAGTGTTGCACCAACTGTATGTGACTCCAGAGTCAGCAACATACTCTCATCAGATGCCCAGACCACATGCCTATCCACACAAAGTGATGGAGCAAGTGTAACACAAGACACACAGTGCACTTATTCTCCAAGTGACTTTTGCTCTCCAAGTGATGATGACAAAGATCAGCTATCGAGTCAGTCGGTTGACTCTGTCATCTTGCATGGGTTCAGTGGTGGTGACATAGTTCACCGAGACTATGTTGCTAATTTGAAGACTAAGCTACTGCTTGGCAGCCAAAGAGGCATTGAGCATGAAGCTTTGTTCTCAAGGTCACCACTGCTCTCTGAGCAGCCAAAGGCTGACTTTTTGGTGTTTAGTGAAAAACCAGAGAACTCAGCCATACTGTCAGCCTCTGCGTCTGTGGGAGTGGAACACAACTTCGGTGAACCTCCATGCAAGGTATGTTAGCGCGAAATGCTGTCTCTAGTTCAGTTCACCTGACATTGCTACATTCTGCTCTCTTATGAATGCTTGCTGAAATAGATAGGCAGTTGGGGCCTAGCACTGTACAAACTTAGTCATACATTGTGATAGTTGGCCATAGTCATTGAAGTCCTTAAAGGTGCACTGAAGAGGAATCTGAACTCCTCTTTTTGCCGCGGGAACTCGATCTACACGTTCCTAGCATTCTTAGAAACTGCGACTTATTGCCCGGTGTGGCCGATTTCCCTAATTAAATCGAATTAACGTCCGGCTCCCGCCTTTATTTTTTGAATTCTGCCTCGTACGGTGGGCGGAGTCGACCGACGCGGGGAGTGCCTTTCACCCAGTCCAGTGGCGGCTTGCTGCTCTGCCATCGGCGGAGTAATACGTAGTAGTCCGTAGAAGGAAATAGTCCGCGCGTATTTTTACTTTTGCGGGCTTATTTTGCGGTTATATTATCTGCAAATCAAACTATTTATTCACGGAAACCTAAAAAACAAAATGAAGCGAAAGCAAAGCCTCCACGGAGCTGGCTGAAAGGCACTCCCCGTGTCGGTCGACTCCGCCCACCGTACGAGGCAGAATTAAAAAAAAAAGGCGGGAGCCGGACGTAAAATTCGATTTAATTAGGGAAATCGGCCACACAGGGCAATAAATCGATGTTTCTAAGAATGCTCGGAACGAGTAGATTGAGTTCCCGCGGCAAAAAGACGAGTTCAGATTCCTCTTCAGTGCACCTTTAATGTAAGTTTTCTGCCACAAAATTCTCATGTGCTGAATGTTATATCAAAAGCAGCTGTCACAGCTGTGTGTTTTATCATGGCATATGCACAGTTCATATGAGCAGTTAAAATGGTAGGAGCTTATTAAAACACCAATCTCCAATGCAAATTATAATTACCAATTAATGTTGCCGAGGCAGGTTCTTTTACTCTGCAAAACAATTTTGTGGGTACTGCTAACTACAGTGGAACCTCATTTCAACCAGGCAGCAACCAAAGCAAGGATGTGATTGTTATATATAATACTATTTCTTAAAGCAGAAGCAGGGATGATTGAAACTAATCGGCAAGCACACGTATGCAAAAGATAAGACGAGGATAATGCTCTGGTTTCTGAACTTGCTAATGTGAAACAGTGCTCCAGTATAAACATTTGTGTCCTTTTTGCATACCTTTAGGTTAATTAGCATAGTGAAAGTTAGTAGGGTTTTCATTTTTATAGCGCAGCTTTTGGCCTGTTTCTATGTAGAACAGTGTTGTTGGTGTAACCGACAGAGCGAACGAAAAGCACAGAGAAGGGTGAAAATGTGGTGATAGCGAAGAGAACGTCAGGGGGAAAGCGAAGGAAGAGGGTACAGTGGGAGCATGAGGAGAAAAGCAAGATGAGGTTATGTTGAAAATACGCAAGAGCGATGCTGCAATGGAGGAGGGTATTGCAAGAGCAGTGTTCAGTCTGCAGCAGCGGCTTCAATGAAACGCACCGCCCGAGGAGAGGCTCAGTGGTGGTGGATCGCTGTGCGCACTGCCAAAGTCAAAACCCAGAGTCGCCTCCGTTTGGCACTGTGTGTTCCATCTGCGGTCTCCTACAGTTCAAATATCGCAGCAGCTGCGCTAAAAAATCACATTACCGAGAAGCATCATTGTCTGCCGATTTTTTTCACCCGACAACCCTGGTGGTTTTTTCACTGGTCGAAGTTAATCCAGAGCCTTCCACTAAAGCATTTCTCATAGCCCCCCCAAGTATACCTGCAGGTTGTTAAACCCTGCATATTGTACCATACCATACCATACTATACAATACCACGCCACACTGTACTGCGCCATACTACACCATCAGAGTTCATTTTACAGCTGCTTTTTCGAACCCTATGCTGTTGCCAGAGTGGCTGCAGTAGCAGTGGCATCTTATCATTAATTAAAATTATGGTTGCTCATTGCCTATGGCTGTGCATGAGATAAAGCTCATTGATTTTGTGGTTCACTCATTGGCAATGAATAACCTGTATTTTTTTTCAATACAATGCATTAAAATACCTTATTTCTCCCGAAATGAAAACTGCCGACAAGAAATTAGTCTGCAGAATCTTTTCCATGCTAATAATTGAGTTATTGAATTCAGCTCTGAATTATTAAATTATGAATTCCAGTATTCATAGGGGTGTCAAAATAGCAGTTTTTCGAAATAGTGCAACTTTGCTACAGAACCAAATATGAATAATGCAGCTAAGAACCAAATCGAATATGAGTTCAATACTTATGCAAATATTCAATTCAACCTGTGGCGAAGAACGAAAACAGCAGCAGTGCCATAATTCATGAAGTTATAGCTGGAAAAAACAAAACCCAAAAACAAAATAAATGCGAAAACGAAGCTTTCCAGAATGCTCTTTAGTGCACCCTTAATTCCTCCTTCCAAGGTAATCCGTGTCGATCGTCACCCCACTTGTTCACGAATATCGGATGCATGTAGGCATCGCCAGCTGAAAAAAAAATAAAGCGGCTAATGGGTAGCATGAAAAAATTCAGCAGACGCGCTTAAGACTGCTTACTTGTGACAATACGAAAGCATTATTAAAGTGCTGAGTCATGCTACGTTGGTGAATGAGTATGAGTCATAAGTACGCATTCTTTCTACTAACTGTATGCACATTGCGTTATGGTAAAAGTGCTGAGTCTTGATACTTGCAGAATAACTGAGTCATGACTATGACAAGTCATGACTTACTCTGTACACCTTACATTATGTTACTTCTAAAAGGCTGAGTCATGTGTCATGACTATGACTACATGTCATGGCTATGCTACTTATAAAATGCTGAGTCATGCTACATTGCAGAATGATTGAGTTATTACTATGACTACGCATACATTTACAAGTTCTGTAGGCCTTCCATTATGTTACTTGTAAAGTGCTGAGTCATGATATGCTGCAGAATGACTCAGTCTGAGTCACAACTTTTATAGTTGATAGTACAGGTACCTTACGTTTCATCATTCATGACTATACATGTTCACTTACATGTGTTGTGACATCGTACACCGGCGTTCTGACATCCTCCAAATTTCTTGCTACAGACGGCAGATGCCGGTTTTTGTGCTGATGGGACGTATGTTTTTGCATTAAAATCGCATTTGCATAGCACGACATGAATGAAAGAGGCAGCACTTACTTTTTACCCAACTGCCAGGGACGGCACCAGGGAATTTGTGGTGGATGGCGCAGAGAAGGTGGAGGAGGGTTGAGAGAATTTTAGGTAGGTATGACGCCTCTGTGTCATTGCTGCTTATAATGAAAGAAAAATTACAAAATGCAGCGGTACGAGCTTCATGAACTCGCTCTCCAGCCAGGGGGCCTAATACGGCTGGGCTGCTTTACCAGGTAGAGCCTTTCTTTCAGGTAACGCTGCACTCTGCTGCTTTTTATGTGGCCTGGCATAATTTTGGGGCAGTGGCCGCCACCCCTCGCCTTCCCTTGGTGCCGTCACTGCCAACTGCAATATGCACAAAAACACAGTGACGCCAATTAAGAAAAAGAAAGAACACACTGCATGCACAGGGCGATAAACTCTGTCATGCTCTAAGAGCACATCGAATGCTTTGTAAATGGTCCACTCAGACCATGTATAGCCGCACCAGACTGTGAACACAGGCTTGGAAATTCAGCCTCCAAGCGGTAACAGCATTACTTTAACATACTAACCATCAGTCCGTGTAATTACACAAACTTCGGTATTTGTGAACCTGTGAGCGCTGGCGGAGGCAGCTTGAATCGCTTCTAGTATGAACAGCGTGAGCGGCAGTAGTGACTGAATTTCAGTTTCATCGCACGTGCCGCTGTGAACAAACATTCAGATGTGGATCAGTTTCAGTCACATAGCTCGTTATTGTCTCTAATGTTGAATTTGCGGATGGTTTGACTCCGTCTTAAGCTCTGCAGTCTAAATTACCGCAGTCACCATGGTCAATCAGGCAGCGAGAGCGTTCATGAGAAACAGCTCTCAACTCAGCTGTTCGATCACACTCACCAATGTCGAGTTTCAAAACACTTTTGATTTTGCTTTTCGATCCATGCAACATGTCACATTCGCCCTGCAGACAACCGGTGACAAAAATGTGCATGCAAATCCGAACATGGCATACTCACCAATGCAAATCGTTCGCTCCGTCGAAGCATGGTCGCATGCTCCTTGTTGGTTGCTGCAGGTGTTAATGGCATAGAACACACGCGTATGAACACGGGTTAACCCCCTTGCAAAAATTCTAAGCTTGGCACGAATACAGTGAGCGAATGGCATTATCAAAGATCACATGTTGCTCCTTCAGCAGCCTACGGGCTGTTAATGATCAGCCCAAGATGGCATCGGCGGGACTCGGGTAGAATGAACATGGCGGCACCCACCTGTCGAAACTAAAATTGTTTTATGATCAATGTGATCCATGTGGCAGAGTATGCGTTAGCATTATTATTCCCCCCGGACAGAGAAGCTGCTGCCGCTGACGGGTCAGAGCCGTACCAGCGGGTGACCCGACCCAGTCTGTCAATCACCGTGTCACTTTGTACCCGTGCGCTACTCTCAGGATCTAATCTAGCAATCGCAGTGCAACATGTTACGAGTTTTCAGACGGACAGACATATTTTTCTGATGTGGGGGGTTCTTATGCGAACGCATTAAAATGGCCATGTGATGCATGTAGTAAAATTTTCAGCTTCTGCTGACGACAGTGTATGAACTGGCGCCACATTTCAGTACTTGAGAGGGGCATGAACTACAGTGAAATCCCGCTAAAGTAAACTCGCGTGTAGTAAAGAGAAACTGCGGTCCTGTTTAGCCTTCTGTTGACAACTACATTTTTTTTTCGTTTATGTAAAGACACCTTTAGTAATGAAACAGTTATAGCGAAGAGCGTTTGGCCGTGACGACATACTTTTTGCGGAAGGATGACATCGCGGCACGCGCACAGTTCAGAATATCTCAGAACAACAGACACTTAATGGCTCAATCAGTCGGTGAAGAAGATTAAAACAGCGCTCGTTGATATGGCTTAACCACTGGGCTAGTGAGTTGCAAGAGAAGCAAACTTTCTGAAGAGGCAAAACACGCGGCGCGCCCGGGGAAAAAAATAAAAGTGAAAGCTGGAAATGAACTTGAAAAGAAAGTGGCGCAGACCGTTGGGGAAGGGAAGGTAGTAAAAGTGCGGTGGGAAGTATGGAAGGGAGAAAAAGCGGCGAACGATTGCAGCATGGCACAGCCAGGAAAAAATAGAGGAGACAGTATTTCCACAAGACTTCAATGAAAACGAAACTATGATAACATAAAATATGATTACTGAATATGGATTGTTATTGCAAAATGGGATGATTAGAGCAGTATGGTAGGTATTTCATAGTGTTTGTTTTCTAAGCCAAAGCTACGTGTTTATTAAAGCCAAATTGCCAGAAAGCATCCTTGGAGCCATGCCATCACCAACAACTGGTATAACACTGATGTAGTTAAGATTCTTCTGACCAAGCAAGTTTACTATAGAGGGGTTCTACTGTATGTATCGCATCCTCAGAGGTCGGGCATTGTGAGCAGGGTTAGCTAAACCTGGCTGAACATGCTGTAGCACCCAGTCTTGGAGGCCATGCATGTACGAGCAGTATGAATGCTGCCTCACGAACACAATGGGCTACAGTGCTGAACCTTCCTGCCCTCGTAGACCAGTTGCGGCAGCATGCAGTTACAGCATCAGAGTGGCTGTTTTCAAAACAGCCATAGAAAAAAAAACTATGGGTTTATTTTGTTTCTGTTATTCGAAAGCTATTCAAATATTTCAAAACATATTCAATTTGTTTTGAATAATTTAGAATGTGCACTATTTGATTCATTCAGCAAATTGAATAGGACGGTACTCATTTGCTATTCGGAAAACTTTGACATTCACACATCCCTAAATATTCAATTCAAAACGATTTGTTGCTTCTGTGTACATGGCCACACCCATGTGTGTTGAAAGATGCTTCCACTTCAGAAAACTGCCTTCAGTTAATCTCAGAAATGCTATGCATAGTATGAAGCAGCTGTTCATAAAGGGGTGCTAGCACATAGAGTGAGCTCTTCTCATATCAGACAATTAAAATTAATGCTCACAAGATTGCTCTTATAACTAGTGACAATGTGTACAAGCATAACTGCTTCACTCTTGCTAATACTGCATCTGCTCTTTCATGTTTGATTTTACTGTGCTAGTATAACCGCCCAACCTGCGCATCTAAGCTGCTGTTTTCTTTTCTTGGTTTGCTATATCAGTGCTTTGGTAGTATTGTTTAACTGCAGTTTTTGCTTTAATGACAGCTTTTGACATGCTTCACTTGAGGCCCTATTATTGTTGAACAAAGTACAAGGAACGTTGTTCCAAAGCTTTGTACAAGTTTTGGAAGTGCATGTGTCAGGTCCATGTGTCAGGTCCATTGCCTGAACTTTCTTTCAGGATGGTGAGCAAGGCACATTGTTCTTGATTGGTGGAATTGAGGCTGATGAAAGCCCATCGATGTGTCCTATTCTAAGCTATAGCATTAAAGGGAATTCTTGGAGCCCAAGAAAAACACTTCCAGTTCACCGCTATGGACACAAAGCTGTCTTTTTAGATGGCTGCATATACATTATAGGTAAGTTCCATCACAGTCGCGTAATTTCTGTTTAAAATTTTCATGAGTAACAGACAACCTGCTTTCCCCAGGTGGTTTCGAGAACTTCAGCCCTGTAAACTTGGAAAAAGCATCTAGCCGCTGCTGCTTTTGGTTTGAGGTGAGCTCAGGCAAGTGGGGAATCATGGCCCCCCTCAACAATACCAGAGCACACCATGGTCTTGCTGTCTTGGATAACACCATCTATGCCATTGGTGGAGTGGACAGCAACAACAGGTAAGCAGTATCAAATAATGGGAGGATATTTTTGGCTTAGTCCTTTGCTTTGCACTGGTATGCTGGTCTCGGATAATGAGGCATGAACAACCTATTGTTGCTACGAAACAGTCTTGATGGCATTGGCTGAGTGTGTTGGTCTTGTCTGCAGGAGAGGGAGGCAGTGAGTGGTTGAGGCTGGCCAAGGAAGCTCATGCAAGCTGTCTCTAAGGGTTATAAAATTGTGCAATCTAGGGTAGTACTCGTTGTCTTGAGGCATAAAATAACAGATGTCTTTCATAGCATATTGAAAGCTGTGATATTTGCAGATAAATAATAGAAAAATTACATTAAAGTAGTATTATAGTAAATTTAGCAGTGTATGAAGATGTCTAACGGCACATAGTTGAAACTTTGTGGCTAAATTGCAAATTTGGTTAACTTGGTGATCAAGACAGTGCAGTGTTTCATATTCGGTCAACTTGATCTGCCTGCACCTGCAAAATATTCTCTAGGCAGTGCAATCGACACTTTCTTTGGTGAAAAGTGCAGCACTTGTGCAGACATCGAGTATTGCTCACATCACTTCCTCAGAAGTGCTGGCTTTTCTGCTAATGTGTTTGTTTCTCGTGCAACAGTTACCATTCTTCATTGCTTCTGACTTTACTGTCACTCTGCCACTCCAGTCAGTTTCAAGATATGCATTTCAATTCAATTTTCATTATTTGAAATGCAGAGCAGATGTACTTAAATCTCGAACTGCTGGAGAATTATTGGCTGTAGGCAACCCTTTGGGTATTGCAGTGACAAGTTCAAAGCGGTAACTGCTAGGTCAGCATCATCTATTTCATTTGCTGCCCTGTGTGCACTTTTTATTAAATGGCCAGCGAGCTACGTACTGCCTGTATGGAGAGGTAACATGAATTCGTGATCAGTTTAACCTGGCAAGGTGAATTTTGTAATTCGCGGTGTATCTGTTTGCTGCCTCACGTTTAACACGGGCTGGACGATCTGCAATATATTTTCAAATAATATTTCTAGCCTCTGTTACTGTAGGCCAACTCAGTGATGCACATGTATTGCATTGTGTAGAAAGCATGCACACTGAATTGCACTTTCAGGCTTTTGGGTTGCCTTGAACGCTACGACAAAGAAAAGGACGAATGGACAAAGCTGAGTGGTGAGCTTTATTCCCCAAGAATGGCCATGGGTTTCTGCAGCCACAAGCGACAGCTCTGGGTTGCCGGTGGAATTGTTCAGATTGGTCGGAGAACATGTTCCACTGCCTACGTGGAAGTCTACAACCCTGAAACAGAAAGGTAAAGGCTGTGGTTGGTAGCCTGAAAATGGCAAACTAGCCTTTTTTGTTTTTAAGTTCTTGTGTTCCGAAGGAGGGCAAAAGTGTGCCTGCCATGGCTAAGGAAGTAGTAGTGTCGTAAGCTGTAGTGTGTGAGCGTCTCTCCGTTGCTCTAATGGCAGTTTGCAGATCCTCGATTGTGCATCGCTCTTAGGCTCTCTTACTTTTGAAGCGATAGCTTCACTCTGCTAGGTAAAGCCGGGTATCACCATGTGTGCAACATGACCTTCGGGAGAGCTGATTGGTCTTTCGGGAAGACCAATCTGGGCCGCACAGAGTACACCGCTGGGAGCACCTGCCATCATAGGCAGTGATACATCGTTTAAGCTCTGCAGCACTGCGCCAGGAGTGGTATGAGGACTCCCAGGGATCTATGAATGTAAAGTAGAGAATGACCTTCTGCATATGTGGGAATTAATTTCACTATCACGTCATACCCTTGAGGGGGAGCTTAAGTGTCCCCTGTAGTTTTTTGCACTTTTTATTCCAGGAATGTCATTTTCTTCCCTCATTGTTCACAAATTTTGGCACTCCAGCTTCCATTCTTCCAGAGCCGCACCCTGCAAAAGTGCAGAACGTGCTGCTTAAACGATGTTCAAAATTATCGTTTCCTCTTTTTTAGTCAGTGTTTAGCTTACGATATCGTCGATTTCAGCTCGGCCAACTACCCAGTGTTTTAAATTATCACCTACGATAAAGACATCACGAAGGCAGACACTCACGCATCCCAAAAGGAAATTGTTGAAACATCAGGCATTGGCAGGCCAGAGGAGCTTCCAGCGCGTGCGCACAGCGGCGTGCAGTACATGGATCTCTGCAAAAGAATCGCTGTGAGGGCCCCAGATGCCTCGCCCTCACATATTTTATGGTGCCAATCCTCCCTCACCCTTACCTCACTGAGTGAGCGCAGTGGTTCAACGATGCGCCACTGCACCGGGTAACGACTGCTTCAAACGCAGCCTATGGTGGGACTTGAGTCCTAGGTTGCTCTCGGTCTCACAAACAGAGAAGGCATAGCTCCCACAAGCCTCACTGTTGCTCATATAGTTCTCCGGGAGGCTGTCTATTCTGCACGTAGGCCTGATGTTGTCGGAGTCGTTTTGTTCTTAGTCATTTTAATTTTTGTTGAGTCATTTTTAGTCCGGCCTCTCTCGTGTGCCCTGCAAGTGGAGAGGCAGCAGACTTCCCTGTCTCCACATGTCACCTGTCAACCGCGGCAACCTCCCTCAGGTTGCGTATTCCTCAGCTCATGCCAGAACTTCCGCCGTCGCGCTAGCCACACTCTGGATTTTTCCCGTGGCTACCACCTTCCAACTTCTTCACTCCTCTGCCCTACAAATGGAAAGGAGGATTTTTCTTTTAGTGCGCGAGCACTAAGGCTTGAAATCTCGAAAAAACTCGTCTGTTTGTCTGAAGTCAGCTAGACCTGTAGATATTAAATATAAATATAAATATATATATGGCCGCGACTGCGTCGCGCCTCGGTTTCAAACCCGCGGTGACTCGAACAGATCAGCTTCGCTGGCCACTGCACGAAAGCGGTATATGCTACCACTGCAATCAATCACCCCTCGCGTTTAACTGACACACTCTCGCGCTGTGCATTGCATGTCATCGCCTTCATCAACTTCATCCATGCGCAATGGATCCATAACACATCGCTATCGCAGTGCTCCCTTAAGGTGCGCTAAGTGGTCGCAGAATTTTGTAGTGCGTTGCAGCTAATGTTCTCAATCACCGATTTCGCCGATCTTTGCCTGATGCCTGAACTTCGAACACTTGCGTCGAACCGCAAGCGAAATGAGACGCAACGTGGTAGAGCACGTACTTCGCATTTGGCCATGTAATGTAAATCGGCTGCAATTTTTTCACCTGCCATCCGTGGCAGGTGGAGAGACGGCAATCACACTAAATATCACACTCCATCTGCCGTGCTTGGAAGATGGAGGCTTTCCACAGACGCCGACGCCGGTCAGTTTTCGCCTTCATGGCCTCCTAATGCATTAAAAAATTCGGCAGAGACACTGAAGACTGCTTACGTATGAGGATGCTAAGCATTACAGTGCTGAGTAACGCTACATTGCAGAATGACTATGGGTATTGAGTCATCACTTTGGCTACGAGGCATGACTGTGCATACTATGACTGCGAGTCAGCCTTCTGGTGAAACGGGTGATGCAATTGTAGTCAACCGTCGAGGGTATGAAAGCGAACCCGGAAGTCGGAGAGAGAAAGCAGACAGCGAGATCGTTCAAGGGTTCGAGTGAGCCCTTCTCGAGACGCCGTTATGCTGTCGGCCCTAGTGTCGCACCTTTATGCTGCCGTGTTAATAGTGTACATAAAGCCCTTTTTGTCTGCTCCAACATCGATTTCTTCGGCCGGCCTGCCCTTGCGTGGACGCCGCGCTTACTGCCAGGGAACTCGGCCGCACTACCGTGACAACCGCAACGTCACAACACGCTACAACAGCACCGTATATACTTGGCCTCAGAGTTGTTGAGTCCGCTTTCCATGGTTTTCATCAAGATGATACCGAAATGAAAATTAGCATTGAGAGTTCGGTTAATTGGTGTGACTGGTATCTGCCGTTTGACGCAGACAGGACGCCCGTATTGCTAGCGAAAATAAAATTTTGCACCGTAGGAGCACCACAACATTTCGTTATTTATGGGCACGTTTGAACGACTGGTACAACACGTATTGAAGGCTTTAGATATGAGTGCAGCAAAGGAATGAAGGTTGGCTGTGGAAACCATTTCTTCCGTTTAGGACTAGTTGGAAGGGCAGGGGTGGGTTCCGCTTCGCTGCATAATGACATACTTTGCAAGGAAGCGAGCTTGCCGGTAGTCCTGCCGTCTGTAGATTTTTATTCAATAAAATTAGGGCTATTTTCATCCCTCCATCCCGGTGCAGTCAATCTTTGTTTAAATACCGATTTTCAGACAAAGCGAATTGATTTTGAATTGAATGAATGCGAGTTGAATGCATTGCCTGCACCGCAGCAATTGAGATGATGCTGCTTGCATTGATTAAATGGGTTCACCTTGTCCTGTTGGAAATTTCGTGAGTGAATCTTTACTTTTTAGCTGCCAGTAATGTATGAGCTTACGCAGCGGACAAAACTGGCCGACACTTTATAAAGTCAGCAGATATCCCTATATGGTCGCAACACAAGCTAACGAGGAACGGGGTGTTTCCTGCTTAAAACACCTTAATTATGCTGCTTTTAACTTTAAAGTGCCTGTAGGTGCACTGATTTCCATGGTGGTTGAGTGTGAATGCGGTCAATGGGAAGAGACATAGTGAGTTGTTATCATCTCCCCAAAAAATCGGTCGACGAGTAAATGTAGGCAAAAATTAATGCACTCCTACCGCACGTAGCATAAAAGTTTAAAATTTGTCTCGCATCGGACCTCTGAAAATTTGGAAGGCTGTCTGGCGCATCGCTTTCCAAGCTACGCAGAACCGCCGAATTCCAGCCCTAAACGAAGTATCTAAAACTAGATCCGTCATTCGCAGTTCATTCTCATTAAAGATAAAGCTACGCGCTCTTCTCCACAAAACACTGCACATTCCAGCTGAGTAAACAATCTCGTAATCTGTCTACTCGATATGCTGGTAATTTAAGCAAGCTCTCACTAGCATTTGTGCCTCTGGCGATTGTGCACCCAACGCAGCAGTACACTTACCGGGTATCGAGATGTTTGTTGCGCCGGGTACCCGGCACAACAAACATCTCGCCCATCCGTCCGTAATACGTAAGAAATATTATGCTAGCCCTTCTTTACTGGCAAATCTATCGTTCATCTTTCAAATTTTAAGATTCTACTTCACAGCCATGCAAAAGCAATAAAGGCATGGAATTTATGGAATTGGCATCGTAACACCCAAAATGTACATTCTAGATTTTTATTCTCCTATTTTCCAACAGACAAGGAAAGGGGAATGAGGGGCTCGTTATAAATATGAGAGAAGCCAACAGCCACAGAAACCAAGGGGCACTAGGAGTTTTTAATTAATTTATTTATTTTGTGGTGTTGATAAATTTATAATATTACTGAATATGTTGTCGCTTAAAGCTAATTGATTAGAAAAGCAGAAGAAAAAACAACCACATGCCGCCGGTGGGATCCGAACCCACGACCTCCGAATTACGCGTCCGGTGCTCTACCTCTGAGCTACGGCGACGGCTGTCAAACCTTCTGCTTTCGGGGGTATTTATGTCTACAAATAACCTAACTTTGTGAGTGTTCACCAGCGCCACCCACGTTCTTAAGCGGCGGACGTAGCACGTCCTGAGTTACCGCTGATGTGACGTAGAACGTCATCGAACCGCGAGGGTGGAAGCTATATTACAGGATATATTTAATACTTTATGAAGTTTTCTGTGAGCCCGAAATTTTGCGAATCAAAGTTTTATTTTGTAGACAACTGATATTCCGTCTTTTTTGTGTGTCATTGAAGAGAAAAGTCAATTATCTATACTATGACATGCGTAGTAAAGAAATTTTAAAACAATTGGTGAAAAAAATGGCTGGCGGTTTAGCATTGCTAAGCACGAAGTATTGTGCGAAAGCACGGTTTTTTGCAGGTAGACACCACGGACACGTACCTCAAAGCGCGACTGAAGTGTCCACTGACCCAGGGAGCCAGTTATGCGCTCAAAATCAACGGAGTCTAAACCTTGCTCTTTTAGAAAAGTAAAGGCTCATAGCTGCCTCAATTTGTAGGTGGTCGCAACCGCCTGCTCACAGCGCGATTGAGGTGTCCTCTGACCCAGTTACACTTGCTATATACTCAGAGGCTTTACACAGACACACACCGCTGAAACCCGGGGAGTGCGGCTATAGGAGTGCTTCCAGACTAAAAAATTGCTAGGCACACCACCGTGAAATTTCTTGTTTTCCCGCGGTAAGGAAAGAGTTAAGCCACCGTGGGTTCGAGCTTGGTGTTAGCCGAGAGGCCACCGCTCAGTCATCGGCACACGTGTATTTGGAGCGCCGCGCACTCGACCTATTGGAGAACAGCGACTCACCGTAAGGTAACAAGCTTCCAAGTTCATGAAACGAACTCCGGCACACGGAAGATGTGCCCACATTGGCATGGAAATAGCCAGGAGTAATTTTGCTAGCTGGAAGACTGGGTACGCGTTCAGGGCTGGTCGTTGCGGCGCAGGTGGGCGTTCGCGGTGAACTTCCTGCCGTCTCCGCGGAGTTGCCTGACGCTCGTGGAGTGCGGCGGCACCATGTACGCCATCGGGGGCCTGCTCAGCCACCGGTGCGGCAAGAAGCGCAACTTCACCACGGTCGAGGACACGCTTGCGTTCGTGGACGAGCGCAAGACTTGGGTCCACCGGGCGCCCATGCCCAACGCGCGCCACACCACCGTCGCAGCCGCGCATGGTGAGCACACGGGGTGGCCTCTGAGAGCGCTGAACTGAGGCCGAAGCCGCGAAAGTCGTTTATTAAAAGAATACAACGAGGAAAGAAAAGGTGCTGCCGGCCGCCGTGATTGCTGTCTAATAACACCCGAGCTGCGGCTGACGGAAACAAAAGGGACGGGGCGAGGATAGCATGCTGAAGTAGAGAGATGAGCGATAGCGAGAAAGGAACTGGGGGGAGCCATTTACAAACTTAAAATGTAAAGATTGCGCGCGAATTTCCTGGCACTGTCCGAGATATAACTACAGTGCTCTAGAACCTTGTTCTAGAGCACTGTAATGTAACTGCGCGCCGGTGGCCACTGCCCAGTGTTGTAGGCGTTACTGAAAAAAAGTCGCTAAATACGTTACTCGTTACGCTAAAAAAAATGAACGCGTTAGCGCCCTACGTTACCTACAAAAAATGGTAACGCGTTACCGTTACCGAAAAAAAGTATCGCACGTTACTTTGCCGTTACTCCATGGCCATAAATTTTAATCAGTGCGTCTTCGCTGTAACTGTAACCTGTAACTCGTCTTCTCTCCAAGGTTTGTTTTCCAACCAAAAGATCTCAAACCCCGACGACACGCTCATATATTTTTCAAGAGAATGAAAACTTCGGATGGTCGCACTCTGCTTGCAACAGAGTCTAGGCAGGAAAAGGCAGTCCTTTATCACACAGTGCTGTGGGAAGTGGGTTGTTCCTTGTTCTGGCTACGGGAGAAAAGGGGGTGGTATGACTATGAAGGGAGAAAGTTGGAGGGACAGTGTTGTTGAGCAGAAAATGTTTAGAAAGTTGAGGTAGCTCACTACTGCCGGCACAGGAACAAAGGCCCATTTCCTTCTTTTTCCTCTACTTCGGTGCTACAGCCGGTTGACTGCAATCCCCTTTTCTGTGCTGTACCATTGTAATCTTTCGACGGCTCTCTTGGGGCCATTTTGAAGTAAACTGGCGACATTCCTGAGTTTACTCAGAAGAGGGAACTGCTTCCACAGAGAATGCGAGAGTGTCGCCTGGGAACGAGACCTTTTGGTTGGAAAACAAGCTTACGGAGAAACGGACTTAGATTTCTGCAAATGGTCCATTGGTGGCTCGGCATGCGTCCAGTCTTTAGAGAGTTGTGTGTGTGTGTGAGTGGTTTGGGGGGGAAGGCAAGTGTGTGAATGCGTGTTCGTGCTTTTTTTTTAGTTGAGTACGTCGTCAAGGGCAGCTGTTTTCTGGCATGCATGCGAGCCGCAACAAGGGTCGTCGAGAGCACCTGAAGGTTTTGTTTATTTGCAACATCATTTGCGGCGTTTTTTTTTTTTAAAAAAAAGAGGCGGAGAGGGACAATTGAAATAAAAGTAACTGGTAACGTGACACCTCACGTTACCGGAAAATGTTAACGTTACCCGTTACAGTTCCGAAATGGTAACGAGTACGTTACTAAGTTACCAAAAAAAGTAACGCGTTACCGGTAACGCCGTTATTTGTTGCGCGTTACCGACAACACTGCCACTGCCCATGCTTAAAAAAAAGAAAGCACTTTATATACGAAGCCGCGCGCATGTAGCGTCCTGTCGCTAATTAATCGCGCGAGTGGCACATTGCGTAAGCGGCCAGGGTGGGGCCACAGGAGCGTCGTGAGATTATCCGGGATGATCCCCAGCGCCCTGGCCGCGGGCACCTCGCGATGCGGCTCTGCGAAAGCGGCACAGTGGACGAGAGAAGAATAACTTTTCTGCTGTAACGGAATTCAGCAATACTGAGAGCTACAGTGCGTGGGAAATAAAGATGTAACCTCTGCCTGACATTGGCTGGGACGCCGTGTATACGTGGCACTGATTTTTGCCAAATTGGGCGGTGCGTTCGCGCCGATAGGCAGTCGTAAAATATGTATGCGGTCGCGATGTGTCTCTGGAGCAGGTAACTTCCTATAGCTGCAGACGTGCAAAACCACATTACAGCACCAGCTGTATTAGCTTAATTATCCCGGTTTCCCGTCGTCGTCCCGTCCGCATGTCCCATTCCGTAGCAAAAAAAAAATAGTCAACTGTACACGCATGTACAGAGCTGCCGGCTCGGGCACGGCCACCCTACTAAGGGCTGCACCCTCCGGCGAAGACAAACTTGGGCAACCGAACTCGGACCGGAGGCTCTGACCCCGACCGCGATGCAGGGTCCACTTGCCCTCAGCCACTAATCCGCCCAATCAGTCATAGGCTACTGCGGCTATTCGTGTTTCCTCAGTGACTATTCAGTAGCAGTCGAGCGTGGCGTCCTCAATGTGTCCTTTCTCGAACCAGCAAGCGCTGATCATTCATCGTAGTCTGAGGGTAGGGGGTAGGCGCCTGTCATTTTTTTTAAGCTTTCTCTTGCCAGCTTTGGCGGCTGTCTAAAAGATCAGTGTTCGCTCATTAATAGTCCGATGACGCTGACATGTCAGGAGACCTCGTCGCCGCCTGGCATGCTGTTAGGTCGGGTACCGGGTTCTAACGCGCGGTCTTTCCTTGATGCTTCTCCAGACGGTGTCATCTTCATCATCGGGGGCCGGCAGGCGGAGAGACCGCACTATCACTTCGACAACATCTTGGCCTACGACACCAAGCTGGACAAGTGGATGACGCTGGGAAACCTGCCGGGGAACGTGACGGACTACCACTGTGTGCTGGCGCCCCCCGAAAAGCCGTCGGACAACTTGCGAGAACTACTGACGAGCCGCGGAGACCACAGGTCGCCCACCAAGATGGCCAACAGATTCCCGGTTGCAGCTCCGGACGTCAAGTCCTACTCTCAGGGAGACATTGCTGTCCAGCAGCAGAACAAATAGCGCGCCTTCTCGAAGCTAAACATAAATTTTTTTTTTCATGCGAAGGTTGTCTTTTCCAGTTTATCGCTGTCAGTACGGTGTTTAACACTATATATCAAGGAAATCGGAGCGTAAGACATCGCGTCTTTCGTGGTTCGATCGCTCACGTTTTCGAAAGCGAATTGAACAGGGTCAGCTTTGCTACCGAATCAAATACGAATAGTGTCGCTAAAAACTAAAATGTGCGAATATTCGTACAAACCGAGTATCACATTCAGCAATTCTGGACAAAAGAGTTTTTGAGCGGGAAACCGTTTATGAACGCCATTTTTTCATATATAATGGAAGTATCTTACAATTTTCCGGTTTTAAAAATTTTTGTCCGGGAAAGTTGTACATGTCATGCCAAATAGTCATTATGGGCTAGCGGCAGCACTTTAGGCCATGGAAATAAAGCTGAACTCGTCTCCACCAGGGGACTGTAACACGAAGTCAGCATGGTTTGATGTTAAGTACCGATATCGGCACTTCACATCAAACCGCAGACAGTTAAAAGACGAGTTGTGAAGAGAGAGAGAAAAACTTTATTGAGGCAAGTGTGTTAGACCCCCCTTGGGTCCCTGGACCACCGCGCGGTCCCACTATACGTCGAAACGTTCATTTGGCGTTTGTTCATGACATCGGCACCCCGAATAACCGCAGCAAGCTGCGATGAAGACATGAAGAGACTAAACACACCGCAGTACAGAATCCAATAGAACAAAGAAAAGACATGATTTTCAAGGTACTCGTCAAGAACGGCTGCCCCCCAAATTTTAGTTTGATAGCCATTTAACCAAACAACCGCAATGAACCCCACCAAAAAAATACGCCACTCAAGCCGCCGCGGTGGCTTTCGATGGAGGCGAAATTCTAGAGGCACGTGTACTGTGCGCTGTACGTTAAAGAACCCCAGGTGGTCGAAATTTCCTGAGCTCTTCACTATGGCGTCCCTCATAGCCTGGGTCGCTTTGGGACGTTAAACCCACATAAACAAAACCAGCAGATATCGGCCTATGTCAGATAGGAATCGGGTATAGATCAGATAAGGATGAGTCATCTGTGGACACACCTCCCTCGCTGCATTGGTCTGTATAATCTGTGAATAAAAGAGGCTGGCGAGCGTCACCGCGTCTTCTTTCTCGGGGCCGTTATGTGAGGGGACTACGCGTGCTTCTGCGAGGGCCTAGACGATACTGGCACTCTACCTATTTATTGTTCCGATGTCCGTCGCGTTAACTGCGGAAACGTCGTTTGTGGACGAACACGTGCAGCGAACTCGTCCCCTATCTTCACCTGCCATAGTCGGCAAAAATGGCGGACGAGGAGGCTACCTTTCCTTGGTCATGTGCCGTTGCGCTGGAAAACTATGAACTTAACAGTCGTCGGTGTACCTGAGGAAAATATTTGATTCTAGCTGAATTGAGTTGAAAGCTTGTTCCTCGATGTTTTCCATAGTTAGATTTGGAGGCCCCATTTGGTGTTCCTTTTACCTGCCTGCAGAATTCTTCTTTAGAAGAGAAATGAGTGTTTGATAGGCACAGTTCCAGGAGGGGGCACACTTCGTCTACACCAAGTGGTGTTCGGACGCTGAGTGTGTCGTCCCTATGCAGGGCATCTAGAGTAGCTTTAGGAGGGGGGGGGGGGGGGGGGGGGGGGGCATTCGTCGGCCTCAGGGTTCACCTGAGAGACCATTTCGATGACGGACATGGGTCGCTGTTTCTCCTGTGATTGGTGTTATGAGCCTCTGAAAGTATTCCGACAACGATCGAAGGGTGGGAACACCTGAGCTCCGCAATCGGGCGGAGAGGAATATCAAGTTCGCGGACTCTAGGAAGGCCGTAGGTTTGTGGAGCCTATCCGTTGGTGCTCGATAACTGCAGGTATAACTTTCGTCAATTGGGGTGTTTTTGGAACACCGTTTTTCGATGTTTTGTTCAGGTTTGGTTCGGTATCTTGGGAGGTCCTTCAGTTTCTCATATTATTGACTGTTGAGCAAAGGTAGATCTTTCCATTCATCCAGTGGTTTGTTCTTTTCTTTTCGACCAGCTTCAATGGAGCTCAGCACAGCGATTGTTTTTTAGTCGTGGGGTACCGTCTTTAAGCGCAGTTGGGATTTTGGGGAGAAGAGGCTTTCTCACCTGTATGATCGTGGACCTTGACCGTAACTGAAGCTTCGGAAGCTGTAAGTTGTTGTTTGGTTGTTGCGTTGGGTTGAGCGGGAGGGCGAGGCATCACGTGAGTTGCTTGTCGACGGCAGCGATGCATGGAACTGTCGCTAAAGCGTCGTGGTAGCCAAAATATGACGCTCTTAGCGCGATAGCGTTAACGCTCCCGTTCTGCAGAAAATTCAGCGTCAGCGTTGAGGGCGGACAAGCAGGTGGCCCTCCTGCCACCTAGGTCACGTGACCTTGTGACGTCATCACAACCTGCTCACCGCAGGCGGCAACCTGCCCACAAAATTGTGAGCGAACTGCCCATCGTGGCAGGTGGCAGTTGAATTAATGATTGGTCCCGAGGTTGCTCGAGGAGAGCAACCTGGGTGTCACAAGCCCCGCCGGTGGCTGTGTTTGAAATAGCCACCTACCGGGGCAGTGGCGCAACGCTTAACCGATGCGCCACTGCGCCAGGAGTGGTATGAGGACTCCCCGTGATCTATGAATGTAAAGTAAAGAACGACCAATTCCGCATATATGGGCATGTAGACAGAACTTAGGCGAAGAGATACGCAAAGAGGACCCCAGACCGCTGAAGGGAGTCGTAACATTATCGCGTCATACAGCTCAATTGTCCCCTCAAGTCCTCCGACGTGGTGGCTCAGTGGTTATGGTGCTCAGCTGCTGACCCGAAAGACGCGGGTTCGATCCCGGCTGCGGCTGTCGAATTCGATGGAGGCGAAATTGTAGAGGCCCGTGTACTGTGCGATGTCAGTGCAAAGAACCCCAGGTGGTCGAAATTCCCGGAGCCCTTCACTACGGCGTCTCTCGTAGCCTGAGTCGCTCTGGGCCGTTAAACCCCATAAACCGTTTAGCCGTTGCCTACCTGCCTGCCTTTGGCGACAGCGTAGGAATGCGTAACCGGAGGGTGGTTACACGGGAACTAGAGTTACTGTATATGCTGCCAAAGGTTAACGGGAACCATCCAGAGGGTGGTTAGTGGGGAAGGGGGAGGGAGGGTATGGTGAGACGGGAGAAATGTAGCATTGGTCCATCTGCGGCAGCTACTGCGAAACGTGCTACCCGAGGAGAGTGTATGATATGAGGTCGCTCTCGTATTCTCTACCTCAAAATATTTGTAAAATGGAAATACCTTAACGGATGTCACTGAATCTCGCGTTACGCAGTGGTATAATGGTAAATATATATATGGTTTGGTTTATGGGGTTTAACGTCCCAAAGCGACTAAGGCTATGAGAGACGCCGTAGTGGAGGGCTCCGGAAATTTCGACCACCTGGGGTTCTTTAACGTGCACTGACATCGCACAGTACACGGGCCTCGAATTTCTCCTCCAAAGAAATTCAGCCGCAGCGGCCGGGATCGAACCCGCGTCTTTCGGGCCAGCAGCCGAGCACCATAGCCACTGAGCCACCGCGGCGGCAAATATATATATATATCCCTATTGGAAAAAAAGGCAATGATGGGAATATTGGAAACCAACACTGGAAACCTTGGTGGATTATGGTAATGGAAAATATGTTGGAATGACTGGGCATGTTGGAATGACTGGGCATGTTGGAATGACGGGGCATGTTGGAATGACTGGGCATGTTGGAATGACTGGGCATGTTGGAATGACTGGGCATGTTGGAATGACTGGGCATGTTGGAATGACTGGGCATGTTGGGATGATCGGGATTGCCAGCGTAATAAACAAATGATAATGACGTGAAAACGGTTGGTGTCGGTACGCTGGATGTTCAAAAGTTAAGCTTGTACACGTTGGTATTGATGACAGCCCCAAAAATTGACTGGAATCTTAGAATGGCAGTAGTCCTTCCTTATTTTTGGCAACCTGAACATTGTCTGTAGCTGGCATGCACTGCATATGTTTAAAAAAAACACCATCGCGTTTGAATTGCTTAAGGTGAACCCTCTTTATTGGGGGATTCCAGATCTCTCTGGTTTCTTCTTTGTACGCTCTCCACGCCGGGCGGCTTCTACGAAGAAGCTTCGCAGGTACTTTCTTACAGCAGCCACCCTCACTTCCGCTGGTGGCGCTGGAGCCGGATGTGTAGCCACAAACTTGGTGAAGTAGTCTGAAAGACAAATAACAAATATATATGCTTCTTTGTTTGTCTCAATGGTAACACCAACATTAATGATTTAAAAACCTGTTGAATATTTAACTGCAACAAATTAATTAGATCTAGATACTTTAAGGAGTACAGCCATCAATTTCACTTGCATGTTTTCTTTGCTGAGATTACTATACATGGACCATCGCACCATATTCACTGCAATTTAATTTATAGTCGAGCCCATTTATAATGGCCGCAATTACAACAAACACTTCGTAATGCAAAAGAGGCAAAAAAAAGATAAGTAAAATATTTGCCCGTCTTCTTTTGCCTCTCAGTGGTGAATACAACTCGTCGAATTTGTGTTTGTCACCTTTGGCCATGTCATAGCTCACAATGCCCGACACGTTCGCGGCAACTTGCACCGTCACGCTTGCAGACTGGCTCGCGCGGGCGCCGCAACACCGTTGACACATCGACCTGCCCGCGCAGTGAGGTCGTCGCGCCTTGCCAGCAGCTGATTTTGTTCACTCAAGCCACGGTCGAGAGCAGCACAATCGTGCCGTGCGAATGCGCTAATCACGTGATTTTTTATTTGTATTTCGCGGGTTTTCTTTGGAGCTCGGAAAAAAGATACACGTGAGGTTTTCTTTACCGCAAATAGATGGAATGGGGGTTTCTGAAGGTGCTCTCCAACTTTGCCATTCACAATTTCTGCCTAAAGTCAATATTTATGTATTTAGAAAAATTATCTTAATTGCTAATTAATTGCAAAACAAAAAATTGTCCATGATGCGTAAGCCTGTTGGTTGATATATGTAAGTGGTTTCCCTGGCCTACCTCAAATATGTTATTTTTTAACCCTCGGCCAAAGTTAGCATGGACACCCTGTAAAAGAGCATTGGTACTGTGTCTCAGTCACAATGAACGACCATGGCCGCACCACTCGGTTATGCCATACAAGGTGCCAACTCCACATGCTGAATGGAAAAATCACACTTCCCGGAACTGAACGGAGAAATTACGTGTACAGACATAGAAAATGAGCACTGGCAACAGAATGGCAAGGCGCCTTCAAAAAGCATGAACGACAAGCTAGTCAGCATTGTAAACAGCACTAGGTTGGCTCGGATCACTAGCTGAGAAGCTTCAAAGACTAAGCATATCAAGAAACAAACATTCGCCATAGTCATACAAAAAGAAAACACAAAAGTATTGATGTTTCAGCACAGCACAACTACAGTGGTGCTGAAATGTCAATGCTTTTATGTTCTTTTTTTTTCTTGTATGACTATGGAGTGTGTTTCTTGATATGCTGAATTTCCCTCACCAGATGGGTTTCTGTCGAACCCTCAACTATGCTCTAAAGATGAAACTACAAAACTGCACTCTTTCTTAGCTGATCGACATGCTTGCCAGAGGTCCATGAGGAACAATGTAATATGCAACTCAGGCCCGAGGTTGAATACATGGCACACTCAATTGTCAAGGAGGTCACACTTAGACATGGCGTCTTTGGGAGCTGTCCAAATCAACTGTTCCAAGACCCGCAGTGTCTGAATTTGCAAACATCCTATCCCACAGACTTTATGAGCATCGGCCAGGACACCTGCAGCAGTCCAAATTTTCTGAATCTGAGAACTCAGAAAATTTTACAGCACTCCCATTTCTGAGGTTTGCTGTTAGAAACAATGTTTACTCGACTAGTTTGTTTTCAATTTCGTGACCCATGCATTTCAATGACGTTTTGTCTGTTGTTGCACTACCACTGTGGTAACCAATAAAGCATGTCTTTCACTGTGATGCAGGCTTCCATGAGACGAAGTATAAAATTCAGACGCTACGCAAAAAGCTGTGCCTTGTAGAGGAAGTCAGCAAGCCTAGCATTTTATAAAAAACCAGAGCATCAAAAAACGTTACACCTCTAGGGATGAGTGCAGCCCATTTTTTCACTAACGGGGCTACTTTATTGTTATGACTAGGTCAATAGCCTAGTAGTGATGCTTGGTCTGAAGTGCAGCACTGGATGGTCTTCAAACTTGCCACAGGCTAAGACTAGCCACAGGCTAAGACTAGCGCCTATCGCTTCTCGTTCTTCCCTCGAACTATTGCAGAGTGGAATGCTCTACCCCAAGAAGTCGCCAGTCTGACCTCGGTCGAATCCTTTGCGTCTGCCGTGCACTCTTTGCAATGAAGCGCGTTAGTTTTAGAGTGTCCAGTTCTCCTGTATTTGCAGTTTGCAGATGTGTGTTTTTTTGTTCTTTTCAATGACGTCAGTGTCCGTCTTTTTGTAATTTTGTATAAGCTGAATTTACTCACGCAGTAGTCTGTATTGCAAGCCATTTCCTTATGCTTTCTTGCCACTCACATTCTTGTTTACCTTGATTTGTAGTGCCGACTTTGACTTTGTCTTTCCTGTACTTACTCACTCCTGCCTGGACTGCCAAGAGGCAGTTGGCAGTATCAAATAAATAAATAAATAAAATAAAATAAACTTCATGGCAATATGCATCCGACCTAGTCAAGCTGTCAAAAATTGGAACACAAGGCCTCCATTGCTTCAGAGGTGTTTTTTGTTAACATTGGAAACTTTCTATGCTGACACTATGCACGAAAGACGTGACACCGAAAGACTAGAAATGAAATAAAAGAGAACAAAACAAGGAAGCATATAACAGTACTTTTGGTTTTGATACCAGAAAGCCCCGCTAGGTTTAACTTTTAAATATTAATGCAGTCTTCCAGTAACGTTTGCTTACTTGTCAATGCCTGCACTTTTTCAGGCGTTGCTGGCACTTTTGCTGAAGCGCCGAGTATAGTCCGGCAGGCCTGGCCGGTAAGGCTGCGCACGGCTGCCTCTTCCGTGCTCCACAGCTGCCTTGCGATTTCCAGGCAGCACTTGCTGTCCGATGTATTACGCATAATCCATGCCAACTTCTCGGGGGGAATGGCCATGGCCTGCACAATGCATGCAACAAAATATTAATGCTACCAATTTCTCCTGAAACAGCATCTCAAAATCAGGCTTCAGGAAAAAAACATGGTATACACTTTATAGCAGGAAGTGTGTCTTCAGTCCTAAGCTTGGCAAACCTTGCTGAGAAAATCTGGTGATGACAAAAGGAACTGTATCATGCTGTGTTAATATTCAACTTCGGTAGGCACATCCATGTGCATTCATATATTTACTAAACTTAAGGCTGCTGAACTACTTTGAAGAAACTATTTCTTGTATGATGAGCAACACAGCTTACTGCTGCAATTTCTTGCAGGTCACTCGCACTTATGTAGTTTCGAAATTAAAATGCATAACTGCAAAGTAATACCCTATAATCTCATGTAAGTGCTGCACCCGTATACGCCGCATCCTGTTTTGGACTAGATTTCTGCATAGGCTGCACCTTCAAAATTTACATCGGAAGTAAAAAATACCTTGCAGCCCTTACACAAGTTTATACGGTACTTTAAATAGAAATGCTTTAGAAGCTATGAATATGCATCCGTTAATTGAAAATAAAATGCATTATTATTCACTTATGTATAGCACGTAAAATACCAACTACTATTCAGGATCACCTGCGCATTGGCTGCCTGCAAATAGCTGGGCGATGGCCCAGATGAAATGCCATCAGGGCTGTGGGACCCGCCACCTACGGATCCATGTTCCTCTGAAAGAATTCAACATGAAGAACATGACTTCATGCACCATTCACACTTCATGAACGCTACATAAACACAGAGATTAGATTAATTTTTGCCTCAGGGAGGGGGGTTGCAGACAAAACCCATTCAGAATGTGTGTGTGATACTCAGTCATGCCACTCCTCCACTTGACAAAATGTTAATACCGTATTTACCCAATTCCAACGCGCCCCCGATTCCAACGCGCACCCAATTTACGGCACCAAAAAAAAAAAAAAAAATTTTCAAGCCCCGATTCTAACGCGCGCCCTATATTGGTAATAAAAAAAAAAAACTACAAGCCCCGCTTCT
This sequence comes from Amblyomma mixtum, assembly GCF_055824585.1. NCBI lineage: Eukaryota > Metazoa > Arthropoda > Arachnida > Ixodida > Ixodidae > Amblyomma > Amblyomma mixtum. The sequence goes on from NC_143014.1 coordinate 46,244,672, forward strand.
AACGTGCATGTGACTTCCACGAATGAAAATAATTTGCAACCGTTTTTATATTTTAAGGGGAGATGCGGGTGAAAAAACCGCGATTTTTTTCGATAAAGTCGATTTTGTATTCCCCCAAGCCTCTTCTTTTATGTGTAAAAAAATCAAAGCCGATAATCAATGGGAAGTTAGTAAAAAATACAATTAAAGCACTCGCCGTGGCTCGCGAAAGTGCGAATTTGACCGAATTTCGGGAACGCGGCATTTCGCTCCACGGCGTCGCCCGCTCTTGAATATTCGCGGGGAAGTAGGCCTACCCATCGTCTACGAGAAGCCACTTCGGCAGCGGCGCATTCTTGATAAAAAATACGAAAAAAAAAGATCGTTTCCCGCCCGAGTCTAGCGTCGCGACTGGCCCTTCAAATCACGTGGTACGATCGGAGCCGTTCCATTGGCTACGAGCATTCCACCGCACGGTCGGACGCAGACGCTCTTTCTTCGTTCTGCCGCCACCGAGACGTGAACCAACGCTTCTGCCCGGGTTTTTCTCCTATCTCCGCTATGGATGTGACTGAGAAACGAGATTTTCGCTCACGCAATTTCCTGACAAAGCATCAGTATAAAGGAAGACGCCCCAAGCGCAAGCGGAGAGCTCCGGTTACGGGAGGTTCGTCTGCTGCTAGGCGTAACTGCGGCAACGGCGATGCTTCTTGCGGAGCATCGATGACTTCGTCAGTGCGTCTGAGCGAAAGATAAAGATCTTCGACTGTAAAAACGGGCGCGGGAGCGCTGTTATCTGTGAGATCGGCATGATGCACGACCTCGTCAGCGGCGCGGCGTGCCCCGCCTGCGGACGATGTAATCTCTGTCAGAGAGTCGGCCGCAAAACAGAAAGGAGTCTCATCGTTTTTGGAACTTTACCGCCGAAATGACGTGTTTCCGATAACCGTTGTTTCATCAACATATTCTTCGATCCGCGTATCTTGATCGTGCAACGGCAGTGATGAGGCGTCCGCCCGCGGCAGTGCACGGGATACCGTCGCCGTGAACGCGGTCCGTGGTCGCTGAGCACGCGACCAATAACAAGCGCCACACCGGTTGAAAACGGCTCCTGCGACGCAGAAAACGACGAGCAAACGTGCTCCCATGTTTCCAGCAGTTAGTGAGCTCCCACATCGTATAATGGCGATGACGATGGGCAGCTATGGGGCAGTTTCGGTTTGCACTCGAATCCAACGCGCATGCGATTTTGAGACGTATTTTCCCCGAAAAAAGGTGCGCGTTGGAATTGGGTAAATACGGTACTTGCATAATCAGCAGGAAACATAGCCTGGTCCGAGCAGCACGAACAAGTATATGAACACAAAGTACAATGCAACACATTCTGTCACTGACTGGGTAGTAACAGCAAAGTAAGGAACTGTCGGTTCGGACAAAAGCCATAACATGCCAGTACTACAGTAAAACCTCAATAATCTCATCCCTGTTGAATTCAGAAAACTGGTATGGTCCTTGATAACACCCATGTCAGGCTTGGCGCCAGAGGCTTGATTCAGGCACTGAACAGCTGATCTAACCAAGCCCAGCTGCACGTTGTTTCGTATAAAGATTCGCATTTCCCACATGATTTGGCATTCTCTGGGTAGTGCATGAACACTCAACTATTCCCCAAAAAAAGTGGTTGAAAACAAGTGCACATTGGTGACACAGGCATGATTCAGCTCCACAAGGTGCCAAGTGCATATGCAAAGTGGCAGGTATGCACCGTCTACAGCTTGAGCGTGTCACTAATAAGAACTGCATGAACCGCGCAAGCATAGTTCATCTTCAAATAGTGAAGCCAGGAGGAGGCAAAGGTGGAATGGTGTGCATGCACAAAGCAGCAGTTTGGAAATTACGAATTTACCGTATTTACTCGCATAATAGGCGCACTTTTTTTCCAGAAAACCCGGCTCAAAATTAGCTGCAGCCATAGCAGTCAGCCTATACGTCATGCCACGGCGTAGTGATTTAGAAATGTCACCTGTTTTCAGTAATTGTCATGCCAAAATGCTTCAAGGGAAGACTGAAACCATGCCTGAAGTCGCCACCAGTAAGTTATTGGACTAGGATGCTGCCAAAAAGCACGCTCATTGGTTTGGCAGTTTGCTTCTTGGGCTCGGAAGGCAGGAAATTTAAGGGGGGACATGGGTCTTAGAAATTTTTTTTTATTTACAGACCAAATGCAATGAAACTGCACAGCCTTATTCAGTTTTTTTCTGCTGATTTCAAATATACAATTTGTATATTTCTAGGCCAATTAGTTCCTGAGATATTAATATATATCATGCCATTGTCTGCTGAAACAATAGGAAAAAAATGGGCTACCAGAAATTTAATTTTAATATGTGGGTAGATACTACAATGTGTGAGGAATGCAACGCTGGAAGCAGTTTTCAGTTTTTTGTCCATGTGGACAAATGGGCTTATAGTTAGTTTCATGTGTGTCGTGTGTTTTCTGGCACTGTATGTCTGGTTAACTCACTTGAAAACTAACTACTAAGCCCATTTGTCCACACGGACAAAGAACTGAAAACTGCTTTCAGCGTTGCATTCCTCACACATTGTAGTGTCTACCCACATATTAAAATTAAATTTCTGGTGGCCCATTTTTTTTCTATTGTTTCAGCAGACAATGGCATGATATATATTAATATCTCAGGAACTAAATGGCCTAGAAATAAACAAATTGCATATTTGAAATCATCAGAAAAAACTGAATAAGTCTGCAGTTTCATTGCATTTGGTCTGTAAATAAAAAAAAAATTTCTAAGACACATGTCCCCCCTTAAGTAAAGTAGGTGCGGCCGTTCTGGCAACTTTCACTTTTCAGCCTAAACGTTTTGTTGCACAACCTCTCAAACTCGCAAGTGTGAATTTGCAAATCCCCTCTCTTCAGGTGTGATGAAGAGTGGCGCCTCTTCGGTACTGAAGACAAAGAAGAGACCTTCCAATAAGTTCGGGCTTTAGAACAGTAGGTGTTGGCCGTTGCCTTCAGGGAAAAAAGTTAATGCAGTGAAAACAGGTGCTTTGTGCTGCAGCATGACACAAAAAAATTAAGAAAAGTATCATGTTCCCAAAGTCTTTTCACCATTGTGCTCGCCATCACTATATATATTTTTGGCAAACTTCTAACATAAAAATGTGTTTGCGAGATGTTTGAATTGGCATACACTGTCTATTGAAAAAATATGGTCGATATGGCATTATTTTTCAAATGTCCGTCATGATGTTTAAGGGGGGACAATGGTCTTGAAAAAAAAATTTTTATTAATGAAGTTACAGTTACGAAATCTTCCAAGGAATATGTATTTTTGTGTGCTGGTTCTAAATATGTCATTTAATTTCATGTAAAACAATTCTTTGAGCACTTATGCACTTTTTATGCTAATATTTTGCGGAGAGTTTTGAAGAAAATTTGCTGCGGGAAACTCGCTGAAATGTGTGCCATTGGGTTCTCTTGATGCCAAGGAATACAATAAGGGTGAAATTGTCTTCCTGCCTATCATAGAACTTAAGTTATAGAGTTTTCAAGTTGTCGCTTCAGAAATGAGAAGGAAAGTGTGTATTCCTGTTTCTGAAGTGGCAGCTTCAGTACCCTATTACTCAAGTTCTATGAGAGCCAGGATGATAATTTTACCCTTACTGTATTCCTTGGTGTGAAGAGAACCCAATGGCATGCATTTCAGCGAGTTTCCTGCAGCAAATTTTCTTCAAAACTCTCCGCAAGATACTTGCATAAAAAGTGCATAAGTGCTCAAGGAAATGTTTTACATGAAATTAAATGACATATCTAGAATCAGCGCACAAAAATACACGTGCCCTGAAAATTTCATAACTATGACTAAATTAATAAAATTTTCTTTTCAAGACCAGTGTCCCCCCTTAAGTGATGACATTGGAGTACACATGTAAATACAGGCTGAACTTAGCAAAAGCTGACCTTGGAGCATGACTGAACAAATAAAGTGTAACTCACGAACAGAATCTTCGAGCACTGCTCCATCAACATCTTCGGCAGGAAAAGCTGCCTTTTCTGTGATCAAGGAAACCAAATGGTGAATCAGTCAACTGATAAACTGGACTATTTTAACTGTTAGAAACAACTCAGTCACAGGGGCAATCCTCCTAGCAAACCAAGGTGGCTCGCCTCCATCCAAGAGGTTCATTTATATAAATACTGCTTAAATAATTTTCAAAACAAATCAACTGCACACTGTTCCTTACATAACTATAAATAAGTGTACGACTTTTGAAAATTTTAATGGTACATGTTAAAAATAATTTAGTAGATTCCTCACCAAGTCCGTTAACGTTACATGAGTGCTGCTTGCATCCCTGCTGATGAAACGAAATAAGTGCTTTTTTTTACTTTACCATTTATATTACTTTTCAACATTTTACTGCTGTACATGCAGGTAATAAAGTTTGAAATGTTTTGTCTTTCAGTACTGAGTATGCTGGTTGTTAATAATGAAGATATCAGAAAGGTCCTACTGTTGCATGCTGGCCACTTATATATGTCAAAGAAAATTTTAGCCCAGTCTTACAACGATGACAAGCTTCTGCAATGCAGCAGGATGGTGAATCAGAGGTTTCAATTATGCACTACCCTGCTAACCACCTACTGCAATGCAAGGGCACACCTCTCACATGCGCAGGACTACTACGAGCCAGCTTGTTTGGCAACATTTAACTACGTTTCATCCTCAGAAGTGCCTTTGTTTACCTAATGGCCTTGAACTGCGGTGCAGGTGGGCACAGTGCAAAGATATGATACATGGCTAAAAGCAGCTTGTTTTTATTGAAATCGGTGGCAATGAGAGTAGTTGGAATTGCAGATCTGCAACCTCAGCATGGCATCCAACTAGTGGAACATGCAGTATTTTAGGTGGAAAACAGTGTACTTCATGAATGAAATTTAAGGACTGCATGCGACTAAAAGATGATGTTGGGAACAAACTGCAAGAATGAACATCAGTGTGTTTGTAATCTAGGCTTCAACAGCATTTCGGTGGGAAAAAGTAAATGTAATCAGAGCAGTACACAAACTGTGAACTATAACATTATGATCAAACAAGCCTGGTTGTTATGTATGCATGTGGCAGGGTACCGCGATTGAAGTGAACAAAAAATAAATACTGGTTTGGTTTGGTTTTTATGGGGTTTAACGTCCCAAAGCGACTGAGGCTATGAGGGACGCCGTAGTGAAGGGCTCTGGAAATTTCGACCACCTGGGGTTCCTTAACGTGCACTGACATGGCACAGCACACACTAAAATTGCCATGAATGCGAACCACAAGCAAGCTCTGTGAAAGTATCTGGCAGGTAATTTTGCGTTTGGAAAAATGAAGCAATTAGTCTTTTAAGAATGGGACACTGGCAACAAAAGTCAACCTTCAGCACACACCTGTTTCAGTTTGTGGCACCATTTCTGTGGATCTTGTGCCCTCTGCCACATGTGACAATGGGTCTGCTGCAGCATCAGGTGGCCCTGACAGAGATAATGTGCAAAAAAAAACCTCAATACATGTCACGATAGCATACCATTGCAGTAATTTAAGATACCTGAAAAACAAAAACCAATTACCTGCACTAATCGGTGCTGGCATAATGAATTCAGCAATCACTTCGCCCCTCTGGCAGTCTCTGCGAGCTATTTCTGCAGTTTCGAAACAACAAAAAAACAAATAACGTTACATGCACTCAAAACAAAATTAAACAACTGACAGCTCTCACCAAGTAATGAACAAGACCCGATTCACTGATAATGCACAAGCAACAGTAAACAGAACGTGACTGCAACACAAAGGAGGCAAACTGCGGCTACAGTCAACATAACTAAGCAGCAGCCAACATAACAGGACCTGCAGCAGTCTCGCAGTCTGGCTGCGGGCAGAGCAATGTGAAGATGATGGTGCCTATTAGTCCCTGTGGACAAAGGTGCACTGTGTCACTATAATGTGGCAAGGACATCGGCTAAATGCTGCTTGACTTTTCAGCTGCAGGCTACTGACAAAGCTTTCCTCAGACGATCAGTGCTATTGTCGTAGTGGGACTAGGGCACAGACAATGCAGACATCGCGTTGGCAGACTGCAGAGTGAGATTAGCCAAAACCAGCCAAATGGTTTTAAGTATACCATGTAATTTTTGGTAGCTTGCTTTCTTTTTTATAATGATAATGATACACAAACATGTTAGTATACACAGATAACCACATAGTATTCCCCTAGAACTGCTTAATAATTTATAACTGAACTTCTCACATGCTATTTCAGTTTCAACGTTGAATGATGTCACCATAGGCCACGTGCAGCATGAAAAAACTGTGATAAAATCATTGTTTCATCATTTCAGTTCACTACAACGCTAAAGACAGCCTGCCTCAAGATTTGTAATGAGAACATATGAAAGAGCAGCGATTATATTGCAATTTTTTCATGCCTCACGTGACCTATACTGACCTCTGAAGTTACAGCACTGTAGGAACTTAAATTGGAACTGCATGAGAGAAGAAACTGAATAGTAAATTGTTTAGCGGACTCAGGTAAACACTACGTGGTGATCAATGCACAGTAATGTGACAAGGAATGCAATAAGGGTAAAATTGTCTTCCTGCCTATCACAGAACTTAAGTTATAGAGTTTTGAAGTTGTCGCTTCAGAAATGAGAAGGAAAGTGTGTAGTATTCCTGTTTCTGAAGTGGCAGCTTCAGTACCCTATTACTCAAGTCCTTTGAGAGCCAGGATGATAATTTTACCCTTATTGTATTCCTTGGTCTCAAGAGAAGCCAATGGCATGCATTTCAGCGAGTTTCCTGCAGCAAATTTTCTTCAAAACTCTCCGCAAGATACTTGCATAAAAAGTGCATAAGTGCTCAAGGAAATGTTTTACATGAAATTAAATGACATATCTAGAATCAGCGCACAAAAATACACGTGCCCTGAAAATTTCATAACTATGACTAAATTAATAAAATTTTCTTTTCAAGACCACTGTCCCCCCTTAAGAAGTCGGCACCGTCCCTCGCATGCTTAGGTTTTCTAAGCGTATATGCTTATTGGCCAAGTCTGCTGGCATTTTGAGAGGCGCTGGCATGCACAGTATGTGTGTGACGGCAGACAACATAGCAGTCTATGTGCCATAACTTCTGAGGCCCATGTGTTAGGGTTGCTGCTCTTCCATGGTTCCGACGTCACAGCACAGCTCAAAGTTCAGCAACTGAAACTAAAATTGCTCAATAGATTTTAAATAATGCAGTTATAAATTACTTACTGCACATGTATGAATCCTAGAGCATGTATCATACATACTGGAGCAATACGCAATGTTTGAAAGAAAGAAAGCTGAAACCAAAAACTCTGGTCCACCCTTTCAGCTATATATATGCCGTCACATTCTAACCTTAAATCCATTTGAAAGCCTGCTTAAACAGCCAGTTTGCCAGAGCCAACAGTTTCTGCCTTACGGACATTAATGACTATTCAGTTATTACTACATCTTGAAGTACTAGCAGTAAGTGGGATGCTTGCACAACGCACTAAAGCAACACTGAAGAAAATAAAACAAAGGAGGTTAGATGCTGCTTTCATGCTCCACTTCAATATACCAATATGAGTACATGTCTGAGAGGCACACCACAGAAGATATATAACAGCTTGCCGAAGTACTCAAAGCCTCAATACAAAATACTGGCTCCCAGACAAATAAATAATATTGTGCTTACCTATTTTGTCAAGAAGCACATCTGTAAGGCGACTGTTCCTGAGCTGGAGCTCATCATTCTCTTCCTTGAGCCGCCTTACCTCTTCCTCTTTCAGTGAAAGAGCGCTTTGAAGTTTAAAAATCACATCAGCATCTGTGTTGGCTGGTTCATCGAGCTAAAAAGGAATGTATACTACAATGAAATCAAAATACATACAGAAATATACAAATAGCGAGGCCCTACCCATCTTTAATGCATTCAAAAAATAAGGCAAAAACCTCCTTTGCGCACATCAGTTCCACGAATGCCTGCAAGCAGCACATTAATCACTAGATGTAGTGCACAGTGGCAAGGCTGAGCAATTGAGAACAGCGTCATTGATACTAGGGGCCACCACTCCTTTTGCGCTTACCGCAAACTTTACCAATACACAAACGTCACGTTTGTAAACAAAAGCAGTGCTGCGCCCAGCAGAGACGCTGAGTGTAAACAAAAATGCAGCGGTGCCTTTGAAACCAGCTCACTTGAGCAAATATTTTAACGCATGCGCTTTGCTTGTAGTTAGAGGCATTTATGTTTATGGCTGGAGAATAAATTTGCACTTTTTCAACTTGTTTGCCAGATCAAATTACTAAACAGGGCACTGCATCGCCTTCCTTCTGAGCTGCTACTTGGAAACAAGTAACAGCATAGCTTTGGCGGGTGGCTATATTGACTGCTTAAATGAAACTGAGAAAGCACAAGGTAAAGAGAAAAACTAATTGACCAGTTCTCAACTTCCAGGCCGATACAGCATACTCGATTGGTACTGCATGAACGACGACGCTAACCAGCCGCTTTCACATGACGAACCTCATAACATGCTTCCCATTTTTTTAGAGCCACTTCACTACGCAGAACAAGGAAAATTACTAGACACCTAAGTCATACAGTAACTATGACTAAAGCAACTGCGATCTCTGTGTTCTTTGGATATTTGGCTTTTTTTTTTTGCCGAACCACAACCAAGTGAGGAGTCAAGTGACACAAGCAAAACAGTTCACGTGACAGCGCTGCTCGTTGCTTGCCATCATCACTCAGGCCTTCGCGTAAAAGGTAGTACAAAAGGAGCGAAACCTTAAAAAAGAAAAATGGGCAAAATGGGCTGCGACAGAATAAGCAACGTCACGGCCTGAGCTAAGTTTCCCTTCCTCTGCAAACAAATTTAGCAAAGTCGGCAATGCTCTCCATGACAATGGGAAACAAACTGAAGAAACACAAACCTCACAGTTTTCTTCGTCTTCATCGTACTGGCTAATTATGCTCTCATGCAGAGCTGCAGATGCTGCCATTTTTCTTTTTTTCGTCTCTCTAGTTGACGGCAGATTCTGCAAAGCAAGTATCACATGCTGGTAAATTATGACCCACCTAGTGAAGTGGTTCACTCTGATCAGTGTCTAAACTCATTGTTTTCATTCATGTGTTGACATATTATTAAGTTCATACCACAAGAAGAAAAGCACTTGTGATATGCTGCACACCTTATTAAATGGCAGTGAAAGAAGCTGAAGGAGAAAAGAAGAGAAAAAAAAATCAATCAGACAAGTGGCCAGGTCAACTTACGTACTAAGCCTGGCCAGCCCGTTTCCACATTTATAATTTTCTTCACGATCATTGTCTGAAGCCTGAAACCTCGGTGCTAGCGCAACTAATTTACATCTGGCCTAACAATGCCAAATAGACCATCACTTTTTTTTAATACACACAAACTAACTTAATGTGTAACAAATACAAATGAGCAAAACCTCGTACCATGAACATTAATGCAAATTTTTTCATGCAACAAAGAGAATGCTGCAAGTGTCCAATAATTTGATTGTTTTCGCGAATATCCCCCGTACCAGTTTTTTTTCTTACAAACTTAAAGGCCGCAACATTTAAAAATTGATACATGCCTGTGCTCCTGCGTCATGATGTTAGCACACTCAAACATGCTCCGAATGAACAAACTCTGTTAGGGAAAGCCAGGGTGAATTAACAGGCCACTGGTCACAGCAATCATTTTTGGATGGGTGCAGCCACTTTGCTTAGAGTTATGCTGCAGCAGGAGCGTAAGCCTTTTATCATGCGTGCGCAATCCTCCTGTCCAGGAGCAGAGTTGAAAATTTTGGCAGCTTTTTTGCTCTTCACCATCAACATGATATTACTTTTATGATCCACAAACACAGCAAATACATTATCATGCGAGGAGATAAGGCCAAGTTGGTCAGAGCAACAAGGGTGCGTGGCAACAGGACAGTCTGGCTTTGGGAAGCAACTTCCCCTTTTCACCTCCTCCCATGTCATCCTGTGCAATTTATCAATGCTACAGAGACAACACGAAATTATCCATGTATCAGAAGCAAACAGCCAAAACTGAACACTAACCCTTTTCTTGCATGGCGCACCAGGGGTAGGATTCAATAGCCTCGGGAAAGGCTCTCTGGCAGACTTCAGCTTCTGCCTCATGGAGTCCACAGTGTCTAAAAGTTGGATAACATTAGGATGGCCACACATACAAATGCACCTTCCCTGTTACATAAGAAAAACCATGGAATGGTCAACAGAAATTCACAGATAAAATTGTACCTTTGTGGTAGTTTTTTTAAAGGGGTGCAGACATAAATTCACAGATAAAATTGTAGCTTTGTGGTAGTTTTTTAAAGGGGTGCAGACAGATAGTTTTGGGGTGTCTGTTTTTTTGCTTTCAAAGAAGAGGTGTATGGGCCTGCTAATTATGAAAATAAGCTCAGAACTCCGAAGCGCAGCGTTAACAGCTATTTACAAACAATTCTGTACCAGCAGTTTGGGTATGAACCAGCGCCCGCGCTGAAGTGCACCTTGATGTCACATTCGACCAGCCAACCAGAACTACCACATTCCTAGCACCGTCAGCGTTACCGGCAAGTACTGGTTGTTACTGTGATCAACCAATGGGCTCAATGACGTCACAATAATTGGGGCAAATGCACTTTGACGTCACCCGATCCAGATCGGAATGCCAAGTGGCTCCTCAGGCAACATTCATATTAATTTAAAATATGTTCCATCCACCCAAAGCCTGCAACTTCAACTTGATAGAAGGCATCTTCTTACGTCAATAAAACAGATCACTGTTCGCTTACGTTCGAAATTTTGTGTCTGTATCCTTTTAACTGCACTTCCTATAATTCCTACTCACGTACCCCATTCATCAGACGCAAAAAAAAAAAAAAATACCTATGCACACCGCCTACGGCCCAAACAAACAACTGCGTGCTTTAAAACATACGGCTATTACCAAACTCCCATAAAAAAAAAAATATTTACTCACCAGCAAGCGCAAGGACAAAGGCCGGGTAGTAGCCCTCTACTGCGCCGTCTTCACTAGCCCAAAAGGCTTGCACTTTTTTAGCAGCGTCGAAGTCCAGCTCGTTCAACGGATCGAAGTTTTTTATAAGCCGAACCGGCAGTATCGCCCGATAATGGTCCTGGTATTTCACGCAAGCAAGCATGATGCTCTATTTAGCTGATTAAAGAAACGGAGAACGATACACACAGATGCAAAAACGTGCGACAACAAATGGCTAGCTAGACCGGATTACGACTTCGGCTAGAGACGACACCGACAGTGTCGTTAGTTTCGGTTTCGAGTCGTGGAATTTTGCTCTATCGTGTAAATATGTATACATTTTCCTACTTCAATTAAAGTGGCATAAGGTCTGTCCGTGAAGAAAAAGGAACGCAACATGTCAGGTGGAAAGTTTGGCTAGTTGACGGTGAATTATGCTGACATACATTTTCAGCACATGTAGAATGGAAACGTAGCATTACTTTGTTATTCTTCCCTTCAGTGTCTTCTTCAGAAGCAGTACATTTTTTGCATTGATATGTGCTTTCAGGTGCTACCTTTAGAGGGGCAATAACTTTCGAATGATGCAAACGCTGCTTGCTGATGAAACCTTTCGGTGCACATATCATGACGGTTTTGAAGCAACTCGATCTGTACTCAGCAGTTAGCATGCATGTGGGGCGACAGTGGTGCGACAAGTGGGACAAGCTAGAAATAACAAAAGTACTGAATGGCTAAAGGGTGCGAATACAGATACATATATACGAGAAGCTTTCAGAACCACCGGGCATCCTCATTACAAGTACACGCGTGCATGCGAGCTGGCTCATTGCAACCTCGGTCCAGAGACAAAAGAACTAGGGAGATATATGAGAAGCACGTTTCGTTGCTCAGCGAAGACTAAAATGTATAAACGCCCCGTCTATAGCTATGGGATAACTTCAATCAATCATATACAGTAATCGTCGAAAAAGTGGCCCCAATGGATTTTCTTCAATGAGGCTGCAGCGTCCGCGGAGTGCTACGTATGGTTCGGATGCGTAACGCTCGGCTCTACATGTACTTTTGACAAAGGCTGCACGTCCCGTCTCACAAGAATAATAATAAAAAAAACGGATACCCGTTACTCCATTTCAATATCCACTGTACGTATAAGCTGTGGCGAGTCAATCCTCACGTATTCATTGTGCGGATACTTGGCACTCTTCTGAAATAATATATATATAAATGATATGTTTTTTCGTGTTTCAAGATGTGATAGTGTACTTGGTCTTTGCATAGTGTGTCTGATGTCTCATGCACGATATGCGGGTGCGCCACGCAAAGCTGGCGCATGAATGAGCTCTGATCAAACAATCAGCTTTCACTGCTTTCACCCCTCCGCACAAGATAGCAAGAGCTTCTTTCGCCTTCCTTGCTATAGCAATAATTATTGCCCCTCTGTCGCCACGAAGGTGCATTTTAACGAAACTTGCAGAAATGACCGACCATGCACATTTTTTTCTTTAGAAATAAACAAAATAAGTTATTTTCTTGTTTATTGCTATTAACACCCTGCTTCAGGAAAAAGATCAACAACATTTGTCTTTGCATTCCTGCATACAGCTCTATATCGGTCCTTTATTGCTTCTTTCCTTGGATGCTTCTTTCCATGCTTCTTTCGAACGTCGCATGTGCTTGTTCGAGTCGTCGCCGATCCTGAATCTTATCCTGCTGCATCGGATATTTTAGTACGGATATCTAGAGAAGCTCGAGTCGTCGCCGATCCTGTATCTTATCCTGCTGCATCGGATATTTTAGTTTAAACGCATGTGCGGAGTGCTGCGCGTCTGATGATGTCAGACCCGCCGGACCGTCAGCCGGAAAACAGGCGCAAACGGTACCTCGAGCGCGACAGCTATTTCAATTTGCCGCCGTCGACTTTCTACCGACGCGGAAAGGTTTATGCCTCCCCTGGAGCCGCCGGCACTGCGTCTGCATTGCCTGGAAGCGATGTGCGCGTAGCTGGCCCGCATGATCCGCCGGGAACATTCGTGCAGCACGACGTGGGTGCTGCGCCGGACAGTGCCAGCGACGACGCGGTCGACGCGACTGCAGGCAGCTATGCTTCGTTTGACGAGTCCGGTGACTGCAGTGAAAGTAACTCTGGTTACTATGATCTCGATGACAGCCACGACGACGATGGTGACGACGAAGACGACGACGATGGTGACGACGAAGAAAATTGCCCGCCTCCGCAGTGGTTTGAGCAGGCGGACGATGAGAGGCTGCCAAATTCGCCGGTTACAAAGACTGGTGCGATTGCTGCTGTTATGGCATTCGCCATCTCGCACGGGCTGACGTGGAGCGCCCTTGGCGATCTGTCCAAGTTGATAAACTTTTTGTTTGGGACAAACGTATTGCCTCAGAGCAAGTACGCTTTTCGGAAGCTGTGGTCCCAGCAAAAGCAAGAAATTGCACAGTACCACTATGTCTGCGAGCCCTGTGGTACCGTAATGCAACAGCAGCAGAACTCTGCGCAGTGCCCTACCTGCATGCAGGTTGAAAGCCTTCAACTGCTCAGAGTGCGTGGGCTTTTCTTCATCACGATGGATATTGAGGAACAGCTGCGATTCTTGATTGAGAGAAACAAAGCAGATCTGCACACAAATTTAAGAAGGCTTGAAGGACAGCGAGGCAAGGAAACTGAAGAGCCGTCAGCCCAGGTCACAGATATCACAGATGCTGAGAGCTACAAACTGCTGCGGCGTTCAAGGCGGCTGGGCAGAGACGACGTCACGTTAACCATAAATACGGACGGAAGTCCTGTATGGAAGTCCTCGAAAACATCAGTTTGGCCACTTCAGTTCATCATTAATGAATTGCCACCACAGCTGAGATTTAAACAACCAGTTGTGGCAGGACTTTGGTTCGGTCGAACACACCCAAACATGCAGCTTTTCCTGGAGAAGTTTGTGTCTGAATTCAACAAGGCAAAGGCTGTGAAATGGACATACGATTCTCAAGAGCACATGTCAAAGCCTTTCGTGCTGTGCTGTTCAGTGGATACGCCAGCAAGGGCAGCTGTGCTCAACATGGTGAATTTCAATGGATATTTTGGGTGTCCGTGGTGCTTGATCCCTGGTACATATGCTGAAGGTAAGGAAGAGCTTTGTGTTCTTGCTTTGCTTTTACAATTTTGGCTTACAGTATTTGAAATAAGAATTGCACCGTGCAGCTATAGCTTATTATGCACATATTCAAATACACTGCTAGGATTTTGTGAGTGGTGGGCATGATGACATTAATCACTTTATGCTCTGCATATAAACTTGTATAATTCAGTGTCGAAATGCTCAAATTTGTCTGCAGAACCATTTCAAAGCAGGCATGCGAAATGAACTAAAAAAAATCGTTTTTGTGATGAATGCCACTGCATTTTATGGTAGCTATGGTGAGACAGGTCAGTGTACATTTTCTTGTGTATGTCTTGCAAGGATGAGTGCTTTAAAATGCTTAAATTGTGTTTTCTTTATACAATGAGTTCTTATGACATTATGACAAGAGTGAGTAAAAAGCAGTGTAATTGATACCCTGAGGCTTTTATGGTGTCACACTGTAAGTACGCCGCCGCGGTGGCTCAGTGGCTATGGTGCTCGGCTGCTGACCCAAAGGACGCGGGTTCGATCCCGGCCGCGGCGGCTGGAATTTCTTTGGAGGAGAAATTCTAGAGGCCCGTGTACTGTGCGATGTCAGTGCACGTTAAAGAACCCCAGGTGGTCGAAATTTCCGGAGCCCTCCACTACGGCGTCTCTCATAGCCTTAGTCGCTTTGGGACGTTAAACCCCATAAACCAAACCAAACACTGTAAGTACGAAGTTTTGACAAATCAATAATTAAGCATCTGGAGAATGGAAATTTTTTTGTGCAATTGGGCATCTTCTGCAAAAAGATTGCCTAATTTTAACATTTTTTCTTCCTTTCGGTAATAATTTGTGCCTGTACAGGTTAATGCGATCCTTAAGTATTTGCACTTTGTACAAGCATAAATATTTTTTACATTTGCTTCTTGTGTTATGATTTGTTTTAAGGGAGTATGCGGTATGTTTCACAAGACCCACCAGAAGCCAGGACATCCAAGATGAATGTGAAAGACATGAAGGATGCTGTCAAATATGACGACACTATCAATGGCTTCAAAGGGCCATCTGCTCTAATGAACTTGCGAGGTAAGCTTTCATTTTGTTGTTCAGTTGCATTATTCTATGAAGTATTATCTCTGCATTTCTTGACTGTCTCAGAATTAGTTGTAATTATTACTGCTCATATGTGTAGCATGTTGCAAAACTTGAGCCTATAGTCACTGGCTGTGGCTAACCACTCATGAACAGTTATCTGTGTAACTATGATTGGCAGGTAATGAGTAATACTAAACTATTTAACATGCCCGAGGAAGGTACTAAGTATGATTTTGGCTTATCTGTGTATGGCTGATAAAAGATGTGTGTTAGGGCTTGTTTTCCACTTTACCAATGAGTGATACAAAATGATTGCTTTGTTTGGATGGAGCAAGTGAGGTTATTCGTGAGATTACAAGTGTGATTAAAAAACAATTATTTTCAGTCTCAATTCATGTGTGTGAACTTGCAGCAAGTGCAACATACGGTGACACTAAGATGCAAAGTGAATGCTTATTTCTTCCATTTCTTCCCAGGGCTCCTCCCAATGCACGTACATGTTTGAAATCTTAGAAATAACCACCCTCACTGACCGTTATAAATATAGGCGTTGTTTTACTGACAGACCTGTTGTGGATATCTTTTTGTAATGTGGGATATTACTATTGATGCCGGCACTTTACAGAAATTGAAATTAAGTGGCATTCTTGCTGTGTGAGATGTAGTACAAGGCTGACACATACTTGTGCCAATATTGCTGTGTTGGTATGCTGTGAACACTTGCTGTTCAATGATAGAATGAAGTTAATACATGTTTCTGCATGATTTTGAGCTGAAGTACATGCAGGCAGAGCAGTGATACTCAAGAGTGGAAGAATGTGGTAGTTGTGACATTACACGTGTGCATGGCCTTATATGCGATGCCACTTCTGATCCAGATTTTGCATTGTATGCATCTGGGCAATAATGGTACTAATTGTCTTTCTTTTGGATTGGTTTAGTGTGTTGCATCTGACTGGGAAAGAGGCAGGGTTTGAGAAAAAGTTGTGCAGCTCTTCAATTCACCTGAATGTACCAAAGCAAGCTTTGTCTTGAATAAGAATTAACTGATTATGCAGCTTTTGTTTCTGTGCCACAGAGGAATGCCGTATAGCTGTGCTGTAGTCCTCAGCATTGTTGTCATAGGTTACTTAAAGGTGCACTTAAGAGGATTCTGAGCTCATTTTACCGTGGGAACTCGATCTGCACGCTCTGAGCATTCTTGGAAACGTCAATTATTGTCCTGTGCTGCTGACTTCTCTATTTAATCGAAATAAATGTCCCAGCTCTCGCCTTTTTTTTTATTCACCTCCAAAAAGAGGAGGAGTCAGCCAACGCATGGAGTGCCTTTCAACCAGCTGCGTGGCGGCTTGCTGCTCTGCCATTGGCAGAGTGATACGTAGCGATCAGCAAAAGGAAAGATTCCATGCGTATTTTTATTTCATGGGCCTAATTTGCAATGTAGTCTGAGACTGAAACTATTCGTGGCAAGCTAACAAAATAAAAGTAAAAGCTAAGCAGCCGTGTGACTGGCTGATAAGGGACTCCACGTGTTGGCTGACTCCTCTTTTCGGAGGTGAGTTAAAAAAAAAAGGCAGGACCCGGGACGTTTCATTAAATTTAATAGGGAAATCGGACACACACGACAGTAATTCAAAGTTTATAAGAATTCTTGGAGAGTGTAGATAGAGTTCCCGTGTTAAAAAGATGATTTCGGTTCCTCTTTAGTGCAATTTTAAGGAAATCAACAACGTAGTATTGGTCAGTCTAGCATAATACTTAGTTCTCATAAAATAAAGATTTTGAATTATTGGCATTGACTTCAAGCTCTGTAGAAGGTCCACAGTGCTAAGATTTATCTTTCAGGGTATTTTAGCACCCTTTAATCATGGCCAGCATTTCAGGGTAGCTACTACTGTGCTTCATGCCCTGCGGTGACATGTGGTTACACCACAATAAATTGTAACGGTGGAGTGAGGCGAAGGTTGTGCAGGTGCACATGTCTTTTTGTGCAGTTTAATATAAAACGTACGTTTTTTCCATAGGTCTTGACCTTGTCAATGGGATTAGTGTGGAGTACATGCATAGTGTTCTGCAAGGCGTTGTGAAACAGCTGACTGACACAATCATGTCTACTTCGAACTGTGCTCAGCGCTTCTACATTGGTAATGTACTGCTTTTAAATATTGCATGCTCTGCATGGAATAGGTAGTAGTGTAATTAAGTTAGTGTGGTCATCATCATCATCAGCCTGACTACGCCCACTGCAGGGCAAAGGCCTCTCCCATGTCTCTCTCCAATTAACCCTGTCCTTCGCCAGCCGCGGCCACCATATTCCCGCAAATTTCTTAATCTCATCCGCCCACCTAATTTTCTGCTGCCCCTGCTACGTTTGCCTTCTCTTGGAGTCCACTCCGTTACCCTTAAGGACCAGCGGTTATATTGCCTTCGCATTACATGCCCTGCCCAAGCCCATTTCTTCCTCTTGATTTCAACTAGGATATCATTAACACGCGCTTGTTCTCTCACCCACTCTGCCCGCTTCCAATCTCTTAACGTTACACCTATCATTTTTCTTTCCATAGCTCGCTGCGTTGTCCTTAACTTAAGCTGAGCCCTCTTTGTTAGCCTCCACGTTCCTGCCCCGTAGGTGAGTACCGGTAAGAAACATCTGTTGTATACTTTTCTCTTGAGGGATATTGGTAAACTGCCATTCATGATCTGAGAGAACCTGCTGAGATAACTTGCCATATGCGCTCCACCCCATTCTTATTCTTCTAGTTATTTCCCTCTCATGATCCGGATCTGCGGTCACTACCTACCCTAAGTAGACATATTCTCTTACTACTTCCAGCACCTGGCTACTAACTGCGAACTGCTGTTCCCTTGCTAGGCTGTTGAACATTACTTTGGCTTTCTGCATGTTAATTTTTAGCCCCACCGTTCTGCTCTGCCTGTCTAATTCATTGAACATGCTTTGCAGTTCATGTCCTGAGTGACTTAGCAAGGCAATGTCATCAGCGAATCGCAAATTACTTAGGTATTCTCCAGTAACTCTTATCCCCAACTGTTCCCATTTCAGGCCCCGGAATACCTCCTGTAAACAGGCAGTGAATAGCATAGGCGAGATCGTGTCTCTCTGCCTGTCAAGGAAACTAAACTAAAAGGAGTTGCAGATAGCTTGGTTATACTTCGTTTGTGCGCATGGCATTATTGAATATATGTTTATAACGTGGTTATCAAAGGCTAGCAGTGCACACAACTTATACTAAAGGAGACTGGAGCTTTTTGTGACATTTTTCGGTACGCTGTCTTGATTTGTTATTGTACAGTGGAATCTTGCTAATTCGGGCTTTTCTTTTACTCAAAATGCCACCTCAGTCTTATCAATACCACGCTTATTTCAGTGGGAGAATGCTCGCAGAAATGAGAATGCACAAGCATAATTGCAGCTGATTCAATCTGGCAGCACAGCTGGCCTGCTACGGCTAGTGAAGCACAACAGTGCAGTGGCTTGCCTTTAGCCAAACACCAAGAATATGTGCGCCAGTAACTGTGGCAGCCAGTCATACTGAGTGCCATAAGTTCACCGTTATCAATGTGCTGGTGGTGCTGCATGCATGCACAGCTTGCCATTATCTGCCATGCTCATCTGCTATCAGCTCATGCTGCTTACCACCAAAGTGCTGGTGGTGCTGCATGTACGCACAGCTTGTCATTAACTGCCATGCCCATCTGCTATCAGCACATGCTGCTTATCACCAGCTCTGTTCCAGCTGTGCATGTGTTATACATGCTGCTTTTTCACCTTTATTGAAAGTCATGGTAGTGTTCGTTGCTCAGCTTTCTTTGCACAATAGTTGCTGCAGCACTGCTCTGGTATACATTTACAGCCATGGGAGAATGGCTGACAAGATGTATCGATGTGTTACTGGCACTGACAGGTGCCTTGCTACCACTTGCTCTTATTGATGAGAGGACATGTACACACGAAACTGCCAGACTTGTTGAGACATGTCTGCAGTGTGGTTATTCACACAGTGTAGTCAATCACCTCTCGTTACTGGTCAGGCTTGCTTTAGTACGAACTTTATAATTCAAAGAAATTGTCACTTCCCTTCAGGTTTCAGTTATCCAGATTAAGCTGTAGAGCTTTTGAGTAAATTATGTCATATCTACTGTGTTCAGCTGTTCATAGTGAAGAATGGGGGATTTTCTTTAGTGGCATTTGTAGTGGTTGAAATTCTTACTGCCGTTCACTTCGGTTCCTACATGTGCCTCTGGAAGGGACATGGCTAAGGTCCTAAGCTTAGCCAGGGGGCAGGAACACTATGTTGATATCACTATACGTGGGTATGAAGCATTAGCATATTAGGGTATGAAGCATTAGCATATATGCATACTGAACCATGGACACAGAACGGCAACTTTACCAAGCTCTTGACATGGAAAGCAGCAGCTAAGGTGCATCTTGCTTTTGTGCAAAAGACTACCTTAACACCTGTCTGCCCTCATTGGAGGCTAACTTATACTTTACCTTGACGTGTATTTTACATTGCCAAATATTGCATAGATGAGCACAAGGCATGAGAATGAATAGATATGTTCATTTACTTATGCATTAATTACTGCTTTTAAGTGGGAAGAATAGAGAACTTGTAATAAAAGAGGCCGAATACCTGCGAATAGAATGAAATGTTGTGGTATTTTCATCTCTTAGGTGCCCCATCAGCAGTGTCAAGAATAGATTCTAGACTGCTGGCTATAAAACCTCCACACTGCATCACGAGATTGCCACGAGCCATCACAGAGCGGTCTCACTGGAAGGCGTCGGAGTGGAGGCATTGGATTTTATTTTATGCCCTGCCTTGCCTGGAAGGCATTCTTCAGGCTGAATACTGGAGGCACCTTGCCAAACTTTCAGAGGCCCTGCACATCCTTCTACGGGAAGACATCACCTTCTCAGAAATTGACAAAGCAGGTGAGGTACAATGGAGGACGCAGTGCTAAGTGGCATGGAAAGTGATAGCAGACTTTTTTTTGCAATTTTGCTTTACATTTGGCTCACTGTTGCCAGAATTGAGCTGACACAGCATAAAATATTTAAAGTGTATTATTTTTATGCCAGGTACTTTGATACAAAAGTGCTATTAAATATGTCAGTTCAGTTTCTAGGTCACTTTCTAGTTGCCGCGCATAAATGAAGCATTGAAAATTCTGACATTTGCTTTTAGTGATTTATAGAAGTAGCTTACTTTGTCCTTGATTTATTAGTTTAGCGTAAAAAAACAACTTATCAGAAGTTGTAAGTCCATATTGTCCAACTACAGTACAAGAGTGTCAGGATTGCTTTTTTAGGGTTATATGGTCAGACTGCTAGATATCACTGAAGAAGGGAGGTTATGGTGAATTAGCTTTGAACTGCTTTTGGAGGGAGACAATGATGGTGCAGGCATCATTTATGGCATAGACCTGGTTGCTTCTTTCATGAGTGATTTTTCTTTTTTGCATAATTTGTATTACTTTAAGTATTACAAAATGTTCTATTTGCTGAACCTATAAATAATTATGTAGTAAGCAGATGGTGAAGTTGTGATGCAGTGCAATTTGTGAAGACTGTTTTTATTATTTTTCAATTAGTGAGTCTGACTTAACTTTTCATTTCAGAGTCCCTGTTGGAGCACTTTGTAATTCGGTGCCATTCCTTATATGGCATTGCATCTATGACATTCAATATGCATGCTTTGCTTCATCTGGCAAACTGCGTCCGGTCACTTGGACCTTTGTGGGCCCATTCGGCCTTCGTTTTTGAAGGTGGTAATGGAGCCATTGTACGTCAAGTATCTGCTGCAAATGGGATGCCTCAGCAAGTTGTGGAGAGGGTGGTCATGCACCAGCAGCTACAGCAACTGATTGGGAGCACCCATCTGCCTCTGATGGAAAAGAGGTTTTGTGAGGAACTGATTAGCTTTTCGCCGGTGAACAACGCAAAGCACATCAGTGATCTCTGCCTTTTAGGGGCTGGAAAAGAGATTGCTTTGAACATCACTGAGCAGCATTCACTGCACCTTCACTGTGGAGTAAAGACGTCAGTTGCCGTAGAGTATGAGCGCTTTGTGCTGTCAAAACAAATCATACACAGCACTGCGTACAAAAGGCCATCGAAATCCGACACTACTTTTGTGAGGACAAAAGGCGGCAATTACAAACGTCTTGAAAAGATTCTGTTTTTGCAAGAAAGTGCAACGTGCATTTTAATCTGTCGGCCTGTAATTATTGCGGACGTGATTCATTCACCTCCGCACATAAAGGAATGCTTCCTATCTTTTGATACAGCATGGGATGTTGTGCTTCCGGGAGATGTGGCTGACAGTTGTTTGTTTCTAGAGGTTCCAGATATTGACAGAACATTCATCTGCGATCTGCCAAATAAGGTAGAAAGAGACTAAAGCTAGATGAACAATTTATGGGCATTGCTGGCAACCAGTTGTAAACATGGCCTTTGTAGATTGCTAACATACTGCTTGGTTAGGCCTTATGTCTCGTTTTTCACATGTTTACAGAAGGTGCTCAGAGATCTGGACTGGGAAGAGCTGAGGATAGATGTTAATCGAAAGTACCTTTGTAATCTGCGATTTGCTGATGACATTGACTCAGGGTATGAATTCCTGAGTATGACTGTGGACCTGGGCAGGACAGTTTAATATGAAGAAATTTAATGTCATGTTCAACATCTTTTGAAGGAAACAACAGTTTATGATAGGGAAGCAAGCGTTGGAAGTTCAAAGAGAATATAACTTAGGCCGCAGTTTCGGTTCACTAGAGCAGGGGTTCTCAAACTGGGTTCCGCGGAACATGGGTTCCGCGGGCTGTCTTGTGTTCCGCGAGAACCCTCACCGGCCCTGACCCGGCAGCTGATATGAGACTGGCTCTGAGTGCTACTGAGCCACGCTTTGACTTGCTCTTAAAAGGGAAGCAGTACCACCCATCGCACATCACATATTAGTATTTGCATTAATCTGTGCAGTAAACATTTAACCTCTGCAACTTTCCCTTTGCAAAAATGCACTCGACAACATTGCTGGTAAGTGAAAGCGAGGGGGGGGATTCCCTGGAACTTATTGAAGGATTTTGGGGTTCCTCCAAGCAAAAAAGTTTGAGAACCCCTGCACTAGAGTATAATAACTTTGAGATTAAGATTGGAGTGCAGTGCATTTAGCGGTTACTCGCAGATCATAAATGCCAGGTTACCACTAGCCCCCAAGAGGAAAATGTATAATAGCTACAATAGACGAAAGTGTATAACCAATGCGTTGACGGGCCAGTGATTCATTACGCCGTCAAACAACCCTAAATCTGCCTTGTGCAGTGAAAGCCCACATGCAACCCTTTTTTAACTCAAGGTGGGTTCAAAGACCCATTTCCTAAGCATTTCACCCTAAAGAAGCCGAGCACCAGGAAGGGGAAAGCTTGTACCCATTGTATCACCGGTGCGTACCTGGCGGCACTGGGGGTTGAACCCCATACCTCCCGCATGCAAGAAGGGTGTGTATGCATGCGAGACGGCAAGTACCTTACCAGTACTTGCCTTCAGTCAGAAATGTAGAGGATAATGAAAAGGGTTGAACCTGAATTGAGCTCAGCCCAAGAACATCGAAGACACGTTTAGCCACATAGAGTAGGTACATGGGAAAAACCATTCATAGTTCCATATGCGAATAGAAGTTGGTTAGCCAGCCATTTATCACATTTCAGTGCGAAGAAATATTTTCGGATACATTATAGTCATTTTGTTAGGGAGTGCAGTGGTGTTTTGGAGTTGAATGTCATGGCATTTCGGAGTTGCAAGGCTTTCCAAGGAAAAACTCATATCTATACCAATGAACATGGCAGATTTGTTCTCGCCGTGTGTACTTTTTTAGCCAGGTCCACAGGTTTAGTTTGCAAAACAGTACAATATATGTATAGATGTTTGATTTGATTTAGTGGGGTTCAACGTCCCAAAGCGACTCAGGCTATGAGGGATGCCGTAGGGCAGAGCTCTGGAATGATTTCGACCAGCTGGGGTTCTTTAACGTGCACTGACATCGCACAGTACACGGGCCTCTATAATTTCGCCTCCATGGAAATTCAGCTGGCGTGGTCAGGATCCAAACCCGCGTCTTACGGGTCAGCAGCTGAGCGCCATAACCACTGAACCACCGCGGCCGGTCATATGTATGGACAGCTATCATTTTTGGTGGGTTATCAGCCAGACAACAGCTATGCTTTCTTGAGACTACAGTGAAGGTGTGTGTTTGCTATAGTGGAGTTCTCTCATCCAATGTGAAAACCAAATCAATTCTTAGTGTAATTAGATCCTCATATTGTGTGTATATTGCACACGCAAATCGGATGCAGCGTATCTGATACTGTCGCTGCCTCTCTCTGTCCGGGTATCGTCGGCTCGAGGGTTCCGCGATGGAGGATCTTGACACGTCCCGACGTCAGCGGCCTTGCCTCCAGAGGTCGCTGGTGTTAGTTTTCCCGACGCGGACTCGGCGAGCGGCGGCCAGCAGAGCTACTCTGGCGGCCAGGGCTGGAAGAGCGATAACGGAGAGGCGAAGGGGAACGGGACTCGCGCCTTCCAGAGTAGGCAGGGTTCTGGCGTGCCCAGAGATGCTGTGCAATCTCATGCGGTCGTTCGCCGTTCTGAGGGCAGGGTGCGTCGGGATGGAAACCGCGAAGGCCCACTTGGCGGTACGGACAGGCGCGGTAGAGGTGACCAGGCTCCCCACAGTGGTAGCAGAGAGGCCTGCGGTCCGGTGTACGCCACAAATCCGACTTGCGAGGGCGTGGCCCAGCTGTAGCAGATGCGGTTGCAGAATACGTGGCGATGTTACTCACGGAGGTCGACGGGGTCACACCGTAGCCAGGCACGCTTGCGTGACATGTGCCGATGTTGCTCACGCCAGGCGTTGGGGTAATGGGACCGTAGCCTGTCGTGCGACGTACAACAGATGCGTACGTGGGTCGGTCATCGAACCGGGATGGCGCTTCGGGGACAGGAGGTGCCTGCGCAGCCTGTCGCACCTCGTCCCTGACAACTTCGGACAGCGCTGCCAGCGGCGCAGGTGCAACCTGAGGCAGATGGATCCGTTGCAGTTCCTCCCGGACAACGGAGCGAATTAGTTCACGCAAGGTGTCTACACTGCCGCCGAGACACGACGAAAAGCCTTCGGGCACCATGCAGTTGATGTCCCGGTTGTACTGGCGGGCCCGTTGTTGCAGCGTCGTCTCCATCGTGGTCGCCTCGGTTAGAAATTCCGCCACCGTGCGGGGTGGGCTGCGCACGAGGCCCGCGAACAGCTCCTGCTTAACCCCACGCATGAGATGGCGCAGCTTCTTCTCCTCTGTCATGCTGGGGTCGGCGCGCTTGAAAAGACGGGCCATGTCTTCGGTGTACATGCGCACGCTTTCGTTCGTGCGCTGATTTCGGGAGTGCAGCGCAGCTTCGGCCTTCTCCCAGCGGTCAGCGTTGGGGAACGTAGCCAGGAGACTCCGGCAAAACGTCTCCCAGGTGGGAAGTGTAGCCTCGTGGTTTTCAAACCACGTCCGAGCAGACTCTTCCAGGGCAAAGTAGACGTTATTCAGCTTGCGCTCGTCGCACCAGCCGTTGTAGCGTGCGACCCGCTCGAACGTCTCCAGCCAGTCCTCAGCATCTTCGAACACGTCACCGTGAAAAGATGGCGGTGTTCGCGGTGGGTGGCAAAGGATCGGCGCCAGGGGCCTGGTGTCAGCGGCCATGGCAGTTGGACTCGACGGTAGAGGCTGGATCGGCGGCTGGGTCCTGGTGTCAGTGGCCATGTCAGTTGGACTCGGCGGTCGAGGCTGCGTCGTCCTTGTTGGCGGGGGAAGGGGCCCAAATTCAGGCGACTCTCCGCGGAGACGGCGGCTGGGTCGCTGGTGAACCGGTGTGAGGTCCGTAGTGACGCTGTACGGAGTTTGCAGGTCGGGAAGCGTACCCAGCACCTCCACCAAACTGTAGCGTGCAACGCCAAAAAGAACACCCACGCAGAGACGAAAAACCTGCGGCGGTCTCCTAGTGGTTCGAGCGCGCGCGAGAGAGCCAACTAACTTCTTCCTCTTCTAGCGCATGCGCTACTTCTGTCTCTTCTTCGAATGCATGTATCAATATATTGTCACGTTGTAGTGACGGCAGTCCAGCGGTCAGGAAGACACCAACCAGTCTTGGAAACGAAGCTCTTTGTTTGGGCTGACTTGCGCCTGCAAAATAACTGAATCACTCGGCGGCGCCGTAAGCAGCAAGCGTGCTCGTCGGTCGTTGAACTACGAATGCCCACTGCTCGCGGCATCGCTCAATTTAAAGCCGGCAAGGAAACTTCGAGATAACAGGCCGAGATCATCTAGAGTAATCTGGAAACACGTAGATGCAGCTGTTCATGGCTGTGAACAATCAAGATTAGACCGGTCGCTTCTAGCGTCACTAACAAAAATGATAACACCCTTTTTCTGCGGCCTTGTGCGAACAAACGGATGCTACAATGATACGTGGCATTACCCCCCTCCCAAAGAGGCATCGTCTCGATGCTTAAAAATGAAAATAAACACGGAGAATGCAAACCTCGAGTCCTTTAGCGTTCATAATATGGCTTCAGGCGTACGACATGTACGACTTCCGGCCGTGTGCGGCGTCGCTGAGATGCTGTCGTGCCGTCGGGGATGACCTCCTAGTCGAGGTCACCGATGCGACGCAGAACCCTGTACGGGCCAAAGTAGCGTTGCAGCAACTTTTCACTCAATCCACAGCGGCGAACTGGCGTCCATATCCAAACACGATCACCTGGCGTGTAATGCGTGTCTCGTCGGCGCAGATTGTAGCGTCGGGCGTCGGTGTGCTGCTGGTCTTGAATGCGAAGCCGCGCAAGTCTTCGGGCTTCCTTGGCGCGATGAAGGTAGGCGGCGACGTCGAGGTTGTCGTCGTCGGAAACGTGCGGGAGCATTGCGTCGACTGTTGTCGTGGGCTTCCTGCCGTATACAAGCTCGAATGGGGTAGATCTGGCTGTCTCCTGGACGGCAGTGTTATAGGCGAAGATCACGTAGGGCAGAATGGAGTCCCACATCTTGTGTTCGGCGTCGATGTACATGGAGAGCATGTCTGCGATGGCCTTGTTCAGATGGTTCTACGGGTTGGTCGGCTAGGGCAAATATATCTCTGATGTCTGCCAGCTCGTCGTGGAAAGCGATCGTCGTACCTTTGTTTAGATGCCGGTATTCTTCGGTGAAGTTGGTTAGCAGCACCTGGGCTTGGCCATTTCGGATTTGGGCGACTCCCCTTGCGACGCCCAGTGCTCGATCAAGGAGTAACTGGGTGTTCCCCTCGACGAGGCCTTCGGCAGTTTCGATGTCTCCTGTACCTACGCAGGCGATGACACTTGATCGGGCGGCACGCTCAGTGCTTCGTCGAGGACGTTTAAGGCAACGTGATGAGTCGCTGTCGTCGCTGCAGATATGGCTTTGTCCGTGGAAAGCTTGATCGACTTGTATCGAAGGTCGATGATCGCCCGATGCTTATTCAGGAAGTCCATTCCCAAAATCACGTCTCGCGAGCATTTCTGTAGGACCAGGAAGGTTGTGGCATAGGTTCGCCCATTTACTGTAACTCTCGTGGTGCAGCGTCCTGACGGCGTAATAAGGTTACCACCTGCGGTGCGGATCAGCGGGCCATCCCAAGTTGTCACTTTCCGTAGTCGGACAGCGAATGGCCCGCTCATGACAGAGTAGTCAGCTCCTGTGTCGACCAAAGCAGTAACCGCGTGACTGTCGACCGTAACTTCAAGGTCACTTGTTCGCGTTTTCGTGCTACACGTGGTCTTCGGTGTACGATCTCAGCTTCGTCGGGTAGTGAGGCTGCGGTGGGCGTACTCCGACGTTACTTCACTGGGCAGCGGTAAAAGTTTCAAGTCTGGCCGCATCGTCGTCGTCGTTGTCGTCGGTGTTGTCGTCGTAGTCGAGGCATGGACTTGGGTTTTTGTCGAGGAGGATCTTTGTACTTGCGCTCGGAAGCAACCTCACCTCCAGAAGCTGCTTTATTCAGTTTAATTTTCGGGGGCTGGGGGAGCGTCCACGCACTGCGTAGCCCCGGCTAGGAAATACAAAGCGCGGTGACGATGGCGACGGGGAACGTGATAGGCGGCTGGGCGGTGAGCATTCTTCCCGACGCAAAAACTCCTCGATTTCGGCTGGTCGCTGGCCGGGTCGGGGTCGTGGGGCGTCGTAAGAACACCCTTGGATGCCCATTCTCCTGTATGGGCAGTACCCGAGAATGTGACTGCCTTCGCCGCAGTGGAAGCATAGTGGGCGGCGCTGGTCGGGAGTTCTCCACTCGTCGCATTTTCTTGGCTGTGCACGTCGCTCGTAGGACGGGCGGATTGGGGTGAAAGGGCGGCGGTCCAACGCAGCTGGCTGAGGGCGATAGGGGCTTGGGTCCCGTCGTCGAGGGGCAGGACGGCGCACAGCTGCGGTGTAAGTCATGGCTGTGGGCTGTGGAGGTTGTGTGGGTGTCGGCGTCACACCCAAGGCCTGTTGAACCTCGTCCCGGACGACGTCAGTGAGTGATGAAAGCTGCGGCTGCGTTCCCGTTGGCAGCAATCGGCGGAGCTCCTCTCGCACAACTTGACGGATAACTTCCCGCAGGTTATCGTTGTTAGCGGTGTCCAGGCAGTTTGCTGAGAAAATTCGCTGCTGGCGGTCATACTGGCGGGCTCGGGCGTCGAGAGTTTTCTCCATTGTGGATGCCTCTTCGACGAATTCCGCAACGGTTTTCGGTGGGTTTCGTACGAGGACCGCAAAGAGTTGCTCTTTAACTCCTCGCATAAGCAGCTTGACCTTTTCTTCCTCCTTCATGCTCGAGTCGGCACGCCGGAAGAGACGCTTCATCTCCTCAGTGTATACTGCAACGGTCTCGTTTGGGTGTTGTATGCGAGACTGTAGCAGCTGCTGGGCTCTCTCCTTTCTCACGACGTTTGTGAAGGTCTTGAGAAGCTGCTCCTTGAAGGTTTCCCAATCCGTAAGGATAGCTTCCTCATTCTTAAACCAGATTCTTGCTGGTCCCTCCAAGGCAAAGAAGACGTACCTAATTTTCATGGCATCGTCCCAGTTGTTAAAGACAGCCACACGGTCGAACTGTTCAGACATTCTTCGGGGTCGGCGCCAGGCGAAGCGTCGAAGGTTGGTGGCACTTGGGGCTGCTGAAGAATGACTGGAGTGGTCGTCTGGGGCAAGCTCATGGTGGACGTTCCTGCTGGCTTCCGCTTCCGGGTAGGGTCCGGCAGAATCCCGAACTCTGGTGCGTCCCCTTGCAGGCGTCAGCTTGCGCTGTGAACTGGACTCGGGTCCTGCGGTAGATGACTCAGAGGGCTGGCGTCACGACTTGTAGGGGGTGTCCGGAACATGAAAGGCTACTTAGCACCTCCACCAGATGTCACGTTGTAGTGACGGCATTCCAGCGGTCAGGAAGACACCAACCAGTCTTGGAAACGAAGCTCTTTATTTGGGCTGACTTGCGCCCGCAAAAGAACTGAATCACTCGGCGGCGGCGTAAGCAACAAGCGTGCTCGTCGGTCGTCGAACTACAAATGCCCACTGCTCGCGGCATCGCTCAATTTAAAGCCGTCAAGGAAACTTCGAGATAACAGGCCGAGATCATCTAGAGTAATCTGGAAACATGTAGATGCAGCTGTTCATGGCTGTAAACAATCGAGATTAGACCGATCGCTTCTGGCGTCACGAACAAAAATGATAACACCCTTTTTCTGCGGCCTTGTGTGAACGAACGGACGCTACAATGATACGTGGCAATATATATATATACGAGGTCTGTTAGAAAAGTATCCGACTTTATTTTTTTTTACGAAAACCTTATGGATTTGAAACAAGCACGCTTGCACCAGCCTACCTCGAACCTTCGTGCGCATGCACAAATTTTTTCTCGCCTGCCGATGGCGTCAGTCACTGGCACGTAGCGTTTGAGTGAGGCAGTGCGCAGTGCTCTCGTCGGTTTTTTATTGCAAGGAAAATGGCGGAGCGACAGGAGCAACGCTGCTGCATCAAATTTTGCCAGAAACTAGGCGACAGCCAAGTGGAAACCATTCGGAATATTCAGACGGCTTTCGGTGACCATGCTATGAGCAGCACACAGATTAGGCAATGGTACAATTGGTTTAAAGACGGCCGCACATCAGTGCACAGGGAGCCACGCTCCGGTCGGCCATCAACATGCCGAAATGGCCAGGTCATTGCCGAAGTGAGCGCTGTGGTGACGCGGGACCATCGTGTGACTATCCGAGAAATTGTGGAAGAGGTGGACATCACCAATTTTTCTGAACATTCCATTATCACCGAAAATTTGGCCATGGAGAAAGATGCAGCGATATTCGCGCCGAAGCTGCTTACGGTGGAGCAGAAGCAGCTTCGTGTTGAAGACTCACAGGATATGCTGGATTCCAGAAACAGTGACCCCGACTTCATCAACACCATAATCGCTGGTGACGAGTCTTGGGTGTACAGGTACGACCCGGAAACCAAATCCCAGTCGTCATAATGGCAGCATTCCACGTCACCAACACCAAAGAAGGCCTGCCAAGTGCGCAGCAATGTCAGAGTGATGCTGACTGCTTTCTTTGACTCCCTCTGTGTGGCACACCACGCGTACGCACCCCACAAAGTAAACATTGACCAAAAGAATACTACAGGGATGTCCTCCGTCGCCTGCGTAGTGCTGTGCGGCGCAAGAGGCTGAAGCTGAGGTCAACAGGAAATTGGCGCATCCATCATGACAATGCTCCTGCACATTCCTCGCACTAAATTCACACTTTTTTCGACAAAAACCAGACTGCTGTAGTTCAACAGACTCCTTACTCTCCTAATATGGCCCCCTGTGACTTGTGGCTGCTTCCCAAAATCAAGAGGCCATTGAAGGAGCGCGATTTCAGACGAGAGGACATTATGGATGCAACGACAGCTGAGCTAAACTCCATTCCGAAAGGGGCCTTTTCGGAATACTTCCAACAATGGCTGCACCACTGGAAGAAGTATGTGGAGTCCCAAGGAGACTACTTTGAAGGTGATTAGGTTTCCAACGCTCCACTTATGCCAGTTTTTTTTCTCCGGCAAAAGGTCGGATACTTTTCTAGCAGACCTCGTATATATCTGCATTTCTGTTTTGAAAAAGTGTTGTACTGATAATTGTGTACCAAGGTGCGTGTATAAGTGTGCTGTGCAATCAACCTTGTAGAAATATTCTGTGTATATATTTGTATTCAAAACCCTTGTACAAAGCAGCTATGTGGCCAGTTATGTGCTTAACAATTTGTTAATTGAATTGGGAATGTCTTGAAAATCACGCTCAATAAAATTTTCTGAATGAAATTGTGTTTGGATTCAGGCATGCAGGGCTCTGTAAACAAAATGAAGTTTAACTTCATTTTGTAAAAAATTAAGTTAAACTTTTTCACAAATATTTTACTAATGGTACTCTAAGCCCCAGTATATAAATCGTTAGTTTTGAAATATTTGTGAAATTGTCAAGTCAACATATGCACATGTAAAAAAAGAATTTTGTCATGCAGTATTTATTCTAACAGCATAGAGTGCCAAGTGTACATTTGATGGATCTGACCCACTGAGATTGTTAGTGCATTTATGAGTTTCATTTTGTCAACCATATAAGCACATGCATGCAGTATCTGCTGCCCAGCATCAGCCATTCAAATGCAGCCATGGTTTGTGCCATGCCCAACAAGTAGGTACATATCCATAGCCTCCCACCGTGGTTTCCACACAGTCCAGTGTTGCCTGCCAGGCCCATCGAGATAACCACGATGGATACCACCAAGCCCATCCTGTCCCATCGTGTTCACTGAAGTGTCCAGTGTGGTTTCCATTCAGCCCAATATTATGTACTGGAGGTGCCAGTGCAACCACCACAATTTCCACTCCATCCAGCGTGGCCTAACGCCGCCATTAGTGCATCCACCATCTCTCCCATTCGCTCCACCAGCACCCACCGTGGAAACCAACACTTCCAATCGGCCCACCGTTTTCTCCAACATGGAAACCAACACTTCAAATCGGCCCACCGTTTTCTCCAACGTGACCAGCGTAAAATCCAGCAAGACTTTTGCTGGAATTTTCAACAGGGATATATATATATATATATATATATATATATATATATATATATTTCTCCTTAAACCGAAATGTCCAACCCCCAAAATATGTGTAATACGCACGAACTGTGAATCGACTGTACCCCACACAATTGTAAGCGGACAAGGCGCTGGCGTGACATCGCTGGCCGGCAGCGAGCCCGTCTGCTAATATGAGCAAAGGTCATTATTTCACTGCGACAGCAGTGCCAGTGACTTGACGAAGACTCCGGCTTCATCTGCATCTGTGTGAAGCCTCGGCGATTGAGGCCTCCGTCCTGAAACGCCACCCACCACTTACCCACCAACCTCACCTTCCACAAGGCCTCCATCCACTAGAAGCCCACGCAGCAGCGGAACGAAAAATGTTCTCGGCAGTAACTAGGCTACGGCTTAGTAATACTATTCAGCGAGAGCACGGAGGCGACGGCTGCTTAGCGCTGACGATTCCTGCGCTCTCACTACTGCACGGCCTTCGAAGCACGAACCTCGTCCGCGATGACAGTTCAAGGTACGCCCCATCGGCGAAGAAGCCGTGGTCGCTCTCTCTGTCTGTGTATGTGCGAGCAAGTGTGCGTGGGCACGCATGCGTGCGTGCGTAGAATCTGGCACCGATCAAAACGGCCAAGCTGGTGGGAAGGGAGGTGGCTGGGCAGCACACAACTTAGGGATCCGGAAGGTTCCCGGAGGTGCCCCACCAAGGCGAGCTCCGGAGGACGCACCTTCTGGGCCCGGACGGCCGCAGCACCCTCTTTCAGTTCAAAAATGTCTAGAACCTCAGGTCTACCGCACATTGTATCTGCTGCACTTAAGCTTTCAGCGCCTGATATGCAGCTTCAAAGCATTCTCTGCAACTAATCGTCAGGTATCAAGAAAAATGTTCGCAACTGGGGTATGCTACGCAAGGAAGATGGAGTGCATCAGTTTTCTATGCAGATATACATGCAGTATAATTTCACAAAGGCCGATATGCTGCCATATGATGGTAGCTTGGAGGGGGGTGTGTGAACATATCTGGAAAATCACTCATCCGTTTTATTGATACCCTTTCCTTACTGTTCGATGTTCACTGAATTTTTACTTGGGCGTGTATCACATCCGTGAAATAACCTACAACTAAACTCGGTGCGAGACGGATGAAAGGTGTATATTCGTATAGAAAGGGCATTAAAGATAATAAGTTTGGAAACTGAGCTCATCCTTTAGGTTTCAGTATTAACATCGGCCACACAGATGAACTGACGATTTCAATATTTTAGCCACTTAACCCAAATTTCCTTTTGTTTCAATAAGGGCAGGCTAATTCCAAATACGACGTGTGTACGTGTAAGTACATTATTCTCCACTACTTCGGTAGCTGAGGTGTGAATCTCATGTAAGCTGTTTTTTTTCTGGTAGAGGGTTCTGCTTGATAGACCACAGCCAGACAGCTAGGCATCGTGGCATTCTTGTGTATGGAAGGAAGAAATAGTGTAATGAGAAAGTTGCCACTGGGATTAAAACGAATTAACTTTATCCACTCAGTACATTCGTACTTAGCTGCAACCTGCAGCAACTCGACCTCCATTTGCTACGAAGATGTTTTGGGCTCTGGCGCACTTTTCCAGCAATTACGAAACCAAAGCGTTCTGCAGAACCTGACTCTTTCATTACCATTTGGTCCAAAAAATTAATATATTCATCAAAGGGCTTTTCAGTCGGCTTCTTTTTAGGCGTTGAATTGGGAACGATTCCATTTCTGCCGCTCTGACTTGATGCGGCCGCACCATCAAGTCGTGCTGCCGCACGACTTGGGGTATCCGTCGCAGAGGGTGGAATCTCTGCCTGTACCCCTCTTTCTTCGTATTGCTCTTGTACTGCACATGATTCTGTAGCTGTGTCGTCGCGGATGCCTTCAAGAGGAGTTTCTGAAGGAGAACAGCCATTTCTCCTGCGTAAAGTATAAAAATACCAATGGAATGACGACTGCAGCGTTAACTCTTCCCTACCGCGCCCATCTACCATCGTTGGCCCGCTATAACGATGGATGCGAACGCCAATTTCAAACACTTCCGCGCCGTTATTGAACACACGGTGCAATCCTACTTGCAGCTAGAAACCTTGTTTATTTTTATTTCAGTTTGTCTTTCTTTCTGCACTGCGGCGATTTTTGAACTGTTTGTGAAAACATCAGAGCGCAAACGTTGAGAATGGCCGGCTCCGCCAGCATGACATACGCCCCGAAACGTGGAAAATGACGTGATTCAGCTTGGTCCACGGTTTATTTTGTCGACGATCCAGGTAGAGTGACTCCACGTGGATGCTGCCTCATCATCTAGCTTTGCCCAGAAGGAGTCCAGAGGGCGAAGAAGACTAGAGCAAGAAGCCCA
This sequence comes from Amblyomma mixtum, assembly GCF_055824585.1. Lineage (NCBI taxonomy): Eukaryota > Metazoa > Arthropoda > Arachnida > Ixodida > Ixodidae > Amblyomma > Amblyomma mixtum. The sequence goes on from NC_143014.1 coordinate 46,278,518, forward strand.
TGGGCATTGGTGGCAGCGTCTATGTCAGTTTCTTTTTTGCGCCCGTTCTGCTAGAATCAGCGGCCGTTTTCAGTAGGGTATTGCCATTACCGATGTTGTTTGTCTCATTTGTAGAGTGTCAAAATCATTTGGGTAGGATTTGGTATACCACATGCGCTGCGAAGGGTTCGCCCGACTGTTTCGCCTAATGGCGTTCCCAGCTACAGTGCCTAAAGTGATTGCATTCTAGCCGGGAAAATTTGCAAGATAGAACTTACTTTTTCAGAAATATTTTCTATTATATAGTGTGGGGACGCCTCCGTCCCCTGCGTTCACTTTCCCGCACTGCACCCCACTGTTGTTAGCTGCCACCGAAAAGCACTCCCTTTAGTTTGGTTACTCTAGCTAACAGGGGAGGGCGCTCGCGTCGCAGCGACAGCAGCGCCACGGATGGCGTGTTTGGTCGCTCGCGCGCAGGGGAAGGCTAGGTCTCTTCTCTCTGGGATCGGGAAGCGAGCAGACGTTTCGCTCGCAGCTTCGCTCTTCGTCGATGGGCGCCTCTCGGTCGGAACTTACTCCCGCCGAGCCCGTCCCGCTCGACCTCGGAGTTCCCTTTGCCCTACCGTGGGCGGACGTTCGCTCGTAGCCGTGCTGGTGAGTCGGACATCCTAGATTCCTCAGTGTATTTTGTTGCTAGCTGGCGTTATTGTTGCTATAGCAATAAATGCCTTGTTTGTGTCAGCCAGTGTGTCGTTCCTTTGTTCCCGCAGAGCAAGGCCTGCCGTGGTCGGCGTGCGCTCAGTAGCGTACGCGACCACGGGGTGGGGTAAGCGCGGTTTTGAACTGTGTCAGCCGCGCTTAAACGGGGAATACGTGTTTAACCCCCCTTTTAAACCCCACATCTGGCAGCCCAACGTGGGGCCTGCTCTTGGAACATTGGACGACAGTCTGTTCGGTTCGAGGAACGCTCTTTGTCCGGACTTGACAAGTGCTAGGCCTAGAGTGAATTTTGATCGCTAGGACCTGCGGCATGCTTTCTTGAGTGCGAGGTGTATTGCGCTGCAGCATGTTTGAACTTTTCGACATGCTCAGCATGTTTTTTTTGTGAAGTTTTCTTCCTGGAGTTTCTTCAAGAACCACTTGGTCCGCATCGAGGGAGCGCGAGGCCTAGCGCCCGCGGAGTTGCCGAGCCCGAAGCGAGTGAGTACGGAAGCCGCGTGGGTGGTCCGAGTTTTCTGTATATATTTTCTCGCTGTCTCTTTTTCGACTCTGGGAGTCGCGGCTCTGGGAGCCGGGTGGCCTGGGGCCACGGGTGCCGTAACGAGCTCGCTGGTATTGCAGCTCGGCACCGGGCGTTCCGACACCGTCCGATACGGTGGGCGCCGATCACTCAGCAGCTGCTTCGTGCAGTGAGCGGGGAGGACCACCCCACAACGCTGATGTCTCCTCGCGGCTGCGCGCACGAAACCCGTTTCGGGTCTTTCTTTTGTTGGGGGTCGTCGACCTTCACAGTGGTAGTGAGGCCTAAGGCTATTCATAGCTGCCTGCACCTTGTCAAAAGTGACACGACCACCGGACCGTGGTATTGAGAGGGGGCGCACTTTGCTGGCCCACCCGTTTTTTTAACCTCGCATGAACCGAGCATTCTCGTTCAACTCAAGAAAGGGCTTTGTTCACACGAACTTTGCGTTGCACAGCCGCCCGACACGTTTTGCTAGCGAGTTGAGCATTGAGCCACCAGGCCTTTGTGTACGTCGTTGCCCCTCCCGTGACCTACGTTAAAGGCATGCGGAGTGTGTTTTGGCAATCTTTCAGATCCAGTGGAGCCACTCCGGCTTGCTGGCGTGTGCACATCGTCTCGCTGCCGCCTGCTGCGACGGAGCGGCCTGTATCCTGTTCGCCGCATCCATCCGGGGCAGCCGTGGCGAGACCAGACAGCAGCCACCTCTGGCTGCTGTTCCCCTGGCGACTACTGCGGAATCTTGGCCTGCAGTGGTCAACCGGCCCTCCTCTTCGCGGGCCTGCGGGCACGTAGTCCGCGGGCCATGCGAGTCGTCCCAGCGGAGACCTTCACGCCGCCTTCGGAATACCGCGGAAGACTGCGTGCACTCTGTCGGCGTGACCTCCGCTGCACGACCTGCCTCAAGTGCATGAAGACCAGGAGACTCCTCCATAGCATGTAACTTGCAGGCGCGTGGGTCTATTTAAGGTTGGGGGGATGTGGGGACGCCTTCGTCCCCTGCGTTCACTTTCCCGCACTGCACCCCACTGTTGTTAGCTGCCCCCGAAAAGCACTCCCTTTAGTTTGGTTACTCTAGCTAACAGGGGAGGGCGCTCGCGTCGCAGCGACAGCAGCGCCACGGATGGCGTGTTTGGTCGCTCGCGCGCAGGGGAAGGCTAGGTCTCTTCTCTCTGGGATCGGGAAGCGAGCAGACGTTTCGCTCGCAGCTTCGCTCTTCGTCGACGGGCGCCTCTCGGTCGGAACTTACTCCCGCCGAACCCGTCCCGCTCGACCTCGGAGTTCCCTTTGCCCTACCGTGGGCGGACGTTCGCTCGTAGCCGTGCTGGTGAGTCGGACATCCTAGATTCCTCAGTGTATTTTGTTGCTAGCTGGCGTTATTGTTGCTATAGCAATAAATGCCTTGTTTGTGTCAGCCAGTGTGTCGTTCCTTTGTTCCCGCAGAGCAAGGCCTGCCGTGGTCGGCGTGCGCTCAGTAGCGTACGCGACCACGGGGTGGGGTAAGCGCGGTTTTGAACTGTGTCAGCCGCGCTTACACGGGGAGAACGGATTTATCTCCCCCGATTTTAAACCCCACAATAGGCAGTCATTTTGTACACTTGAAAGTTTCTTTGAACTGCTTTTCTTTTTGGCTACAAGCATATCTGCGCAAGTTTTGTTCAAATTTTATTTAAAAACCTTGATTTCGCAAATAAAATTTTATAGCAAGGCATACAACACTTCAACGAAGCTTACTAAAAAATGTGTTTAATTGACTTGTTTTGATGTATTTCAATAAATTTTAAACCTTGTAGTTCTTGGGCGAAAAGAAATATAATGAGAACCCACAAAATACGACTGCTTTTCCCAAGATAAAGAAATAGCTAAAATGATCGCTGTGATGTTGAATGAACGTTGTCGAAGTGCACAAAGGCAGGCAGGCCTCGCAAGGGCTGCACAGAAGATAATGTACACCCTGCGAAATAATCGTAATAAGTAAGAAAAACAAGAAGGAATATCTGATTTTGTGAAGGTTTTGCAGTGCAACCTGCCCTTTCCATACTGTTTACAAAATAATGTGCATAAAATAGTTTTTCCGCACAGAAACGAGCGAATATACTGAATTGTCCGCTGCTGCAAAGTATGACCTGCTGAAGCCCGAATTACGGAACTTTTTTCTGAATAACCCGATTTGTACATCCTTTTCAACTAAAGAAAGATCGCCCTAATTTTAACCCCCCCTCCCCGAATTCCACAAAAATAAAACCCAGAAAAGAAGCGCCGTGGGTATATGTGGTATGTATCGTAATTGGGGGGCTAATGCCCCAAAGTTTCACATTGGCTATTAGAGACGCCGTAGTTGTAAGCCACGGATTGATTTCGTCCACCCGGGTTCTTTAACGTACACTGACATCGCACAGAACACGCGCGTGTTTGCATTTCTCCTCCACCCAAATGTGGACCTGCCGAAAGCAATTTCCACCAAGCCACCGCGGAGGGTTGATCTGTTATTCCCTTCCTGCAATGCATTTCAGTGCTGTCGATGACGAGTTATAGAATAAATTTTCTCTGCATTTCAGAACGGGAATAAAATAGACGCTCCTATGTTCACAAACACTTACCTGCACAAAGATTGCTCGCATTCCTCAACAGTACGGTCGGTTTCGAGATAGCAGAGAGCGTCGGCAGGCAGTGCGCATTTTTGCTGCATGCCTGAATCTGTAGGTGCACGCCACCGCCTACTCACAGCGAGATTGACGTGTCCACTGACCCAGTTACACTTGCTACTCAGAGCCTTCACAGACATCACAGACACACACCGCTGAATCCTGGGGAGTACGGCTGCAAGTGCTTTCGCACTAAAAGCACTACAGGAAAATGAGAATAGGCTATATATACATATAGACTGCGGTACCATATAGCGCATTCAAGAGGAACGATTAGCTTACGGCAATGCATCTGTGATTTAAGCGCTTTCGCATTCCATCAGTTCTCTGTAATGCTTAGTTCACCGCAGTGAAATACAATGAACTATTACGGGTGCGTTGGCGTATGCGCCCGCATTTGTGCACAGAACTCACTGGTATAAAGCTGCATTTGCTACATTTTAAGTCTGAGGGGAGACTCCCAGTGAATAACCCGAAATCGGCCTGTTTATTCCTTTCGGGTCCATAGAGACTCAAACCGGGAAGCTCTCATTTATTTCCGCAATTATCGTTGTTTAATGTCATCTGGCATAAAATTTAGCACCGAAATACGAAAAAATTAAATCCTTAAATGCGAGAATGAATGTGTGGTTTTGGCCTATATAGAATGAACTGCCACCACAGCAGAAATTAAAGATGCATCAAGTGAGAGGAAACACAGTCTTGGGTATGAAAAAATGAAAAGCAGTTTCTTTCGCATGGTGAAACACAGGTCATACTTCTCGCAGCGCGCAAGAAACCTTGGAATGCCATCCTGGAAGTCCTAAAGTGGTCTTCCTTTTTGTGAAGGGATGAGAGGCGCCATTTTGGTCGTTTTCTCGGACTAGCGAGACAGGTTTATATTTTTAAAGCCTCGCAGACGTATGGCATAGCGTTAGGGTAATTTTTTTTTGGTGTGTGTGTGTGGGGGGGGGGGGGGGGTGAGGGGAGGGGGGGACTCGCACGTTTTGGTGGGCAGGGCCCAAGAGGGTTGTGCTATCAGACCTCTGCGACACGAGAGAAACAACAAGAATGACTTCGGTTTCAGTAACGATCTTTGGGTCACGACCCGAAAAGGAGACTCTACGGCGTCCCCGTCGAGGCGCATCGAAAATTGTTTGGCTTCGAAGGAACTGTAATGAATTTCTGTACCAATATGCGAAATGCGCAGCGCCATCTCTCGGCGCTCCGAGAACTAAGTCCTCCATGTTGGTACGGTACAGAAAACGAAACCGCTGCCCAGCGTTGCGTTAAAACGGCTGCGCTTCGTTTGAAAAGTAAAATGCCGATGCAGTGTTGCGCTACCCTCTCCACTGTGAAAAGACACTACGATGCGTGCCAGAACTAGGTGCGTTCCAGCTTTTCGATTTTCTACTTTTTTACTCCGTCCCAACGTTTTAGTAACACAAAACGCCATGCGAGATATCATGTGTCAGCACGCGGATCAGTGCGCAGCTTTCGCTTTCTGCGCTGATTTTTGACAAATCTCTTGACGTGATTTGCGTTTAAATTAAGATAGGGACCACAGCCTTTGTTGTCTCTGATCAAAATTAGAAGCCGATTTCGTGCATTTATCAACTCTTCGGTCGGGCGTGAATATATATATAGGCGCATACTTGAACAACGTAATAGAGAAGGCAATTTTTTTGAGCGGGCCAATCGCTCGTGCCGTGGCGAAATAAGTTCACTCGAAGAACCATATGCCGATTACTGCTTAGTTTGCTACGTGTTCAGTTAAGTTTTTCCCGTGTTCAATTAGTTTTAGAAGGGCGAGCAAACTTTCTGGACCATACGCATATATTACGCGCGTTAAGGAGTCTTTGTGAAGCAATACACCCTACGTATAAAAACTGAGGTGCGAATGCTTTATTTCTTGAGGATTCCTATACCTTCGATCTCTGCGGCGACGAAAATCTAAAACAGAAAGAAGCGAATAATATAGCTACTTTATTATGAAGGAGGGACGCATTTCTAAGCTAGAAAGTACGTGCAACAGTGTTCTGAAAACGCTTCAGGCCATCAGATTTTATTATCGTTGTGGTAAGCTCCAACAGCTTGCTTCGCAACAAAGCCATTTTTCTAAGTTTGGGAGTAAGCTAATTAAGTTTCGGAAGCAACCGAACCTGCTAATTTCGCCCCTGCACACACAGCTTGACCAGCGTATCGAGTCCGTGCATGCACCTACAGCTGTAGCATCTTTCTCTAATCAAGCCGCCGCGGTGGCTCAGTGCTTATCTGAAAAAAAAAAGCTGCGTCTTTGCTTACAATATTTTGAATTATATGTGCATGCCTACTTTCCTCTTGTTAATGTCGACTGACCGACTGGCTGTGTCTTAGGCAGGACGCGGTTTCAACGAATTGTGGCGAAAATCAACCGACGCCGGGCTCTTAAACGGTGACGTTGAAAACCGCGGATGCGCATTGCACATTACAGTAAAGGAATCGAATTACGCAGCTGGTCGAGGGTCTTGTGTGATTATACTGCAATGCACGAAGCTCCTGGCGTCGGCGCGAACGAAAGTTCGCACTGTCACAGAAGTTTGTCAACACACGTGCGCATTCACCGCAAAATAACCGCTCGCTACCCTACCAGATGAATTCGTGTCCACCTGGGAATAAAACAGCCATGATAATGCGTGATGCTTGAACTGGTGCTTTAATGCGAGCATTAAAACGACAACAGCACACGGTCACGGTTCGACTTTCCAGCCCACTTTCGAGTGCCGATTATTGCGATCATCAGCGCCAGACTTCAAGCGAAGCTGAGGACGCGGTAGGAGTAAGCTGGCGCTTATTGAAAGCACCTACATTTGGTCAAAGATCAGCTGTGAAAACAACGCAGCAGCTGAAGCTTGCTTCTTGAAATTCCACTCGCAAGAAGAAAGCGCGCATAGAAAACGATGCACCAGCTCGACGAGCTCGACCGACCCAAGATGGAAACCGGAAGTTGTGGGCGCGCTGTTGCCAGACCGCCAAGCAATTTCGCATATCGTCTATTAAGGCAAGTTTAGTGTGTAGAACAAGTTCAGATTGGTTGCACGACTGATGAAATTTCCACTGAAATGGTCCGATCACTGTAGCTGCGATCGAGTTCATGACGAAATGGATGATGTCAAGATGAACAACGCGTCTTGAGCACCCATATACTTGGACTGAAGCCAATTTGGAATAAGTGGTAGAAGCCATGCCATGGTTGAAGACCTCGGCTGTCGCATGTGAAGCCGATGGCGCTCCCATCGGTCGGCTGTGGTAACAAATTTTAGGCTGAGGTCAAAGACTGGCGTGGCGACCGCGGAAGTTTACACCGATGTCGAATCCTCTGGTTAATTCGACCGCGTGACGCGTATCATTACTTCAGCTCACTTTAGTATTAGTTCGCAGAGACTCTGCCAACGTCACCTTCAGCAATGTGTGTTGCTGGGCGAGTTCAAACCCGATCAACTGCAAAATGGACACTTCCACGAGCTAGAACTAACTATGGTAAACAAGCACTTAACTTCCTTATACCTAATGTTCTAAACAGCTACGAATCTAACCAGCTGTGCATGTATAACCTCCGACCTCATGATTTAAAAGTGTACTTTGTAAATAATATTCCATAACTTCTTTTCATATATTGTAGTTTGTGTATGTATGGGTGTCATTTTCCCCTTTGTAATCAACCCAGCAGTGTATAACTTTCAAATGAATTTGTTCAGTTTTAATTGTTTTTTTTTCTAGTTTCAAACTACATCGCTGTGTACCCATCAGTTCAATCGTAAATATTATAAATTCTTTCTACAGTGTACTCGTATGCGATCTGCCACCGTTGTATGCATGTGTTTATTTTATTATTTTGTAATTGCTCTTAGATGAGCCACAGGCATTTTCAAGCTATTTTCTTTAGCTTTTGGCCTGTGGCTCACCTAAAGACTGTATTCACATTTGTAAATAAATAAAGTTTGGTTTGGTTTGGTTTTGGTTTGGAGTTGGTTGAGGTACTGTTACGACCCATCTCATCGATGCGCAAAAAAAAACCCGGAACGAATCAGTGGAAGCCGGCGCAGCTGCGGCTGCGACGTCATCAGGCCACACCTGTGTTCAATGGACGCGAGCTGACAACATTATGGTTGCCTCGCAGTGCGACAGAGATGCGGACTTACGCTCCTCCTCGCCAGTTCCCACGTGTGGGCTCTCAACAGGTGTCTTCGTTGGCTGTGACGTGTGGTGCCGATCTTTTGTGTCACGATGAATTGTTCCCACGTGTGGGCTCTCAACAGGTGTCTTCGTTGGCTGTGTGGTGTAGTGCCGATCTTTTGTGTCGCGATGAATTGCCGCCTGGTGAAAGGGCGGAGCCTTGGGCTATTTAACCTGCGACCAAAGTGAGCACGAACGCTCTGAACCTTGGGTAATAGGTTCATCCAGTGTGGCTCTGAACCTTGGGTAATAGGTTCATCCAGTGTGGCTCTGAACCTTGGGTAATAGGTTCATCCAGTGTGGCTCTGAACCTTGGGTAATAGGTTCATCCATTGGCTCTGGGCCCTGGGTAAAAGGCTCATCCAGTCGTTCGACGTCATGAACTCTTAAATTTTGAATCCTTGCTCTTCTTTTGTAAATTTATGTAAATAAGTGTCTTAGTTTCTTGCCATTAAATCTGCTTGTTTTCGTATTTCCCCAACCTTCGAAGTTCAGACCGTTTCCTCATCCCGGACGAGCCCCCTTGGTGTTGCAACAACTGGCCACGCTACCTCGAGCCGTAACAGTACACCTTCAGACACAAATCTTGATGGGCCTCTTTTTCTCGAGCGCCGGGGGAGACCTGCAGATGAAGTTTGGCAGGCCCAGACAACACTTCCTATACACCTTTACAGGCCTGCACGTCCTGCAAGTCACGCCCAGTAGGCTATCTTCCCCGCCGGCGCATGTATGCCGGCGCCGATGGGCGCCGCAAGCGAATACACAAAGCGCGTAGCGTCGCCTCCGACCGTACAGAACATTCCGGACCAGCTTTTCGCACTGGCAGTTCTTTTATATCGACTATTCTCAGAATGCCACGATTTGATGGCGCAGTCTGATACAATAAGAAGGCACTTTTTTTTTGTTTCTGCGCGATCTCGGTATCACGCAGAACATTAGAGACGACACATTCAGAAAAATAAGGGGTATCCGAAAAAAACATGTAATGCTACGCTGCTTTTCTTTTTTTAGAATTAGCCGACGGCTGATGTATTTTAAAAGTAAATAGCAGCTGCAAAGGCTTTCTGTTCCAATCATTCCAAGACAAGCTCTGAATACAAAACACGCAGTGAAAAATAAGAAGGTATAGCAATTCATATAATCTACACGGTACGGGGGAATCATGTTTTTGCAGTACTCAGGAAAAGGCGCAGGGAAAAGGGGAATATGGAATTTAGGGTGCAACTATGGGAATTTTCGGTTTCGGCGAGGAACCTCAGTGAGAATACCCAACAAATGGTTGCTATTTAAGGTGTGGCATTGCAGGTGAATGAAGCCACGTGTAAAGAGGAAGTGACACTGAAAGAAAATGCCCCTTCGTTAATAACATGGCGTATGGTTCGCCCAAACGAATGGCTTCAGGACTTGCTTTTCGCGAATTAATTTAGTTTCTTTAATTATCCACACCATGCCCCCCAAATAAAGTCCCACCTGCCACAGATTTCGCCCAACGGAGTAGATGATACACTGCAGAAGACAGTTCCTGCGCACAGCTGGAACAACGGCTTCTGAAGCTTAGGACAGGGTTCGCAAAAAAAAAAAGGCAATAAGACGACCACCGCCAGCCATCTGTTTCAAAGAGAATGCTCATCCGATCCATTAGCTCGTCCGCACGTCCATAACTAAGAACCGACTTAGTGATACAGATCTTCCTGGAACTTTCTGATTTTGAGTACAAATATGGCGAAGAGTATTTCTGCTCTCACTGTCAAGTTCGCCGGGCATCTAACGCGTGTGTTCTATGCTGCTGCTTCGTGCGCGGGGTTGCCATTGCCAGAGATTGACGCCGTGCAGCAGTAACCAGAGTGTCCAGTGGGCTCTGATGGAACGGATGACATCCTCAGAGCTCGCACCAGCATTTCCTTTGGTGCAGGAGACAAATTTTGAGCGTCCAGGTGAAAAAAAAAAATAAAAACACTCCAACGTGGGTCAACATACAAGGCTATCTTGTCAAACCACCACAAGATTCACCAGTTCAACACACACTTCACAGAAGTCTATCATTCTATGTGAGACAGCGGCTCAGACGTGAGTCGCTTCAGCAGATCCTTTCTCTGCTTCCTATAATCCGTATTTTGTTGCTGGCATAGGCCCTGGCATGAAGTACCGATTTCGTCGCGTAGTTGTGCACAAAACGCTCGTTCCTCGTCTATAGTTCTTTACGCACACCAGGTATCACGATCTTTCGAAAACAGCATGTGACAGGTATCTGTGTCAGTAACAAACATGAGGAAATGTATGACCCCAACAGCCTGACGTATGTTTTCTAAGTCTAACCAAAAGCAAAAAAAATGTTCAAAATAATCACACAATCACGCGCCTTGCACGCACTGAGACGAGTATGCAGCAAAACGTACCAGCGCCAATAAAACCCACCATGTACCTATTTCTCTTTGCTTGACAGCTGTTGAAAAATGAGCTCACCTTAGACAAGTAGCCAGTTTTGCTCTCGACATTCTTTCTTCACCGCATAAATGCAAGTGAGTGCAAGATCCGCTGGAATCGGGTGTGCACACTCGCCCCTTCGTTCCTCAAACTGAGCTGTTCTGGTTCTACTAAAGGGTTAGAAAGATGTCCTTCATAGAATGATGCTAAAGAACGTTTCGGCATTGGAGACTGCTAGAAATCCACATGCCGTTTTTTTTAGCCTACCCTGCGTCTTTAAACACATAAAATTGTACCGGCTAGGCTACCTATATACCTGCGCCTAGACAACTTCCAGTGCTATATCGTCCCACACAATATTTTGTCTTTGAGGCGAGGTGACGTAGAAAAGAAAAAAACGTTGTTTCGTGTAGGGCTGCAATCTCGCAAATATCTTAAAAGTGCTACCTGTTACGAATAGTTTACAACCAGAAAGGTACCGTGCTTGCAGAAAAAGAAGATTTACAGTCAAGGTCTGAATACGAAGTGCTTTTTTTTATTTCCATCGCCTATTCCTTCGCCATAATTAATAGCCATCCAAAGCCTCTTCAAACAATGATTTCCTAAAGGCAACAAATACTTAAATTACAGAAGAAATATGCTTCGGCCAGGATATTAACAGGAATCGGACGTCTGGTCGCCCAGCATCGTTCCCTACCTAGAAGAAAGAGGCATTAAAACAAAAGTAGTTGACACACATTCGCTCGGAGAGATACGTCAGTGCTTCCTGAAAGCAGCCATGAAACAACACCAGACAGGAGAAGCGGTGGCTCCCTGTAAAATACCAGTCCAAGGCACGTATGAATTTTCAGTGCGGATTTGGGCATCGAGGGGGAGCATAGATAACATAAGAAGTGGTAGATCGTTGCAGTTAACCGAGTCTATAGGAGACGTTGTAATATGTATCTGCAGATTGAGAGCAGCGAGGCTTCCGAAAGCACTTGCTTGTGATTCTTAACATGATGCGTTTCAAAGGTATCGTAGTGTAATAACGAGGACAGATGATTCGCCTCAGCTAGGTATTATGGGGATTGGGATAGAAGGTCATTCCTTGAAGCCGCAAAGTTGTGCGCGAGTGGCCGTAAAGCAGCTCAGCCGAGTGCCGCTTGCTGCTGAGAAAAGGTGTCGAGCAAATGAGTATACTTTTCTCAATAAGCAAATATGCAAATATATGCAAGAACTGCGCATAAATTATGTGGACATACATTCCCGTGTCATCTACCCAAGACATATCATTAAACTTTTAACTCACAAAATGCTATAGCCTCTGATGACCCTAACAGCCCTTGCAAGAGCTTGGTGTTGGATGCAGGGGAAAGCATATAAGGTAGAAACGTCGATGTGGACTTAAAACGCAAATGCTCCAACCACCGCGGAAAATGAACATCAAGCTACTTAAAAACGATTGTTGTGTGCTCATTATCTGATTACACTGGCGATAAACAACTATAAGTTGGCTGTGATCAGATGTGGATGCGCTCTTAGGACGAAGTTTTGTTCGATGGTAAACTGTGAACGACCCGCCGTAAATGGAAGAGACCTCCACGTGAGGAGAGAGTGGAAAGACGAAGCTGCGCTTTCAGGGCAGACGCCTATACATTGAAAACGACTCGAGACTGCAATAAGCATGAACTGGTGGAACCAATGCGGCGTGCTATTACAAAATGAGCAAAGAGACCGCAAGCGTCAGTGACTTACGCGTTCTTCCTACAGCTAATGGCAATAATTGCACCTTGGATGGCACTTCACGCCGCCCACGCCGCATCTGCAACCGCCACTGATGTCTCCTTGACCCTGCGAGGAAGTAGGCACGGAATTTTCCCGTGTACTTAAATCACCCATAGGTTTATTCGTATTTAACCATTCTACCACGGATAAAGGTACCACCTGGGCATCCATGAAAATGATAATGTACGGCAACTGCTACTCGGAGCAAGGAGCGTATTATGACACAAACAGTACGGATAGTGCAGCTAGGGGGGGGGGGGGGGGGGCTGCTAAATGAACGTGTTTTGTTTACATGCAAGTATGATTTTCGAAGGCAGCACAGCTATGGTTCACTGATTCGTGGTGCGCTTAAGTTTGTACATCTGCGGTTGTATTAACATTTCTCACGCAAGCGGGCTAACGTGACTGGTCAGGGTACGAGCGCTCGTCATTCTTGAAAACCAGCAAAAATTTCACCTGGCCAGTTTATGAACTGCGGCTACAGAAAAGAAATTCGATGAACCTCAGCCTTATATTTAGATCAGTGTTTTTTAATGCACACGCCTGAAAGAAAAAAAATATAGCAAGCTAATATGACGCTCCGGAACCCGACTCGTTTCTGGCGGTTCCATCTGTCGCTGTCATACAGCGATAAACGATATCGGACTTCAATGAATAGCTTCGCTGATAGCAAATATGTCATCGCGGACCTGCGTTTTGGAACCATCAGTCGGATTTACTCACAACTTGAGCTAAAAAATGCGTGCACCACTTCTTGCTTCGCTGTAGTAGCGTTCATATATTTCTTCATAACATCTAGGAGTCTCTTGGCTCCCGATTCAATGCAAAGCTGGCTTCTCTTGCTGCAATGTCAAAGTTACGACACTGTCACAGATGCCTTCCATGAAGTTTAAAAAGGCTCAGGCTGCTTCGACCAGAACCAAAGTGGCCTGTGTATTTAGGCAAAGGCTCTTATTGTAAACGGATTAGGTTCTTACTCTGACACCACCGCCCTCTATCAGTTTGCCCATGGACACATGAACCTCGAAGATAAAAAACTCACATGGACTTCTGCACTTCTAAGCGCAGGACAACCTCTCCCTCTCCCGTCATACGTTGCAGTGCTACTCCCTTGGGTGATGCGCGTATAATATAGTGCACTTCAATGAACTTGTTAAAGGGACACTGAAGACAATCATAAATCGGTCTGTGCAGATAGGGTACCGCGTTCTAATTGCAAAGGGACCACTCTCGCCGAAAATGGAGCATTTGTAAGCAAAAAAAGAGAGCAAGGAACAGGATGTAGGTGTCGCTACCACCCGTCAATTTCGCAATTAAAATGCGTGCGTTGACACCGATGTTAAAGCGCGGATCCCAGAGGCTAAGCTGCACCGCCATTTACTTTAAAATGGTGGCAAGCTGTCCTTGCCGGTATGGGCGTCACGAATTTAAATCGACTGGCGTGCAGGAAGATTTTTAAATCGAATTTAAATACAATAAATGCGCGTTTTGCTGGCGGACAAACGACAATAAAGCCATGAAGAGCCAGATAATAATTTTTTACTGATAACAGTAATTGGGTGGAGCTGTCTTCAATGTCCCTCTAATCGTGAGCGCTGTGTTTCGTCATTCGCGCGCTCCGTGCACATTTCAACTTCCACACGACAAACTAAGCGCTGATATGCCGGCAATGAGGAAGGTGGTGAATGCACTGACCCTAGGGCCCCATCGAGCTCCTTTAGTGGCCCAGCACAGCTGCGTGTTGCACGAGATGCACGTCATCCCATCGCACCCCTCCCGTTTGATGATCACCACACGACACTGGGGACACCGCATCGCTTGCTGGGTCCTCAGCATCTCCTGCGACCAGCAAAGAATTAAGTGTAATTCGCTGGTCCACATAGGCCTGTGACGTGACAAACTGGCACCTTCGGTTGGGAGACACTTGAGTAACTGACCTGTATGCTGAGCACAACTTCATGAGGTAAATCGCTGCACGGTCGATGTCATTTCAATCATTGCTGAGTTCAAAGCAAGCACTGAATAAACTTTTTAAATCGAAAGCTACACAATGTAAGCCAAGGTAGCGGACCGGTGGACTATGATCTTTATTTGACCTTCAGATAAAGCAAAGGGAAGGTGCATAACTATCCCCCTGGGACAGTGGACACCTTAGTCGCGCTTCAAGCTACGTGGCAGTAGTGACAGATGTGCGCTGCATGCTTTGCCATTCACAACGTTGTGCCAGAAACGCGGCACTGAAGCCATAGGCCGTCGGCGTTCATTGTGCTCATTGCCGTTCGCGTTGACAACGTTTTAGACTCCAATCATTTTAAGGAAAGGAACTGGCTCCCTTGGTCAGTGGACGCCTGAATCGCGCTTTAAGGTACGTGGGGTGGCGAGAGAGAGACATGGGCTGCATGCGTTAGCGCTGACAACGTTATGGCAGGCGGGCGGCACTAGGACGCAACGTTCATTGGGTGAGCGAACTCTCGCGATCAACTCTAACTGCCACCTGCCAGAGTGGCAGGGTGGGCGCGCTGCCTATCCAGTGTCCGGAACGCACTCAGCGTTACGGATGCCAAGCGGCGTATAGTTGCCCGATACGTCATAGCTTTCGCTCTCTAACCAGGTTCAAGAGTAGTTAAACCACGTTTAATTTTTTTAGTATAAAACGATGTTTTAAGCAAGTACGCTTAAGCTTTCGAAAAGCATGTGCATGCAGAGTAGCGGCAGCTATGGATCCAGAAAGGAACTTAGTCGCATCTGTCTTACGCCAGTTCGATCAAATGGGTTCATTAAATACTTCGAAGACTGATCGCTGTCATGAATGATCGCTGCCTATGTGGCCAATGTGAGTTTCCAAAATGAATCCAAATGGAAAGAATGAAGTCCTGCTATGTATAAGGGAATCCGCAGAACTTTTTCCAGGGGGCTGCACCCGATGGCAGGGTATGGGGGAAGCGGTAGGTTAGCACCAAAAATGAACTACGTGTGGTCTAAACTGCGCACATGAAACAAAAATTGGAAGCAGAAAATTAGTGCTAGGCTTGGAGAACAAACATTAGAATTGAACTCAATAAGCAAAATCCGATAACTTAATATCACCTAAGCATGCTAATCAAGCTGCGTAGTTGTTTTAGTGCATAAATAATATCCGTAATTCCAGGGGTGGGCAACCGCCCCCCTATGTATCAGCGCAATGCATTTATCGCACAGTAAAAATCGTGTTCTTAATGGGTTTGCAGAAAGTAATAAAAAAACGGATTTTATCATCCCCGTGGCCAAGCCAGAAATGTCGGAATACTCAGCGACGCTAGTGAAATTGGCTTCTTTTTTCATGTCATTTATGTGATCGCCAGGAGGCTTCAGTGGTAACCAGTGGTGCATGCAAAACTTTTTCACAACTGAACGCATATCGTAACGGACGTAACAGTAGAAAAGATATAAAAAACAGCATCAAGAGCATGCATTCTTCCTATGGAGGACAAGCAAGAGGGCCACCTCGAGAAAGTTGAGCGAGGCCCTGGCCGCCGCGTCGTTCTCAGCTCTGCGCTTCAGGTCGGCCTGGTAATCGGCGCAACTCATGTTCTTGTGGATGGCCTCGCAACGGAGGCAGTTTCTCTGTCGGCAGACAGGGCAGTCAAAGGCCTCGACGTCACGCCCGTGCAGGCACCAGCCCTTGCAGTCGGGCGTCTTGCAATGGAAGGACGGCTCTTTGCTGGTGTTCTCGGCCTCTCGTAGGCCCCGCTCCTGCAGCGCGGCGTAGTCCGCCGCCGACAGGCACTGTAACAGAAGGAACAGACCTCGGCACTTTGTCATATTAAACGTACACGCATGCTCACGCTTGCACTAAGCTAACGAGAGCATTACAGAAATTTAAATATGTCCTCCGCCTAATTTAAAAACATTTGGAAATTGCAACCGCAATAACTAAAAAAATTAGCTGTGGCTTAGCTCTGGTTAAGCCTGAGGGATTGCGAAAGCAATAGCTCCCTGGCTGCGCTTGGCTCTGCTGGTGGTTTGGCATGGCTTCGCCTTTTGAGCAACTAAAGGATTTACTCTGGACACAACATGGTTTCTACAGCTTGTTTATTCCAATGAACACACTTTGGTGGTCCGTAAAATAGTGACTCTTGGTCTGAACACTGGTAATTACATAGTCGTCCGAATGTCCGAATGTCTATACACCACCAAGTCTAGACTGCTACCCCATTGGGTAGTACTCATCAGCCTTCGGATTTGCATAAACGATTCTTCGGCATTCAGAGAGTCCATGAAACTAATCTCGCTCACTGAACTTGTAGAACGCCGCCGGGCTCGTCATTCTGCGTCATAGGCGCGTTGCTTAGCCAACCGCTCTTGCCTTTCTTCGTGTCTCCTCGGCACGGCGCCGGCGTTTGCGCGCAGCACGTCGCTCCAGCGACGCCTTGTACAACTCCTAAGGAGCGCGCCTGCGGCGCCCCGGTTATCCTCTCCTAGCGAGCGCCCTCACGCGGCGGGCCGAGGAGGCCGTCACGTGGTAGCCGCCGCGCCGAGCGAAGGAACGACTACGGCCGAAGAGACGAGTTGGGGCCCCTGCTCTCCTCTGGTCGTGACGTCACGCTGTCACGTGGTCGTGCGCCGCAGCTGCGCCGGAGCGAAGGAACGACCTCCACCGACGGTAGAAAAGTGCTAGCAGCATTGCTTTCGCAATAAAAAAGAAGCAAAGGCACCTTATTTGGTAAGTGTTCCATCACAAACACTTGAGTGGCCGCAGCGGTAGCACGCCAGTCTCTTGAAGATTAAACACGTTAATTACTTTGCAGGATCATTTGCGTAATTGCAGCATTCCTCTGCTCTCCCTGTATTTGGAGCAGTTCGTCAGTGTTTATTTTGCGTGGTTGTGCATTATGGCGCATAAGCGACAAGGCTTCATACATCAAAGGCAAGGTTGATTTTGTCTGGTTTGTACGAAAGCTAAAATAATTTTAAAATTTTGCAGCCTGTTGAGAAGTGTGTTTCTTTTAAAAAATATATAAACAGAAGAAATGTCTACCAGTGCATGTCATCCTAGGAGTAAACTGGGGTGAAAAGGTATGCGTTCAGAATAAAATCGTAAGAAATGTTTCTTCCTTAGTTTCTCGAGGTTTGTGCATGAACAAAAAATGTGGTTTATAGTGACTTCTTCTCCGCATAACTCGCTTGTTAATTTATCTTCTTTTGCAAGAATAAAACTGTGTAAGGTGTGTGCATGTGCCCAATGAGAAGGTGACGCAAAATTACTTCATAGAGACATTCTTGGTGTGTGCATCACTTGCATTCTCCCACGATGTGCCTTATAAGGTGTAGCTTAATATCAATTTCAATACTGCATATAGTCTGCCATTCATCTCTCAGCTTGCACTTAAAGGAGTATAGACACCTACTTTGGGTGGCATGTTTTATTCTCTACAATTATTCGGAAGACACTACTATGCATGAATCACCACATGGTATTCGCCTATGACCGCTAAATAATCTATAATCGAATTTTTCTGTCACGCTGTTTCGGTTTATCTTTCAACAGTCGAACGATGGCTTTGACGTTAAGAGCGACAATAGGTCACGTGAGGCACGGAAAAACTGCGATATAATCTATGTTTAATCGTTTTAATGCACTATAGTGCTGATGGCAGCCTTCCTGAAGAACTGGAGTGACAACGAAAGTAGAAGCAGTGATTATATTGCATTTTTTTGCATGCCTCACTTTACCTATAACCACACCTTGACGTCACAGTCATCGTTCGGACCGGGGCTCGGCTGTTGTAAGCGAGACCGAAACAGCACGAGAAAGAAATTTGATTATAAATTATTTAGCGCTCGTAGGAGAATACAACGTGGTAATCCATGTATAATAATGCCTTCCTCGTAATTACAAGGAATAAAACACGCGCGCAAAACTTACGTGTCTGAACTCCTTTAACTTCATGCAATCTTTGTAGGGAAAGTTACTGTCTTGGTTTCTCTGTACCGAGGTTGCGCAGCGCAGGCATCTTCCTCTCCCATTGTAACTAATTCTGGCGTGGCTCAGTGCCCATCAAAATTTTATTTGTGTACGAAGTCGCCAAGTATAGATGTAGCTGATTTTCTAGGGTTAATTGCTATGAGCATATTAAGAAAATTTGTCTAAGTAATGCTGTTCTCATCTATTATTTATTCTACGGCCATACAGATAGCATAACATTCAGCGGTAAAAACTGTTGCGCACTGTGGAAGCGTCGCTGTTTCCTCCCAGTGATTTCGTACTACGGCGATTCCGATGTAAAAAGCTGTCTACGAACCATCTAAAACAACTGAAAGATAAATCTATACAATACATTTTTCCTGAGCTCGGAGCACAGTACGTGTACTTGTCTGTACAAGTGTGCGTTAAATTATCCAGCTAGTAGGTACGGCCTTAGTACCTGCTCTTGCTGAGGGTCCTCAAACTCACGGAGCCTGCAGGGTTATTTAAGGTGTGGATCGAGATATACAGAACACACTGCAATGGTTTTGTATGCAAGCAGAATGGCTTCTAGTGCTTCGAACCTAGTTTGAAGTTTAAGTTCACGAGATGAGACGCCTCTTCGAACCATGATGGCAGTGCCACCCGAGAGCCTGCTTGCCAGCTCTCGGTCATGAGACTGTGTTTCCTGAGCATATTCGTGGGCTGGGGACCTAAGTTTGTTCCCTTAAACGCAAAGCAACAGGTAAGAGTGCAGCTAAGATTTCTTTTATGGCACTTCAGTTTTTTTTTTAAGTCCCCTACAAAACCAGTGTACTATGAATTCCATTTTATCCGATATATGAAAAGTGGAAAACCTATGTTGTGAACCGTGATTCGGGGTTTGTCTTCTCGGGGCCATTCCAAAAAGCCACCCCACCAAAGTCGTTGGCATAGGAATGCATTGTCTGTTGTCCATCGCCTCTTCAGAGGGGTGGGAGGGTCGTGAAGAACGCAGGTATGCATTAGAGTGAGACCTCGGCTTGTGCCGAGAAGCCTTGAGACCCGCTGACCGCTCTACGTATCCTGATTTTAAAGTAGCGGGGTAGCATACTCACCAGATGCGTCTATGGATTTTCCACATGCTCATTACGTGTGGTCTGGGCAGGTGCTGGAAGCCGGTAGGGGGCACCACCCCGGCAAAATTTGTTTGGAGTCAGCGAAAATGTGTTCTCGGTGAGAAAAAATCGTCTGAGTGGTTCTTTAAATTTGATGTTGTCTTTGGTCTTTTGGTTTAAGATCTCTTTTTTAATTTCTGTTGGATGGACATGACCCGGAGCAAGCGGGGTGCTCCCCGTCACATTTTCGCAGCGTGGCGCTGCTTCAAAGTTATCAGAAGGGCGGTCCTTTGAAACATATTTCGCGCAGGTTTGACAGCCACGGCTACTCTGTGAGTCATGTTCGTACCCTTGCCATTTGAAACATCGTCGAGAGCTCGGTATATAATGTTGGACATTGAATTTTATGCACCCCACTTCTATCGAGTCAGGGAGTGTGCAGTTGTTGGAAGTGATAACCAGGTGTGGGCATCTCTTTTTTATCCTTTCGGATTTTGATTCTGTGTACACTGATTTTACTTTGTTTTTTCATGTTATTCTAACGTTTTTTTTTACTTACGACATGACTAAAATTCTCTCATAACATGTCCGAAAAAGTCATTTCCGTAGGTTACACCACGGACGGTGTTCAAATATCAGTGGGGATTGATGAAGACAAGGACGTCGCGGAACGGTACAATTTTTGTGAAGTTCGAGCATTGAACTTTCAGAGCGTTCGCTCTACTGTAGCCTTTCGAGCCTCCGAGTTATGCTGCTTCCACAGATAGCATCTGAGATGGCGGCCTCCGTATATCAACGACATTGTATCCCAGTGGTTACCATCGTTACATAATGGAATGCGTGATGCCCGAGCATCACAAGTGGAGACGAAACTATATCGATCCGGTATAGTATCCGGTACCCGGTGGTGTGCTTTTCACTGGTGCACAAAATGCTACTCTCGCGGCTAGGAGAGTGACCATCTAACATGTGTTCGGCAGCAAAACGCAGTGGCCGCTGATACCGTTAAGAGCTTCGTTAGGCGAATTCGAACACGGACACGGTAAAGGTAGCAAGCCGAGTCATACTTTGATAGTCGCCATGTAGTTTCGAATAATATGCAGGAAGACTGAAGACGAAAAATTAAGACATATCGCAGACGCAGGGAGTTGCATTATGAACCGAAATATATATATATAGATATATATATATATATATATATATATATATATATATATATATATATATATATATATATATATATATATATATATATATATATATATATATATAAAGCCTACTCCGACCCAGAGCTCAAATCTGTGTCTCACCACCCTCATTTCGCTGTCCAGGACGGGCATCTGGCAGTCTGCGTCATCGCTCTTGCAAGGGCACAGAACTTCAGCAGCTGGGGAGTTCTTGGCGGTGTCCGCCAGGCATTGTCTGAACAGCGAACACGCAGAGAAAGCGAAGCTTAGGATAGAGACCCCCATAGGCAAGCGGTTGCTTTGGAGAACTTATTTATGAACATATTTTGTGTAATTACTGCTGATGAAGATGAATAAAACACTTGAGTATGTAGCGTCTGTAATATATTCAACAAGGGGAAGCTTTGGGCCCCGTGATATTGCACGTGGTTAGCTTTTGTGTTGACGGAGGGGAATCTTTGTGATCGATCCTTTCCAGCTTCCTAATGGAATTAAAAAAAAAAAACTATACTCCGGCATGGTATATGACGATGTAATCGTGCGCGTTTAACAAGTGCTGGTCCCTCGAGGCGCGTATACTTACTCGCAAATCTGGTGGTGGCAGTTCCTGAGTACGATGCCCCTGCCAGGTTCAACTTCGACTAGGCAAATGGGGCATTCAAACTCTTCAGCCGTAGGCAGGGTGTCTTGCTCATAAAGCGCCATTAGCTCCTCAAGCCGCTTCCTTTTTTCTTCAGGATCCTGGTGGGAAAACAAAAGACGAGCTATTGAGAACACGCGAAGGGCAGGGATGTTTATCAGATTCCGCTTAAACCACTGAAATCCATGAAAGCGTGCCAACGCACAGTTAAGAAACGCTGAATCACGCGACTGATTTTTTGCTGTGCCCTGACGGCTGTGCTGACTGCCGGGTAACAGGAGCTCCGCTGTAATGCGGGCTTTAGTCGCCTTTTGCACCGCCCATATAGTGCACAATGCTTTCATATCATGGTTTCCCTAGGTTAACGATTGGGCGTGAAAACTTTGTTGTGCTCAGATGCATCTCATTTCGTTTTTCTTCCATCTTGTGAAGATTCAGCGTTATGCAGGGCGCAGCAAAAGTCATTGTCACCATTTTCAGTCTAACCAGAAGGCATCAATTTTTTTTCGTCCACCGTACACTACCACGATTGGTAATTCCTGTTAGTTTTAAGTGGTGACGTATCCGAAGCAAAGCACTCGAATCCTTCTCCGCAACTGAACCTAAGTGATCGCACTGTGCTGGTCTATTGAATGTTTGTTCAATATAGAGCCTTTGTCAAACGCGCAGCTATTGTGCAGGCCTTAACCAAGAGATTCTGACGACGAAGCATTCTTTGGGAATGCTGAAGGCGCCTTGCGCATTACTGCATTGATCAACTATAGTTTCTGCGACAAGACTGCTCGTGTTAAGTCCGTCTTATGAAAGTGGAGTTGCGTTTAATGAGCTACCAAACCTGGCGCGGGATTTAACCACCTTACTGAGGCATTTTAATGCAAAAGTACTCATGCATTTACCAACATCGACAAAGAATCTTGTCAACCGTCCGACTTTCTTTCTTGTGCCGTTGCCTAGCAACCGCGACGCCGCTTACCCGGGCTTACCCGATTTACTCGGGTAAGCTCGGGTAGTAACTCGGGTAAGCTCGGCTAGCAACTCGGGCAAGCTCGGGTAATTTCGGAGCACCGCACCAGCTACGCGAGCAGTTGCTTGGGAAGAACACATGGGTCGCACACTTCCTGCCAGTGTAGTGGCGCATCGCTTAACCGCGGAGCCACTGCGCTGGTAGTGGTATCAGGACTCGCCGTCATCTATGAATGTCAAGTAGAGAATGACCGATTCCGCATATATGCCACCTCGATGGACACTTCCGAGGCGTGCGGGCGAAGCGCCTACGCGCACGGGCGTACGATGGAGCCTGTCTGCACATGCGCGAGGCGCGTCGGAAGCGGGGCGCGGTTGACAACAATCGGAGGACCGCGGGGCTCTCGGGGACTCTTTTCTTCATGGCTGGAAGCTCTTTCAGCTTCCCCAAATTTTCTTGGAACCCTTGCAGCTCCCCAACCATCTTCTGTACACGGCTTGATATTTTTTTCAACCGGCTCGCGAGGGGAAGCGAGCCAGCACCAGAGCACGGCCACCTGTATCGAGCGCGCGGCGGCGGCAGTGACAAGAGCATGGAGGTGCACGCCACTTTTCGACGCCCGTCGCGGCGCGTGCTGGGCGAGCAGGCGCTTCGCGTGTACGCCTCGGAAGTGTACATCGAGGTGGGGCTTAAGCGCCCCTTCCAATTGAAGTATGAACACCTGCTTTTGCGCGTCTACTCCGTTTAACTACATTAAAACCCTACTAATTTTTGTTCCTAGTAGTACATATTTAACAAAAGCATAAATCAGCTTTAAAACAAATGCAATGGATAAACATGAAACGAGACTTTTACTTAACTATGAGTGTTCTTAATGCAAGACATAGCTGGCATAAATTTCGGTTTGGGAAGTGTTATAATTAACGGAAGCACATAGATGCCGTTAAACCCCTACCACTTTTTTTTTTCAAAATGGTACCAAAATGGCCATTTAGTACCCGCGCTGCCATCGGTCGGCAAACCAAGAAATGCTATAGATGAGCCTTACTCGTCTTAAACAGGACACAGAGCACCATAAAACACACAATCTGGATTCGTCATGAGCCAGAAATGACCGTCGGCTTATGACGTGCCTGGCTCGTCCAAGTCCGCTAGGGGGTTGAACGCTGTGGCGAAAGCTGCCGTCGTGACACCGCCTCCTCGACTCCTGAGTCTGTTCTTGTGCAGCCGCCCAAGGGGTGTTTCCAGAACCATCTCGCGAGCAAGGTGTTGGTCGGGTTATCAATCATATCAGGGGATAGGGGGATATTCGGTGAAGAGGGAGAATCGCTGGACCCTATTGGCTGGAGGAGCTCCTTTGTGGGGCATTTGCCGCTTTGTTCTTGAGTTGTATCTGACTAAAGCGTTTCTTACTGCTGCCGCGATTTGCACTTTTCCACAGTGACAAAGGCGAGTTGATGCAGCGTTTGTTAGAACTTACCTCGAGCTTCCCGGAATCCAAGTCGGCTACATACTTCTGAATGTACTGTGCACAGGTCATGCCTTCGTGAATGGCGTGACAATCTACGCAGTTTTCACGCCGGCACATGGGGCAGATGAAGAACTGCACTCCCTTCTTTCTGCGGAAGACGTGTGAACACTTCTTGTGGAAACATTGAGAGTCGCACCAGTTGCTCTTCTTAAGCAGCTTTTTCAAAATGTCCCGCGGAACAGACTGCATGGAAGAAAAACGGGCATTGATTATTTCATGTATTATTTCAGCATATCGTGAATGTGATCACTGCAAGAGAAAAGCTTGAAACAACGAACAGTGAAATTTTACAGCCAAGCACCACAGATCGGCAGGTAAGAATCCCGGTAGTTCTAACCTTGAATGCTACTGCGAAGTCAGAGGCTGTAGAAAGAGAAGAAGAAACATTCATGCCACTTAGAGAAATGGAGTGAAATATAAGAGCCTTGCGCAGCGGATTGGTATAGCGACAAACAAAAGAAGGTTAAGTTCTCCTTCTTTAGTTTCGACATTCTTAGCAATTGAATGATGTCGACAGATGGACGGCAAAACTTCTTTACGAGTATATATTTATTGCTTCATGCCACTGGACTCTCCCTTATGGTTTCAGAGCCACGGAATAAAAGCAAGGCAGCGACTACAAAAAGTGACTACTCCTCCCACTGTTCTAACTATGCTCAAAATACGACCGATAGTCTGCATTTTGAGCATGGCCGCATAAAAGTTTGCGGAGGACTCTCTGCTCGCATGCGCCGGGCACTTCTGATTAACTTCTCTCAAAATAGACAATTGAACAGACGGAGCAAGATAGCTCTACAGCACAAAGTTGAGCAAGGTTACGGAGAGAAGCCTCGGTCTGCCGACCTGAGTGTCGACCCTTTGTCGAAACATTAGAAGGTTCCTTCTCTGCCGTTTATGCTGCGTACGAAATGCACACACAGAAACCGAACTGCACTTCCTTCTCGTTAAGTCTGCATTCATCGGGGTTTCTGATCTGTTGCCGCTGAAAGGCCGAGATTATTTCCATTCTATCTTGCTCGAGCGAAAGAAGCTCCGCAGCGTTGAACCATCGCCCGTAGTGTACCCTGTATAACGAGCGAGAACTAAGGGGATGAGAGGATGGTTATTTGTATAAACAAACTGTCACAAGTCATTGAATTCGCGGGGAAATTGTATACTTAAATAAAAGGACGCATATTAGATGACGCTCATTATAATGCGAAGGGTAAAGTCAAGAGAAAACGAACGAATAAAGGGAAAAACGGTAACCACGGGAATCTGAACTCGGCAGAAAGCTTCCATTGAAAGCTGTTGGCTGTGAAGTTTAGGCTGGTCTGTCACCTTTACGGGCTGGTAGACAACGAATTTAATTGTCATGCGAACAAAAAAGTTACAGACCCAACGAGAAAGGGAAGGAACAGATAGCAACTGTCACTTGAAGCAGCGCAGTAGGTGCCTGATTGATGGAGGATTCATGTTAAACCAGAGAATTATCGGTCCAAAATCCCAAAGCTTCTCGTTCGTACGTTGGGCTTGTGTTTGGCCAAAACTTTTGCACAGGGCAATCCCCGTAGCCAGAGCAGACCCTCTCTAAATCCTTCCAATCCCGAACAATTCGTACGTACGAAAATACTGATCGAATCCTGATCTAGTTTTCAATTACAGTTAAGATGAATGCATTAGACAATGGAAAGCGTGAAATGAGAATGTGAAATGGGAAGCTTTTCAGTAAATCCATCACTTAAAGTCAAGCATTGTTGTACGGTCTGTAATGTGGGCTGTTGGCAGACAGCACTCAAGTAGAAAGACATGCACTGTGATCAGGCATTCGTTGCGACAGTAGTGTATTTTAGAAGGAAGTGAAAGCACAAGAAATTACTCAGCTGGATGCTTACTTGGACCTCTTTTTCATGTAGATGGCCCATGCATGGTTGCGAAATTTCCGTCCATGCCGGGCATGGCACGCTCCCGTAGACTGTGGCTTTTTCAACAGACTTCTGGATGCACTGGCTTGGAACGTGGAAGCAAGCAGGGAAAACGAAGTGCAAATAAGCAGCCACCCTCGTAAAGTTCTCTATAATGCACAAAAGCCGGAGCTCCTCTGTCACGTCGCCACTGTAGCCGTTCGCCACTGTAGCCGTTCGCCACCGACGCAAAGCGCGCTCCCTACCGGGATTCATCTGCGGAAAGGCTAAACCTCGAGAACAAAAGCCTGCTTTGCAACTTTTCATCCGGCCTGTAGGTAGCAACGCTGTCACACAGCGCTCGGTGTCTAAACCGCAGGTTGCTTCTGCACCCTGCACAACGCTGCGCACATCTCATGCAAATGAAGCAGGTGGCTTTTCGCGTGGACTTCACACCTCATGGTACCTCAGATTTGTTGACTTGCACTCAGAAAATATGTCCACACAAACAGCAAGCCCACCTCACGCCGATGTCCACGTTTATCCCGACAAAAAAAAAAAAAAAACACTGATGCCGACCAGCTAAGTCGGCATCCATGTTTTACTCAATTTATACCGCTCTGGCCTGACGAGATTCCGTCAATCTCTCGACTTTGTTCATCACGCGCCCTGCGCAGAAGTACCAGGATGCAGGGATGTCCGCGGGCGCAGGGTTCGGAATTTTATACATTTTTCTCGGCCCTTTCACAATAATGGCAATCTATTCGTAAAGCGCTCCTTGCACACTGGTTCTCTTGCCATCGCAGGCGCTGCAGTATTCTTATATGTACCGCTAAGAATATTAGGTCTGTCACAGATGTAGAGCAACAGGCGTGTGTTATATGAGACAAACTTCGTCGTGCTCCCACGATCCCGACTTCCTTTTTCTCGATAATATCACTCACAAGCTAATGTGCAGTAGCATGCCTTTTCATTCATAAGCACTTACTTGCATAAAGCGTGCTCGCACTCGTCAACAATGCAGTCAGACTCAGGACGCCCGCACGCATCGCAAGGAAGTATGTCACCGCCCTGTAGAGGAACAGAAAGTAACGAATGTTTAACTAGCTTTGTTGCTACTACCACTCACTGCGATACAATAAGTGAAGATTGGTATCACTCGCACTGGTTTACTACGCTTTTTTTTTTGTTACTTCCACGCGTCAATGCATGCCCGCAAAAATACCATGAAGCAGTCGTTTACCGTGTCCTGAAGCCCCCGCAGTGGTGAAGCGGGATGGCTTCCTGCCGACCTTGAGAAAAACTATCAGTTTTTTAAATATACATATGCACATATGCACATATGCATGCGCCAGACACAAATGATGACAAGTAGCAGTCAAAGACGAGGGAGGAGCAGAAACAGAAACAGCCGCTAACTCGCAACTGTACTCAAGGGGAGCACGATTCCCCGAAAAAATATATATATCACGACGTTTCCGGCGTTTCTGTTTACAACGCCTCTGTGGTTTCCTCTTGAACTGTTTGGAATGTGTTTGCGAGTGCAGACCATGCGAGACACACGGCTGTCAAAAAGAGCACGACCTGAAGCAATTTTATTATGGTGTTGTTGCTGAACTACCATGCACAGTCAAAAAAAAATTTGCATCCTTAAAGGTGTAAAGCTAATGACGGCACCATTTTCACACCCTTATTTTTTCCTCTTTTTTTGAACAAGGGGGTGCTCAGCACGTTAGCACTTTTAATGCACACATGCAGCCTTTAAAGGTGCATGTGTGCGAGGTTGTTTTAGCTCCTTCGGGTGTAAGGGTGCGTAAGGGTGTACGGGTGTTCTTTGACTTGTTTAACAGTAGTTCAATCAAGCGTGCTCTTAAAATGATGTGAGCTATTCCAGCTTTATATTAAATAACAGCTGCAGCATTGATGCGAGCAGCTAAGACTGCGATTTGCTTCTCCATAATATGATAATTAAATTAATTATTTTAGCTGAAGTGCTAAGCATCACTGACTCCAAATAGGGGCTCGCTGAAATGCATATATAAACTTGGAGAAAGTACGCGCGTCGTGGCAAGTATTGCGCGCAGCAGTGATGTCTACTGTGTTGAACTCTGTCACCTCAGTAGCTTTGTATGACTCATTCAATTAACGCTTATGCCTGTTTATGTTCCTTTGGCAAAGATACATGGCACATTATAGCATCGTGTTACTGTACGAGCGATTTTTCTGAAAGTTGGCCTCATTTAGCAAGCTTTATTCTTTTTTAGTACGTTCAGAAAAATCCCGCGATGAACATCATGCAGACATCAAAAATGTGACTCCACAGCAAACAGGTTCACAAACACCGTTACGACACATCTGGGTTGAATGATTGTTGCTGGGGATGCCGTAACTGTAGTACAAATTTAGACAAGTCGTCGGCATCTTTTTGTAGGGAAGCTTCAGCTTCCTTCCAAGAGTGCACAATAAAAAAAAAAGATCAGCGTCTTTTAAAGCATTCAGAACCTCAGAAATTGTAAAGCAGTCGGAAAAAGGGTGCTACTGTAACGATCTCACCCTTACAATGGGTGTGACAAGCATACTTTGTGACCTTTTGGGAGGGTGCGAGATACAGACACGGAAATGCACCCTTAAAGGTGCAAATTATTTTGCAGAGTAGGCCGCTTGATGATGCCGGTGAGGGGATGTTGCAGGAAGATTTATTCAAGAATGTTTTGTGTCTCAGCGGCTGTAGGTGACAGCATACACATTTGGGGTGTTAGACTATTTCTTCTTTTGGTACAACTGTTACAACTGGTGGTGATGCCTTCATTGAACCAGCCATGCCTATTAGGTGTCATGGAAGCGTTTCACAGGCGACAGAAAAAACTTACGCTTCAGCTACCCTTCGGTAGGTTTTCCAGAAAGAGGAATATAGTTTTAGTTTCTGCGTCTCACCGTTCAGGTATAATTATATCAGCAGATGCGGAACTCCTTCACGCGTTTTTTTATGCGTGCTGCTAAATATTGTTTGTTCTTTCTCTCTTTACTTGCGCTTTCGGAGCAGCGCATTTAATATTTTTCGAGCCTTCAAAAAAAAAAATCATTTCAGAGGCTAGCGTCTATTTTGAGTGTTTCAGTTTATGTCTCGCCTTTAGCTCGCGCTCCTTTTCGTCATAAGCGTTAAATAACTCAACCCGTTTTCTTAATATAGTATTATTCTGCTACTTACCGGCCGGTTCATATTCCATAAGGTTAATTAACGACAACACGCAAAACAATTGCACTAACAAAATCACTGTTGCGTTTTCGCCAGCTTCTAGCAGCCGAAACATTAAGTGTTTATTTGCGAAGGCCGTAAGCTGTGGCATTTTACACAAAACGTTGGTACCATAAGAAATGGCGCCCAAAGGGGCGCACTGCGCGCCTTTCTCGCACAACTCCTGATGTCGACACCTTTACGTCTGTCAAATGAGGGGAACCTTCGCGTTCTCTTAGGCTCCAATACTGGTCACCTGAATAAGCGCGAGTTCAAGCCGATGATGCGAAACTCCGCATACACGAGACAACCGTCACTAAACTCAGCAGAAGTGTACCTATATTTATTATTAGAATGTGCTCCACGAAAGCGAAACTGAACTTGACATAAAGAAGCGATCTTGCGAACAAAAAACTAATACATATCTCTCACGGCCTAATGTGGCGCGAGTCCAGTTATCTCTCCATTTTTTTTATTGAATTAAAATATTGTACAAGTTGGGAACATCCTACGAATCAGACACGTAAATGTTCCTCGAATTGGAGCATCACAAGATGGTCGATGAGATGGTGAAATCTCCAAAGAGCTTAACACCCTCGGTGAAGCGTGCGAAACATAGCATTAGAGTGCAACGCAGTGCCATTCATGCCATCTTCAATCAACTGCGACTGCGCGAGACCGGCCACTATCATTACGCGAGCGCAGCCAAACGCAGTTGACATCATGCGGGCACCGCCTGCCGAAAAATCTCGGCGTGCTTTCCGCTAGCACTGCGAAAAAACAAAAAAAAAATGGCTGGTGGTTTAGCGTTACTGAGCACGAAAGTTTGTGCGAAAGCACGGTTTTTTGCAGCTGGACACCTCCGCCACGTACCTCAAAGCATGATTGAGATGCCCACTGAAAAAGGAAAACAGTTATTCGCCTTTTCCTTTCCTTTCCTTTCCTTTCCCTTCCCTTCCCTTCCCTTCCTTCCCTTCCTTGCGATCTAAGAGGCTTCACGTCCACATGTGGATTTTGCGGGGTAGGAGACTATATAGTTCGTTCGCGCTAAAAATGTTTTCGCGGTAAATGAGGCGTGAAGCTGCTTACACTCCTAGCCTTTGTCATGAAAAAATTCACGTGTCTACACTATCTAAACGACAACTAAACCCTGCTAGCTTAATTTTTAAGTGGTATACACCTAACTGCTGGACAAGACCCGTCTGTTCACGCGAGAAGGCCTCCTCCTTGAAATTTCGTTACGTAAAATGTTTACAGAACTTGCGGGACAAAGCAAGGTTCTAACAAGGTCAACACATAACACTTGAGGCGCAATCTAGCGAAGTTGTTGGTTTGTCTGGTGACTTTTGTAAACTTTTCACGCATCGAAGTTTGGAACTTCAGTGACACACCTACTAGCCCACCATAAAGCTCCTGAATCAGCGTATACGTATATACTATACGTATAATCATTAGGGTGGATTAACTCGTCTCCTTAAAGGGTCCCTGACCAGGTTTAGATATTTCAAATATACAAGCCCACAACGCAGATCGAGCCGTTGTGATCGCCTTTGCAAAATATTACGGCTATGCGTGTCCCGAATACGGCTAAAATTCAAATCAGATTGTTCGCTATTTCTCTGCTAGCATCCAAGGCACGGCTGTTGAGACAACGCCACTGGACATTTAATTGATTTTTCTTTCTGATCCACAGCCGAATGGCTCACTATGTCTCGTCACCTGGTAGATCATCCTATTCTTTGTTTTACTGTTGATATCCGTGCAAAATCCTGCATTTTAGTTCCTTGCCCTGGTATATTTGTCTTTGAGTAGCCTGGGTGACGTGGCGTTCGTTTATCCTCTACCTCGTTTATTTATTAATTTTTTATTGAACGCGCTCGCGGGCACATCGCCTCCCACAGTAAGTTGCTCGCACGTTGCTGTTCCCACGCCCTCGAATTTTGATAATCGCATTCGACGCATAGCTCGATGGAACGTGGTGCAATGTCTCCCTTACAAAAAATTCTTTGGAAAGTCTATAGATTATTCGTAGACTTTTGTCTGTAAATTCTGAACTTTCTATAGACAAATCCTATAGACTAGTCTTTAGGCAATACAAATCCTACTGACAGTCGTAGACAATCTATAGTATCATGGCCATGCACTTTTAGTAGACCTTTTCTATGACAGCCATTAGACTATGAATAGACAAAAGAAAATATCTATAAGAAGGCAACCGAATATATAAAAAGTCTATAGATAAGTCTATAGACCATTTTTACTAGGGATAAGCTCGTGGAAGCGCAAGGAAAAAAATGGCCTGGCTTAGCTTATGGTTAAGCCTAGGATGCGAAGCATACCGCCGGTGGAGGTTGCGCGTCCGCAAGCGAGCGCACGAGTTGAGCTTCAGCTTTCAAAGCTGTTGTGACGTCAGCGCCCCAGCGGAAGGAGCGGGAGTTAGGCCGCCGGCGGAGGCTGCGCGTCCGCAAGCGAGCGCACGAGTTGAGCCCCAGCTTTCACAGCTGTTGTAACGTCATATCACGTGGTGCGCCGATGTAGGTCAAGTGGGAGCTACGCGGCCGCGCGCGGCGCAGCAAGGAAGAGCTCGGTTGTGCGGCTAGTATGCTTCGCATAAAAAAAAGAAACCCTGCCAAGGCGGGCTCATGACGTAAGCATCCGAAGCTCTCCGCTGCTCCTCCTGACGGGCGGGAGGAAACACCTCGCAGAGAGCCGCCAGAGAGAGGAGTGGCGAAATCGTTTAACTGCGACGGCTGTAACGCCGCTGTATACACGAGTCTCCTCTAACGATTGCTGGCCACGCGTTCCAGGGATGACGACTGACAACTGCTGACGTATAGAGATTTTTCGACTGACGGGTGGCCAAGGACCCTTTCAGGGTACTCATGTTCTTCTGTGACTTCAAAAGGCCTTGCCTTTCTCAGCCCGCAAAGACACTGAAGTACTATTTGCTGGAGAGGAAACACACGCGTGGTTCATCAATTAACATAATAGAGAGCAGACATCGCATCTTCGAAGAGAAAATAAATTTATTCTTTATTTATTTGTCAAACCACCGTACCATATGTGGCGTTTCGGGAGAAGGGGGAGGGGGTATACAGTAAATGAGAAAAGAAAAGCAGTTTACAAGAATGCAAACGCTTTGTTTTCAAGAATAACACAAAAGTGTTCAGTCTCTCTCTACTCTTACTTTTTTAGCCTGAGTTGATTTTGGACGTTAAACCCCCCAAAACCAATGATTACTTTACTTATTTTTCTCTCGTTTCAATTCTCTCGCTCGCATTTAATTTCATGCTTACTGTACAAAGCCATTCTTCATCGTATTAATGTTTTCTTTCCTGCTCAACTCTGGACATTCCGGCGAGCGCTTCCTTGAAATTTATTGCACCAAGCTGGTGCTCTTTATATCACACATCCCGCATCACAACTCCGCAGACAGAGTGTAGTTGAGTCTAATTGGAGCAGACTCCCCGCACCATTAATGTATCGCGGGTAACTCCGCAGACAAAGAATAGGTTGGGGCAACCGAAAATGAAATAAAAATAATAAGCCCCTGCCTGCACCACATACGTACAGCAGGCTTAACCCAATTCGAAAATAAAAGAATAGGCCCGTGGGCAAATTTTAATTTCACCAACCGCAGGTGGAAAAGTAAAATAAAAGGGAAAAGCTACTATAGCGACTTGCCGCCGGGGGAGCGGGCCCGGGGAGACTCCCCTGATCTCCCCTGGGAAGTAGCGGAAGGGATGGGCAAACGGATGGAAGAGTGGTGTCGTGGGGGGGCCCCAGGTATCTGTTGACCCCGTGTTGGGTTTTCCTGTATCCGACGGTCGAAGCCCGCTGCGTATGGTGGGTGGTCGGGCATCCCGTGAGTGGGGCCGCACCATTGGGCAATCGATGATCTCCCTGCCCTGGCCAGGCAGGCCAGCAATGGAGCCGAGATAATCGAAGGATCTGAACAAAAACTTCGCTGTCCACATTCCCAACCCTTGTCCCAGACAGCGGGACTTCGCAGTATCTCAGCTTCCATGTGGCCATCCGCAAAATGGCATGCGCACTGTGTTCTCTCAGTAAAGCAAAAGCTGCGCCTCTATTTAGAGGGCTGCTTGCGCAGCCGGGAGAAAATGATTTTCCCGAGATTGAAATGAGATTGCGCGATTTTTTTAAGCAGACAGGCGTTGCCTCTACAAAAATTAGCTTTGAGTTTCCGTTTATATTTTGGTTAGGCTTTGTTGACTGAAAGGTTCAAAGGTCAACAGGCCTTGAATCTACGCAACAACACCTCAACCAAATTTTCGTTGAGCACTTCGCAACAAAGTATTTGTTGAGTAATAGTCGTAAAATGGAGTTGTGAAGGCGGTGTCAGCAAAATTGCTAAGCTTGGCCAATAGATAATTTGTTTACTAACTTCTCTCGAATCCATACTGAACCGTGCCTCATGGCAAGCAGTGTGACTAAGCCTAACTTAAATAAACTAGGCCTGATCTAGAAATGCCTGGTGTAACAATAACTTAAGCATGCACTTTATGCTGAGAACGCAGCGCCTGTTACGATTTTAGTAAGCCGCTCAAACTCCTCTCTTCGCACGGGAGAAAAGTGTTGATGCTACAACGCTCTCTGAGGCCTAATTTTTGTAGGGTTTCTTACATGCGTTTATAAAAATGCGACTCTTACTACTGGCTTTATTTTCTATGTTCTGGAAAAAAATGAAAGCGTTTGGCTAACAGAACTTCGCAAGTGAACCTGATTAATTGTATGGCACACAGAAGAAATAAATAACCACAATAATAATATAGATCATTTTGTTGACTGGCAGTCCATCACTTGCACCCATCGGGACACCCTTGTGGAGGAGAATATAACGATGGAGGTGAGGTAGCATCAATGAATTTTCAGTCATTCCATTATTCACAGGCTCGAGTGCTAACTGTTCCATGCTCTGTAATGTGAGGGCTCTGGTTTATGTGGTTACGGGGCGACTCAGGCTATAAGGGACGCCGTAGTGAAGGGCTCTGGAAAATTTCGACCACCTGGGGTCCTTTGACGTGCATTGACATCTCACAGTACATGTGCCTCTAGAATTTCTCCTCCCTAGAAATGCGACCGCCGCGGCCAGAATCGAATCGAAGAATCGAATCCGCGTCATTCGGGTCAGTAGCCGAGCGCCATAACCACTGAGCCACCGTGGCGGCCCTGTGTGCGCGTATATGTTAAAGGTTCTGTGGATGGTGGCGTTGTTACGTTCTTCTCTTCCTCTGTAAACGCCCGGACAGATTAGAGTGACTAGAAAAACGTTCAGAGTACCGCAATCCAGCTCTACCCGTCAACAAATCTGGAAGGTTTATCGCTACCGCTGCCTGACGCTTCGAGCATGAGAATCAAATCTGTGGTGTCCTGTGTATCTGCCTTGACAACGTTACTACAAAGAACAAAATGAACTTCTGCGTAGTTGGCAGAGCTAGCTTCACTAATATAAGAACAAACACTGAGAAGAAATTTGAAACAATTATTTTTGTACTCACGCATGTATATAGCTCCTACAGAAGAGCCCAAAGACTTTGGAAGCCTGCCGCTCTGTGTAATTTCCTAAAAAAAACTGTGCTCGCTCTTCAGGCAACATTGCGCCACGGTGGCCATATTACTTGTAAGCCTGGCGGCGCAGGTGAAAGGAAGCGATGCTGCGCAAATTTTCCAGTGACTCTAGGCCGGTTGTCCTGGCCTCTGCTCCTGGTGCCCGGCGGGTCAGGTCTCGGGTGAGCGCGTGGGTGCGGCTCGTTGCCAAGTGGGGAAGCGTGGCCTGATGTCCAGACAGTTCAAATCATGGGAAGTTTCCGTGGAACTAATGACGGATGCGTCGCACTTTATTTCATAACAGACCAGAGGCCTGACATACCGCTGGTGAGTCGGTTATGATGGTCCGGATTTCGATGTCCTCATTCTCCGGTTAGACAGAGATGCAATGGATGGCAAGGGCAATAGCTGCCTCTTCTACTATCCTGCTCTAACGCGTGTATATTGAGCCTTGCGCTCGTCATGTTTCTCTGCTTACACAGCATAGTGTAACCAGTTTTGCACAAAGCATTGCAGTAAACGTCCAGGAAGTTCCCGACTTGGAGGCAACTGGCATGTTTCATGATATTGCATAGTATGTTGGTCAGACAAGGGGCACGAAAATTAAGAAAAATAGTTCCCTGGTATTTAGATTCGAATGGCCTTCCCCACTCTTCATGCAGTCGGGAAGACTCCTATAGCGAATGAATGCGTGGATACCATCGTTGCTTTTATGGCAGGCAAGCTGGACGGAATGTCCTCAGCACGCCGAGCAAGACAAACCCCTCAGAAAAGAGTCAAGTAGACCTTTTATTCCAAATGATGCAAATTCAGCGTCCAGTAGGCGCGCCCGGCCTGGTCCCTCAGTCAGCGAATACCTCGATCTGCAAACAAACCAGGTACACCACTGAAACACGGAATTTACATCATCTGGATCAGTTTTTTTCCCTTATTTGTTGTGGAAGGGTTCTCTCGTGTAGGGCACCTCTCCTTGAACGTATCTGCCATTCTGCTAATACCCACATCGGTTCATCATTAAAGGCCCAATATAGAACATAGATAATAAAATTGGGCATCTAAGGTGACCGTGCGCGAAGTAAATGCTGTGATTAGAGCTTTCGGCTCAACTCCATTAGTTTGCATGAAAAGTTTCTCAGCGTAAACACTTTATTGCGGCAGTACCCTAATGCCGTATACGGCAAACAACTTTCAAATGCTAGAGATGTATGCGTGCGCCATCGGAAAAAAATTTGTTTGCAGCACTACAATGTTCTTCATCATCGCCCGAGGAGCCTCACAAGTTGGCGGCAACTTCATTAAGAGAAGCTACACAAACAATAAGATAAAAGAACACTACAAACGCAAACTGGGGGAAAATGCTGAGGGCACAATTGGAGAAACTGCCGTACCACAACTGCACTTAACAGCGCTTTGTGGCGCCCATTGTAAGCATCGGTGTAACCCATGCGTGGAAATCTGGCGTCGGCCGGCCGTTCGTGTCTGCTGAGCTTTCGCGGTCACCCCCATGCTGATAAACATTGAGAAAGAAGCTCCCGCAGAACGGTACCTTGTCTCTAACTTTAGTCGAAAAAAAAAAAACGCACACACCTGCACTTTCTTGGACTCAGTGTGACCCCGAGCACCGGAAACCGTGGCAGGATCGAATCGGTAGTTGTCAGCCGGGCGACCGCGGTGAGATATCTGCACTGGGGGCTCTTCCACCGAGCTGGGTCCGGACTGAAGAGAGCAGACAAAATATGCGATATCAGGTGCAGGTAGGAGTATGCGAAGGAAGACTAAGGCTGGATGGCACACACCCCAGAAACAGGAAAGTTATCCGATTACAATTGCTTTAGAGTATATTTCAGTCAAGAACTAGTATTGACTGGAGCCAAAATATTTTGAACCTCGATTATGTTTCATTACGGATAGATCATTCACTTGAGGTTAAGGAATACACGTGCAGAGCTGACCTCCTAAATTTTTTTTTCCAAAAATTATTTCCGACTATACAAGACGACCGAGAAGGTAGAGTCCACGTTATCCAATGATGCATTTTCCTCCTCGCTGTGATACTTCACCCATCAGGATAGTGTGTTTTCATGGTCGCTTTCATTATTTCTGTGTAATGTTATGTTGCTTCTCTCGCACACAGCTTCCACGCAAAGCTCAGCACCGCGTACGGTATTGGACGCATTATATGTTATGACAACTAAAGGTACGTTCGTCAAACAGGACAGAGCTTGTCGCACTAGCAACGTCTGGCGTTTTGGCGCTGAATGACAGCTTCACGGTAGGCTGGCTCATCGCACTAAACATGAAGACCGACTGCACCTTCCCGTTCACCGAGAAGGCTTGCTACCGCAATGCGACGGTTCCTCATGTATGAGCACTATGCCCTCGCTCGAAGCAAACCTGGCAAGCGCTGTTGAAAAAAAATAAGCATGAATTTTCAGGAACCGCAGAAGGCCACTTGCTAGTTGGCCGTACACAGTACATCTTCAGTTTCAGTCTCAGTCTCAAAGAAGCCACTCACACCACCGAACACTTTCTTCCACATCCCCGAAAGGTATCCGCCATGCTCCGTACTGTCGGCTCTGTTCGATTTTTGTCCGCGATTACGCCCACGCCTCTGGTTGTCGCTCACCTGCAAAATTAGGAGAGAAAAGGAAGAACAAATTACTGCAGCTCTGTGCCTGTATCTGATCTGAGTCCAGAGGAGCAGAGAATTATGCCATTATAATAGTAAAATTCATAGTACTGCAAAATATCCAAACGCAGTCACCACTGTAAACGAAACCAAAGGCAAGGTTCAGTTGTCGTTAATTTCGACCCATTGAAAGAGCTGTATTCCTACTTTAGTGCAGCTAAGATTGTTTTTCCTATGTGTCGCAGTGCATGGTCCCGTAGGGGTAGCTCCAGTTACCATTGTCAGCATTACATTGGACGCCGGTACAGAGGATCACATTTAAATTTCGCCGGCCCACGGGACATGTCCTTGTTCCAACGCTTTCAGGCGATGTATGCCAGACAGTTCTGTTGCATCTGTGCTGAGTTAGCGGGGCTCTGAAAGACCCTCAATAAATTTGCATTATACCTGCGATCTTAAAGGACATCGCTTCACGAATATCCTACAGCAAGGATTTTTTTAATGCGTTTTAGAGGTTGAGTTATCTGTAGTCAAAATTTGAATTTCAATGCCTTCGTGCTTTTCTCTCTGTTAACTTCTTGCACGTTCAAAGCTCGGCGCTGCTCCGCCGGCCGCACCGACTCGACCCCACGGCCGGCTGCCGGCGCGCACGGGAATAGACATCTCCCTGTTTGCAAACGACGTGGTGTCAGAGAAGAATAAGGTTGGGCAAGTTGGGGGTGCATACTTAAAAGAAATAATAGCGCGCAAATGAAGACAGGTCGAACGGATCTTAAGACTGCAAATGTTATTCGTTCTGTGGATGGGTTTCTAATTATTTTATACATGTGTGCTTTCACTGACTGTTGTTAGAAGGGGTAGTTCTCTTGATTTTAATGACCCCATTGTCACGCGCATTTAGACAACTTTCCTGGCTGTTTTAACCTTTTAATGTTCACGTGTGAGATGATTGAATAGGAGAGCATTTGGCTTTTTGACTTGTGGCTGCGGTTTAATAGTCATCATGTGTGTTGTGTATATGAACTTAGACACTTCCGCACACTCGAAGTTCGTGAAGAGAAATATTGTGCTTTCGTTCTTGTACAGTGCTCTCGACAAGTCATGCCGGCATATAATTGAAGAAAGTATTGGCATGTAGGTTCCACGTTTGGAGGCGGCGGGCTATCCGAAACACCTGATAGCTACATTAGCATCAAAGCCTGCATCGAAAAGGAAGGAAGCGTCATGTTTGAACGATGAACAAAGACCCGAGGACAGGAGAACGAAGAAAGAAAATAATGGAGAAGGAAAAGTTTGAAGCGCTCGAACGCGGTATGTTACAATTCGGGGTTGGAATACGGCTGTAATTGAGTGGTCGGGGTGCTAGTATAGCCTGGCGAGCTGTCTCGTAACACAAGCTAGCTCCTTGAACACGACCTGCGGCACTAGAATAAATTGGTTTAACGTCCCAAAGCGACTCAGGCTATGAGGGTCGCCGTAGTGAAGGGCTCAGGAAATTTCGACCACCTGGGGTTCTTTAACGTGTACTGACATCGCACAGTACACGGGCCTCAAGAATTTCGCCTCCATCGAAATTCGACCGCTGCGGCCGGGATCGAATCAGCGTCTTTCGGGTCAGCAGCCGAGCGCCGTAACCACTGAGCCACAGCGGAGGCTCGCTCATATAGGTACTATATAGGTATTATATGAGCGAGTATACTATATTACTCATTCATGCTCATATAGAATAAACTAAACTAGAATAAACTAAATGCCCAACAACGAGTTATTAGATTGCTTGGAGCGCTCACAAGCCTTCCGGACCCATCAGTGCTCGATCGGTCATGACTGCGGTGAGATTAGTTCGGAAGGATAATAAAGTAAACTAAGTGTCTGCATGTGGACCCAAAAATACATGACGCATGAGTATACCCGAATAATCTGCTTACAATCAAGCGCCTGTCGCAGATCCTGGCAGCGCTTGACGTTTGGTCTTTGAGCCGCTCCAAATGCCATTTTTTTCTGCTTTTCGCTATTTGAAGAGCAGAAGAAATATATATGTCGCCGGTCTTCCTCGGTTGATAAACGCATTCTACATCGCAGAAACTAGACTGCATGGAGACAAACGCAACAAATTGTCACCACAGGCGATCAAATCCACTGCACCACGCCGCCAGCAGCGGAATGTTTTGCCAACCACGCTAAGCCTCGCCCTTCGCCCCTCCCTCGAAAACGTCATCCGTGACGTAAACCCCGAGAGGTGCGGAGTTTCCCGACCCAGTGGAGCGAAGTGACTGACAGCCGCGGCCATGGTAGCTGGTGACGTCTGGAAGAATCAACTAATAACCACCTGTTAACCGCTGTACGTAGGAGCGTGAGACGGAGGAGGGAGCGAGTCTAAAAAAGTCGCCGGAAAGGGCTCGCCAACTTTCGCGCGCGACTGTGGCTTCTCTGCTGCGTGGACAAGTATTATTTGGCCCAGGTGTTCATGAGAACACAATGTAGTGACTGGGCGAGTGTATGCACTTTCCTCAGAAGGTGCTTCAGGGCCTCTTTACGGATGAGCTTTCATCCTATTGCAACACTGATACGGATAGCAGACTGAACATATCGACTTCCTCATTAGGAGATTCAAACTTGTCAGTGATTAAAGTATGCGTTGTTTTGCGTACGACCAGTCAATAATGAGTGTTTTTTGTTCAGCGCACTGTAAAATGGCTTTAGTAGAATACTGAACGCATTTTAAAGTAAGTGCAATTAGCCGTGTCTTGAACACAGAGGTAATAACGCCGTCCTTCAATGAACGAGGTTACATTTCTCATCACACTAATTCAGTGGCGGTCCCAGAGCGTGGTTTTAGCGGAGGCGGTGTGGAGGGGGGGGGGGGGGGGGGGAGAGGCAGATTTTTGTATATAAAAAAAAATAGAAAGAACGATTTTTTATTTTATTTAAAAAAAATTGTGCGCTTTGATGTTAAAAAAATAAATGGCGAACGGTACTGATGTTATAACACTGCTCAATCTTTGAATGTTAACGTTTACGCGAGCAATATTCATTTCGATACAAAAGGAAAGAAGCCGAGCGACAGCTGAGATATCCCGCCACGGCGTGTCCACGAAGGTCAAAGCACCTTCCCGGACATGTCACCAGTGGGATTAGCGGCCTTCATTACTCAGTTCTGGGAAGTGGCTTTGTTCCGCCCTCAGTACCCTCCTTCAAGGCGGCTGGTCGGCGCTCCTTGTCAAGCCAAAAAGGGATGATCCCTTCCCTGGCGTCGCTGTGTCCCATGGTGGAATAATGGTATGAATGGGTGGCTCCTTTCCGCCCGACGAGGTTGCTGGCCACCGCAACCGCAGGTGAATGGCACCGCCGTCGTCGCCGCGCCGGCGCCAAGGCAAGACAACGGTGGGGGGAACGGCACGACCACGGTGCCTCGACAATCACTGCCGATTGCGCTCGTATAACTACCAACGTGTAGAACATAGAATTGTGTGAAATAAGGCAGCCGCTATACAAAGTAGGGGACTACTTGACGCATCACGGAGGAAAAAGCTTTCCAGTTCTACGTCAAAAATTACATCTCGCCTTATGAAGCCCGAAAACGGACGTTCGGGAAAATGTGCAAAGGCTTTTGGGGGGGAGGGGGCGACCGCCCCCCCCCCCCCCCTTAGGACCACCACTGCACTAATTACCTTACAGAGCCCTGATGAACAGACAAAGGGTTGAGGTAATGCTATAAAGCCTGGTGATGTGCTATGCAAGTGTCGCTGTATCTACGCCTGAGTCACATTTCATGCATACCGTGGGTTCTGGCACTGCACTTTCCTCCGGGACATCGATGCCCTTGTATTGGGCGCAAGACTGGGACTCGTGACACGCCTTGCACGAGACGCAAGTCCAGTGTTTGCAAAGCTCGCATTGAGCCGCCGTCGCCGTCTTGAACACGTATGCGTATCCGCTGCAGTCGTTGTAGCGGCACTCCACGATCATCCCTTCTGCATCGTCGTCTGCAGCCGGCTGCTCCCCTTCATCATCATCCTCATCGCTATCTTCCTGCAACAGAATCAAAAGCCGGTTGATTGCAAAACATTTTATTCGCCGAAAAGAGCTTGGTAAGAGGTCGCGTTAAGTGGTCGAGAGTACGCAGCCCTCGACGACTTTGTCAGCCCACTCCACCGCCAAAACTTTCGTTCTGGGGTCAGAGCTAGCCAGCACGGTCTCCCGCCGCTCGAGGGAAGGAGCGGTAACTAGATCAGCCGGAGGTGGCTCTATTTTGCAGTCCCACAGGATGTGATCGTAGGTGGCTCGTTGGCCACAGTGTTTACAGGTTGGGTTGTAAAGATATGGATAAATGTGCGCGAGGAGTGATGGGGTGCGTATCGATCTCGTCTGTAGACGACGCCACGTAACCTCTTGTTCTTTAGCCAGGCTTTTGTCCGGAGGGGGCAAAATTCTCCTCTGCAGTTTAAAATGATTGGTGAGATCATGATATGTGATCATGGAGTCCTTCGTTAAATTCAGGGAGCCAGACTCATCCACTGCCCGGTCAACGAAACCTCGGGCTATTGTGGGTTGCCTGGTTCCCCGGATTCCCCGAATGGGATGGGACCCATATCAATTCGGAATAATTTGGTGAGAATTTGGTTGCGTTAAGGATTCTAAGAGAGGTGTTTGTAATTCGCCCTTTTGCGAAATTATTGATACCCATTTTGGAATAGCTGAGGATGATGCTCTCTTGGGTATGCGCTAGGGGCAAGGGCCGGTGTACGCCACAGATTTTTTTTTTTTCATATATACCGCTAATGCATAACACCGGCAAAGCTAAATATCTTTGTCTGCTTTCGTTTTGGCGGTTCGTTTGTAATCGATCGCTAACTAGCGCTTTATTTCTAAACACTTTTGCCATGCCGTTATCTAGCTATACAGCAAGAACTGAGACTACACCATATTTCCCTACTTGTAGGGCACTGTGTGCCATGCACTGCCCAGGCCGCAAGCAAAACATGTTCACCAGCTGGCCTACGCAACTTCGGCGATAGCGCTCGTCGCTGCCCTACATTTTAAAGATGAATACGCCTATATGGGAATAAAAATGGATTAAATTGTCCTCTAATGCACAAAGAGTGTGCGCTAGCAGCTTACCCCCTTTTTACAACTTTCGGTTTAGAGTGTACTTGTGGTGCACTCTTCCTTGTTGCCCTGTAAACGTAATGGCAACTACTGCTCGACCCATCAGGAGAGTCGGCATCGGAAGGAATGGTGGTCCTAGTTTTTACATATCATTCATGCAAGACTTTCGCCTTCCACGGGGCCCAAGCGGCCATCATGACTTACCGCGGCCCGTTTCCCTGTGGGCGAAAGATATCTTGCTCTTGCAGCACGCTCAATACTACAGGATAGGAAGTTCGCGCGGCTGTTTTTAGCGCGTACGCGTGAGCGCAGAATACGTGGACACATCTGGTGTAACTGCTGTGCAGCCAGGAGTGCGTCGCATGAGCAAGTGTCCGCAAGTCTCTTACACGGCTATCCGCTACCATCTGTCTACTGAAGCCTTTTTTAAGCACGTTAAACAATTATTCAATTAAAACATTTTTTGCAAAACCTGAAGGCGCGTGATCAACCGAAGAATTTGCGTGAAATTTATGCGACCTCAGGGCAGCGCTACTGACCCAGATTATTTCTAATTTGGTAATAGGAAAAATTCGTGTCTGAAAACACTTCCTGCTTTCAGAGAGTGTGGAATGAACTCAAGAAAAGGGGACACTGTGTCTAGAATCGCTTACCTCTGACTGCTTCCTCGGCTTGTGGACAGGTGGAGCTACGTTGTCTTTGTTCTCCTGGTATTGCGCACACGTCATAGATTCATGCACGGCCTCACACTTCACGCAGGTGTAGCGGCTACAAAGAGGGCAACGAAACAGAGCGGCTTCCTTGTCGACGAACGCCTGACCATCACATCCGACAACCTTGCATTGAACGAGCTTTTCAGAGGAGTCGTCGTCAGTCGCAACAGCCTGCAGAAGTAGTAAAGAAAACTAATGAATTTTCGTATAAAACCAGCAACATAATAAGGCCTACCATTCTGAACATCTAGAAAGCGGC
The DNA here is from genome assembly GCF_055824585.1 of Amblyomma mixtum. Classification (NCBI taxonomy): domain Eukaryota; kingdom Metazoa; phylum Arthropoda; class Arachnida; order Ixodida; family Ixodidae; genus Amblyomma; species Amblyomma mixtum. The sequence continues at coordinate 46,321,526 of NC_143014.1, forward strand.
TCCGCCATTCTCAGCGGCTATCCTATCCCAGCACTCATCAAAGCACATGGTAGTATGATACGTACTTAGCAAGCCTGATTCTGCATTTTAAATTGCGTTGCCCTACATAAGCCCGCCTGTTTTGCCGATAACGTTCCCTTGTGAGGAATTTGGAACATCCCTTGTCTGCGTTCAACTCCCAAGAAATAACCTTGGAATGCCTGAGCAATGCAAAACGTTGGTACGAGCCCACAGGATTTCATCGCTAATGGTCCCTTTATTCAAGACACCTAAAAAACAGATTAATTATGAAAAAGATCATTACTGCATAATTAAGTTGACTTTTGTTTCCGAGAAATGTGCCATGCGGCATAAGTTGAGAAAGGGGAATGGGATGTAGTAGAACATTCTCGCGGAATAGGAGGCAGGAGATAAAGTTATAAGGGGTGAAGACCAGTTTCGCTGAGGTAGTCGCAGAGGTTTCCGGTGAAGTGATTGTCCATAGTCCACTTCTAATAATCGCATTCGCGGTTCTACTGCAGGCCCACCTCCATGAGGAGCCGTTTTCTCATAGGCGCCGTTGCTGGGCACGTCCAGAAATCGGCCGCACAAGAACAATAATTCAAAGTTTACAAAAATGTTTGGAGCGTGAAAATCGAGTTCCCGCGGTAAAAAGACGAGCTCAGAATCCTCTTTAGTGCACCTTTAAGGACGATGACACTGCGAGCAAATGCACAGGCGTACGCAGGAAATCAAGAGCAAAACTCAAACTTCTCCATCACCAGCCCATACGGCATTAGGGCCAAAGAGATTTTAGGCTGTTTAGCCCTAAGAGTTAGGCTTTGGAAATTTCCTTTCAGGAGACCTCGTTTATTTCTGGCAGCTGTCAGTTTGACCCGTCTGCGATAATTGCTTTGCAAAACGACTGCTCCTGCGATTGTGTTATGAATTCGTATGGTTCTGCGAGCTAAAATGAAAATTATTCACATTTTTACGCTCTGTACCAGAAGTGAATTATGGGGCATTACAGAGTCAAGTAGAGCCCATTAGTGATGTGCTCAGAGTTAAGTGGCAGCGGGCTCAAAAGTGTTGATTTCGGCATGGGCTGTGTACGGGTGTTCGTTCATTTCTCCTATGACTGGGAAGTTGTCTCTTACAGACACTGACCAGAGTCCCCAGCGCGCTCCAACGTATATCGTTGGAGCGCGTTGTATCACGAAAGCACCTCCTTGCGCGTCTACAAGAGTGAGAACGAAATGATGGGTGCACAATAAAAAACAGTATTTTTAGTTGTTTGGTTTTTAGCAGTTAGAAATATATGAAGGGAAGAGAACGCCGGGCCCTATACAGCCCCGAACTTTAAAAATACAGGCGAATGGCAACATGGCGAACAGACCTCCCTGGTCTGGAATAAACACAGCTTTACGTCCGACTCGCATATTTCTTTTCCGAGAAAAAAAAAGAAAATTTTTTTTACATTCCATGTCGGATGCCTCTTTCCTAAAATGTCAACAAGGTGCATGCTCAGAGTGATAGATCTCGTAAGTACTGGATTAATAACAATGCAGTTCTTTTCTGCTTGGTGGGCTAGACGGCGCATTGTCAGCAAAAGTAAGTTACGAACAAAAGGGGTACTCAACCCAGACTACACGACGAGCGGAAATGGACTGATTATTTTGAGAAACGACACAGGGGATTCATACAGTGCTTCTCAAATGCGAAGGAAAGAATATTCTTGACAACACACACCCCCCAAAAAAATAAACAAGAAGCGGTAGGGGAGCCTCAGTACGCTGGCCAAACTTTTGGACCAGAGAACTTGTCTGTCGAAACGTTGGCTTGTGGTGTGAGGGTCCTGTTACGTCTCGCCTTCGTCGTGGGGAAGACAACGACATGGCAGCAGCGAAACGCCGACAAACCCCGAGACGCGCGTTGGGTGAGCGCCTGGATTGCCACGGAAGCCGCGTCCGTCTGCCCGGTTGAGCGAGCGTTTCCCGTACACCGAGTGTGAACGCGCGTTCGAAATGCGCGCGAACGCCGCTCATGGACATTCCGGCGTCTGCGCTACGTGGATGGCATCGTTCCCCTCTCCCAGCGCGTGAGGACGGCGTGATCTCTCGGGAGTGAGTGAGTGCGTGTGTGTCTGTGATTGGTGCCAGTGAAACCCGGCCCCCATCTAGGGACCCTAGGGAAGGGAACTCTTAAAAAGCCCGGCAGCAGCACGGCCGAGGAGCTCTTTGTCATCATGGTCTTCTGATGAGCTGTCGTGATGCAGCGTTCCTGCAGCTCACTTGTAAAAGTGTAAATATTGTATAAAGTCCTCTCTAATTGTCTTTTTCCAGCAGCCTCGTCTCAGACGTCCCTCAATTCTCTCTCCCGCACACGACCATGCTACCTCGTCTGTAACAAACTGGTGGCAGCGGTGGGGTGCTGCTACCTCGTCCCTAACAGTCCCCTCGCCCATCATTCATTTCCTTTCACGCATGCTGGCTCACTGCCAGCTCACTGCGCCCTAATCTACCTCAAACTGCACCGAGATATCGCGCTTCCGGTGCATACCAAGAGGCTGAAGTATCACGGGAACAAACCGGACAAGAGTCTCTATCACGACGTGCAAATACGCTCCTATACCCATGGGGTGTGGAATATATCGTTGCGTTCGTGATAAGAGTTCCCACGTATGCGATGAACTGGCCGCGCACATGCATGCTGCGCCTGCGCGGAGCTGTGGTTTCAAATGCCTATTTGTCAGACAAACGGCGATTACAATGCTGATTACAACCGAAGCATGAAAAAGATATTCCATAAATGCTCGCTCGTTCATTAGGTCACTAACACCGCACACGTATTATGTCTGTTGTGGGTTCAGTTCAAATTGGAACGTTATCTATACTGACAGTAATTTTAAGATGTAAGCCTTACTTGCCCCGTTGAGCGAAAACCTGCGTGTGCGTGCCCACATGAGTGCGTGCGTGGGTGTACATACATGTGTATGATAACACTAGATGGTACCTATAAACAAATGTCGTCCTCGTGCAACTGATATATGGCGGTTAAATTAATTATTCGTCACGCGAGGTTGCTTGGGACAACCTTGATCGCACAAGCCCCGCCGGTGGCAGCACCTGCCCTCGCAGGGCAGTAGCGCATCGTTTAACCGCTGCACCACTGCGCCAGGAGTGATATATGAGGACTCCCACGGATCTGAATGCTATGTAGAGAAAGACCAATTCTGCATATATGGGAATTAACCCATTAGCTATCGCGTCATATCCTTAGGCGGAGCGCGGGCCGTGGTACGGCGGCGACTGCCTTCACGAAGTTAGCGCGCACATAAGGGGCGCGGCGGCGTCGCGGCGGCGGCTACATAGAGCCACGCAGAGGTAGAATTGCCAGCTGCGTGGCGTCGGGTTACATCACGTCGCAGCGCGTGGTGACTGCGTTCGCTAAGTGAGCGGGCGATCTTAGGCCTTCTCACACGTAAGCAGTCTTAAGTTACTCTGCCTACCTTTTATCATTCTCTTGCTTACTGAGCACTCATATAGGAATACACTTCAAACTCACAGGCGGTGCCGCAGGAGCAGAGGCTTGTCGTGGTGACTTGTCCGATCCCGCAGCGCGAGGTGATGAAAACGCCGTGTTGTTCTGGGCCTGCAGTTAGAATGTTAGCAGCTTTCAGAAAGCAGCCTAGCCACAGACCTTCAAGGAGTATAGACACCTAACTTTTCGATGCGTGTTTTCTTCTTTTTGTAATGATGCGTAAGGCACAATCATACATCCATTACCACGCGGTATGCTCCTACGACCGCTAAATAATTTACAATCGAATTTCTTTCTCGTGTTGTTTCGGTTTCTGTTTAAACAGCCTAACGATGGTTGTGACGTCAAAGACAGGTTATAAGTCACGAGAGACTTGAAAAACTGCAATTTTATCGGCGCTTCTACATTCGTTGTCTTTCCGGCTCTTGAGCAAGGCTGGCTTCAGCACTGTAGTGAATTGAAATGATGAAGCTGCAATTATGTCTAAGTTTTTCCGTGCCTCACGTGACCTATAACCTCTCTGACGTCAGTCATCATTCGGTTGTTGAAACCGAAACTGCATGACAGAAAAATTTGATTATATATTATTTAGCGGTCGTAGGCGAATACGACATGAATACGGCATTGAAACATTGCTTAAATGTGTGGTGAGCTCATTACCCACAATATACACATGGCCGCAACGCATTGCTTGGTAACGCAAAGGCCGCGTTAGCTGGCGGCACTCATTGAATTAGCGCTACAAGTATATCGTTTGCCTGGCTTCGGTGGACACGACTGCAGGTTTAACACCACGCTGCGTTTAGTGCGGTACGTTGAACAGCAATAGCCGGCGGGGGATTTCATGATGGAGGGTTTAATGCATGGCAAGGCGTCTGCGATTGTAGCCGACGAACGCGGCAAAGCGTCGCACTGGCTGTTGCTACGCACGGCCCAGGGCGTTCACCTTTCGGAAGCGCAGTGCATTCGATTCGGCTCGCGATAGTTAAGCAGCGGGAGGTACCTTCTGTTCATCTCTTGAGCTTATTAATGTAGCATTTCGGGACCGTTCAGTTATTCATATCATTGTCATTCATATCACTCAGTTAAATCTAAATTCCTAAAATATAGCTGCGCGCATCGTTCAATTATACTAACAAAACTCAACGGCCGCTCCACACATCTATCCCTCCCACTGACTGGAAAGTTGAGAAGGTGCATGTGCCACTTCACGAGCCCTGTGGTAACTATTCCCTAAATTGTCATACCCTATCACTCAGTAACACATACAGCGAATTCTCAAGAACTCAGGTCCCTTGGTCTTTGCGTCTGCTCTACATTGTTTCCGCAAAACTTACTCATGTGAAACTAAGCTGCATTCATTCACTCGTAAGTTACACGGCATATAGACAAATCATCTTGCGCAGACTGCATTTTTTTTATTTGGCGAAGGCTTTTGATGAATTATGCCATAAATTATTACTTTATAAGCTACACAACGCACCTTAATCTAGATGGCTGCGTGTTTATATTAACTGAATCTTTTCTTCTTAACTTTTTCGCTAATGACGCCAACTCAGCACTTCCCAAAGAATTATCTGCCTTACCATAAGGCAAAATGCCTGCACAACTCTTATGCACAATTTAAATAAATTATTTTCCGTCCACTGTATCTTCCAACATCTATCTTTTTTTCAGACGACTGTGCAATTTTCCGAGGAATAAGTCGCGATAACGAAGTTAACCCTTTATAAGGCATTCGAATGAGACTGGTGCGTGCGCTGGCTTGGGCTAGTTATCGTGTCTGAACGGATAGACCTGTATCCATAGAGCACGCACGATGGTTTGGTGCGAAGCGGCAATGAAAGCAACATTAAAAACAATAGCGTGTCCGTAAGCTAGGCGCCGTCAGGAAGCCACTGACGTGCATTTCTATTTTTTAAAAATCTCGATAGCTTACAGGCGTGCACACAGGGTTACAAAGAGAACAAGGAGGGCTGTTCATGACAGGAAAGGCAGCGCAGGTAACGACAAGGGAGATGTAAAAGCAGGAAGAGATGAGGAGTTCGTATCGCATGTCGTCCTTCCCTTGAAGGCGATGTGGTGCCGAAAGGCTGGGTGCAAAGGGCGCTCTCGCTGCTTACCGCTGTTTTTCCTGGGGAGCTGCCTTTCGGCTGGATGCTGTTCTGGTACTGCCTGCACGACTGGTTCTCGTGAATTGCGCTGCACTTCAGACAGTTTGGCGAGCGGCACTCCGGACAAATGGCGAATTGTACGGTGCCGTTTGGCTGGATTCGGCCTCTGCAGCCGACCCTCTTGCAATCCATGGCTTCCTGGATGGAAAAAAAAAGTCAGCAGGTACTTCAGCCAACGAAAAGAGCTTTACACTGGGAGCTCAGCTGAGCTCTACACTGAGCTCTACACGGACCGAAATACTTGGCACTGCAAAGAAATTATTCATCGGAAACCAGCATGACGCACAAATAACAGGTTTTTGTCTGCTGCATCGAAATTTAAGGGCACTGATTACTCCTGCACTGCACGTCAGCCAAGGAGCAGGCTAACTACGTATGCCCAGGAACTAAACGCTAAATATAGTCTTTGTTAAAGATATACAGCCCGAGGGATTTGCTTCCAAGCCGTGTAGCGAGGTTCTTAAAAACATTTGACAGTTCTAAGCTTGGGAGGGTTGAGGACTTCAGTTCCTCGTGCCTTCGTGAAATTAGAGTGAGTACGCAAGAGGAGCCGCGCTACAGGGCTCACAAGCAGACCCCTTGGGCTGTATACTTTTGACAAAGACCGTAAGTGTTAAAGTACGCAGTCCAGAGTTCGACAAAAACTCGTCTGGCGAGGAAATGATATCATTCTGAAAAACTTAACACTCGCCAAGACCTGAGCGTCGAGTGACCACGCGCCGCAGGAGGTGAGTTACAGAGTGGCAGGTGGTGACAGCGCGGTGAAGGGATTGCACATTCTTAGCCGCATGCAAAGGGAAGCCAAGAACTTTGCACTGTGTGACGACAGGAATGGGAGAGCCAGAAAGGTGGAGAGAGACGAAGTGGTTGTGTGAGCGCTGGTAGGAGGAATGGTTGAGAAGGAGAAGCTCGGATTTCTCAGGAGCAGGAGAGAGGCCAGCGGTGGTGTGAAAGGAGTCGATGAGATTTAGGCAACGTTGCATGGTGTCCTGTACGTGACCGGGAGAGCCAGATGAACACCAGAGAGTGATGTCATCGGCGTAAAATATATGATGCAGGTCGGGAATTTCAGCTAGCTGGGAGGCGAGAGGGGCCATAGCGAGATTGAAAAGGGTAGGAGAGAGAACAGCACCTTGAGGAGTACCACGGGTGAGGTGGTGTGGGTTAGACAAGTGGCTATCTACTCGAAAGCGAGCCACACGTTTAGAGAGGAATGAGCGGATATAGGAGTACATGCGGGAGCCACAATCCAAAGAGGCGAGTTGAGAAAGGATGTGATCGTGGCAAACACCGTCAAAGGCCTTGCGAACATCGAAGGTCTCCACGAGGCTCACGCGTGCCGAGTTGCCCACGCGCTGGCCCTCAACAAGTTCTTGTACTTTGCACCCTACGCTTCCTTCACTCAGACTCAACTTAACGCTCTCGAGACTGCCCTTGTGGGCCTCTACAAGGCAGCTCTCAACCTTCCTATCACTACCTCTACCACTAAGCTCTTTGCCACAGGCCTCTTCCATCCTCTTCGTTCTCTTCTCAGTCTCCATCGTGACTCGCAGCTTGCCCGGCTTTCCCTTACCCGTCAGGGTCAGTGGTTATTGACTCAAGCGGGTATCTCGCCCATTCCAATCTCCCCGTTTACCTCTCCTATTCCCACCCCCGCCCCCAATCTTCGTATCCTTCCCCTCCCGACCAACATGTCCCCCGTCCTGCACGCCGGACGTCGTCATGCGGCCGCACAGCACCATTCCCCTCTCTTTGATACCCAGGGTGTAGCTTACACGGATGCCTCCTTCGTGGCTCCTCGAGGTTCCTGCGGCTACGCACTGTACCATCCACACCTCCATGCTCCTGAAACCCACACCAGCGGGCCGTATCTACACCCTCCAGACGCATTGTCCCTCAAGGTCCTCGCCATTGCGCATGCCCTCCAGTCATTTTCCCTCCTTCCCTCTCTCCAAGAGTACACAGTTTATTCGGACTCACAAGCCACTATACACCACATACAGAAACGCACCCTGACCCCTTCTCTCCAACAGGAGGTCGAACGAGCGGTCTCCGCACTGCAGCCTTCCATCGTTTTCCTCCGCTAGGTCCCTGGGCATTCAGGGATTGACGGCAATGAGCTGGCCCATCAGCTCGCCCGCGACACACTTTTCCGGGCACCGTTGATCCCCTGGCCCAAGCCCTCGGAGGACGGTGGGAGACTCACCCTTCGCCGCACCATAAAAGAGGTCTACCTTGAGCTCCGCCTCGACAAACGCCTTTACCCTCCCCCTCATTCATCACTCACGGTGCCGGAGTCTCGCCTTCTTCGGCACATTCAGATGAATGCAGTTATCACCCCGTCCCGCCTCTTCCTCTATCGCTATCGATCGGACCCTTTCTGTCCCAACTGCCCCTGTATCTATGCGGACCTGGCCCATTGCCTCTTCTATTGCCCGGCTGCTCAGCAGTCGGGTTCCTTCCCCCCACCCTCTCTATCCATCACCACCTGGCTCGACTGGCTTGGCGCTGAAGGGGAAGAACAGCGGCTTCTGGTCGCCCAGGCGGTCGAAATGCTCGGCCTGTAAATTATGGTCGATTAAAAGTCTTTTACTACTACTACTACTACTACTACTCGCCAAGAAAAGAAAGTACAATAGGGTAAAAAAAAACAAATGACGTTTCGGGACCCCTACGGATCCCTTGTTCGCATATGAAAACGAAAAACGGATCAGCCATGTTTATACGAATGATGGTCGCTGCAATGAGCATGCGTATGCTGCAGGCATGGGTCTACGTGTCGGATTAAGTGTGTGCGGAGTTGATTGGAAATGGAATGACTCTAGGAGTAGGTGGTATGATAATGATTTCTCGGTTGATATGACACTGGCTGTGTCCTAGACAATAATGTTATCGGTGCATTTATGGTGATCTGCCAAGGCGTTTTCCTCGGTGCGCCCCTTGGCAACGTCATTTTTATGCTCCCTGAACCATCTCCTGTAATCCCCAGTTTCGCCGATGTAAGCTGCGTCGCAATCCTGGAAAGGAATCTTGTGCACAACCCCGGGGTATCTAGTGCTTTCTGACTTGTCTTTCACTCGCACAAGTTGCTGTCTGAGCTTGTTTGTAGGCACGTGGCAGATTTGAACATCGTAATCACTGAAGATTCTTGCGAGTGTTTCGCTCACACCAACCGCGTAGGGAATGGCGGCTCGGTTCCACTCTTTCTTCGGTGCCGTGGGTGGATTTGAAGATCGGCGTTGCTGCGAGTTTAGAATTTGCCTTGGGTAGCCATTTCTGGAGAGTTCTTATATCCTTTTTTCTTTCCTTCGCGCTTGTGGGGATGAGCATAGGCGTTGCACACAAGGTTAGATGATGTTATGCCAAGTGTACAGAGGTTACATTATAATAGATTTAAAACATTGGCTTTCTTTAGAAACTTACAAACAAGTGAAAACTCGACAAGTGTTTGCTCGCCTAAAAGCAATGCGGGATGAAATGGAATGTGTTCATTGTAAAATACCGTAAAAAATTTTTTTCTAAGTTCTTCGAGATGCGAACAAGAAATTAAAATGTGATTTACCGTCAGCTCCTCACCACACATTTCACACACAGGCTTGTCTTTTTTTGTTAATAAGAAGTTATGGGTGATGTGTGTGTGACCTATGCGTAAACGACATAAAATTACTTCGATAAAACGCTCTTTATGGCGGCATGATTTCCATTCTTTTAAAATGGGCTTTATGGTATGCAGCTTGCTGTGTCCTTCATTTTCCCAAGAAGCTTGCCACTTGACTCTTAGTCTGCTATGCACTAACTTCATGTAATCCCTAGGAGGCAAATTCACATTTTTTATTTCCATGGTTCTGGTTTCTACAGAACACATGTCGACTCTCTCATTGTCCCTAATGCCAACGTGACTGGGAACCCAGCAGAATTTTATAACATGTTTTTGTGTTGTGACCTTTACTATATTGTGTATGATGCTTCCAATCAGTGGCTCCGTGGCATTTTTGGAGTTTAATGCTGTAAGGACGCTCAGTGAATCGGTATAAATGATGCTGTTTTTGATGTTTTCATTTGTTATTTTCTGTACCGCAACACTAATAGCATAACACTCCGCGGTGAAAACTGTAGTACATGAGGGAAGTCGTACTGCATGTTCATTTTTTCCTTGTATTACTGCACTTCCCACATGAGCATGAGTTTTTGACCCGTCAGTATAAAATGCAGTGTAATTTCTGTATTTTTCTTGTAGTGCTAGACATTCTTGTATTATATGGTCATGTGGTGTACAGGTTTTCCTGAGGCGTGTTAGTGTGACGTCACACACTGTGGGGAGAGTGTACCACGGTGGTAACGCTTCGTGTCTTGGGGCAATATTTTTAATTTCATTTAGTATGTTCAGGGCTTGGCATTTTTCTTCGAAGCGCAAGAGCAACGGCTTAACTGCATGAGGCTTGTTGTTGAAGAGTATTCGGGATGGGCATTTCGTGACAATTGGATAACAAAGATGTTTGGGCTGAGAAAGGATTTTGAGGATGTATGTACAAGTTAGTGCAGTTCTTCGATCTTCTAAGGAAGGTTCATTCGTTTCCACATACAGACTTGCTATTGGTGAAGTTCTGTAAGCACCGGAAGACAACCTTAAACCAAGATTGTGGATAGGATCCAGTCGTTTTATGTAGGACGGTCTTGCTGAGCCATATACTATGGACCCATAGTCTAACTTAGAGCGAACCAGAGAACGATATATATGTAACAGGCATGCCCTATCAGACCGCCAGCGTTTTCTTGACAGTAGTTTCAGTACATTGAGGGCCTGAGAACCTTTTTTCTTTAAGCTGTTTATATGTGGCAATAATGTGAGCTTTTTATCGAAAGTTATCCCTAGAAATGTATGCTCTTGTTTGACAGGTAATTGGGTTTGGTTTAGATATAGTGTGGGGTCGGCCTGTAGGCCTCGTCTCAAAGAGAACAGAACAGCTACTGTTTTCTGAGGGGAAAATCTAAATCCGTTTCTATGTGCCCAGGTAGCCAGTTTATTTATTGTTATTTGTATCTGTCGCTCACAGGTAGGTATGCTGGATGACGTGCATGCTATTTGGAGGTCGTCTACGTAATCTGAGTACATTATGGATTTTGGGATTACTTTTCATATGGAGTTCATTTTGATGATGAATAAGGTTTTGCTGAGGATGCACCCCTGGGGTACGCCAGTTTCTTGAATAAAAGTGTTGGAGAAGGTTGCACCTAGGCGGACTCTGAATGTACGGTTGCTTAGGAAGTCGCTCAAACAGCCCAGCATCCTGCCGCGGATACCTAGGTCCCCTAGGTCACGGAGGATACCGAACCTCCACGTGGTATCGTAAGCCTTCTCCATGTCGAAGAAGACCCCGATACAGTGTTGGTTGTGGATGAACGCTTCCCGAACTGTGTTCTCAAAGCGAACGAGGTGATCGGTTGTGGAACATGTCTTTTTAAAACCGCACTGGTGTATATCTAAAAGTTGCTGGGACTGAAGTATGAAGGTTAGTCTGATGTTTAGTATGCTTTCGAATGATTTTGCTATACAGCTAGTGAGTGCTATTGGCCTGTAGCTGGTGGGACTAGTTGGTGGTTTGCCAGGTTTTAGGAAGGGTACTATGATTGCTTCTTTCCATACCTGGGGGATTTCTCCACTCATCCATATTTTATTGAAAAATTTTAGGAGAGCCTCTATGGCAGTCTCAGAGAGGTGAGCAAGCATGGCATAATGTATATTGTCTGGGCCTGGTGCTGTCATTTTACCGGATGTTAGTACTGTGTTCAGTTCCTTCATTGTAATAAGCTGATTGTAGTCTTCGTGTATGCATGTTCCAAAGGGAAGTTTTTGTTTTTCTACTATTGTTTTGTGCTTTTGAAATGTTTGTGTGTAGTTGGATGAACTTGAAACTGTGGAAAAATGCTCACCCAATATGTTGGCCTGTTCTTCTAATGTTGTTTGAGTACCGGGTGTTGTTAGCATTGGAAATGTGAATGGGGTAAAATTTCCAGTGAATTTCCGCACCTGCTCCCACATTTTCTTTGATGATATTGAGCTGTTTATGGAGGATATGGCACTCGGTCTTTCCGGAAAATATTATATTTTTTAAAGATGTTTGTGTGCTGTGGCCCAAGGTTTGTTTCCTGCAGGCACACAGCTGTAGGTGCCATTGTTTTCAGCATTTCGGTTATGTCTGTGTAGTTTGTAGACCTCTACAGTTCGATTGTATTATATACGCGATTGTGATAAGCTGGGGATTGGGGAAAATTATTTATTCTCAGGAGCAGTGATTCGTGGTTTCCCTTTCTTCTCTAGGGAGTCTCGCCGCCGCTGCAGCGGTGGCGAGCCAGGAGTTGAATCCATCGCCACTTTCGTGGCGCTGGATTTCCGCGGAGACGCCGCGGATGCGTGTGTTTTAGATGTCGGCGCACTTTCGCTGACATCCATTTCCTCCACGGTGGACGTGGAGGATGCTTCTTGGTTGCGATGGCCCGTGGCCTTCGCATTCGTCTTTTTTGTTGGCACCGCTGAACCAGTCCCTACTCCAGCGGCAGTCTCTCTTGGTCCAGCAGTTGCCTTCTTAGAGGGGTGGGGCGACAGGTCCAGTTCAGCAGAGCTGTTCTGGGTGTCTGTCGCCGAGGATGTCGCTGCTGAAAGTGGGGCCTGAGGGCCTCCGGCGAGGATCGCGTGGTCTTCCTGCGAAATTTTCAGTCGTGTGGACTGTGTCACCGACTTCTGTGGTGGGGACTTGGTTGTCGACCCCAGGTCCTTCGGATCGACCTGTGTGCCGACAGAAACTGAAGGCGGCGACTGTCCCCGCGTCACCGCTTCAGAGTATGTCCCTTTCTGTTGGAAAGAGACGCGTTTTTTTGCTTCAAGGTAGGACAGGTTTTCTGTGGTCTTCAAAGTTATGATTTGTTTTTCTGTTTTCCAGACTGGGCACGACCTGGAGTACGCGCCATGTGCGCCATTGCAGTTGATGCATTTTGGTGTGCGTTCGCATCTTTCCTCTGTATGTGCGCCTTGTGCGCATGTGACACAAGTTGGTTTACCGCGGCAAGCCAACATGCTGTGTCCAAAGCGCTGGCACTTGAAGCATCGTCTCGGGTTCGGTATGTATGGGCGGACTTTACAATGGAGGTATGCGGCGTGGATGGAGTCAGGCAGAGTTGTGGTATTGAAGGTTAAGACAATGTGTTTTGTCTTGATTTCAACAATGTTTCTCCTGATGGTTATTCGTCTGGCTGCTATAACTCCTTGTTCAGATAGTTCTTCCATTTCCGCATCGGTACTCTGTAGGAGTTCATATTCAGATGTGACGCCCTTTGAGTGGTTCAGGGTGCGGTGCGGGGTTACCTGTACACTTGTTTCTCCAAGATTCTGTAACGACATCAGTTTGGTGCTCTGTTCTTTTGTGTTAATTTCTACAAGGAGATCTCCGGTTCGCTGCTTTTTTGCTTTGTAGTCTTTGCCTACACACCTTTTTAGGGTGTTGGCGATCACAAATGCATACAAGTTTGCTACAGGTTCATCTGTATTTGAGTGAACCATGAAAAACTTTGGAAACGTTTCTGGTTTCTGTGGCATCAATTTTTTCGCATCGGTGCGACCCCTTTTTTGGGGGCCGATCAGATTTTTTTGCAAATTTTTCCATACGGCATGTACTGGCTAAGGGTTCCTCATACTTTGTCGCCTCTGATTCACCCTTATACACAGAGGAAGGTCCCGGGACTCCCCGCCTGGTAAACAGACGAGGAGCCCATCGGCCGAGGATTGACCACTTCCTCGACCGCCACCGTTCAAGGTTTCTTCCCTCCACCTTTCAACCTATCGCCACGGTACGGATGACAGCTTCGGTATAGGGGCTAAAGGTCCGTGGTGGCGCCAAGCACCAACACCTCGTTACACAAGGTGCCCTTGCGGGTGCAAGTACAAAGCGGATGACGAAAGAATTGCGAAATCATGGATCTTTGAGTCTCACAAATGGTTTGGTTTATGGCGGTTTAACGTCCCAAAGAAACGCAGGCTATGCGGGACGCCGTAGTGAAGGGCTCCGGAAGTTTCGACCACCCGGGGTTCTTTCACGTGCACTGACACCGCACAGTACACGGGCCTCTAGAATTTCGCCTCCATCGAAATTCGACCGCCGCGGCCGGGATCGAAGCCTTTCGGGTCAGTAGCCGAGCGCCATAACCACTGAGCCACCGTGGCGGCGAATATAAAGCATGTGTTGTGCTGTTTAAGCATTCGAGTTCAGCGGTTGTGCTATTTCTGCAGCATTAACCAGCATCGCTTTCTAGCTCTATAATCACAGCCTCATGGTTCCTTTATTTTGGCTCTTAGGAGACGTGGGACCGCGATGGTGGAAGGGAAATCGAACCGGCAGTTTTAGGATACTAAAAGTGACGGTGGCAGACATTGCTGAATCTTTACTTATTTCCTTCTAAACAGCAAAAAAGAAAGACGATAGCCAGCTGAGATGAAGTACTTTTATGCATGCCGCCAAGGCGAGAGTCGGATCTGTCAGCGCCTGTCTCGGGAACTGTTAAAACGCTCGCCAGGCCTGAACAAGGGAAAGACTCCGAAGAAAGCGATGCCAACCCTCGAGATGCGCAGGACTACTCTTCAACATCCGTCTCAATCCCAGTTTGACTCGATGCTAGAAAAGCAGAGGCCTGAAGTTAAATACAATCACACTTAGTCATGGCATGCTCTTTGATTGCTGGCAGACTGTAATTATGAGAGCACTGTTTTGTGACCATCTGATTCTGCTGAGCCATTCTAAAGAAGGGGGGAGGCCTCCTCTTTCTCGTGGCTTCCACGTGTTGCGTGTGCTGCTCGCATCATTCGATGCCTACCCCGTAGTCCCGGAACGGAGGCGGACGCTCGCATGCTGTGTCCCCACCCTAAGCGAAGGGGGGCCAGGACCCCTCTGTCCCCCTCACTATTTACGCAACTGCATTGTCATGTTCGTTACAGTCGAAGTGACCTCTACGGCAGAAAAATATTGTTCGTCTGTTTTAGACAAAACGAACCTTCAAATCGCGCTAGACTATATATACTCTCTAGAAAACCATTCATGTACAACATTTTTGGACAAAAGTTTTGAACACTGGAAAAATTTGGGGTACCGTTATTGAAATATCGAAGGCAGTGGTCCATTCTTCCGTGCTCGCATGGAGCAGTTAGCACTGTCATAGAAAACCAACGGGGAACGCTTCTGACGATCGCAAAAATGTTAATAGCGAAAAAATGCAAGCCTGTGTACGGGAGATATGCGGACTTACTGATTGTCATAGTGAAATCTTACAATCTATAAAACTGCTTCTCGTTCAAAAATTCTTTTGTCCGGTACCGTTGGGTATGGGGTTCCCGGTGGCACTGGCGATCGACCGTAGCGCCTCCTGAATGCGAGGCGGATGCTCTGGCCACTAGGCTACCGCTCCGGCCGTCCGGTGACACAGATATTCACCGAGTTCTTCAAATTGGTACACAAGCCATGGCCCGGCCTGTTGCTAGGCTTTCCTAGGTGCCTGGCTGGGAGATTAGCCTGCGCTTTCAAATCACGGCACTCTGAGCGACCCTCGTGCCTCATGGATGTTTCAGCTTTTGGCACACTGCCAGCTTTCTCAAAATATCCTATCAAGCCGCCGATCGGGCACGACAGTCAGAGGAAACCAGTTGAAAAAAAAAAAAAAAGCTCGCATTATTTTGCGCGCGTTTGTCTAGCAGAGCACGATTCAGCTGCAAAAAAATTCTCCGCCAACACTGCCTCAGTGTTCGACTTAAGTGCGTTAGCTACGGGGCTTCAAGTTGGAGAAGACCAAATCCAAACATCTGCGGATGTTTGGAAATCGCCATAGCACCATCTTTTCATTCCGCGCAATTTCTGACGCCTAATTAGCATATTTATATTTAGCTTTATTTTTTAAGTTACTATAACATCAGCACACATGCTCAACACACTTTAGCGCTGTACACACGACAACGAGTTCACTTGATGCCCCTCTAACACGTTTCAACCAAAGAAACAGGCAATGAAGAAAAAAAAAACACTATGGCATATGCGTTGCTTGCGAGCGTGGCACGCACAGGGCCTGGGCTCGTACCCCAATGCCGACGAATCCACTTTTTAATTTGAGCTTCTGGGAATATTTCCGTCACGATTCTGAGGCCTTCCTGGCAATCCTAGGTCACGGCAACGGCTTTTCGACCGAACGAACTGTATACGCTATCGCGTGAAAACCCGACACGATAGCGCAGCTCCTCATGTGCGGCTCGCTCGCTATTGTGCTACTATCGGCGTCAAATGGAATGCGAACAGTGCAGCGCGTGGCCAAAGGTCCATTTTATGCAGTCTTCCCGTCGTCACCAAGTGTAGGCGCGTTCTTCCAGTTGTCGATAGTTTTACTTCAGTTTTCTTAGACGCTCATTTTCTTTGCCACTGGAGTGCCCCATTTCTGGTTGCGGTACGGCGAAATTCTGCTCACAGCCAAGCAAGCGATTCAGCAACGGTCTCGTTAGAGCTAAGAGCGCTCGCTTCACTCACGCGGGCTACAGCCGCCCAGCGAATCGGCTGTGGGCAAGTTACGATCGGCGGAAAGAACGAACGTGGGACTCCAGTGTTCAAAGCGAGAAAACGAACGCCAACGAAAATAAGCAAAACAATCGCAAACTGGATGAGCGCGCCTATCTCTGAAGGCGATAGGCAGACGGCGCAAACTGGACCTTTGGCCGTGCGCTCCGCTGTTCGCATTTCATTTGACGCCGATATTATACAAGCTACCAGGCATGCAAGGCCCAGCTGCCGGCATGTGTGCACAGCTACGAGGTGGGAGCACGAGTGTGCATACGTTATATTTCTGTCCTCTCCTCCTGCGCATACACGGAGAGAGAGAGAGAGAGAGTCACTGTTGCTGCTGACCTCTTCACGAGGAAACGTGGGAACATTAGCGACTTTGTTAAGTAGCGCGGGAAGACGGGACACACGAAAGACACCCAACACAAGCGCTGGCTCGCAACTGATTTTTATTCGGAGAAAGGGTCCTTATAAGTTTTCCTTTAAGAAAAAAAAACACCAAACGTAAAAAGAAAAACCAATACTACTCATCCTAACAAGACGATGAAAAACGCTCAATGATAAGTAAATCCCCTATTAATACGGAAAAGACATCCAAGTTTCACGCGCGCTTGCACCAGCGCGATGTGGTGTGTGTTTTTCACCGTCTTGTACGATGAGTAGTATTAGTCATCTTTTTACGTTTGGTGTCTTGTGTTTTTTCTGCAAAGGAAAACTTATCAGCACCGTTTCTCCGAATAAAAGTCAGTTGCGAGTCAGCGCTTTTGTCGCGCGTCTTTCTTCCGCGTGTCCCGTCTTTCCGCGCAGTTTAACAATGAATCATCACCAACTCGCCCATATCACAGCCTTAATTTACGTTACCGACGGAAACGTCGAAAAACAACTCTTGGAAATTATCGACTAACAAAATATCGCGCAGTTAGGCCGCAGTGTAGTCAACTGCAGTGAGAGTAATTTTGTTATGAGAATAAAACTTGGAAGGCTAGTAACGCAAGAGTAACCGATTGTTTTTGTGTAATTGTTACTTTTCCGGGGCTGTAACTGTCCATTGTAATCAGTTACATTTCAGATGGAGTAATTGCAGTCGTAATCGGTTACTTATTTTCTGTAACGTGTACGAGATTGCTGATAACGGTCTCAAAAGCAAGTGGGGTTGGTTCCGTTATCCGGAACAGCCTGGCAGAGGACTCCTGCGCCGGCCTGTTCATCGTGTGCTCGCGCCGCGTATTTTCGCACATTTCGCCGCTGTGAGCCGTGAAACGGAGTTAAAAATTGTGAAAAAATTATGCAAAAAATTATGTTAAAAACTTGTTTGAAAAATTGCAAACGTGTACATCACTGATGTTAGGCCAGTTCTTGAATATGAATGCCTAGCTTCGGGTCCGTTCTCGAATATTAAAAGAAAAATTACAGCGACTCCAGATGAGTGCGGGAAATTTGCAACTGCGAAAGATAATTTTCATGTTAGAAGTTCTGAACTTCGAGAAGCGCTGGGGCAGAAGCTGTTATCGCAGCGAAGAACACAATTGAGATTAAAATTATTGCTGATATCTACAATAAAACCGGAATTGATAGAAACGACTACTTAACAAAGTCTCACTATGCATCAAGTAGAAGGCACAATGATATGAACATTCGAAATATGACTACTGGATTAATACGGTGGAATCTTCATTTTTTCCGAACACGATAAATGACTGGCATCTGTTGCCGCATGAAACATTTGCCCGAGCGAACGCCCAGGCTGCTTTAGAAAATGTCGTATCAGTTTGATATTTACTATTCTCGGAGTTGGTTGCGCGTTAACATAATTGATTTTGAGAAGCGTTCCAGTTCAACATAGTAAAGTACTCTGTACTGAAAGTTCGTTAACATTTCTCTTGATTGATGATTTTTGTGTTGTCAGGTTGGTTGCTGCACTTGATCTACATATGCCATTATTGCAGTTAATACTTTTTCTTATCTGTTGTTTTGTTCAGTAGATGAATTTTCTCTACTTTCTGTTGATGTAGTTAGCACCCCTACAATACGTTCTTCTAGGCTCTGTAAAGGTATTCTTAATAAATAAAAAATACTCCGCCGCGAAGGCGGACTTTCATGCAGTTAATTTAGCTTTAGGCACTACTATAGACCAGTTATTAGGCATAAATGTTTGGTTTGGTTTATTGGGGTTTAACGTCCCAAAGCGACTAAGGCTATGAGGTACGCCGTAGTGAACGGTTCCGGAAATTTCGACTACCTGCGGTTCTTTAACGTGCACTGAAATCGCACAGTACACGAGCCTCTAGAATTTCGCCTTCATCGAAATTCAGCCGCCGCAGCCGGAATCGAACCCGCGTCTTTCGGGTCAGCCGCCGAACGCCGTAACCACTGAGCCACCGCGGTGGGGCATTAGGCATAAATGTCGTAATATCTAGGCTTAGGAGTGCACAGCAGTAACTAAACTAAAAAATGACGACACCTTGGCATAAAGGGAAGGCGTCCCATGAACGGCATGACGACTTTAAAGTGGCGGGCGGCTGTCACGCTCACTTAGTTTTTCACTACAAACAGCAACTATCTAGACGGCCGTGTAAGTACATTGCACTGCACAAGAGAAACACGAATTGTTCTGCAGTGCGGCTGACGTCACATTCCTGGCTGTTTTTCATTTTTATTTTCTCGCTGAAGGGGCGCAGCGCGGTTATCTATACCGTTCGCGACAAGCGCTCCGTGCCGTGCGCAAAGCAGCCGTTTTGTAGAGCTAACAAGAAACGAACGCATCAAACTGAGCAAAATGCCGATATTAAGATATGACAGCCGTGTCTGTTTGCGCTTATATCTGTTTCCCCGAAGCTTCCAAAGGAACCGAAAAGAATTCAGACCTGCCAATTTCGTAAATAAGCTCCAACTCGCGACAGACACGAAACACACTATTTAGCATTCATCAGTCAATTGAGGTCAATTAGGCAATATACCACGCTTTTCGCTCTCATTTCGGCATCCCCGTTAGTAGATTCACAGTGCAAAGCGGTCATAGATCAGTGATGCAGGCTGTTTAAGCTTGCATTACGGAACTATGGCCGCTTGTAAGAAAACACGTACTGCGACAAGGGAAAGTGCACAGCGTAGGCTTTTAAACGTGCAAGGATTCTAGTGCACGCACGAAACCGCTCTGCTCCAGTCTACAAAATTCGCCATTAGAATGAAGCTCGAAAGAGAGAAAAACGAACGTTTTTTGTCACATCTACTCACCTTCAACCGGACGACTTCTGTCGCGAGCTGCACTCGGGCGTCGCTCGGCGGCGGAACTGTTTCCGTGCGATATCTCGGTTGCCGTTGACGACGAGGACAAAGATAGCCACGAGTCAGGCGTCACTGGAAAGATTAACCTACGTGGCGTTCCGGGTCGGGAGAATCGGAGCGGCGGCTAGCGAAGTACGCCGAGCAATAACAGCTGCCTGGTATCGTGCGCTCGCTTGTTAACGGTGAAATTGACGGCAGCGATGAAAGACATGGAACGAGCTCAAAAGAATACACGCCCGCACAATCAGTCTGGCGGTGATGACTAAGCTCGCCAACAACATGGCGGCGTGAGCAGAACGGTCTTCAAGAAACACAGTTAAGAGTTCTGCTATACTTGGTGCTTGTCTTGCTGTTTGGTGCTGACTCCTTCATGGTGACTAGCTCGAGAAACAGGGCAAGCAAGACGGTGTTCAAGCGACACAGCGCTACACGTTGACTGAAGCAGAGCTGCTACGGGAGAAAGTTGACACGCATCCGTGAATCAAAGCTGCGCGCAATTACGCGGAACGCATGGACAAAGCTCGAGAAGAAAAGACAGGTGCAGTGAACTGAAGTTAAGCAGGACTTTTTGTTGGGCTAGTTGGTTCATTGCACTGAAGTTTACTGGATAGAGTACAGAAAAATAGCAAAAAAGCCTACGCGTGTACGCTGCAGAAGGTTTTTCCTTTATTTTTTTTTTATCAGCACACCGAGCAATTTTAGCAGATTGATGCAACTGCTTTTCTCGGGGTATATAACCTACCGTCTTGTTCGTGAGGGTCATGACAAGGTGTTCACGAACTCCTGCGAGAAAAGTTGCCTGTCGTTTTCTCAGCGCCCCAAAAGCTGCCAGAGATGTTCCGCATGAACACCCACACAAAAATAAAAATGTCTGTGGTAAAAAGCACGCCACATGGTTCGTCGACTGCTGTATCGCCTAATTTAACCGGGAACGAGGTAGGGCGATGCGCTACCTAAGAGTGGACGCAGCATGAAATGACTGTGGACGTCTAACGTTGCTGGATTCATTGTCACCTTGTACGAAGTCTCACAGAGGAAGAACAGGCTGAGATAGTGGCAGTATGATGCCTAATGTAGCGCAAGCCATGAACGTACACGTACGCTTCGAATTAGAAAAAAACTTGCCTTCTGTCTTGTAGCTAGGCATCTCTTGCGTAGTAATTGGCTCGACATCTGCCAACACGTTTGGAGAGAAACTGGGCTAGTGATGATCCTTGCAGCCTCCAGTTCAGCATTTCGAGTTTACCCAACTGAGCACTGCTTAAATGCTGAAACTGAGATGATCAAGCGATGAATAGAAGCCCATTTCGGCTTGTGCTATGTGACTGTTGAGAGGGCTAAGATTGGAGCCAGCCTCAACGTGTCTTGCTTTCTAACCTGGGTGATCCAAGAACGCCTCTTCTAGACTGGTGGACGGTCAAGGTCAGAATCTCAGCCCTTGGGCGCTGCGCTGCGCCTTAATTGGCAATCCTGAGCTGAACACTCGAAGGAAAGCATACACTGGTGCGCATCGCAAGACGACGAAGTTAAATGGCTCGAATTGACATTTTAAATTCACCCGTTGAAACATAGACCATGTATAGCTGCTCCAACTTCTGAAAACAAACTGATTCCGGCAAGTATACGTGCACAAAAGCTCGTTCCTCATCTGGCCCTTGTACACTACGCCAAGTATCGCGATCTTTCGAACACTGCATGTGATAGGCATCTCTGTTAGTAGCTAACATGTGAAAACGCTCTTCCCCACCAACCTGTCTATGTTTTCGACGTCTATAACGAAAAGCAAAAGAAAATATACAAAATAACCCCACAGGAGTGAAGAAATGGCGCGCCTCGCACGAGGTATCACAATCACGGAGCAAAAGGTGCGAGCGCCGATACAACACACTATACGTACCGTCTTTGTCAAAAGTAACCAGGCTGCATGGTTTGCTTCTAGCTTGTATAGTGGAGCCCTTGTGGCTTTCCTAAAGATCAAAAGGTGTTGGAAGGTAAGAAGACCCCCCGTACTTACCTTTAACGACTATTTCAGCTTGAGGGAAGCTGTAGGGGCTCCACTGTACAAGATAGAAGTAAACCATGCAGCCTGGTTACTTTTGACAAAGACTGTACCTATCTCACTTTGCCTGACAGCTCTTAAAGAATCAGCTTAGCTTAGGCAAACTGCCAGTTTGCTTTCGACATCCTTTCTTTCTCGCGGAAATGTGAGAGTGCAAGCTCCGATGAAAGCGATCATGCCCATTCGCCACATGGTTTCGAAAACCGGGCTGTTCTGACTCTATTAAAGGAAGTCACTGAATGCTTAGCAACGTTGCTGCATTGTAGAATGCTAGAAATACAAAAATCATTTCTATTGCTTAGCCACCTCGCCTCGTGACAATGTCAACCTCTCCTCGTAACGTTGTAAAACGGCGCGCCGGCGCTCGCTCGCCAAGAGGGCAGCCTCGCTCGACGGGTCCGCAGCTGGACCAATCGAAGTTCCGGGCGCCCGGCTAGCCGGCGCTCGCTTGACGAGCGAGAGGCCAGCCGCCCCACTGCACCGCTTCCGTACCGATACTAGGGAGTTTTCGAATAGGGGGCCCCAACGCTTGGGGGCCGCAAGGAAATAGCGGGCCCCAGCGCTACGTACGAGTGCGCCGGTGAGTTTTAGAATAGGAGTCTCCCCTACGCAGCGGAGCCAGGCTTGCGTTTATCGACTGCAGCGCCACTACGGCAAACCAAAAAGATACTCATAAAAAAGTTTTGGTTTGGTTTATGGGGTTTAACGTCCCAAAGCGACTAAGGCTATGAGAGACGCCGTAGTGGAGGGCTCCGGAAATTTCGACCACCTGGGGTTCTTTAACGTGCACTGACATCGCACAGTACACGGGCCTCTAGAATTTCTCCTCCAAAGAAATTCTAGCCGCCGCGGCCGGGATCGAACCCGCGTCTTTTGGGTCAGCAGCCGAGCACCATACCCGCTGAGCCACCGCGGCGGCCATAAAAAAGTTTTAAAATATGCGTTCATTTCATCGTCAGAGACTGTTATTATTGCAGACATACGATTTAAGAGTAAAATTATAAGTGTGTGTTTTTACTGAGGCGGGAAACTCCATTCGAACGTCCCACCAAGTCATCTCTACGGCAACCAAACGATGCGTACTCGCTAAGCCTAGCAGCTTTGTAAACACAGAAGCAATCTGAAAAACTGGGGTGTTTTATCGCTAAAATTTTGTGGTTGAGGCAAGTTCAGACAAAGCGAAAGCTTCGTGCGCATTTAGTTTGCCGTGAACGTGGGGCACAGCGCAGCGACAACGAATCGGTGGTGTAGTGAGAGGCTCCGCTACGACGGGCGCCGCCATGTTGCCTGAACGTAGAGCAGCGTTTGGGCGCACGCTATTTTGGCGAAATAGCGTTCGCCGCTAACGTTAACCCAAGACGCAGGGCGGGGCTTGCGTTCTGCGCATGCGCACTTCGACGCCCCAAACTTCTTGGGGCCCCCAAAGCTCGGGGCCCCCTATTCTAAAACTCCCGATTAGAGAGATTTAGAATAGGGGGCCCCAAGGCTTGGGGGCCCCAAGGAAATAGAGGGCCCCAGTGCTATGTACTTAGGTTAGCGTTTATCGATTGCAGCGCCACTATGGGAAACCAAAAAGATACTCTTGAAAGAGATTTTAAAATATGCGTATATTTCTTCATCAGACACTGATAATATTGCAGACATACGATTTAAGAGTCAAAATTATAAGTGTGCGTTTTTGCTGAGGCGGGAAACCCTATTCGAACGTCCCACCAAGTCATCTCTATGGCGGCCAAACAATGCGTACTCGCTAGCTAAGCCTAGCAGCTTTGTAAACGCGTAAGCAATCTGAAAATATGGCGCATTTCATCGCTAAAATTTTGTGAAGTGAAGTGAAGTTTATTTTTGACATCGATTTGTCAGAGGTGACGGGACAAAAGGCAATTCATTTTTTGCCTGACGTGGCCCCGTCACCCGTTACATTGCTAAGGGGGGTGGCAAATTACACAGCAAAGTACACAAAGCAAAACAAGAAAAGTAACAACATCGTATACGTACTACATGAATTATATGTAACGATCAATGAGTTACACATAATTAACCCAGATGCAATGGAAAATGAAGGAAACAACAACGCATAGTTAAATGTCTGTAGGACAAAACAAAAAAATGAAATAGCAAACAATGAGATACACAGAATTAACATACAGGCAAGGGGAGAAATAGCACGCAAACCAAGAACAATGAAAACCGCATTGCATACCTCCTACGTCTTTAGGACAACAAAACCAAAATAGCGAACCTGGACATACACCCAGCGAGTAAAAAAAAAACTAGAAACTGGACACTTTATGGGGGAGATAGGGACAGAATGTACATTTTAACATTGTTCTTGAAGTTACGGGGGGAACGAAGCTACTGCAGAAGTTCCATAATACGTGGGTGTTTATTAAGTAAATCAGGAATTAAGTAATCAATGTGCTGCATACCATAATTCGTTCTCATCAGAGGCATTTGAAAATGACTATACCTGAAATCATAAGGTTTCTTGTTAGGGAAGTATAAAGCATAAAAGGAACTGGGTCACGGGTGGCTTCATGATAAATATGATATGCAAGCTTTAGTTGAAACAGTCCGTTTATCTTCAGTAAATTATGTTTTAAGAATAATGGGTATGTATGTTCTAGCGGACCTACATCTTCTATGCAACGCAGAGCTCGTTTTTGCAATATCTAAAGCCTGCGCAAGTTTGCCTTGGTAGTGGTGCCCCAGATTAACAGACAGTAATGTAAATGAGACTGTACTAAAGCAAAATACAACTGACGTTTAATAGAGCTGGGAACCAAATATCTCACTTTATACAAAATGCCTAGAGATCTAGAGATATTTGTGTGAACCTTATTTATATGAGAAGTCCAGCTTAAGTTTTGCTCAAATGGGACACCGAAGAACTTATAAATGGAAACGCGTTCAAGGGCTGAGTCTTGGTGCTTGACCTGGATATTAAAATTTTCAGGTTTATTTCGCGGCTTAAACATTATGTACTTTGTTTTCCGAACGTTCAATTGCATTTGGTTTATCCGGAGCCAGCATGAAAACTCATGTAGCCAGGTGTTCGCGAAGGTTTCTAGTGTAGATAACTGTTTTCCTGAAAAAAACACACTGGTGTCATCTGCATAAAGTATAATATCGGATGTATTTGGTATGAGGACAATATCATTAATATAAATTATAAACAGCAAGGGTCCCAGGATTGAACCTTGTGGAACACCATATGCAATCGGTTCTAGAAAAGAAGAATGTCCATTAAGGCTTGTAAATTGGTATCTGTCCGTCAGGTAGCTACGAATGAGATTGAGAGCAACGCCACGGATTCCATAAAACGGAAGTTTATAAAATAATATTTGATGTTTAATAGAATCAAACGCTTTTTGAAATCAAGGAACAGACCTAGCGTGAATCGGTTATTTTCAAAATTATTGATTAACCTTGTTTTTAATATTCAGAAGGGCTATTTCAGTTGAGCTATTTGGACGGAAACCATATTGCTGCCCCACAAGAAGCTCTCTTTCAATACAGAACTTACTTTGGCATGATTTTATCACTTTCTCAAGCACTTTAGAAAATAATGGCAGTACTGAAATAGGTCTGTAATTGTTAATATCATCATGCGCACCACCTTTATGCAAAACCACCACCTTTGCAATTTTCATTGTTTGGAAAGATTCCTGTAGCTAACGAGCTATTGCATATATGCTGCAGAGGAAGAGATAAGAGGTCAACAACAGATGCTATAGGCAGAGCCTTGATATCATCGTTCCCTGGGGCAGCATTTTTACTTAAAGAGCTAAGACAGCAAATAATTTCAAGCTCACTGCATCCATGGAGTCAGGAACAATGAATCAACCACACTAGGAGATATGTATTTCTCAAGTCCATCAATATCTACCACCTGTTGTGTCGTAGCCCCGGAGTTTACAAAATGAGTGTTAAATTTATTGGCCAAACAAGTGTCCTTATACTCAACACCATCAATTTTAAGTGGTGTGGACATCCTCAGATAAAGCGAAAACTTCGTGCGTCTTTGGTTTTCCGTGAACTTAATACACAGAGTAGCGGCGACAACGAATCGGTGGTGAAGCGAGAGGCCCCGCTTCGACGGGCGCCGCCATCTTGCCTGAACGTAGAGCGGCGTTGGGGCGCACGTCTGTTTGAACCTCGCGCGCTTTCTCACGTCAAACGACTCATACTCCCGAAGCTTAGCAGCACCGTAAACACAGAAGCAATCTGAAAATCTGGGGTGTTTTATCGCTAAAATTTTGTGCTTAAAGGTTCGTGCGCATTTAGTTTGCCGTGAACGTGCGGCACAGCTTAGCGAAAACAACGAATCGGTGGTGAAGCGAGAGGCCCCGCTTGGACGGGCGCCGCCATGCTGCCTGAACGTAGAGCAGCGTTCGCCGCTAACGTTAACCCAAGACGCAAGTCGGGCCTTGCGTTCTGCGCATGCATCCTTCGACGCCCCAAACTTCTTGGGGCCCCCTATTCTAACGCGCAAGCGACCACCTCCGACAGAAGAGGAGCGCCTTGGAAGAAAACGTTGACATGCAGCCGCCGAGCGCTGTCGACACGCAGCAACGCGACAGCGCTTGCAAAACCGCCGAGGAACACGATGCGAGGCTCGAAATGAAGCATAAAGTTACTTTTTGTGCAAGAACAACCAACTACTGCCGGGGCCGATGCCTACTTGGCGAAGCACTTCATGAAAGACAGGTTTGGAGTGTCTCGCAGCGTATGAGATGTACTACTTTTTCCATCGGATCTCACGCGTGCACAAGATCGACACCAAGAGATACTCCCATTGTGTGGTTCTGTTCATAGTGAGGTACGCCGTATCACGACGAATTCTCTCGCACTTCATAGACAACCAGCGTAATGGTTTCCGCAACATTATGAATGATGTTTCATTTCTCTTTTTCTTTAACTTCAGCATATCCTCTGTTCTTAAGCAGGTAGAAATTGTATCGGCTAGGCCACCTATATATCTGCGCCCCGTCAACTTTCTTTGCTACCTTTCGCACACGCAACATTTTGTCATTCAGACAAGGACACATACACAGCAAAAATTCTATTTCGTGCAGGGCTCAGTCTCGCAGACATCACGAGGTGCTATTTTTTACAAGCATTTTACAAACAGAAAAGCACCATGAAAGCTGGAAAAAAATAAAGAAGAGAAAGAAAAAAGAAAGAAAATAAACAAGACTGGACTTGAACACGAAGTTCTTTTTTATCCTAATTTTTTCTTTCGTCACAGTTAGCAGGCATGTACAATCAATCGTCGAGAACTGTTTTATTACAGCCAGCAGATTTTGAATTATAATAGAAACATCTTTCGGCCAGGATATTAACAGGAATGGGACGCCTGGTCGCACAGCACCGTTTCCTACCTAGAAGAAACAAGCATAAAACAGAAGTAGTTGATACATATTCGCTCGGAGAGATGCATGATGCTTCCTAAAAACGGCCATTAAACAACACCACACAAGAGAGCGCGAGGCTTCCTCTATGAACGGAAGTTGTATTCGCTAGATGCAATAATATCGATGCAATGCATGTATGAATTCTCATTGAAGATCTGGACATCGAGGAGGAGCATGATAACGTGGTTTGATTTATTGGGGTTTAACGTCCCAAAGCGACTCAGACTACGAGGGACGCCGTAGTGAAGGGCTCCGGAAATTTCGACCACCTGGGGTTCTTTAACGTGCACTGACATCGAACAGTACACGGGCCTCTAGAATTTCGCCTCCATCGAAATTCAGCCACCGCGGCCGGGGTCGAACCCGCGTCTTTCGGGCCAGCACCCGAGCGCCATAACCACTGAGCTACCGCGGCGGGTGTATGATAACGTAAGAAGCGGTGCATGCAGTCAGTGCATGATTGAATCCGCAATACTTGCCCCTGCAAATCAATGACTCCTCCTGCATCTTTGTGTGACGGAGAAGGCTAACTGAGAGGCTACGAAAAGTGCCGTAAGGAGTCTCCGCATCTCGAGAGCAGCGAGAGCTCTGAAAGCACTTGCTTGTGATTCTTCTCAAAGGTACCGCAGTGTAGTAACGAGGAAATAAGAAAGTACAGACGTAAAGGTATACACTGTCGGAGCTTCACTTCACCTCTTCGTTACCAGCGTCCTCATTTGTTGCGAAAATTTAGAAGCACCGTACGGTCAAGCGAGTCGTTCAGCAGCATTCAAATGTCGCTATGCTAGAAGAGGAAGTCATGGTTAAGCTGCTGTCCGAGAGCTGTCACCTGCTGCCCACTCGAGCAGTTGTTTAAAGGAGCACTGAGGAGAAATTGAAGTTGACTTGAATGATAGAACACAAGGACCTAATCACAAAACAGACAACTCTTACAGAAAACAAAGCTCAGATAAGGTAGAAAAGAGCAAGAACTAAAACACAGGTACCGCCGCAATTGGTCAATCTCGCAAGTGCAAACGGGATGACGAAAGCACCTCAAAATCACGGATCTCTGAGTCTGACAGATGGTTTGGTTTATGGGGGTTTAACGTCCCAAAGCAACTCAGTCTATGAAGGACGCTGTAGTGAAGGGCTCCGGAAATTGCGACCGCCTGAGGTTCTTTAACATTCACCGATATCGCACTGCACACGGGCCTCTAGAATTTTGGTTCCACCGAAATGCAACCGCCAAGGCCGGGATCGAACCCGCGTCTTTTATGTCAGCAGCCAAGCACCATTACCACTGAGCCACCGCGACGGCCGCTTGGCATATTTAAAAGGAAAGACGACAAGAAAAGTTAAATTAGGAAAGATTTGCCTCACCGGCCTCTACTGTCGCCTCAGGAGTATTTCTGAAAGTATTTTCCCCTGGAATTCTCCAAAGGAGTAGCAGACCAGCTTGTACTCCCCACAAAAGCGCGACCATCCTCCAGTGAAAACCGACACCCTAGAAGTTAGAAAGCTTGCTGTCATTCACCTCTAGGTAGACAGACGTGGTGAGCCTTTCACAAGTTCGCCGATACTTGTCGCGATCTACCCGAAAAACTCTCATTGCGGATAATATGACTGGAAACAGATTCTGTGAGATACACCGTCACCAGCATCTTATGGATTCCTCTGCCATTACGGATGTGCGAAGAGAGGACAAATTGCGTCTCGTGCGTCCAATTGACGTTTCCAAACTGCCTGCTTTTCACTGCCACAGTCAAAGGAAGTCCATCACCCAGCAAATGACTCCAGTTTTCGACAGGTATGCTTTCAGGTCCTACCTTCCTTCAAAACCTAACTCACTCGGATTGAAAAACTTCGTTATGGCTTTACCAGACGGTCTGGACTTTGTCTTCTTGTTTACACTAGAAAGGACACAGTCCCCTTGAACGACATGAAAACGTATGGCTTGAGAAGTGCAGTAGTAAGGAAGCTCATAGAGGCTATAACTGAAGAAAACACGCATCTTTTCACGACAGATATTTCGCAGGTGTGGCCGTTATTGACTTTCCTCTCAAACGTGCACAGTTCCTGGCAGGAACCGTGAATGCGAACTGCAAAGAAGCGGCTGCTGTAAAGATTCCAAATGAAAACGCAATGAACCGCAATGACTCAGCTTCTCACGTGCGTGTGGGTGGAAAGCTGTGCCTTGTTAAGAGGAAGGACAGCAAGGCTGTTATGTTCTTATCCAGCGTCGTCGGAACTAATCCGATGGGCTCGTACAAGAGACTTCGAACGTTGGGAGAAGAAAAACTGTCGTTGCCTAGACAGCTATTTTTTTTTTTTCACAACATAACCGGGGCATGGGAGGTGAGGATTTCACGCACAGGTAGGTTTCGCAGGAAAGAACTAAAATCTAAACCAGTAGGTGGACCGTTAGGTTCTGAGCACAGTTTATTGATACGGCCGGCAGCAACGCACGGATTCAATTCCGCCGTTATGCTAGAGCCATGAATGTGCCGGACAACCTAATCGCCTCGCTCCTTGAATTCAAGCAAGACATATATCGGAAAGAATGATAAAAGCGGTTCCAGCTCACAACTCCAGAGCTGTGAGAAGCGGCAGTAGACCTGCGCAACACAACGCAAGGCCAGTACA
Source organism: Amblyomma mixtum (assembly GCF_055824585.1). Taxonomy (NCBI): domain Eukaryota; kingdom Metazoa; phylum Arthropoda; class Arachnida; order Ixodida; family Ixodidae; genus Amblyomma; species Amblyomma mixtum. The sequence continues at coordinate 46,351,188 of NC_143014.1, forward strand.
TCTCCCTGACCAAGGCGCCCGCGAAGATCGTTTCGAAAATTTTTCAGAACTTTGAAAATTCCAGAACGCGATGCGGTACAGGAACAAGAACTGCCCAGAAAGAAACTAGGGTGCGATGCACCAAATGTAATTCCACGCGCCTCCATGCCAAAACCTGCCTTCATGAATGACATTGTGTTCGCAACTAGTTTAGTTAGTTTATGGGGTTTAACGTCCCAAAGCGACTAAGGCTATGAGAGACGCCGTAGTGGAGGGCTCCGGAAATTTCGACCACCTGGGGTTCTTTAACGTGCACTGACATCGCACAGCACACGGGCCTCTAGAATTTCTCCTCCAAAGAAATTCTAGCCGCCGCGGCCGCGATCGAACCCGCGTCTTTTGGGTCAGCAGCCGAGCACCATAACTGCTGAGCCACCGCGGCGGCTGTGTTCGCAACTGATGTCCACATTTGTGGATACAATTTTTCTACATGAAAATGATAAATTTTCAGCATAATTTTTTATGTATGTTGACGAGGTCTGCAATAAACTTCTAAGAAAAAGTGTGGTTTTCTTGCCTCCGCCTTCGCCGGTAGTGAAGAGGTTAAGGCGGGATTGGGGATGGATGTCTATTCCTCGCGACGGCACAGTTGTGCGCACGTGGTCTTAAGGTCGCTTAGTCACGTACCTGTTGCGAATAAGTTTCGAGCAAATTACTATACTTTTCTTAATCAGCCAAGGTATGCAAGGCCTGCGAAAATTATGTCGACATATATCTCCGCCTTCTCTATCCACGATATATTGGATACATCAGTAACCTTTTAGCTTACAAAATGCTATAGCCTCACAAGACCTTCGCAGCCGTTGCAAGTTCGTGGTGCTAAATTTCGAGTACCTTTACTATGGAACGACATGAGGAGGAATGGTCGATGCGGACTTAAAATGGGAATGTTCGAACCCTCTCGTGACATGAACAGAAAGCTAGATTGTCTTTTTCTGTGCGTAAGCAAAACGCTTGCTCTGTGCTCATTATATGAGTACGTTGGTGATATGCACTTTAGGTTGTATGTGATGAGATGTGGATGCGTTAGTAGGACGAAGTTGCTGTCCGGTGATGAATTGTTCACAACCGTTCGTAGGTGGAAGAGACTTCGTCGTGAGGTGAGGGTGGATAGATGAAGCTGCTCTTTCAGGGCAGACGCTTACGTGACGGGAACGACTGTAGACAAGGTGCACAAATTGGTAGAACTATTGTGGCGTCCTATTACAAAAATAGCGATGTGGCCACAAGAGTCTGCTACTTACGCGTTGTTCCTGCATCTAGTGACAAGTTGTGCACTTTGGATGGCATTTCACGCCGCCCACGCCGCATCTGCAACCGCCACTGGTGTCTCCTTGACCCTGCGAGGAAGTAGGCACGGAATTTTCCCATGTACTTTGAGCACCCCATTAGGTTTAGTGTCTTTTTTTAACCATCCCACCACCACAGGTGTGGCTACCCCTTGTTTATCGGTTAAAATGATAATGGATGAAAACAGTTACTGGGAGTGAGGAGCGTATTACAGTAGTAAAAGTACGAATGGTGCACCTAGTGGGGCGTGCTAAATCAATTAGTTTTGCTCACGTGCAAGTACGAAACACCCACGAAGGGCAACATTGGTAGTCTAATGATTCGCGGTGCGATGAAGTTTGTACATCTGCGGTCATGTTCACTTTTCTCACGCAAGCTACCTAACATGACAGGCCAGGGCCCGAGCACTAGTCATTAACAACAAAGTTGTGGCTGGCCAGTTATGAACTGCGGCTACAGAAGAGTTATTCGGTGAATGTCACCCTGATATTTAGTTTAACGGTTTTTAAAGAACCCGCCCGAAAAAAAAAATAGCCAGTTAATAAGACGGTTAGGAATCCGACCCGTTGCTGGCGTTTCCATCTGTCTGTCATACAGCGATAAAGGCTATTGGCATTCATTGCATAGCTACGCAGACAGCAAATGCCATCGCGGACCTGCTTTTCAAACCATCGGCCGGCTTTACGCACAACTTGAGCTAAAAAATGCGCACACCACTGCTTGATTCGGTATCTTGCTTTAGAATACCTAGGAGGCTCTTGGAGCTCCTAAGCTCCAGTTAGTGAATGGAGCTGTCTTATTTCTGCATTGTCAAAGCTGCAACACTGCCACAAATGCCCTCTATGGATGCTCGACCGTCTGAGGCTAGTCTGACCGAGAGCGAAGCGATCTGCGTATTTAGGCAAAGGATCTTAACGTAAGCGGATTAAGTTCTTATGCTCACTTCACCTGCCTCTATCAGTTTGACCAGCGGACACAAGAACCGCGAAGATAACAAAGTCACATTGACATCTGGCCTTATAAGCACAGGACAAGCCCTCCCTCTCCAATCATGCTTGTACAGTATGACTTCCTTGGGTGATGAGTGCACACCGTGTCAAGGAACTCAAACATGAGGTCTGTGTTTTATCAATCACTCGTTCGCCGCATACACATATTTCATCTTGCATGCATCGTACTGAGCGTTGCGAAGGCGATAATGAGAAAGGAAGAGAAGTCACTGACCCCAGGTCCCCATCGGGCTCCTTTAGTGGCCCAGCACAGCTGCGTCTTGCACGAGGTGCACACCATGAAATCGCACCCGGACCGTTTGATGATCACCACACGACACTGGGGACATCGCATCGCTTGCTCGGTCTTCAGCATCTCCTGCGACCAGCAGAGAATTAAGTGTCATTCACTGGTCCACATAAGCCTGCGACGTGACAAACTGGCGCCTTCAGTTGGGAGACACTAGAATAACTGACCTATGTATTGAGCATAACTTCGTGAAGTATATAGAGGCATCATCTACGTAATTCCAGTCGTCGCCAAGTTCAAAGCATGCACTAAAATTTTTTCTTTTTCTTTTAGAATAGAAGGACGTCTTAAGCAAGTAAGCTGAATCTTTTAAAAAGCGGGTGCACCCAGAGCTGCGGCAGAGACGCGGTCAGAACGGAACTTTGTCGCATCTGCCTTAATCAGCGCCACGAATGATAGCAGCCTCAGTGACCAGTAAGAGTTTCTGAAATGGGCCCAAATGGTAAGAATGAAGTCCTGCTACGCATCAGCAGAGGGTACTAGTGCACAGGAAAGATCGTGGTCCTGTCCTGGTATGCACAAAGTAATAGAAACCGAATTTTATCACCCCACTAGCCAAGCCAGAAACGTCTTAATACTCAGCTGTGTTATGAAATTTGTCTCTTTTTTATGTCATTTATGTGATTGCCAGAAGGCTGCAGTGTGGTTACCAGTGGCGCACGTAGAACTTTTAGAGCATTAATCTCTACTTCTCCCGTTTCGGGCCTAAGTGTTATGCGTTATAACGCAAACCATAACCCAGTGGTTGTCATGGTAACCGAGGTGGTTACATAATGGAATAAAATAACAGGCGGCAGCGTGATGCTAGAGCACCACAACTGGAAATTAAGGTACGTCGATCCGGTATATATACCCTGTCTGGCAGGCACCTAAGTCGGGGCACTTAGTTCCGACATTCGTGTAAAATTTCTAGGCCAACCGTTTGCCGCAGATTGTTCCGGATGGTCTCATACGATTCCGCGTTTCGTGTAGCATGAACATGCTAGTTAAGTTAGAGCCCAGCTTACAGAGGGATTCGAACCGGCGACCTATGTACCCCAAATTCCACGTCTTTACGAATATTCATATGAAAACTGCGGCTCAATAGTTTTTTCCGGAGTGTTCAGGGTGATGGCATACGATTTTGCGTTCCGTGCAGCATAGCAAGTTAGAGTCTATAGCTCTTGGCAATTCGAAACGGCGACCTATGTTAGGTGTAGCTCGATATTCGATCGCTGCCTCAGCGTCGGCTCATTTTTCACGTTGAACGTATCGTAACGGACGTAATAGTATCAAAAAGGTACAGAAATAAATCACCAATAGCATTGTTCCTATGGAGGACAAGCAAGAGAGCCACCTCGAGGAAGTTCAGCGATGCCCTGGCCGCCGCGTCGTTCTCGGCTCTGCGCTTCAGGTCGGTCTGGTAGTCGGCGCAGCTCATGTCCTTGTGGATGGCCTCGCAGCGAAGGCAGTTTTGCTGTGCGCAGACAGGGCAGTCGAAGACCTCGACGTCACGCCCGTGCAGACACCAGCCCTTGCAGTCGGGCGTCTTGCAATGGAAGGACGGCTCTTTGCTGGTGTTCTCGGCCTCTCGTAGGCCCCGCTCCTGCAGCGCGGCGTAGTCCGCCTCCGACAGGCACTGGAACGGAAGGAGCACACCTCGGCACTTTGTCATAATAAACGTGCATGCTCACGCATGCATGCTCACGCTTTTACTGAGCTAAAGAGAGCATTAAGGAAATTTAATTATGTATTCCGCTTAATTTGAGCACCTTTGGAAATTGCGAGCATAATGCGTTAAAAAAAAAAGTTTTTTTTTGCGCCTTATGTCGGAACAGTTCCATTGCAAAGAGCCGATCTCTTGAAGAACTGAATCCACTCGTTTGTTCGCGCGACCCTGAGCGCCATTGTGGCATTCCTCCACTGTTATTCGTCAGTGTATCTCTATGCGTATTACAGCCAGAAGCGTGTCAGCATCGTAAATTTCCCAACACACCCAATTTAGGTCTGAGCCACGAGGCAAGGCATAGTGGATGGCTCCGGATTAAGAGAGGACTCCATGTGCGCAAGAAAGAGTGACGCGACAGGTTGACGCAAAAGCACCGTCTCTCGCTGCGTCACTTAGTGGACAAGCCCCATGCAAGCAACAGCAAGCGGTGACATGTACAGAGGGCAAAACACATGCCTAGAACAAACAAACTGTGTTCTGCCGCTGCCAAAGCCGCTGCGACCAAGAAGGCAAAAATTAACGATTAAATTCTATGAGTTTAACTGCCCATGTTTACATCCAGTCCATTTTTTACCAAATCTTATCGCTAGCTATCGCGTGTTGAGCCCGAAACACGCTCGGAACGTGTTCTAGACATGCGTTTTGCCCTCTGTACGTACACGACGTGCAGCAGCGCAGATGTGCTCTCGCGGGGTGCCTGCGCACCTCAGCCTATTTGAGAAAGCAAACTATGCAAGTGTGCATCTGCGCCGCCGGTAATGTTCCACCCACCGCTGCAGACGAGTGGCCCTATAGGGAACGAGCCCACCGGCAGCCCACCCGGGATGTGCTTACACCTTCGCTTTCGACAAACAATGGATCTCGCAGCTATAGGCCAGGGGTAGTGAACTGTGGTTAGTTTCGGTTTCAACTACTTCAGCGCACCAGGCGACTGGAGGTGAACTGGTGCTTAAAATTGAATTATTCCTGCCCACTCACATAACGCGATAAGGTTGCTGCCGTGGCCGAATTGTGTGAATGACCGCGATACGAAGCTGCTTTCTTTTTCGATGGTGGTGGTTCGAATCCCGCTCGGGGGGTGTTTTTTTCTGTTGGATACCGTTGCCATGACGACGATAGGGTGCTCTAGCTGGCTTTCCTCCGGCCGCTATGGGAGGAATTGGCGCTGATATCTGTGTCTGCTGGACAGTGGTGTATATGGAAGTTGCCTACCCTTGGCAAACCCTCACAGCCACTGCAAAACGAATATTTCCTCTATCCTACAGTGAAGCGGCAGTTGCGTTGCCCGATCCGGCGCACCTGCTGGGTGCTATGACAGACCAGAAGCGTGAACGGCCAGGAACGGTATGATTGACTATAGCCTCGCGGACAAGGGAATGGAAAGAGGTGTTCGTTATGTCATACGTGACGGAAGCCAACAGTTCATTTCTTTATCTGCTGAACAGTTCATCGACGGCCTCGAATCTGGCAGTCTTGATGCCACCGGTAGCGTAAGAGGGTGCTCGCACAGCTTCCACCCTCACCGTTCGACCACGTTCCTACGTGGCACTAGCGGTAATGCAGGACGTACTATGTCCGCTGCTATGGACGAGGGTGGCGCTGGTGAACACTCTCAAGGTTAGGTTACACTACACATAAATACCCCCGAAAGCAGAAGATACAACAGCCATCGCTGTAGCTCAATTGATAGAGCACCGGACGCGAAATACACCGGTCGTAGGTTCGGATCGCACCGGCTGCATGTGTTTTTTTCTACTTTCATTAATTTCCAATTGATGAAAACTACACATTAAAGAAAAAACAAAAAGATATCCTCTATGCTCCTTGGTTTCAGTGACTGCTGGCTTCCGCAAACACTGTGACTGTTGGTTCGCGCGAGGCAGTTCCAGGCGAGAAGCGAAATTTTTCGCGAATCCAGAAGCGACGACGCAAGCGACTGTTAGATGTGGGGCTTTGGTTCGCCTGTATCATCTATAGGACAGGTTGAGATCCAGGAGTCCCGTCTCGAAAAGCTGATGCTGTGATGTGGCGAGGAGGGACGGCTTCGAGGAGAGGAGTTTACAAAGGGGTTAATGTTACATAGTCATAGGAGTACGTGAGATACAAGTAGAAATGAGAAGACTTTTGCACACATGCCGTCCGGCTGCTTAAATACGGTTGGTCGTCCCCATACCCCTAGGTGGGGAAGCTTTGCACTTCATCACTGTCCAATCAAGTGGCCACTCTTGATGCCTTGGGAAGCCGCCCACCGTTGAAGGTGGCACCTTTTCCCTCTCGCAGCGGTTCCGGTGACGAGGGCGCGCACTTCCGATGGCGATGTCCATCCTATCACGGTCTTCAAGCTTTGCTGGTGTTGGCGGAGAGAAATGCAGCACCATGAATAACCGGCCCTGGATGCATCGGTCGTCGACCAGGATTAACTTTAAGCACCGCGTCCAGCAAGGCCACCAACTCAAACCCCGGCGCGAATTCTAGGAATAGAAGAGGGCACAGTCGTTTCGAGACCGGTCGGTCCATCGTGGTATATCCGCCCGTCCGTCTGTCCGCGCGTCCGTCCATCTACATTCCATGCGGTGTACTGTCACACCTTTTCACCGCCGCCGTTCCAACCAGGGAAGAAGCCTTCTTCCCCCAGCGACGCCCCGAGTGGCCACGCAACGCAGCGTACGGTCCGCCATGGATGCTGGTCGGCGAACCCTTTCTCCCGCGGACAGAACAAATTAGTCTCTTCCGGGGTTGGTGTAGGCGCCGTATCGACGCTCAAGATGATGACTCCAGGCTGGTGCCTCTTTGAAGCGATTTATATTTGAAGGTGATCAGTGTTGGTGATCGAAGATCGATTGTTTTGATACTGAAGTCTTCTGACGGCTCGGTGATCCGGTGACAACTTGCGGAACAGACTGGACAACTTCTTCGGGACAATATGTACTATCGGGAGAAAAAATAACAGACCCCTGCCAGCGCGTGCCGATCCGCGCCAAACTAGAGTACAGGAAAATTTTATAGTACAGCAAAGGTGCTAGTTCTGCTGGCAACAACAGCCGGCAGTCGCCATTTTTCATCCAGGCCACCGGACCGGCGCTTTCGGAATAGCAAGTGACCGTCGCCGTCGCCTTGGAACTAGTTTTAAGTCCAGCTAAACAGGAATATTTCGTGATTTTTGTTCAGAACAGTACCAGCCGGTATCGTGTGGTGAGCGGAAAGTGAGAAAGTGTGTTAGTGAAGCAGCGAAAAGTGCAAGGCGCTCATAGTCGCACATCCTTGTTTCGATCGCCTCGTCTTCTACCTGGAATGGTGTTTACAAGTGACTGGCTGTGAAAAGCAGAAAAGGCCGTGTGGCCTTCCGGTAAACAGGAGGGGCGCGTAAAGGTGCCTTCCGTGGAGTCTTTGGTTTTCGAAGTGCAAAGATGCTTGGAACTGCCCTCGATTTCGGTTTCTTTTTAACATCGACCCTGGGCTTCTCAATATCACTCGCCACGAAATGTTTCATAAACAAAAATAAGTAGAAGGCATTAATGCAAAAGACATCACTAATTCTTAGTGTCCATAATTTTTAAAGGAAGTGATGTGTTTGCAAAGGATGCATAGTCGCGAACACAAAACAAATCTATAGTCGGATACAACTTAAGTCTGCAGCGAAGCTCCGCCCACATTCAGCCTCCGTGCACAGATTTCCACTACGACGTAAAAGTAGTACGCTGCTTAAACGTTTCTTGCTACCTAAACATGAAGCTTATCACAAGAAAAAAATTATGAGCTTGAGAATTTTCATACGTGGATTTTTCGATATAGTCAAGCATTAAAAAGCTGATTTCATTTACTGTTGCGATTTGCCAGCGGAGTAATACAAGACGAGTGTTAGTAACTGCTGTTTTTTTAAGTGGTATCCTACTATAGTTGGCCAGTTATTCTAGTCAAAAACGGCATCGACTTTAACAAGTCTGCTAGGAACTGCAGGAACAGTTAACTAAAATTACTAATATTTAAAATGTGTCGCTTCGGGTCGTTGAGCCCCGATGCACCTATAAACCCATAAAATGTGTAGGTAAATTTCAGATATATCCACATTAACAATAAAAAGCCAACAGCGAAGAAGCGCGGTTGCACACTCGTGCGCACATGCAACCACGCGCGTGCACATTGTATGTATTTTTGCATAACTGAATACAGGCGGATCTGTAACCGGCTGGCTAGATAGTTCTCTTAATTTGTGGGTTTCGCACAATACCACAAGCAAAAAGGACGCGGCTTGTTCCCGCGCGCGTGTGGCATACTGCGCTAAAATGTGAACATCTGTTTCAATTATGCGCACCATGAGCACCTTGCGTATTTGCTACCCTTATTTTGCGGCTAAACAAGCAGAATGTGTAACAAATTATTCAACCAGCTTACCTAGCACAAGCGGGTGTTCTTTGATGGCACGAAATTTTCCCGCCCCTTTCACCGCCGTTGCCGATCAATTTTTCCTTCAGGAATGCAAAAAAAAACGCTTTTCCCGACTCAGACCTGTTGCTGTAACCCAAAGGCACAGCAGCCAGGCATGACGCCTTGGAATTTTTTCGCATTTACACGTCCACGAACAGACCCAAAAAACGAACTCCCGCAGAAGGCATGTATTCCGCCCGCGCGCTTGGAAGGGATATGGCAGCGCAAAGTCACGTGACCCGCATCAGCCAGTCGCCGCGCCGGCGGCACGCAGGAAAGGATTGCGATACTATAAAAATTTTCCAGTGACTCTACGCCAAACTGCATGCGAGCGCCGCCTGACGAAGCACTCCTGGTGCCGAGACCGGCGCAGCGCGCTCATTGTGTAGCTTTGCTCGAGAGCGGCGTGCACCAGTGCGCCGGTCTCGGCACCAGGAGTGCTTCGTCAGGTGGCGCTCGCATGCAGTTTGGCGAGGATCGACACGCGCTGGCAGGGGTCTGTTATTTTTTCTCTCGATAGTACATTATTGCATGGGCGCTCACCAGCGACCTGCCCTGGGATCTCCATTTTGCGCCAAAAACTCGCTCTCAAATCCACTTGCCCAGCATTCTGGGGACCCATTTTGTAGCCAATAGGAAATGAGCTCGTCAGAGCCAATCAGGAGAATTTCGTTACAACTGAAGGAGCCAATAGCACGCCGGTGCTCACGGGGTTGTTGTCTCGCCAGCACCGCGCGAATTCCATGTAGACATTACCCGTTTCCGTTTGGTTATAGCACAGTGACACAAACGCACAAAAACGCCAGCGGAAGCACAGGGAAGGCGAACACCCAGTCCGAACGGCGCGCACTGCCCTGATCGCGCTTCCCTCCTTCGCTGTTCGCATCTGGGACATACGGTCCGTCATGGGCTGTCTTGTCGAAACCAATAAATTTACACGCACCCCCCTCAAAACCCCAGGGGTCCGCGCATCGGCCGCGTCTGGCGGCCCGAATGCGACCTTGCAAGGATGGTGTTGCGGGCTAGTTGGTTGAACATTGTTAAAAGGGAAGAGCGCAAACACAAGACACATGAACGTACAACACAGCGCCTGTGTTCTGTATATACGTTCCTGTGTCCTGTGTTTGCGCTGTTCCCTTTTAACAGCGACCTTGCGGGCCTCCTCACTGCCGGTTAACCGTCGTTGCCGCCATCTGCCACGTTTATTTCATAACAAACCGATTTTGGAGGTGCCGGGATGACGGCTGCTCGAGGAGCCCATACAAAAAGCTAATGCACACAAAACCAAGGCGGCCAAGCTAACGGCTTCGGGGTGCGTGCGCGATGTGTCCCTGAGCAACAACCCGGCAACTCAACTAAGCGCGTCTGTTGACAGGTCGCGGGAAATTCCTCCCGGGTTGTACTCGTAACACGACACACGCAAAACACTTCAGGCAAAAGCACCGCTCGTCGTTGGTAGTCGCCGCCGCCCCTGGGGAATCCGCGAGAGAGTTCGCGCGCATGGAGCACAGCCTACACAGGATAAATAATCTTTCGCACTGCACATGTGAACAAAAGCGGACATCGCGACTAGGAGACGAACCCTCGAACGTAAATGTTCGGCAGCGAAACCCCATGGACGCTGAGTTACTGCGGTGTGTAGCTGAAAATTAATAGATCCCCTAGCCTTCCAGCAAAGACACGATACATTGCTATTTGCCATACACTTCTAAAAATCGTGCAGGCTGACTGAAGACGAAAAGTTAAGACATCAGCTGCAGCGAACTGCACGACAGACAGAAGCTTAAAAAGAAGCCCACTCCGATCTCAGAGCTCAAAGCTGCGTCTCACCGCTCTTAGGTCGCTGTCCAGGACGGGCATCTGGCAGTCTGCATCGCCGCTCTTGCAAGGGCACAGAACTTCCGCAACTGGGGAGTTCTTGGCGGTGTCCGCCAGGCATTGTCTGAACAGCGAACATGCACAGAAAGCGAAGCTTAGGATAGTGACCCCAATAGGCAAGCGGTTGCTTTGGAGAATTTAGATATTTATGAACATATTTTGCGTAGTTGCTGGCGATAGAGATGAATAAAAACTTGAGTATGCAGCACAACCTGTAATATATTGCACATGGTTAGCTTCTGTGTTGACAGAGGGAAATCTTTTTGTGATTGACCCTTTCCACCTTCCTAACAGAATAAAAAAAACTTACTCCTGCATGGTAACGATGTGATCGTGCGCGTTTCACAACTGCCATTCCCTGACGGCAAATACTTACTCGCAAATCTGGTGGTGGCAGTTCTTGAGTACGATGCCCTTGCCAGGTTCAACTTCAACTAGGCAAATGGTGCATTCAAATTCTTCAGTCGTTTGTATGGAGGGTCGCTCATAAAGTGCAATTTGTTCCTGTAATCGCTTCTTTTTTTCTTCAGGGTTCTGGTGAGAAAAATAGGAGAGTCATTGAAAACACGTGAAAGGCGGGGATGTTTAGCCGATTCAGCTTAAGCCACTTAAATCCATGTAAGCCCGCCAGTGCAGTTAGGAAACGCTGACCCATGCGGGCTAATTTCTTTCTGTGCCCTGACGGCAGCGCTGGCTACCGGGTGACAGGAGCTCCGCTGTAATGCAGGCTTTGGTCGTCTTTGCCACCGTCCATAGTGAACGATGATGCCATCCTATGGCTTTCTGAGTTTAGCGAATTGGCGTGAAAACTATCCGCTCGGCTGCACCTCAATTCGTTTTTCTTCTGTCCTGTGAAAATTCTACGTTGTGCAGGGGCCAGCAAAAGCCGTTGCCAGCATTTTCAGTTTGACAACAATGCATCCATTTTCTATCCAGCGGATACTACCGCGACTGGTGCTTCTTAAAAGTCTTCCAGTGGTCACGTGTCCGAAGCACCGAAGTCTTACTGCTTGCAGCATGAATATTCCGCATGAATATTCCGGCGGTTTACCCAAGAAAAGCATTTTACAGTGTGCATTTAGCACTGCAACACTCAAGCAAGTGAAGGATTTGGCCGAGTATGCGTGCTGCAATTAATGCCGAAGGCACCTTGCGCATTGTGATGAATCTCAATGGGAGAACTAACGTATTACTAAAGTCCGATGCTGACAAGTCTTTGAAACTTGTTATATTGCAAAAGCAAGAAGTAAGATTCAGAATCTCCCTCAACACAGCTAACATCGGATTGCGTAACATCGTAGTTTAGCGCAACATAGTAGTTAAAGGGTCAGTCTACTGACTTTTATCGACCATATTTTCTTTGCGGCAACCGATAGCTCTTAACTCAAATTACCGTTTAGCCAGCTGTGGCGCCAAGGAGTGCGGTAGAACGTTTTAAAATAGAATTTATTAATGTGGGAACACATCTGTATGAGATGGTAGTCTCATCTGGCAACCATCTGGATTTCCGCCGCGCGGCGACAAACATGGCGGCGCCCGTCGAAGCCGGACCTCTCGCTTCGGACTGAATTCTCGTTGTTGTTGCCTTTTTCAGTGCGTTCACTGGTCATAAATGGGGCGCCTGTCTTTCGATTCGTCTCATCTCGCCTACAAAAAAACATATAAGAGATAAATTTGCTTTATTTTAATAATTAGAGTGACGATTCTGCCGCTCCTAGGCTTAAGTGGAGAGTCGGTTTGTTTACAGCAATGGTTCCCGTCCTGACGACCAGATGGCGCCACCATAGGCTGAGTTAATTTTTGCGTCTCTGCTAGCATACGCTGAACTAAAAGTGGGAATGTGCCTGCCTTTTTACGTGTGCCTGACCCTTTCAGGGTCAGTCTACTCACCGAGATGAGTGTATAAATAATGGCATATTCTGGTATTTGGCACCCTATAACATCAATAACGAGGGGTCTGCGCCCGGTTTAGGCAGGAATTTATATTTTATTTCGGCTTTAAAAGTCGCGTAAAAAGGCATGGTGGCGACCCCAAACGTTCATTTTGTTCAAGAAAGTGGTAGTCTTTTTTTGTAGAAGCATAAGTGAATATACTACGTACCATTTGTATGCCCCAATGTCAGAGAAACGCACGTTTTGTTCTAGTAAACTGTAGAAGGCGTACCGCTCGCTTTTTCTGTAAATCACATGAATATTTATAGTTACACGTACGTAAAAAGGCAGGCACATTCCCACTTTTAGTTCAGCGTATGCTAGCAGAGACGCAAAAATAAACTCAGCCTATAGTGGCGCCATCTGGTCGTCAGGACGGGAACCATTGCTGTAAACAAACCGACTCTCCACTTAAGCCTAGGAGCGGCAGAATCGTCACTCTTTAATTATTAAAATAAAGCAAATTTATCTCTTATATGTTTTTTTTATAGGCGAGATGAGACGAAGCGAAAGACAGGCGCCCCATTTACGGCCAGTGAACGCACTGAAAAAGGCAGCAACAACGAGAATTCAGTCCGAAGCGAGAGGTCCGGCATCGACGGGCGCCGCCATGTTTGTCGTCGCGCGGCGGAAATCCAGATGGTTGCCAGATGAGACTACAATCTCATACAGATGTGTTCCCACATTAATAAATTCTATTTTAAAAGGTTCTACCGCACTGCTTGGCACCACAGCTGGCTAAACGATAATTTGAGTAAAGAGCTATCGGTTGCCGCAAAAAAAATATGGTCGATAAAAGTCAGTAGACCGACCCTTTAAGCGTAATATAGCAGTTTAGTGTAACATAGTAGCTAGCTTTCCATTGATCTTGCAATCACGAAGATTAATTGCCCTAGTCTGCTTATTTCACAAGATAGTCTATAGCACTAATCATTCGACTCTCCCTCTTGCCCAACCTCACCGCACCTCGCGCCGTTTAAACAACCATCTCAGCTTCCAACGCCTTTCAGGTAAAACCGTTGCATTCAATTCATCCGCTTTGCCGCAGGCTATTGTTCACTGGAATGGTCTTCCGGAACACATCGTCAATATTCGTGATCCAGCTTCTTTTAGGACCGAAATAACAGCCATTTTTTTCTAATTACTGACGCGTCAATAACTATTGTATAATGTTCTTATTGTTTGATGGTGAGTACTAACAGTCAGTTGTCATTGTGTAATGATGTTCTTATTGTTTTATGGTGAGTACTAACAGTCAGTTGGCATTGTGTAATGATGTTCTTACTGTTTAATGAGTACTAACAGTCAATCAGCATTATATAATCATGTCATTCATGCTCCTGTTATTACCCCTATTTATGTAATCCCCCCCTCACACAATACTCCATGTTTGGAGCCTGTGAGGCAACGTGAATAAATAAATAAATAAATAAATAAAATAAATTTTGGGTAACATTGCATTGATCTGCTAGTTTTTACACTCTTGTCACCACTCTGCCATTTAATGGTTCCTGGCATTGAAGGAAAAATGAAGAAGCACAAAGCGCTGCTATGTAAATTATTTTTGCGGCCCCTAAACTTCTTGTCCTCAGCGATGGCCTTCCAGGAAAATGGTGGCGGGGCTTATGAGTGTGCTGTGCGTTTCAGGTACTTTTTTCCCCTCATTATTTTGCAACCGCTGTACGAGACAGCTGGTGCAAAGTCCGTCTTATGAGAGTGGGGTTGCGTCTATCGAGATACCAAGCCTGACGCATGTTTTAAACGCTGTGGTGAAAACTGCCACCGTGCCACCGCCACCTCGACTACTCAGCCCGTTCTTGAGCTGCCGCCTCGTTCGTGAGGGCGCAGCTGGTCGGATTCTCAGTGTTCGCGGAGTAAAATGATGCACAAAGTGGATAGTTCCTAGTGCTGCATGCTTTCTTGGACAAGAGCAGCATTCAGCGAAGAGCTCGCCTGGACCGCACCATGGGACCTCACGGCACGACAGGCTACCGCCATTAATACATATGCTTGCACGCGCTAGCGTTCCTTACTGCTGCTGAAAAGGGCACTTTTCCACCGCGACAAAGACGAGTTGATGCAGCGCTTGTTAAAACTTACCTCGAGCTTCCCGGAGTCCAAGTCGGCTACAAACTTCTGAATGTACTGTGCACAGGTCATCCCTACGTGAACGGCCTGGCACTCGGCACAGTTTTGACGCCGGCACATGGGGCAGATGAAGGACTGTACTCCCTTCTTTCTGCGGAAGGCGTGGGAACACCTCTTGTCGAAACATTTAGAGTCGCACCAGTCGCCCTTCTTACGCAGATTTTTCAAAATCCTCGGTGGAACGGTCTGCGCGGAAAGAAAACGCACTGATTATTTGATATACCTACATACTGCTGATCGTGAATGTGACCGTACTGAGAGAAAAGCTTGAGACAACCGACTAGTGAAAAACTGTAGCCAAACACCACAGATCGGTAAGCAAGAGGCCCGGACGTTTTACACTGGAATGCTACTGCTAACCCAGAGGCTATATAGAAAGAAAAAAAAAGATTGCAGCCGATTGAGGTTACTTGGCCAAATGCGATGCATGTGTGCTGCGTCGCTTTAGTTCGCTTTCGTTTCGAGGCTAGGATTTCAAGGTCAGGCTCCATGCAAAGATCGCCGAAATCAGTGGTCGGGGACCTTTTTGGTAGCAGACTACAAAATTTCGCGATCGCTTAACGCAGCTTTTGAGGGCACTGCAATAAGCGTTGCGTTGTGGATCAATTGCGCACTGATGAAAGTTGATGAAGACGACAGGTAGAGTCACGGGAAACTTTTTCAGAGTACGGCAATTGTTTTCCCCCTGCCGCCGGCGTTGGAAGGTATGTGGCTACCACATCCCGTGTTGCCACAGCAGGCGGAACGATCCATAAAAGGTATACTGCACAGAGCGGCGCCCTTCTAACGGCTCTGGGCTGTCCTCTAGAGCCTGCATAAGTGCACAAGTTGCCGCTTAAACAGTCTTTAAAAATTCTCGTTTCCTGTTTAATGTAAGTGTTAGTCCACGATATTGTCGGTTGGAGCGTTTAAAACTATGCAGGGTTCTAGATTATCCCCTGAAACGACCCCTCCGTTGTGGTTTCCGAGCCAAGGAATTTGCACACAAGTTTGGGGCACGCTCTGCTCACATGAGCCGGGAAACTAATGAACTCCTTTCAAAATATTGAGTGGACATAAGACAGGGCAAGACGGTTCTCGAAGTGCAAACTTGAGCAAGGTGAGGGAGAGAAGCCTCGGTCTGCTGGCCACCGTTTCGACTCCTTGTCGAAACGTTAATCACCGCACTGAGGCTTTCTTCTTTACACGTGTTGTTGTGATGCGTACGAATTGTACACACAGAAACAAAACTGCACTGTCTTCTCGTTCAGTCTGCATTCATTAGGGTTTCTATTCTGTTGCCGCTGAAAGGCCGAGATTCTTTCCATTCTATCTTGCTCGAACGAAAGAAGCTCCGCAGCGTTGAACCATCGCCCGTAGTGTACCCTAGCTGTATAGAGTACGATGAGCGAGAACTAAAGGGATGAGAAGCTGGTTATTTGTATAAACAACCTGTCACAAGTCAGTGAAATCGCGGGGAAACGGTACACGTAATTAATACGGTGCGTATTACAGAAGGCTAATCATAAAGCGAAGGGTAAAGTGCAAAAAAAAATGAAAGAAGAAAGGGCAAAACGACGTCCGCGGGAATCGAACATCGGCAGAAGGCTTCCATTGAAAGCTGTTTGCTGTGAAGCTTAGGCTGGCCTCTGGCACCTTTACCGGCTAAAAGGCAAGAATTTATTCGTCATGAGAACAGCAAAAAAAGCAAAAACGAGACCCAATAACAAGGGTAAGGAACAGGCTAGCTACTGTCAATTGAAGCAGCGCAGCATGTGCCAGACTGATGGAGGTGTTCTTGCTAAACCAGCGACCAACGCCTCTCGGTCCTAGATCCAAAAGCTTCTCGTTCGTATGTTCGCCTTGTGACTAGCCAGAACCCCTGCACTAGACAATCCCGAAAGCCACAGCCGGCTCTCCTCCACTCCTTCCGTTCACGAACAATTCGTACGTAAAAAAAAAGCTTTGCGAATCTTGGTCTATAGTTTTCCAATACGGTTAAATGCAAAGCTTGACTGGTTCCATACTCGGTTTGTTTATTTTAAGCTGCTGAATAAAGAGATAAACTCCAAAGTTTTACCATACACTTCGTAGTAACATGGATGCATAAGCGTGAGACGTGAATGGGAAACGAAGCTTTGCAGTAGATACATAATCAAGTCGCGCGGCGTTGTTGCATCCCTTGAAATGTGAGTCTGCAGACTGCGCTCATGCAGAAGGATATGCACCGCGAACAATCATTCTTTACCACCGTAGCTGGAGTTTAAAATGAAGTAAAAAAAAGGCTGAGAGGCAGCACAAGTTCGTTACTGAGCTGGACGCTTACTTTATTGAGTTCTTCCTCCTGTAGAAGGCCTATGCATGGTTTCGAATCCGTCCGTGCCGGACATGACATGCCCCCGTAGACTGTGGCTTTTTCAAGATGCTCCTGGATGCATTGGCTTGGAACGCACATGCAAGCAGGCAAACGAAGTGCAAATAAGCAGTCACACCCTGTTAAAGTTCGCTACATTAAAGAAAAAGCTGGTGCGCCTCCATCACGTGGCCGCTGTAGCCGTTTGACACCGACTAAAAGCGCGTTCCCTATCGAAATTCATTTGCGGTAAGGCTAAATCTCGAGAAGAGCAGGCTGTAGTGTGGCCCTACAGTGGCCTTACACTCTCCTAACAGCTTATCATATGGCTTTCGGCAGCAACGCTGTTACACTGCGCTCGGTGTCTAATCACAGGTCTCTTTTGCACCCTCCACCGCGCTGCGCACAAGTAGTCTCATGCAAGCAGCCGGATCTCTTTCGGCTTAAACTTCATGCCTCTTCGCGCCTCTGATCTATTTATGTACCCTAAAAAAAAATTTGTCCACAAAAGAAGCAAGCCCATCGCACGGCGAAGTAAATGTCCATCACTACTCTGTAGGTGGGCTCTGGACAGATGTTCTCGGATGCAGGGATGCTCGCGGGCGCAGGGATTCGAAATTTTCGAGTCTTTTTTCGGCCTTTTCACAATAGCGGTATCTTTTTGTAGAGCGCGCCTTGCACACAGCCTCACCTGCCATCGCATGCTCCGCAGGATGCCGTTATGCGGTGATAAATTTACTAGTTTACCACAGATGTACAGCGTCAGGCGAGTTTTATGAAACTTCAAGGTGGTTATGGGGCCATGCTCCTGACTTTCTCGATATTGCACACATGCAGTGTAACGCAGCATTCAGAAGCACTTACCTGCACAAAGCGTGCTCGCACTCCTGAGCAATGTGGTCAGACTCTCGACGGAAGCACGCGTCGCAAAGAGGTATGTCCTTTGCCTGGAGCAGAAAATCAAAGGAAACGAAAGTTACTCTCATTTGTTGTCATTACCACGTGCTTAGAGATGTAAAATTTCCGTCAAATTTTGAGTGCTGGAAAAAAGCGCGGAAGAAAAAATTTATCGGAGGTTCTCGAAACATTAGGATGATACTAAAAACAAGAAAATTCAGATAATTATATCCACATACTCTGAAGTTGGACACCGAAAAGACGTTTTCATAGACTCTTGTTCACGTGCGACGTTCGCTCCGTCGCTTAGTGGCCAACCTCCAAGCAAGCGAAGGCGGCAGACGACGTGCACCAGCGACGCGCACAGCGGTCTCCGTGCTTGCGCACTCGAGCTTAGTAAACACGCCCGTAACCCGTTCTCTCTCTTAACATTTTGCGGGTGTGCTTCATAGCCAGGGCAAAAGAAACATTTTCTCTACGGCGGCGGTGTAGCGGCAGCAACGATGACCAAGCCGGCGTGCTTGCGGAGATTAAGTCACATCACGGATGCCTGCGCTCTCCGGCTCAGTAGAAACGCTCCCGTAACCTGTCACCGCGATCTACTTTGTAAGTGAGCAAACCATGATATGCAAGTGAGAACACGCGCCGCGAGTGTTTCTACACGTATATACATTTGGAGAGTAGCGGCACGGTGGATCGAGCGCCGGTATATACCTGAATAACACCATCTGCCGGGCTAGTTGGCTGCGATTCATATGTATCAGCAGCGCGAACACAATACAGGAAGATGAAGGAGAAGATAGTACAGAGCGCTGAACAAGAAATGTACTTGAATAACACCATGTGCGGGCTAGTTGGCTGCGATTCATATGTATCAGCAGCGCGAACACAATACAGGAAGATGAAGGAGAAGATAGTACAGAGCGCTGAACAAGAAATGTACTTGAATAACACCATCTGCGGGCTAGTTTGCTGTGATTCATATGTATCAGCAGCGCGAACACAACACAGGAAGATGAAGGAGAAGATAGTACAGAGCGCTGAACAAGAAATGTACTTGAATAACACCATCTGCCGGGCAGCGCTCTGTACTATCTTCTTCTCCTTCTTCCTGTGCGATGTCAGTGCACGTTAAAGATCCCCAGGTGGTCGAAATTTCCGGAGCCCTTCACTACGGCGTCCCTCATAGCCTGAGTTGCTTAGGGACGTTAAACCCCATAAACCAAACCAACCTTCTTCCTGTGTTGTGTTCGCGCTGCTGATACATATGGATCGCAACCAACTAGCCCGGCAGATGGTGTTATTCAAGTACATTTCTTGTTCAGTGCTCTGTACTATCGTCTCCTTCTTCCTGTGTTGTGTTGGCGCTGCTGATACATACGGCTCGAAGCGCACCTCTCCCTGCAGTGCGCCCGCTCCAAATGTTGTTAGCCCTCCGCAACCGACAAGCATATTGTTGCGGGTCTGCCTCACAGCTACAGCAAAGCAAATATTTTCTCTACGGCGGCCATGACCAAGACGATGCGCTTGTTGAGGCGAAGACATATCTCGGCTGTCTCGGAGGAGAAGCTATGTGACAAACCGGAAGCGGTCAGTGGAGCCTGATTGGCTAATCGGGGGGGACTTCTGGGTGACAAGCGAAATTTTCTGTTGGTGCAGTTTCGAGCGGCGAGGCAAGCGACGCGGCAAAAATGCTTCGCGCGACGGCGTTGCTCGTCGCCGTCGCCTTCCATGAGTTTTCGCGAACATGGAGCTAAGCCTTCATCTTGCCTTAGACCACTCGGACACAAAACAAGCGGGGAGTAATACACCTCCCTTCATTTCATGTGGACTACTTCCGTAACTCTCTCAGCGTTGCACCCACCTGGCGTACGAAACGGAGTATAGCTGCCGTCAATTGCGCTCACTAAGCGGGCTACTGTTGGCGGTATAGAATACGACATTGTGATAAGGCAAGCAGTAGAAAAAATCGTAAAAGATCATAAAGGACACTCACGTGGTCACTGCACACGTTGCGATGAAGTAGAGTATTCTGATCTAATTGCACTTCGTGTCTGTATCATCTCTTAGGGGCTATGAATATTTTCACACATGAGAAATAATAAGTGTTGCAATGTCGCCAAGGCCAGAAAGGGCTAAGAGCTCTTTTTCTTGAGCAAGCAATCCTTAGGCATATATGTGGGGTAGCAAATAAATAGCAGCTGTTTAGAAAAATCCAGTTTTTAATTTTTTTAAAACAGAAAGAAAAAATCAAAAACAGAAACACGCAACATTTTTCGTTTAGTGCTTCCTTACCAGCTGAAAGGTGTGCATGATGTAATGGATCAAAATGTTTTAAAACAGACTTCATATTACATTAAGCGCACTTTTTTCGGTTTCTGGTTTCGTTTATGGTGTTTAACGTCTGGTAGAGAGTCGGGCGAAGATCCGGGCGGAGGTCCGGTGGTGTACCGGCCCTACTCATGCCGTCGAGGGGGGGGGGGGGGTTGTGTGGATTATCGGGGGATAACGTCCCAAAGCGACTCAGACCATGAGGGACGCCGTAGTGAAGGGAGTAACGCAGGCAGAACTCTTGTTCGGGTCTGACGAAGAGACACAGAAACCCATACACACCCACAAACACCTACGCCCACACACAACCACACACTTGGCACAACAGACACCTGCCAGAAGCAGGCTTCAGACAAACACAACGGCTAAATGCGGAGAATGGCCGCTAAAGGTGCTAGCGCTCTAGAAGTACTCTCACACACCCCTAGCACAGGGCCATTTTCATTGTATCGATTTTGTTTTTGCTGAACCACATTTCAACGAGAACTTTGTTGCAATATAATGTAATATACTGGCGCGCCCTATGCGGCACACACGATGTCACAACCCCAGGCGCAGTGGGACCTGCGCAATATAGAAGTTGTCTTGCGGACTGGATGCTCAGCCAAAAAATGGCAGGTGCTTTGCTGTCCCTTCCACAGCAAAGCGGAAGTCGAGGCGAAGGTTGCGTGGCACATTGTTCGACACAACATTGCGCGAATTTTCTGAAGACACTGTCGTGGCCCAAACACCGACGCCACGAGTACGCGTGATTTTTTTTTCCCCCTCATTTGTAGCGTCTTATGGGTGCGCGTTTGAATCATCGAATGCCACCTTTCTGCACAAATCATTACAGAAAGTGTCCAGTAACTTTCAGACTTGAGAGTAAATGGTGTGTTGCACGATCTTATATGACACGCTGGTTAAAGGGTGCAGTAATTAAGAGCATGTAATGCCATAACTGAACGCAGGTATTTTCTCAGCATGAGACCTTTGACGAAATAAATAAATTACCTGATTTGGTGACCTTGACGACTCTCCATTCGTCCGGGCAGTTTCCTGCAGCAAGTGAACGTGTGAAAGCTGTGACCCGTATTCGGCATTGCCTTTATGGCAGGTAAGCCGGACGTACCGTCCTGAGCACGCCGACCAAGACAGACCCAAGAAAGAGTTAAGTAAGCCTTTTATTGCAAATTACGCAAATTCCGCGTCCAGTAGGCGCACCCGGCCTGGTCCCCTCAGTCAGTGAATACCTCAATCTGCAAACAAACCAGGTACACCACTGAATCGTGGAATTTACGTCACCTGGATCACTTTTCTTTTGTTAAAAAACCCTAGTTAGGCATCTATGCTTAATGGTTTATGGGGTTTAACATCCCAAAGCGACTCACGCTATGAGGGACGCTGCAGTGGACGGCTCCGGACAATTTCGACCACCTGGGTTTCTTTAACGTGCACCGACATCGGACAGTAAAATAATCTCTAGCATTTCGCCTCCACAGCATTACAACCGTCACGGCCGGAATCTAACCCACGTCTTTCGGGTCAGCAACCGAACACCATAACTACTGAGCCACTGCGGCTGCTGCCGCTATGCTCAACCATTGCATCACTGGCGTTATAGCCATTTCAGCCTATCAATGGCTCAAGACAGCAATAAACGCAGCTGTAAAAAGGTCACGTCTAGAGCTACTGAGTACGACGTAAACGTTGCAACGATTTCAGCTTTCGCCTCTAACAAATTACCGTGAAAAGGGAATTACACGTGAAAAATTTGTCCCCACTTCCGCACATGTGTATATACGTCGGAGCGTAAAACAAGCGCGGTAGAGCGCTTTTAGGCCCAGCTGTGGTGTGCATATTTCTACACCTGAGTCGTCAATATTTTGGCTTTTTTAGCGTTTGCAGAGTTTTTTTTTATCTTATTGTTCGTACAGCTTGCCCTCATTTGTCACCAACTTCTGATGCTCTCCTTATGTGACCACAAAGCACCTCGTGCTCCGAACGATTTTTTCTTTCTGATCCACATCTAGCCACTGCAAGTTGTCACTTGTGCATTACAGAAATGTCACAGAATTTTGTTGACCTGCAGTAAACTATTAGTGGGAGAAATCTATAACATTCTTATAATTTATTCGGAGCATAACATGGCGCTTTGTCGTCACACGAAGACAGCTTCACAAGTTCGCGACAAATCCAATCAGAGCAAGCTGCACAAACAATATGATGAAAGAAAGGTACAAACGCAAAAATTAACGAAAATAATGAGGGTGCAGAAGTCGAAACAGTCGTGCCGCAGCTGTGCTTAAAAGCAGTTTACCCCGCCAATTATAAGCATCTGTGGCGTCGGCCGCCAGTGTGTCTGCTCAGCTTTCGCGGTCACCCAATGCTGATGAACATTGAGAAAGAGGTTCCCGCGAAATATATGCCTTGGCCCTAAAGTTCAGACGAAAAAAAGAAAACGCACACACCTGCACTTTCTTGGATTGAGTGTGGCCTCGAGCACCGGAAACCGCGCCAGGATGCAATCGGTAGTCGCCAGCCGAACGACCGCTCTGGGGCATGTGCTCTGAGGGCTCTTCCACTGTGCCGGATCCGAACTGAAGAGAGCGACGAAAATACGCCATTACATGCGCAGGTAAAAGAACGCGAAAGAAGACTAAGGCTGGACGGTACATACTCGAGAAACATAGGAAAGTTCGTTTAAATTTCATCATCAGACCGGCTACGCCCTCTGCAGGGCAAAGGCCTCTTCTATATTTTGCCAATTAACCCTGTCCTCTGCCAGTTGCGGCCACCCTATCCCCGCAAACTTCTTAATCTCACCCGCCCGCTCAACTTTCTGCTGCACGCTGCTACGCTTCCCTTCCCTTGGAATCCACTCCGTTACCCTTAAGGACCGTCGGTTATCTTTCCTTCTCATTACATGCCCTGTCCAGGCCCATTTCTTCTTGATTTCGGCTGAAAGTCATCAACCCGTGTTTGTCCCCTGACCCACTCTGCCCTCTTCCTGTCTCTTAACGTTACACCTATCGTTTTTTTTTTTTCCATAGCTCGCTGCAGTGTCCTCTTCTGGTCACCGAGATCAGGCTGCACCCCAGGCCTGTTTGTGCGATTCAAGTTGAGCCCTTTTCATTAGCCTCCTCGTTCCTGCACCATATGTGAACACTGGTATGATGCAGCGGCTATATACTTTTGTCTGTGAGGTATATTGGTAAATTGCAATTAATGATCTGACTGAACCTGCCAAATGTGCTCCACACCATTCTTATTCCAGTTATTTCGCTCTCGTGATTCGGATCTGCGGCCACTACCAAATTAGACGTATTCGCTGACAACTTCCAGCACCTCGCTACCAGTTGTAAACTGCTGTTACATTCCGAGACTGTTGAACATTACTTTGGTTTTCAGCACATTAATTTTTAGACCCGCAGTACTTCTCTGCCTAACTCATTGATAATGTTTTGCAGTGCATCTCATGAGTGACTTGGCAAGGCAATGTCATCAGCGAATCCCAAATTACTAGGTATTCTCCATTAACTATTATCGCCTAATGTTTCCAATCCAGGCCTCTGAATACGTCCTGTAATCAGGCTGTGAATATCATTGGTGAAATCTTGTCTCGATGCCAGACACCTTTCTTATTGAAATTTTGTTGCTGACTTTCTGGAGCACGACGGTAGCTGTGCACCCGCTATAGATATCTTCCAGTATTTGTACATAATGCGCTTCTACACCCCAACTCCGCAATGCCTGCATGACTGCTGAAGTTTCTACTGAGTCAAATGCATCCTCGTATTCCATAAAACCTAATATATATGCGCATATCTCTACCATCTGATTGATAGTGTGAATACTGTCGAGTGCCCTTTAAGAAAGCCTGCCTGGTCATTTTGTTGATTGCAGTTTAAGCTTGTCCTGACTCTGTTAGCGATTACCTTAGTAAATTCCTAATAGGCAATGGACAGTAAATTGATCAGTCTGTAATTTTTCATGTCCTTGACGTCTCCTTTCTTATGGATTAAGATGATGGTAGCATTTTTCCAAGCTTCTGGCACGCTCGAGGTCACAAGGCACTGCGTATACAGTGTGGCTAGTTTTCCTAGTACAATCTCCCCTCCGTCCTTCAGCAGATCTGCTGTTACCTGATCCTCACCAGCTGCTTTCCCCCTTTTAATTGCTCCTAAAGCTTTCTTCTTTCTTCGTTACTGGCGGGATATCCCGTTGTTGTGAGCTACTTTCTCTCTCATTAACGTCCTGATTACATTTGCTACTGTATAGATTTGTGTGGAACTCTTTGGCTACTTTAACTATCATCCATATTGCTCATATTTCCCTCTTTGTCTCTTGATGATTACATCTGATTTTCGTCTATGCCTAGTTCCCTCTTCACGGCTTTTAGGCTACCTTTGTTCTTTAAAACGTGCTTGAGTTCCTCAGTCTTAAATTTCCCTGTTTCGGCTACCTTGCCCTTACTGACTTCGCAGTTTTTTAATGAGATTTTTCGTCTCCTTAGATGGCTTGCCGGTATCCTGTCAAACCATCCTACCGTCTACTTTTACTGCGCATTCCGTAATGACAATTGAGATTATCGTGCATTGCTTGAATGTCGTCGTCGTCCTCCTCCTCAGTTAAAGCCGAATATCTGTTCTGCAACGATATCCTGCATTCCTCTACTGTCCCTCTAACCACCAACTCGTTAATGGGCTCCCGCTTGACTAGTTTCTTCCGTTCCCTCTTCAAGTCTAGGCTAATTCGAGACCATCCTGTGGTCGCTACAGCCGCACCTTTCCTAGAACCTCCACGTCATGCACGGTGCCAGGGTGAGTGCACAGTATGAACTCTATTTCATTTTTAGTCTCGCCATTGGTCTCTTCCGAGTCAATTTCCTGTTTTCTCGTTTGCGGAAGGCATTCATGAGCCAAAAATTATTTGTATCAGCGAACTCTACTAATAACCTAGCACCGGGCCTCAGCTGCATCGCAGGTCTGTCCGCCGCCTAGGTCAGCTGATCCGCAGCCGCTGAGGAGTGAGGGCCGAGGGTTAATTGGTTTGTTCATGTTGTAGGTTGTAGCCAAGTACTACACCAGGGTGGTCAAATCCTGTTCTGCTAAGGGGAGTGCGTTGTCTGTTCTGGTCACCGAGATCAGGCTGCACCCCAGGCCTGTTTGTACGATTCCATCAATATGCGCAGATTTTTAACCCGGTGGAGAACTGCGCGTCACCGGGATTAGAGCCCCGGTCCTCTTGAACGCGAGATGGATGCTCTACCTCTACCCCATCGGCGCCCCTCCCGTTTAAATTTGCTTTACAATAAATTTCATTCGAGAAAAATATACTGACGGGACCAAATATATTTTGAACCTCGATTACGTGTCATTAGGGAGAGATTCACTTAAGGTTAAGGAATACATGTGCATAACTGAGCTCTTTAAATCGCGTTTTTCCCCAAAATTAATTCCGAATAGTATAAGATGACCGATAAGGTAGTGTTCACATTATACAATGATGCATTTCCCTCCACGCTGTGATACCTTACCTATCATGATATTGCTTTGGTTTGGTTGGTTTATTGGGGTTTAACGTCCCAAAGTGACTCGGGCAACGGGGGACGCCGTAGTGAAGGGCTCCGAAAATTTCGACCGCCTGGGGTTCTTTAACGTGCACTGACATCGCACAGTACACGGGCCTCTAGAATTTCACCTCCATCGAAATTCGCCCCCCGCAGCCGAGATCGAACCCGCGTCTTTCAGGTCAGCAGCCGAGCGCCGTAACCACTGAGCCACCGCGGCGGGTATCATAATATTGCTTTGTCAAGATCGCTTTTATCATTCCTATGTAATGTTATGTTGTTTGTAGGTTACTTCTATTTTCTTCACCACCTGTGGTGGTATTACGCATGCCTTTCCGTTTTCTACTCTCCCCCCGCCCTGCCCCCCCCCCCCCCCCCTCTAATATAAGAGACTATAATAAATAGCTTCTACTGGACTCGACATTTTTAATTATTTTTTGCTTACAAATATTTTTAAGTGCATATCAATGTACAGCAACGGTATTTTCCCGATTTGTTTCCCACGTCAAGGGCTCTCTTCTGAACAAAATGAAAAATTCGCTTTGCTGCTATTTTGCGATAATTCCACTTGTCCCATTTTTGTGCTTCCTGTGAAGAAATAATTAAAAATAAAAACTCGTGCAAACGCAGATGTTTTGGTTCACTATATAGAGCAAGCACGTAGTCAAATTTTGTGTGAGGAACCCGGGTGAGAGGTTTATTGGTTGAGAAGAAAATGTTGCATGGCGCCTCGAAAACACTGCTCTCAGAAACTGCAGTTCGAGGCTGGCGTTGAAGTTTGGTCGCGCAGTCGCAATCCTAAGATTTGCGTCGTATTTCTTTACACAGCAAGACTGAACAATTGCTTTCATCATAAAGATTACCCAACATCCTCTCCTGTCAACACCCCCCCCCCCCCCCCTCACTTTATCAATACGAGTCCCTTTGAAAACCAGCAAACGTCATGAGCAATACTCGAACTGTAGCCATAATGCCTCGAGAACAAGGTGATAAATGTAAACATAGGTGTCAGAAAAGGACTGCAATATCAACCTTTGGTTAAAATGAAAAGCCAGGAATGAAACAAAACATTGTCTTTTTGTCATCCATGAGGCGTAATTCCTTTGGCAAAGAACCAGCGCTCGGCTTCTGTGCAAAGCACCGTACCGCACAAGGTGCAGCCAGCTTTTTGTTTGACATGCATTAGATGCTATGGATAAAGATACGTGCGGCGAACAGAAAAGAGCTTATCATACTGGCAACGTCTGGCGTTCCGGCGCTCAATGACAGCTTCACGGTAGGCCCGCTCATCACCTTAAACATGAACAGCGACTGCACCTGCCCGTTCACCAAGAAGGCTTGCTACCGCAATGCGACGGTTCCTCATGTATGAGCACTATGCCCTCGCTCGAAGCAAACCTGGCAAGCGCTGTTGAAAAAAAGGCGCATGAATTTTCAGGAAGCGCAGAAGGCCACTTGCCAGTTGGTCATATACAGTACATCTTCCGTTTCAGTCTCAGTCGTAAAGAAGTCACTCACACCAGCGATCAACTTTCCGAGAATTTTCCGCGCCCCCGAAATGTAACCGCCAGGCTCCATGCTGCCGGCGCTGTTCGATTTTTGTTCGCGGTTACGCCCACGCCTCTCGTTCTTGCTCACCTGCAGATTAGGAGAGAAAGGAAAACAGAAGTTACTGTAGCCCATGTGCCTTTTATATGATTTTTATTGCACAGCCCACAGGAGCAGATAATTATACCATTTTCAATGTAAAATTCATAATACTGCAAGATATCCGAACGCGGTCACCACTGTAAACGAGACCAAAGGCAAGGTTTATTTGCCATTAATTTCGACCCACTTAAAGAGCCCCATCCCACTAAAGTGTAGCTGAGATTGTTTTTTCTCCGTGTCGCAGTACATGGTCCCGAAGGCATAGCTCCACTTACCATTGTCAGCATTACATGGACGATGTCGTTATACTCACGTGGTATCGGGCGTTTTAAATATAGTGGAAACTTGTCTGTCTAAACAAATGTAACATATAATTGGCTCTTTCCTATTAAATGGCGGTAGCCGTGCTCAGGGATGATACTGCGCTTGGCGACTGTTGCGTAGTGGTACCTCTTTCGACTCGTCCATCTCCCAGACAATCGGAAGAAAGGGCCGTATTCAAAGCGAACTTGGAATTGGCATGGTCAATACACAGTGCAAGCCAATGACAAAATGAAAAGTGCCCGCGTGTGTCTTTCATGTCCTTTTGTCATTGTGCCACGCGCTGTATATTCACCATGTAGAACCAGCTAACCTCGCTCTTGGAATTTGCCCGCTGACTAGCACTTCCAGCATAGCGAATATATTCTAGTCCATGAGGTTACGTCGCGCTCTTCGGCAAATTAACTTCAGGGTGACTGGAGTTAGCGCGCAGCGCGTTCCAAACTGCAGATAACATGGACTTCTGCAAGGTGTGGCTAGCACTCTGAACAGCTACAACGTATTCCAAAAACTGCCGGCACAGAAGACCAAATTCAAATTTGGCGGGCAGCACATTGGATAAGTCTTTGTTGCAATGCTCTCAGGCAGTGTATGTGACAGTTTAATTCACGCATTTCTCCGCTGGATTAATAAGAGCTTTCATCTCATTAGGGGACATATGGAGTCGATTGAACGTATCACGTTGCTCTTAAAGGTACACTGAAGAGGAATCTGAACTCGTCTTTTTGCCGTGGGAACTCGATCTACACCTTCCCAGCATCCTCAGAAACTTCGATTTATTGCCCTGTGCGGCCTATTTCCCTAATAAAATAGGATTAACGTCCGGCTCCCGCCTTTTTTTTTTTTAATTCCCCGCATACGGTAGGAGGAGCCGACCAACGCATGGAGTGCCTGTCAGTCGCGTGGTGACTTTGCTTTCGTTTTTATTTTGTTTCTTTTAGGTTTCCGTGAACAAATAGATCCAGACAGAGACTACATAGCTGCAAATTAGGCCCATGGAAACAAAAATACGCGTGTTCTCTTTGCTTTTGCCGATCACTTCGTAACACTCCGCCGATGGCAGAGCAGCAAGCCGCCACGGGACTGGGTGTCTCGTTCCCTGTGTCCCGTCTTAAGCGCCCTTACATCCTCCTCGTCAATACATACCAACTAGCCATCAGCCTTCTGAAAATATGTCGTTTTGTGCTCGAGCAGACCGAGAAAAAGCATGTTCAGAAAAATAACTTTACAAGGGACGTAAGTGGCGTTACTGAGTCTCGTGTCCACGCTATTTATCTCAAAGTGATCTATAGCACCAGCTACCCCAGTTACAACCAGCAAAGAAAACGCCGTTCCGTGTGCCCAACTTGCGCTCTCATTAATATTTTAAAGTAAGTACAATTAGCCGTGTCTTGAACACAGAGGTAATAACGCTGTCCTTCAATGAACGAGGTTACATTTCTCATCACACTGGCGACCTTACAGAGCCCTGATGAACAGACAAAGGGTCAACGTAGTGATATACAGCCTGGCGATCTATTACGCGAGTGCCGCGGTAATTACTCCCAAGTCGCATTTCATACCGTGGGTTCCGGCGCTGCACTTTCCTCCGGGACATCGATGCCCTTGTATTGGGCGCAAGACTGGGACTCGTGACACGCCTTGCACGAGACGCAAGTCCAGTGTTTGCAAAGCTCGCATTGAGCCGCCGTCGCCGTCTTGAACACGTATGCGTATCCGCTGCATACATTGAAGCGACACTCCACGATCATCCCTTCTGCATCGTCGCCTGCAGCCGGCTGCTCCTGCTCCTCAACCTCAGCTTCCTCGCTGTCCTCCTGCAACACAAATTACAGCCGTTGTAGACCGCAGAAATTCTCCTGCACGTACGGCGCCATTGTACGGCACCGGCAAAGCGCTGATCCTTATCTGCTCTCCTTTTGGCGTCTGGAAACGGCCACAAACCAGCCTGTTATTTTTCACTGCAGTCCTGCTACGCCTAGCGCAATCGCGTGAACAGCAAACTTGTCTTACTTTATCTCCTCTGCGCACTGTCCCTCGATACCAGGCACTTCCTGGGGCATATATGCGACGTATACGCATGTTGCGGATGTCTGCTACACATCTGTCGATTGCCGTCTGACTTCCAATGTTTTGGGAAAGTCAGTGCAATCAGTAAAATTCAAGTAAAAGAAAGAGGTGCACGATCAAATGAAGAATTTGCGTGAGATATATGCGACCTCAAGGCCAACGTTACTGCTCGAAGTGACTGGGATATTGTGCCTGCAGTCGCTTACCTCCGATTGCCTCCTCGGCTTGTGGACAGGTGGAGCTACGTTGTCTTTGTTCTCCTGGTATTGCGCACACGTCATAGATTCGTGCACGGCCTCGCAGTTAATGCAGGTGTAGTGGCCACAAAGAGGGCAACGAAACAGCGCATCTGTCTTGTCGACAAACGCCTGACCATTACATCCGACAACCTTGCACTGAACCAGCTTTTCAGAGGACTCGTCGTCAGTTGTAACAGCCTGCAAAAATAAGAAAAAAACAGATGAACTGCCGCGTAACGCCAGCAACATAAAAAAAAGCCTACCACTTTGAGTATCAAGAAAATTCCAGTATAGTTATCGAAGCGTATGGTAGTACGATGCTTGGAGAGCTTAATTCTGCACTATAAATTCCGCCGCTCTTCATGTGCTCGCCTATGTCCCTGGTAACGGTGTAGATTGAGACTCGTTCCTTTCACCTATGTGGGAGGTTGTCTCTAGACGCTAATCGGAGTCCCTGACGCGTACCGGAGCATATCATTAGCATGCTGTATGCGCAAGTTCGACTGAATCTGAGCACTTTAACCAGAACGTCAAAGCGGCGCAAGCAGCAGCTGATGAGGAATCCACACTGTATGACAGACAGTGTATCTATGCGTGTTCAGTGCAGCGCCGGCTAAATTCTCTGCATTTCATTAAAGAGTCTCTCTCTCTCTCTCTCTCCCACATATGTAACCAATGATCCGAAACAGATCACTCAAACGGCACTTTCTCGTCACCCCGCACGAGTCATCAGCTCAAAACAATTTGGCATAAGTGTATGTGCTTAACATGCACTGCATGAGTGCACAAGCAAAATGGGTTCTTTGTATAATGCAAAGGCAATATTGACTGAGCGAGGCATACGGCTACCTCTACAAGCAGAGCTGCCGATCATATCCGCCATATGCTTCTGAACTTCACTGCAAAAAGCTGTATCGAGCAAGCGCCACCTTGGACGTCCACATGAGTGGGGAGGACGTGTTGGATGCAGTATGAAATATTTTGTCTTCCTTCTTTTAAAACTGAAAATTACCCGAGGATTTGGTTTGGTTTGTGGGGCACTTAACGTTTCAAAGCGACTCGGGCTAAAAGGGACGCCGTAGTGGAGGGCTCCGGATAATTTCGACCACCTGGGGTTCTTTAACATGCGCTGACGTCGCACAGTACCCGAGTCTAGCATTTCGCTTCCATCAAAATGAGACCGCCGAGATCTGGATTGAACCCGCGTCTTTCGGGTCAGCAGCCGAGCCCCATAACCGCTGAGCCATCGCGGTTGCTAAAATATTTGAAGGCAAAAGAATGCCAGGCTCAGAAGATAGAGCCCCGACTCTTACAAATACAGGATAATGGAAATATGGCGAACGGACCTCCCTGCCGCGGACTGAACACATCATTATGTCCGACTCATATGTCTCTTTTCTACAAAAAAAAAAGCTATGTTGTTTCGGAAGCCTTTTTCAAAAATGACATGTACAGGGTCTGTTCTGAAAGTAGTAGGACTGGTTTTTTCCTGGGCGAACGGGCGACGAGAGGTGGTCTTCGCGTGCAGGATCGTTGAAGGGGGATATTGGGAATGCTGGGGAAAATCGGCAGTCGGCTCTCGGCCGTTGAAGAGAGGAGGTCGCTTGTACTGTGAACCCCTGTCGAAACGTCTCGTCACGCAGAATCGTCGAGTGTTTACTGGATCAGCGATACGCGATCAAATTTTGAGTAAATCTTCGTAAAACGGGCAAAGAGACTCACAACATGATTAAAGGGAGACTGAGGCGGTTTTCGAATCAGCTAATTTTTTAGGGTTTTGAAGTAGTGTCATTGCTGATCACGTCTGTGAAATTATTTTTTCGATTTTGGCCAAAACAGTGACGCAATCACCAATTAAAAACGCGATGTTTAAATCTCCCGCGCCGCGCGAGACCGCAGGAGAGGAGAACAGCGGAGAGGGAAACCTCGTCCATGTCGGCCAACGTGACGTCACGTTGAGGAGCCGGGGATACTTCGGCGCACCCGAGAGAGCTTTCAGCGCGCGTTGTTTCTCGTGCTGCATGCGTTGTTCCTCGTACTGCGTGCGTTGTGACGTACAAAGCGTGTCAGCCGACCTTGAGAATCAGATTCAACTCGAGGTACTACTCTGCTTTCGTGTCCACGAACAACTACGCCCGCGACTGTGTCGTCTTCCACTGTTTTCCGCAAGATCATACGCTCGCAGCGCAAGCGCTCGCTGCTTTGACGAAGAATTCAAGCCAACCAAAGCAAGCGTACTCTGCTCGAAGCACTTTCGTGAGACCGGCTACATGCAGAGCTTGTCCCTAATGTGATCTCTGGAGATTTTGGTCGCGGCTGAACCATGACGCAGTTCCTTTCATTTCCTCCCGCATGAGAGGCGTGTCACCATTTCGAAGAAGCGCCTCTTTTAAAAGCAGAAACATGCTCACTAGAAACATGCCCCTGCAGAAACCTAATAGAGGCTCAAGCATGTGTTGCTCTTCTCAGCTTATAGGTGCGGCCAGACCACCTGAGGCGTGCTCAGCAAGGCCCGGTTAGTGATTTTATACTCGGTTCGACGTGTCCAAGCAAGCAAGCAAAGCAAAACACAATAAAGCAAAGCGAGCATCGAAGCTCTTCATATGCGGCATCTCGTTTAATCGTATCTAAGCGATTAAAATGAAAGCGTTCGACGTTCTGATTTCGGATGCAAATTTAACAGAGAAATGAATGCCAACCAAGTTTTTGCAAGAAAACATCAGAAACCGATCGGTTTCTTCTTCAAGTTGTGGCAGCGAACGAGTTGCAGCTAGCTTGGCTTTTAAACACACATGTAGTTGGCCACTACTTCACTGAACCTAAACTGCAAATCTAGGAAGGGCGAACGTTTCCGAGGCAGCGATTAATATCTTCTGGCATCTGCTGAACGCGCCACGAGTGAAGCAGCAGCCTTGTGCTCGTATTTAGCTTGGTTTACAGCGCACAATGATTCCTTCAATATCCTGTGGTCACATGCCTCGCAGTGCTTGGCCACTGCGCTTCGCTAATTTTGACATCAGCTTTGTGCTGCTTCATCGTTGCCTTGAAATACTTTCTTGCCCCAACCTACGCCGGCCGGGTAGTGGGAATAGGATTTTTTGTACACAGCGCTTTGGGTCTTTTCTTTAGGATGACGCTCTTTCGGGCGAGCCAGGAGGCGTCCGGTGGTGGTAATTGACTTGAGTATTGTTCGCACCCCTTCCTTTCCGAGAATACCAGCCGAGGTTGTGCTGGCACCTTTTACGAATGGTCTGCGTACTTGTCTTTCACGCTAGCGTATGCTTGTGCTAGGCGTAGAATTTTTTGCTCGTATCTTTTTTGCTTTCAGGTGATACGTGGAATGAACAAACTGTAGTATCCTTTTCTTTGGAGGTCAGTAAAAAAATAGTCGCCATATTCGCTTTTACAACGCCACGGAAAGCTGCGATCTGCATTCAGCGCAGCGCCGGATCCGCATCGGCAGCTTCTCCAGTCCTCAAAGTGACGTCACGACCTCTCTTGACCAATCACGGGCGGCGGCGCGCCGCGCGGCGTGCCCCGCGGCACAGGCCGCATATTTCTGCTAAAAAAGGCAATTCGCGCTTGTTTTTGCCTTATTTGGATGCGATATTCGAGCATACAGCATGAAAAACTATAGGACGCCGCTGCCAGCCGGATTTTCAAAAAAAGTGCTTCAGTCTCCCTTTAAGGAGGCCTACGGTGACGCTTCCATGGGTAGATCAGGGGTTTTTTGAGTGGCACAAGCTTTTCCGAGAAGGTAAGGAAAGTGTGGAGGAAGACGACCGCTCCAGACGCCCTTCGACCAGAAAGACCAACGAAAATGTGTAGCGAGTGAAACATTTACTTAACAGTGATCGTAGAATGAGTATCAGAATGATTGCTGATGACTTGAGCATTCCTCAAACCCAAATTTTTGAGATCGTGACAGAAAACTTATCCATGAGGAAAGCGTGCGCGAAGTTGGTGCCGGGAGTGTTGTCAGAGGAGGAAAAGGCCAACCGGTAGAATCTTCTTCATCATGTGAATGAGGACCCCGATATTTTGCCCAGCACAAGGCGGCAACGCTGCCTCAGCCCCCCTACAGCCTCGACTTGGCCCCGCCAGACTTTTTTCTATTCCCGAGAACAAAATCGACGCTCGAGGGGGAACATCACGGATCGGTAGAGGTGGTTCAACAGGCCGTGACGAGGGAACTAAACAGCATTCCGGTCCAGGCGGTCCTGGAGGCGAACGAAAACTGTAAAACTCATTGGCAGCAGCGTGTACGTGCGGAAGGGGTCTACCTTGAAAAATTGTAATCGTTTGTAGTATTCTCTTGAATAAATTTTGTTTAAGAAAATGAGTCCTACTACTTTCAGAACAGACCATGTATGCTCATCAGCGGTAGACCTCACAAGTCATGGCGTAATAACAATGCAGATTTTTTTTTTTTTTTGCAGTCTGTTTGCTTAGTGAGTTAATTTTCAGATAAAGCAAGTTTCGCACAAAGAGGCCTTCCACCAAGACCTCAGGATAAGTGAACAACGGCTGATTATTTTGAAAACGACACAGCGAATTCATCGAGTTCAAGCAGGCCCGGCACACCTTAAAAAATACAGGATTCTCAAAAAAAGAACTGCACAAGGGTCGGGAGAGGCCTCAGGCCGCTACCCAACGTTTCGACAAGAAGAATTGTCTTGTTTCAAGAGGACGTTGGCTGGCGGATCGAGAGTCCCATTCCCTTATTCACTTCCTTTCGAGCAGGCACAACAGGTATGTACGAGGGTAATCTTAAAAGTAAGGTCTCCGAAGGGCTGCGGCCGCAGGGAAACTATTTGCGTGGCTGCTCGCCATACTGCTGTGTTCATTGTTCCCCGTCTTCCAAACAAGCCATGACTCAGCGCGGAAGGGACTGCGAGTCTTGGCACGGCAGCCATTTGAATTGGACCTCCCGTTTGTCGCTACCGCCAGGTGCGAAGTTCGCGCAGTTATTCGATTTTTGAACGCAAAAGGCGTTACACCAATCGAAATTCATCGCCAGCTGACGAAAGTGTATGGAGAGTCGTGCATGCATGTTAAAAACGTCCGCAAGTGATGTAGGGAGTTCGCAGCTGGGCGTACTGAAATTCACGAGGAAGAAAGAAGCGGGAGACCGTCAATTCCTGAAGAGACAGTCACGGAGATCGAAGAAATGATGCGGCAAGATCGGAGGATCACACTCGACGAACTCTGCATTTTGGTTCCTGGCGTTTCTAGAAGCACTAGTCATAGGATTTTGACAGCAAAGTTGAAATATCTGAAGGTGTGCGCAAGAAGGGTTCTGCGAATGCTCACAGACGACTATCAACGGCAACGCGTTGACTCCTCCCGCGAATTTCTTCTCCCTTACGGAGATGAAAAGGAGACCTTTTTGGATTCTTTCTTACGGGTGACGAAACCTGGGCATTCCACTTCACACCTGAGACCAAACAAGAATCACGTGAGTAGCGGCACTCCTCTTCGCCCAAGCTGCGAAAATTCAAGCGAAAACAGTCTGCCGGCAAAGTCAGTCTGCGGGTCAAACGCTTCCTCAATGGCATGGCGGCGAGCTGGTATGAAATGGGCGCACAAAAACTGCCCCAGCGTCTGCAAAAATGCCTAGACCATAACGGCGATTATGTGGAAAAGTAGAAGAATGGTCTGCCTTTTAGGTGATTTGTAAATTGCTTAAAATAAACATTTTTTTTTTCGATTTATAAAAGAACTGGAGACCTTAATTTTGGGAAGACCCTCGTACTTGCCAGCTCAATGAGAGGAAAGTTTATCACAAATGGCACCGGCATATCGCGCTTCTGGTGGTACAAAGATGCTAAAGTATCGCTGTAACATCACGAAAGTAAACCAGTAGAGAATCACTATCAGTGACTGGCAAATATACCCTAAAAAGCACGGGATGCGAATATATCGTTGCGTTTGTAATAAGAGTGCCCGTGTACGAGACGAGCTGGCCACGGGTATACGTGCTGTGCCTGCGCGAAGCTGCGTTTTCAAACGCCTTATAAGTCAAGCGGTGATTACGGTGAAGATTAGAATCCAAACCTGAAAAAAAAACAGCCATAACATAAATGCTTGCTAATCCGCTAGCACAGTGCGAGCAATAAGTATGCTATGGGAAGAGTTTAAAGAGAGGAACATTATTTATATTGACAGTAATTCTTAATGTTCATTTGCGCCTGCACTGAAAAGAGGTACACAGTTCAAACTCACAGGCAATGCCGCTGTATGAGATGCTTGTCTTGGTGACTTGTCCAGCTCCGCAGCGCGAGGGGTTGAAAACGTGTTTTTCTGGGCCTGCAATGAAAGTGTTTGCACGTATCAGAAAGCAGCATAACTAGGTATGCAGCTGTCATATTACGCCTTTTGCAGCCCATATTCTCAGTCGACAGGCACCCAGTTTTTGTGTACAGTGCTGAAACTTGCGTAAAACAGCGTTCACTAATGCATTATTAGCACCATTCAGAACGGCTATCCAGCCGCCGCGGTGGCTGAGTGGTTATGGTGCTCGGCTGCTGAGCCGAAAGACGCGGGTTCGATCCGGCCGCGGCGGTTGAATTTCTTTGGAGGAGAAATTCTAGAGGCCCGTGTACTGTGCGATGTCAGTGCACGTTAAAGAACTCCAGGTGGTCGAAATCTCCGGAGCCCTCCACTACGGCGTCTCTCATAGCCTTAGTCGCTTTGGGACGTTAAACCCCATAAACCAAACCAGAACGGCTATCCAGCAGGAAAGAACATTTATACCGCCTCGCTAAGTTTTCACCGTCTAACGCGCGATGGTACGTATAAGTTAGCTTTGACGATTATGTGACTGCCTTACAAGTAGGATTGACTGTCTTTATGTTACCACCTATTCTAAAAAATTATGTTACAAAACTGACGTGTTATACACCCAAAAAATGACCCTTCTATTACAATATTCATCCGGTAACCATATGCCTAACGATCTTTGTGCAATTGTTTTGAATTCGTTCGTTGAAAGCTTTTTCTCGAGTTTGACTTTTGTTTCCCGACATACCGCACCATTGATTTTACATCCCGGTGCATAGAAATAATTAGTGGTATTTGAGGATAGGAAATGGCGCAACAACTGCCTCATCTCGATGGACACCTCAACCGGGCCGTAAGGGAAAGAAGGAAGGTGGGAGTGGAAGAATAAAGAGAAAGACATTCTGTAGTGGAGGGCTGCGGAATAATGTCAACCACTTCGAGATCTTTAATGCGAATCTACAACTGTTGATGTCCCTGGCGTAACTAAATTAATAGAATCTTTGAAAAACGAATCTTCCCTCAGGATGTGATTCAATTAGCACTAAGCTCTTCAACAATACTCGCGCTTAGTACACAATTATACTAGCAAAATTCTCTCAATAGACACTCTACCAACTAGTCTCACCATTGACTTGAAAACTGGGAAGTGCCCGGTGGTAAGCTCTCGTCTCTAAATTTCAGTACCATTTCACTCACAGCACAAACCGCACACGGTCAAGCATGTAATTTTCAAGAATCGAGGTCCCTTCTTCGAAGACAATTAATGTTTTGCGTCTGCTAGGCATAGTTTGCGTACAACTTATTCATATGAAACTCACATTCATTCACTGGCAAGTTACACAACACACTGGGCAAGTAATCTAGCGCAGACTGCGTTTCACAGCACAGCGATTGGTTGAAGGCTCCCGTTCGGCGTGAAATGCGGCGTCCCGTCGGCGGCGTCCAGCTTTGAGTAGCGAAACTCCGGATTTGTCGGAAAGGCTTGATACCACACGTGGAGCGGCTGAACTGATGGTTTGGTTTGGTTTATGGGGTTTAACGTCCCAAAGCGACTAAGGCTATGAGAGACGCCGTAGTGGAGGGCTCCGGAAATTTCGACCACCTGGGGTTCTTTAACGTGCACTGACATCGCACAGTACACGGGCCTCGAATTTCTCCTCCAAAGAAATTCAACCGCCGCGGCCGGGATCGAACCCGCGTCTTTCGGGACAGCAGCCGAGCACCATAGCCACTGAGCCACCGCGGCTGAACTGAGAAGTGATTAACATTACATAAACTGCGATTACGAGGTCGCAGCTTGACTCAGATGTCATTACGAAATATAAGTATGTACTATAGGAAATGAATTTCGCTGAAAAGAAAATTTAGGTAATTAGGATTAGAACCCCTGACCCTTCGAATGCGAGCAGAAC
Organism: Amblyomma mixtum; assembly: GCF_055824585.1. Lineage (NCBI taxonomy): Eukaryota > Metazoa > Arthropoda > Arachnida > Ixodida > Ixodidae > Amblyomma > Amblyomma mixtum. Next base: position 46,389,493 of record NC_143014.1, read on the forward strand.
ATGTTGCCCCTAGGCTACGCATGCACATTCGGAAGGCTTCGTTAAAGCGGGGTTTTATTTGTCTGTCGTGTGGAATTTCACATAATATTGTAACGTGGCGGCCAGCCGAAGAATGAGGCGTGGTGAACGATGGACAAGAGATGATTTAATGGCCGCTGGCCTAGCGCGAGCGCTCCGTCCCGCGCCACTGCCAGCTTCGTCTTCTTCGTAACATTACCCGGAACCACCGAGCGATCGTCCCGATCGTAAACAGAAGAAGAAGTCGATGAAGGCATGGGCGAAACGATGATGGGCTTCCAGATGAGAAAGAAGTGGCAAGGTGATGAAATGCTGGCCGCCACGGTGAATGAGAGGATCAAAGAATGAGTCCCGGTCCACGAAGCATCCGGGCCGGAGGGTGCCAGGAGCTGACGGCCGAGGTCCGTGGACGCACCGGACGGCAGGGGCAGGGGGGCGGTGTCTTCACGTGTGGGTCTTGGGTCGGTCGGGTCTCGGGTCGTCGTGTCTTGTGGTCCGGGCGGGGGACGGGGCTGGGGTGAGCGGCGAGGTCGGTTCAGGTCGGGCGGGCTGGGGCCGGGCGGGCGCGGACCAGGCACGCACGGCCGACGTCCACGGCAGGCGCAGGACACCGAAGCTCCGGGACCAGGATGGCGATGAAGGGACCCCAGCACCTCACACCAAATGTAACGTGGAGGCCAGCCGAAGAATGAGGCGTGGTGAACGATGGACAAGAGATGATTTAATGGCCGCTGGCCTAGCGCGAGCGCTCCGTCCCGCGCCACTGCCAGCTTCGTCTTCTTCGTAACAATATGGTAGCTTACGACTATATGCTAATTAGTATGCGTGCGATTACAGAGGCACTAATTAAGGGAATAGTGATTGAGCGAGCAGAAGAGTGCATGTTGTTGAGGGGGTGACTATACGAGAACGAATATATGCTTGTGTAACGTAATACTGATGTATCACGAGATCTGGAAACGTTAGTGCAACATGTGATCAATTGATATGCTAATGAGATCAAGTGGAGTCATTAACGGGACCCATTAACTTATGTTAATGACCTTCCTGCTACAGTATATTAAAGCCCATCTTTCTGCAGACAACTGTGTGAATTTATGAGAAATAAGACTCAGTAATGAAGTCAACATTCTTCGAACTGATCTGAATCTTCTCTAACTGGCGCAGAACGTGACAAATGAAATTAAATATCAATAAATGTAAAACGATGTACAACAGGACGGGTGCTACACTTACAACTGAATGAAAACGAATAACGAAAGAAACGCAAAAAGGTCCCATCAATAAGCAACAAAACGCATGCTCAAATCTTGATAGAATGAAAAAAAAAACACCAACAATGATAACCTAAAGATCAATCAGCAAAAGAAAAAGAAAGAAAGAAGGAGAAAAGAGAAAGAGTGAACGCTCAAGAACACTGGTGTGCAAACTTAAAGGGGCCCTGCACCATAATCTGAGTGCATTGTTTTGCTTCCTTGTTGTAATTGTTGAGTTATGGCGACGCTATTACCACCGGTCATAACGCGCTTATTTCTGTATTTAATATTTTAATTTGCTCGAGAACCAAAATCACGGCACTGACGGCGTCGGCACACAGCGGTGGTCTTTTGCATTTTTGCAGCGGATATGACTTCAGCTGGCGGGCGATTATGATTGGATGAACAACTAATAACAAGCTAAATTGTGTTCGTGAGCAAAAATATGTTATGTTTTGTTGTGTCCTTTTATATTAAATTGAAAAAAACTAGCATCTTTTCTTACGCAAAAGCATTTCAAACCTTGTTAGAAAAAAATTACCGACGATTACGTTACTTCCTAATGCGAAATTTGAGCGCAGCAAATAAGCTGTTTCACCTTTTCGATAGTGAGTCAACCCCAGCTGCGGAGTTGGTTTCAGGGACAACGCCGCCGATGCCGATACCCTCTTCCGCAGCGCTAAGAACCAGGTCTAGCCGTGGGAAGGTGGTCACGTATTCGTCGACGTGCCGGGGCCTACGTGAAATAACCGGCGCGTCGGCAACTGAAGAGCACCCTATCCGCCACACAAGAACAGGGGGGGGGGGGGGGGGCCTTTCCTCCTCTTTCTGCATGGCGGCGACGGTGTTCTATGCAGTCACGTTATCTTGACTCTCTAGCGGCGTCAGCGGCATCCAGCGGTATCAGTCGGTCGCTGCTAGCGCTGGGGGGATGAAAGGGGGGCGGAGCTGGTTACGAGGCCGACGACAACGCCGACGACGACGCGAAACCCAGGAAAGGACGCCAAAGAGCTGCGCTCTAAAAAAGCCCCAGCAGAGGCGCTGGCTATTACTTTGCATCAAAGAACTTCGTGGCCTCCTGCTGCGCCGCTCTGCCCAAGCTCCGCTCACAACCGGTGTCGCACTTCGGCGCCGTGCAGCAGTGCCTGAGCTTGGTATACAAATATCGCAAGGAAAGACAAGATCGCCTTGTTATCAGAAAGACTGCCAGCTATACTCGAGCAGCGACAAAGCATGCCTGCTTATGTTGCGAGCTTACGGCAACGGCACCGCTCGCGGGCGCTCCGGGCGACGAGCTCTGCTGCTGCCTGGCTGCCGTGGTCGTCACTAGGCCTATAGCTCGTTTCGCGTCGAAGCCGCAGCGGCCGGCGCTTTGGAAGGCGCCTGCGCTATAATAAAAGGCCTACTCTTCACACCACTTTTCTGTCAACAGCATTATCTCGCAATAAAATAATAGCGTGGTCAATTTCCGCTACGCCCTCAGCAGCGGAGCTAGCGGGCGCCAGTCGAGCCGGACCCCGTCGGGTCAGAGGCAGCTGCGAGGCGGTTCTCGCAACAAATTCGCTTGTGCCACAGTTGTCCCTTTTACCAGCAACTCGGTATTGGCCAGTGACCCAGAAAAATGATATATTTCTCATTTTCCTATCCCAGGCTTTATTACTTACGTCAAGAACACTCTTTAGCTCGTTTTCATGACGCCGGCAGACGGGATCCCGTCTGCCGGCGTCCAGGCTGGCCGGCCGGCAGGCTCGGCTTACTTCACGTTCGCACAAGAAAATACAAAAACAGCCATGCTACCTGAAAGGATGCTTTCTAGATTCGAGCAACGACAGCATGCCTGTACTAGAGTTGAGCTTTCGGCTCCTTCGCTCCGTCTCAGACTAGCGCCCACGTGCTTGTAACCATGGAAACGACGCCGTCAGCGTCAGCGGAAACGTGTTACAGCGACCAGGAAACCATGAGAAGCTATCTTCCGGGACGTTGTGGTGACGTGGTCGTGCGCGCTGTTTCGATTGGTCTCGCCGCGTGTCGTCATTGAAGACCGGGAAAATTTGAGTCGGGGGCAATTTTTTGTTTGCTTGTATTTTGAAAATTCATTCCTTAAATTCCTTAATAACTCCCGTTCTAGTGCACCGATTCCAGTAATTCTTTTTGATTCGGTATCTGCGTGTCATGAAGACATCATCTAAAGCATATGAAAAAAAGCGTTGCTGGGCCCCTTTAAGTGCACCTCTGTCATTGCTTATCAGTTCCCTCTCCGCTGTGGGAGTATGTACAGCCTTTGTCAGAAGTTTAGAACTCATGGGGTTTGTTTCTAAGCCATGTAGATGGTGCTCCTCTAGCATTCGAGGGAGTCCACCCTAACGCAGGGGGCAGGACCAGAAATATCCTTACCTTCAGGCGGTTCTCATTGGTGGGGATGCATTACAAGCCACACTCTGTGGCTCGGAAGCAAAGCCCATGGGCTCCAAATTTTTGGCAAAGAGTCACATTGGGCAGACGGGCAGATGTCTAAACGTAAGGATGGGTGAGCATGCCTCTTCACTTCCTCTACAAACTGGTGAACACTTGCCGGAGCATGGCAAGAACTGCAAAGGTTCATTTCCCTTTCTAGACCGTACTCATATTTTAGGACGTGGTAAAGATCACTTGGCGAGGGAAATCTTAGAAGCCCTTGAAATCGCGAAAAGCAGTCGTGACAAGTGCATTAACACACCACCTGTTAATATTTCGGACAAAGAACCCGCAGTTGTGGCCTATCTTCTGTTTACCTTTTGGAAAGTTTTTAAAATGCACTTAAGCTTGCACAACAGCCTTCTTGAGCTTTCGCTCTTTCTTTTCTTTCTTTTTCTTTGTTTTTGCTGACTGATCTTTAGGTTATCTTTGTTGGAATTTTTTTAATTCTTTCCTTTCAAGATTTGCGCATGCGTGTTGTCGCTTAGTGATGGGACGTTTTTTTCATTGTTCGCGTTCATTTGGTTGGAAGTGTAGCACCCATCCTGTTCTCGCCTTTCTTTGTCCTGTCCAAACGCTACGTTTTTCGTTGAGCATAATGTCGGACCAACTGGTCCTTCATTATATTCTGTTAAATTTCTCGTATCTTTAGCATTTCTATCATTTTTCCCTTCGTCCCAATCTCTCCGTCACTCGTCTTTGCTAAAGCTTTTAATTTATGAAGTTCTTATATTTCTCTAACTAGAATACGGGGTACCAATATGACACCCCTCGCATGAAAACCTTATAACTTCTCTTTGAACTCGTGCAGATTTACTCTGTTCACCTCATCATTTCAAAATACCGCCGTGAGAGAAACGTTGCCATGAGACGTACTCTTCCCCTCCCGTCGTTAAAATCTCGACGATGAGTTAGCCGCTTAACTGTTTCACAATAGGTGCCATTTCATAACGCTACGCGGGGATTTCATTTCCCGTCCAGAATACATTTCATATTATAACGATCATCGTAATGATTTTGTCACCGTCAAATTTAACATCGAAGCTTTTAACGCGACAGCGTTGAAGTCCCCGTTCGGCGGAAAGCCAGGCGTCGGCGTCGTTGTGACTAAAATACTGATTGTTCGAGAGGGTAAGGACGCAGGCAAGTGGTCTCGCTGGAAAGGGGGGAAAAAAAGGATGGTCACGCGGAATCGAACAGCCGCTCTTTGCATCGTGAGCCGACATGCTGCCTCTACATCACTGAGGAACTTTTTTTTCTTTATTGCATGGAAGTAGCCTTAAGTAACCATGTCGCATTCCGCAAACCCGCCATACATAGTCACACTAGCATCCTGCATCCCTCTGCTCGCGCACATCAAAGTTCCGGGAGACACACACATGCATCGAGGTCGATCTTGTGTAGCATGTACCCCCCGCACCAAAGCACTGCTCTCTGAACAGAGACTGATGAACGTAGCGACTTAGCGTGGCTATCTATCATTCAGCTCTTCCACAGGCTAAACAGTCACATGGAACCTTAGAACCTTCCATTGTAGGCAAAAATGTTACACTAGAGGACGTGATCTTAAAGTCTTTTTTGAGAGTCCGCTGAAGAATGTCCCGAAAAACATCGCATAAGGACAGAACACAAAGCAATGTTCAATAGTATCTGTCTGCTGACATAGGCAGCAGTTTACCGACCATCGCACAAACGTCCTATTGGCACGAAGCCACGTTTTGGCAGGAAAGGTCAATGTGTGAAGGTTCTTCGCGTCCGATTGAACACATGCGTTGCACCCGCTTTAATACACTTGTCTAGAAAGGCGAAGTGAGGCTGCCAATACATCGGTACAAGAAATAATGTCTCAATCAGAACTTTTATCATGCGTTTTCTGGAGAGACTGCATTGGTGCTCCAAGGAAAAACGCACAGTGAGGAAATTGAATGAGTAAGCAATTTCCTTAAGAAAACCCCATAAAGGTTCCTCATGTCTGTGACCACGGGCGCAAACAGAATAGGAGAATGGGCACTTAATCGTGTGTTAAGCACAGATACGAGGAAGGTGATGGTTTGCAGTTTGAAAAACGTAAAATCTTGAAACAAGCTGATGGACAAACAAGTGCTGAAGACCAGCTCCACCAGACTCCGGAGGCAGAAAAAAATTGTCTCGACGCACAGCTCCCATTGAGAACGCCACACAAAAGTCGGAAAATTTCTGTGCATCGCCTATACTTTTTTCCTAGCACAATGCAACATTTGCATAACGCATATAAGATTCGGAACCAAGAAGATTTGCATACTTGTTGTCGTGCTAACACAGACAGCTCCTTACCCATCCAAGCATGGGTTTGTCACCTTACTTTTGATGTGTGAGAATTCGAGTGAGGAACACTACTGCGATTCTCACGCAAGGGAACCCTCAAGTACTGAGTCTTCAGAGTCCCACCTAATGCCTCCGAAAAGGCTTGACTTTGTACCCCAGTATCCTAGCCAACACCTCTGATTTATCAAGGTTAAGAGCCGCACCCGAGCTCACAAAACTACTCAGTTACATGCAAGATCTCGAGCACACTCTTTACCAGTACAGAAAATAAAAACGTCGTCAACATAAGTGAAAATTTTTGAATTCACATTGCGAGAGCGAAAAGCCGTTAATTGCTGTGTTTCTGATGATACAAAGGCATAGGGGCTCAAAATATAAAGCGAATAACAAAGGCAATAGTCTGCAGCCCTGTTGATATGATATGATTGATATGATTTAAGTGGAATAGGTTTGGCAAGCTTTTGCTGAACAATCAGTCTTGTAGCGGACGCTTTAGAATATATTTCTATGCCTTGTAGCATCGCATCATCGTAGCGTGCTCTCTCCTTGACTGCAAGCAAAAAATCAGAACCCACCTTATCAATCTGAATAAGAGCCACTTGGCTAAACTCCTTTGACACTGTCTCCAAGACTGAACGTGCGATATGGATATCGTTGTGAATACTACGGCCTGTGATTTCACACGCTTGGTGCGACCCTGATAAATCTAATGCCACAAGCCGCAGACAAGAAGAAAAAACCTTCTTCTGACGCTGTAAAATAGAAGTGGCCGATCTGACCTCGACTAAAGTAATAGGCCCCCCAATGACTGCACGCGACTCATCTTGAAGTCGAGGAACCGCTTCTTTGAAGAAGACTGAAATCTGACCCATTGATCCGGTTACTTACCCTTAAGGAGCCGCATATAATATTAAAATAAAGCACTAAGAATACAGTGTATGTATCGCTTCAGTAGCAAATTTCTAAAACCACCTTGAAAATGGTTTATGGTTTATGGGGTTTAACGTCCCAAAGCGACTAAGGCTATGAGAGACGCCGTAGTGGAGGGCTCCGGAAATTTCGACCACCTGGCGTTCTTTAACGTGCACTGACATCGCACAGTACACGGGCCTCTAGAATTTCTCCTCCAAAGAAATTCTAGCCGCCGCGGCCGGGATCGAACCCGCGTCTTTTGGGTCAGCAGCCGAGCACCATAGCCGCTGAGCCACCGCGGCGGCAAAACCACCTTGAGAAGAGCAGCCAACCTTTCATCATTAAACGCGCGGCGAGATGGTTTCTCATTAACAAAACCTCCGTGTCCGTGACCGGCATTTTTCTGCGCAAAACTTTTGTACCTGTGCTTTAATAATGATGTCATCAATATACGATCCCGGAGAAATCCTATCCAGCTCACACAGTTCAAATTAGGTTGCGACAAATTCACGAAGATGAAGACGCTTCAGGAATGAGATGTGTGATGATGCTTCAATAGCCAAATTCCTAACCTCACGCTAAAAGGATGCTACCTTGGAAACACAGATCTGCACGTGCCCACAACAAGGAGCAACAGCGCCCGGAAAACTCTCATCTGAGACGAGAAAATTATTTAGCTTCTATAGATTCCACCATGGTTGGAGCAGACGCCGAGTGTTCCTACCTGACACTGTGCAGTGGCCACTGAAAAATATCGGCCTCACCCAATAGCCATGCACACCAGTCAGTGTGCCAGCAGAAACGCAGAACTTTTTATGCAGAGCATTAGAAAAGGATCGGAAATGCGTGATATATACACTATAGCTTTATAGTCGGCCAATGTCAGCAAAGTTGTGTTCAAAAACTAAGCCAGCGAGAACAGCAGAACTGGAGTCACAACGTCCATGATATACTGATCGGTCCTCATTGTTACGAACTCAACTGAATTCGCCCAGCAGTAAAATTTCCCGGTCCGTGCTCAGGTCTGCCAATGACAAGAAAAGCACTTCTCTACCTCGCTACAGGCGCGCACACACAAATAACTCGCCACTGGTGACCCGAAATGGCGAGTTCACAACATTCGAGCCACCTCTCATCAACGCACTACGACAGGGCAGTCATATCCAGTGTATTACTCAAAAAGACAGCATACACCTTCCAAATAAGCCTTTTGAAAGGCTAACAATAATATTGTGCTCAGGTACAAACAGATCAAAAATTTGTCGCCTCATAAGTATACTGCTAGCAAAAAAACACCCAAAAGGGAGTAAATGGCTTGTCCTCTAACGCACACCTAAAAGGAGTTTTTTTACTCCATATGTATGGTGTTTTTTATTTCCTCCCTTACATAAGGGAGTTATTTTGGAGTATAAAGGGAGTTATTTTGGAGTGAAAAGGGAGTAAATTTTTTACTACCTAGAAAGATGGAGCCCAAAAATGGCGTCATGTTTATTTATCCTCATTCAGGCTCATTCTTACAGCAGTGACAGCAGCGGAAACGGGCAGTAGCTCTGCGGGCCGCCGGCAACCCAACTTGGGAAACTGCGCTGCCCTAATGTGACCCCGCGTCACGCATTCTTTCCGCCGTCTGCTAGCCCAGCGGCGGCGTACGCGGCAGGAGTCGTCTGCTTGTCGTCTCCTTTTGCTGTACGAGCTCGTTTGGTTGGCCATGTTCGTGGAACAAGGGATGTAACATTATAATCAGTAGTTCAAAACTGAAAAGGAGACGCTGAGTAGTTTTCACGGTCATGCACAACGCTATATTTCACCCAAAACCAGAGCAGAAAAGATGAAAATACACCTGATGGTAGTTTGGAATGGCAGTGTTTGCTTTCATATTCACTTCATTAAGGCTTGGATTTTAAACATGGCTGAGGAAAAATGTGGCCTCATGAGCTCAATCAAGAGCTCAGCGTTGACACTATGTTCTATCACAGTTCCATGTTCATGCAACACATAATCTGCTGCAACACATTGCGAGAACCACACTGAAAAAAATACTGTGAGAATTAGGCCTAAGCTTGTGCTGTAACGGGGTGGCGGCACAAACAAAGGAAAGTCAGGTATCAGAGCACTGGAGGCTTCACAGCAGCGATTAAATTATGTAACGTACTGTAGCGGAAAACGGCGACAAGTCGATACCTTGTACCGCGGCAGGCGCCCGTGAAGAGCAGAAGTCAGCAGATTTCCAGCGACGATGGTAACCAAGCGGTCGTCACTCACCGCCATTATCCGACAACTGACCAGAAGCAGACGAGACGCTAGGCGGCGGGGCGGATTGCACAAAATGGTGTTTTTTACTCCATTTCGGCACTGATGGAGTATTTGGCTCAATTAACTCCCTTTCTAGACTGGAGTAAATGCTGGTAAATCCTTATTTTTACTCCATTACTCCCTCATGGGAGTAAAATGGAGGACAGTCCACCTTTTTACTCCCCACTCATGGAGTAAATGTTTCCACAAATGGAGTAAAAAGGGTGGCGGCCACCCTTTTTACTCCCTTTTGGGTAAATTTTTGTTTACAGTGTAGCTAGTTTAGTTTCCCGAATTGCTGCTACATTCACAGACATCTTTCAAACTGGCCGGTGCTTTGACTGATTCTACGGCAGCAGTACAATTAGCCTCTAACGTTAAGGGTAGCGACATTAAAAACCGCGGGATCTCCGACGTTTCCCGCTTTGTGTGAGTACCTTATTTAACTCCGTCCGCCGGGGCGGGGAGAACCGCCGGTGGATTGGTGGCCTTTTGAGGGTATCTGTTCCCTCTTTTTGGAAACTCCTTCCTTTCCCCACTGAATCGAGAACATTGCACGGATCTCCGCTGACATTTGGTTCCTCATCCGCGGAACGCTTCAGAGGCGTGCTGCTGCCTGTGGAGATATCCGCAGTGACTACGGTTTCCGACCAGGAGGTTTGGAGCACCACCTCACTTGCAACTCGATAGTCGGCCGACAGCTCTTTACAGACGCCAGTGGCTGACTCCAGAAGCTTTTCTCTGCACTGCAGCGAAGTACCACCGACGGAGCAACCTGAATGCACATCCACCGACGCTTCGGCAGCCTTTGGTGACCAGAACAGGTGCACCATGCTCAAATGAACTACAGTCTGGAGGGTTGGACTCGACGGGTTCAGAAGGTGGCGGCTCAATGTCTTGTGAATGGTCAGTGGTCATTTCTTCACGTGGAATCACAGTGCTGAGTTATCCGGAAGCATCCAGAAAGTCGGAAATATCCGTGATGTCCTGTAATACTACATCGTCTTCCTTAGGCCAGTGGTCTTGACGCAACCTAACGGCATAGCCAGCCCGAACCGGCGGCTGCATCCGCCGGTTCGGGCTGGTGACAGTGCGTCTAAACCACTGATCTCCACTAGGGGAGCTGGATGCCGCATCGGGCACCCGAAAGTGAAGCCACCGGAAGTAAGTGGCCTTGTCCCGGAAGTCAGCCTTTGGCGGTGCATGACATCGGACCTCAGCACGGTTTTTCAGTTCCAGTTTTGTTTTCCTACTTAGCATTTCGTCTTTTCGTCGTTCTCGTCTTTTTACATGACAATGCCTACCTGTTGCGCCATCAACTGAGTGAGGAGACCAGCGAAGTCTTCGGGAAAGACGTTTCGAAAATAAGGGCCCATTGCACCTCAATGGGACTACACTAGCAGACGACAGGACGTCGCTACACGCAGCAAGTATGGAGCCTCGTTTACTCGGCTCGGTGTCGTCCCGTTTGCCTAGCTTCGCCAACTCTGCTCTTTACTGTGATGCTTGTTCCCACGCTCAAGCCCAAGTTATGCTTTCAATGGGGGATAAATATAAGAAAGAATAGGTTGAAACATTCACCAGGCAGCTTACTTCGCAGCGACCATTTTACCGAATTATATTTAGCGAAGGAGCGAGGGCTAGGCTACTTATCTTGTGAGGTGTCGACGGTGTTCGGTTGGTTCACATTAGCGCCTCCAAAAGGTATGGTACTGCTTTTTCGACGGAGCATGTCATGTACTGATTCGTATTGGAGCAAGTTAAGCCTGAATGGGCTTTAATTCGTGGTGCTTGGTGCATTTGACTTCTAACAGCGCTTCTCACGCGCACTGCAGCATTCGTCTTTCTTGTCAGTCATTCCTCTCGCGCTGTGCCTTTTCTTTGCTGCACGAAAATTCGGTTTTAAGAAGACCTAGCCTCATCATCATTCCACAACTTTCCTTTACGCTCGGAAGACAGGAACCAGGCAAGAACATAGTGTTCAATGCACGTACCCCTTTGCCGAGGCAGGGTGAGACCTGCATGCCTGTTTTCTTCGCTTTCGCAGAAATTACAGGGTTCTGCACACAATGCTCACATTTCTCGCGTTCAGCTTACTTGTTCTTTTCATATAACAGCAGACATTACTCGACAACAGCGCAAAAAACTGAGAACGAAAGGTCGAAAGTCGCGACTTTTTGCATTGAAATACACAGCAGACACCCGACTTCCGGGACAAGCGGTCCAACTTCCGGTGGCTTCACTCGCGCTCGTCTTGGAAAGCGGGAATGCGGCATCCAGCCACCTAGTGGAGATCAGTGGTCTAAACGGACGGAGCTATTTTCACAGAGCCCTCACGACGCTTGTATGTCAAGTGCCAACAAAAGCAAAAACATTAACAAGCAATAGCGTACCCGTAAATGCAGCCGCAGGCAGCGTCAAGAAGCCACTGACGGGTATATATATATTTTAAAAAAGGCAATCGATAGCTTACAGACGAGCACACCGGTTTACAAAGAGTATAAGGACAGCTGTTTATGATGGGAAAGGCAGCGCAGGTAATGACAAGGGAGATGTAAAAGCAGGAAGACGTATCGCATGTCGTCCTTCCCATGAAGGCGATGTGGCGCCGAAAGGCTGGGTGCAAAAGGGCGCTCTCGCTGCTTACCGCTGTTTTTCCTGGGGAGCTGTCTTTCGTCTGGATGCTTTTCTGGTACTGCCTGCACGACTGTTTCTCGTGAATTGCGCTGCACTTCAGACAGTTTGGCGAGCGGCACTCCGGACAAATGGCGAATTGTACGGTGCCGTTTGGCTGGATTCGGCCAATGCAGCCGACCCTATTGCAGTCCATGGCTTCCTGGATGGAAAAAAGAAAAGTCAGCAAGTACTTCAGCCAACGAAAAGAGCTCTACATTGAGAGCATCCTGACGGAAATAGGTGGCACAACAAAGAAATTATTCACCGGAAGTGTGGACGCTCGCTGTAACGAAATTCGGATGTCACGGTATGCGTCTAGATTAACCGCTTGTAAAATTTTTCAACCCCGCATACTCCGCCGCGAAGGCGGCCTTTCGTGCATTTAGATTTAGTTTTAGGCACTACTATTGCAGGTTATTATGGATAAATAAATGTGTTTAAGCTTAGGAGTGCACAAGTGCTAATAAAAAAAAACAGGCTGGCAACTGGGCATAGAGGAGATGTTTCCCAGGAACGCGCACGATTACACTTTACTTCTTCCACTACAAACTGCAACACTTTAGATGGCCGTGCACACTGCAATCAACAAGAACAACGCGAGCGACGCTGCTGTGTGGCTGACGCCACATTCCTGGCTGCTTTCCGTTTCATTTTCTCGCTGAAAAGTCACAGCGGGTTTATCAATAGGCCGAAACAATCACTTCGTGCCGTGTGCAAAGCGGCCACTTCCTTCCCACTATCAAGAAATGAACGAATCAAACTGAGCAAAATGCACTCATTAGATGCATTTTTCGACAGCCGTGTCTGTTTGCCTAATACCTGTTTCCCCGAAGCTTCAAAAGAAACAAAACAAAACCTGCCAATTTCTTAAGTAAGCTGCATCTAGTAACCGACGCGAAACGCGCCATGTAGCATTCATCGCCCGGTTTAAGTCAAGAGGGCAATGCCACGTTTTTCGCTCTCATTTCGACAGTCTCTTTAGCAGATTCACAGTGCAAAGCTGTCAGATTAGTGATGCAAGCTGTTTTAGCTTGCGTCATGCATTATGTATTTAGCCTGCATTATGCGAGCATTATGCGTTCTGCAAGTTCCATAATGCAAGCTGTTTTAGCTTGCATTATGGAACTATGGCCGCTTGTAAGAAAACACGTACTGAGACCCGAGAAAGTGCACAACGCAGGTTTTCAAGCCTAAACTCTTGCGTACGCACGCAAGCGCTCCGCACGAATCGGGGAAACTCATTAGAATCAAGCTCGAAAGAGAGGAAAATAAATGTTTTGTGTCGCATCTACTCACCGTCAACCGGACGACTTCTGCCGCTAGCTGCACTCGGGCGTCGCTCGGCGGAGGAACTGTTTCCAGGCGATATCGCGGTTGCCGTTGGCGACGACAAAGATAGCCACGAGTCAGGCGTCACTGGAAAGATTAGCCTTCGTGGCGTTCCGGGCACGGCGAGTAGGGGCGGCGGCCAGCGAAGTACGCCGAGCAATAACAGCTGCCTGGTATACTGCGCTTGCTTGTTAACAGTGAAACGGACGGCAGCGGAAGGAGTGAAAAGGGAAATATGCCAGCGCCATCAACCAAGTGGAGATGACAAAGCTCGCCACGATCACGACAGCGCGAGCAGACCGATGTTGAAGCACACGTAAGCGAGTTGGGCTATTCGATGCTTTCTGAATAGCTCCGTCATGGGGACTAGCGGGAGAAACGTAAAGGACCAGCAACAAGGTTTTTCAAGGACACAGCGCCGTACGTCGACTGAAGCTGAGTTGCAGGCGAGGAAGTTGGTATATATCCGTGAAGCTGCGCACAACCGAACGGAACGAGCGCGCAATGAATGCCAGAGAACAGACAACTCCGCGTACTGGATATAAGGTACTGCGAAATACCACAAAATCTGTGGGCGAACCGCCGCCCGCATACTTAACACGAATGCTCGAGCACGTGGCTTAGACTGACATTATCGCCGCTTAGCGTTGGTGTGTAGATCCGTGAGCATTTTAGGGTGGCAGCAGCCCACCAGCTATCAACAGCCGCCGCAAGCATACCGTGCAACATGGTCTCGCACCCAGCAGCCATCGATCAGCGGCGCTAATGTTGGTATACAAGCCGCGAACTCGAGTGTCCGTGTTAAGTCCGTGGGTGGCAGAACGCGCTGAATATTTTCGCTTACTTTTTCTTATTGAACACACCAAAAAATTATACAAAATTCATGGAAGCGTTTTCCTCAAAGTTTACTACACCTTCTTGTTCGTGAAGGCCACGACAGGGTGCTGACAGAATCCTGGGAGGAATTGCGGCATTCATGTCGTTTTCTCGGATCCCCAAAAGCTGTCAAAGATGTGCCGCATTGTCTACCACTGAAAAAAAAGGGGGGAGGGGGGGGGGGGCGTGAGAAAAACACGCTACACGGTTCATCGACAGCAAAGTCGAGGTGCTTTATTTCATTCCATTGTGTTCTGGTAAGTGCTTCATCAGTAAAGCAAGTCTGCGTTAAAATGAGCATATGGTCTCGTGGCTGGCCACTGCCGCAGGTGCACTTGTCCCGTACCTTTCGTTAGCACTCAAGTACTCAGGCGGCGTAGCAGGCAGGCTGAGAGGGATATTTTTGAAGAGTTTTCGAGAGCATCCCGACTGCGGTCCTCGCCAGCAAGGACATGACATACCGGCTGTTTCACCTTAGATGTACTGCAATTTTTGAAATAGGCTTTTTGAGTTAGAAGAGCGCTTTTTTGGCATAGCGTAGTGCATCAAAATACAGATAATACGTGCTAACTAGTAGACTGGTTAATTAATACTGAATAGTTAACTTTTTAGCTATTACTATTAGTTCCCTTAGGTATTTGAGAGGTGTAGCCCACCATAATTAATATGCATATCCGTTTTTAGAGCTTCGAAAGCGCAGTTGCCCTCACAACTATGGCTAAATTCTGCCTACATTGCGACAAAATACACGCGCTTTCGAAAAGCTTGCAGGCAAAGCAGCCCCTGCAGTGGACGGGACTCGCCCAGATTATCCAAAACTTGTTGGGCCACAGCGCCGACAAAAACTGCGTTTTCTATATATATATATATATATATATATATATATATATATATATATGAGAGAAGCCAACAGCCTCAGAAACCAAGGGGCACAGGGGATTTTTACTTGTATTTATTTATTTTGTGGTGTTGATCAATTTATATTACTGAATATGTTATCGCTTAAAGCTAATTGATTAGAAAAGCAGAAGAAAAAACAACCGCATGCCGCCGGTGGGATCCGAGACGCGGGTTCGATCCCGACCGTGGCGAATTAATTTCTTTGGAGGAGAAATTCTAGAGGCCCGTATACTGTGCGATGTCAGTGCACGTTAAAGAATCCCAGGTGGTCGAAATTTCCGGAGCCCTCCACTACGGCGTCTCTCATAGCCTTAGTCGCTTTGGGACGTTAAACCCCATAAACCAAACCAAACCATATATAATAAAGATCGGTCCTCGGATCGAAACATCGAGGTCGAGTCAAATGTCTCCTTTAACGAAGCACATACTTCGTTATATACTCTTTTAAGCAGTCAAGCACTTCATGCTCTCGCAACCTATAGTATATATATACTTTACTATATTGATCAACACCCCAAAATAAATAAATATAAAAATTTCCCTGTCTTCCTTGGTTTCTGTGGCTGTTGGCTTCTTTAATATATATAGATATCTATATATATATATTAGAGAATCGTATGTCTATATATATTACAGAAGCCAACAGCCACAGAAACCAATGAAGACAGGGGAATTTTTATATTTATTTATTTATTTTGTGGTGTTGATCAATGAAGAATATTACTGAATACGTTTCCGCTTAAAGCACCGCACGCGTAATTCGGAGGTCGTGGGTTCGGTTCCCACCGACGGCATGTGGTTGTTTCTTCTTCTGCTTTTCTAATAAATTATCTTTAAGCGAAAACGTATCCAGTAATATTCTGCATTATTCTGTATTATATATATACCGGGTGTTTCAGCGAACACTTTCAAAAATTCTCATAAGTAGAATTTTCTTCCTAAATATATGGCTTTGCAGCATAGTATTACTAATGTTGGCGGACACCAGAAAACCGGTAAATCATATTAGATAGTAAACTGCTTCACTAATTTTTAATAATTAACTTTTTAACTATTACAGTTAGGCGCCTAGTTGCAATTAGATATTTGTAGCCGGTCGTTAGTAATAGCCATATCAGTTTTTAGAATTGCGAAAATGCGATTATCCTCGGCGCTGTGGCTCGACAAAATTTGGCTTTTTCGACTAGTTCCGTGCACTGGAGGGGATGCTTTGCCTGCATGCTTTCGATAGCGCATGTATTTTTCGCACGAAAAATGTATTTTTCGTATTTTTTCGCATGTATTTTTCGCACTTTGTCGAGCCACAGCGGTGAGGGTAATTGCGTTTTCGAAGTTCTAAAACCTGATATGGCTATTACTAACGACCGGCTACAAATATCTAATTGCAACTAGGCACCTAACTGTAATAGTTAAAAAGTTAATTATTAAAAATTAGTGAACCAGTTTACTACCTAATATGATTTACCGGTTTTCTGGTGTCCGCCAACATTGGTAATACTATGCTGCAAAAGCCATATCTTTACCAAGAAAATTCTACTTATGAGAAATTTTGAAAGTGTTCGCTGAAACACCCGGTATATATAATACTTATGGTGGGCTAGCGACCTCTCAATAAATAAGGAGACTAACGGTAATAGTTAAAAAGTTCTCTTTAATATATATTTAACGAGCTAGCACTTCTCAGCTCTATTCTGATGTACTGAACCACTGATAATGATACGCTGAAATAAGCTCTCTTGTAACTCAAAAAAGCCTATCTTTCAAAATTGCAGAACATCTTGGGTGAAACATCCGGTATGTGAGGCAAAACACTGGCATACGTGCCGTAATTATTCGCGCGCTTAATAAGAAGAAACAAAATGCAGAAAAAACGTATTTAGCGTGAGCGCTTCAGGGTTGCTTGTCTGCTCCGCTGCACTCCGTCTATATTAATTTTCAAAGGGAACTATCGGTTCTAAACACGGCACGGTGAAGGAAGACGAAAGACAACGCTTTGAGCTGAATTTATTGAGCACGCTGCTCTACTGAAAAGCGCTCCGACCTGCCACCTGCATAGCCACCAATTGCCAGTGCGACGTTAGTCTGGAAGGTGTTACTGCGGTGAAGACGAGCAGCGACAGGTTTTTGCTCGAAATCATGGAGGTACTACCATCGATGATAGCGGGCAGTTGTATCTCAGTAGTTTATTCATTGCTTTGACTGATAAATCACCCGCGATACATCAGTGGTGCGGGAGAGGCAAATTTTCTTATTCATTTTTTACGCCTCGATTTATATTCTGATAAAAAGGGAATTTCTGCGCTATGCGTACTACGGATCAGCACAAATACATTCGCTTTGGTTCCCCATCAATGTTACTTCCGTGTTGTGAATAAATTTCGTTGGAAGTCAGCGCTGTCTTTCGCCTTTCTTCCTCGTGCCCAGTTTGCAGCTGACAATTCCCATTGAAATGTACCATTTGCTCAGCACCAAGATATTCTGCAGCTGCGCTGCGTCCCGTGTAAACAGATTTGCATGTCATTTGTTTCCCTACCGTTAGTCACTATGTAGAATCGTTTCAAGCACACGTTTCATCCCGGTCCATAGCCACCCTTCGTTCACGCTGTACGGGCTTACGGGAGCCTGAACGCCAGTATTGCGACAGGACGGAAACTTGAGCGAGTTGGTTAAACTTCATTGTTGACAATGGAGAACTGCGACGCTGGACCGCGGTAGTCTCACGCTTTCTAAACTTTATCTGATAACACCCCGTAAACAAGCTCCGTCAGCCGCAATCTGTTTTCGCCTTGCCATTTTCAACATTGATAAAATGGCCGGCTATGTCCTGCGGGAAGACAGCACAAATAGAAAGCAGATGCTCAGAACAAACGTTTCGTTTGCGCTGCCAACTCGCGCACCGGAGCGCCTTACTGTCAGCCTGACGAAAATCAACGCGTATAAACAGGACAATGTAGAGACGACACACGCAAGCCGCTTTGTGTGTCTTCTCTATCTCGTTTTGCTTCTACGCGCTGATTTTTGCGTTTTGTCTTATTATCAAGTCGCTCAACTACAGACAGTTGGGCTGGCTATGCTACGTATTTCACTTCTTGCACTTGTTTTCCAAGTCTGGAAATTCTAGTACGAAAAATGCGCATTTACTATTGATGCACAAATACATTCTGGGGTTTACACTCAAATTATAAGCCCTTGTGGCCACCACGTCGGAGAACTCACCTGAACAGCAGTAAATACCACCCTCGTATTTAACAGCGTACATTGATACACGTTCAGCGTGCAATGCGTACGTGGCCGTCTGGGCAATATATGATAGGTACTATATGATCATATAGGTACTTGGTTTATGGAGATTTAACGTCCAAAAGCAACTCAGGCTATGAGGGACGCCGTAGTGGAGGGCTCCGGAAATTTCGACCACCTGGGGTTCTTTAACCTGCGCTGACATCGCACAGTACACGGGCCTCTAGAATTTCGCCTCCATCGAAATTCAACCGCCGTGGCCGGGATCGAACCCGCGTCTTTCGGGACAGCAGCCGAGCGCCACAACCACTGAGCCAACGCGGCGGCTCGCTCATATAGGTACTATATGAGAATGAAAATTAGGAGGATGACCAGCAAGAAAAAGTGCAAGACAGGGAAAAAAATTGCCTCGATAGCATACAGGGGCTTCTGTGGGCAGCCGGAGTGAATTATTACGAGCAGCAATTTGGGCCTTTCTGTCCACCTCCAAGTTCAGCAAGAAAGCCTTTATTTTGACAAGGGTGTGCAGAGGGGCTACGGGTGATATTTTTGTTTCTATTACTTACTGCATGTACTATCTATCCTGTCCAAAATGCATTTTGCCAAATAACGTTTTCTTTTCGGTTTGTATTGATTTGAAATTTTGTTTGCCCCGCTCTATTTTCATTGCATTTTAAAGCTGCTTAATTCGGTCCATGGTTTTTCTTAAATGCGCTAGTTCAAGCTTTTTGTCTTGCTACAACGCTACCGGCGCACGAAATAGCGGAGGCCGAGGTCCGAGGTTTGCAGCTCCGCATGAGCTGCAACTTCGGCCACTCCAACCGGTGAACTCGGACGCGGCCGTGTTAAATTCCGATCAGCACTCCAAGCGATCGGAGGCGCCCCATCGTCGCATAGTTTCGTTATGAGCTTCGCTGTCAGCCCGCGGCGATAGCGGCTATCTACGCTCATCAGCAAGCCTAGCCCAGCTGCGCGCCGTTTCGGACTGAGACTGGTGCGTTGTGGGCCTTTTTTTCCTTTTTGAAGGCATCTCGCCGTTCTGGCGCAAATGTGTGTTACGCTTTCTTCCGTCGTCTTGGTCCTGTGCGCAGAAAATGCGCGCTCATCACTAGCTGTTAGCGTTTGTGTGGCGAAGCCTCCCTACATGGGCACCACCACTTGTGAGGAGGCTCCACCGCAATCACGTCGCACCTGCGAAGGAGGCCAAGGAAGGCCTTACTATTTTGTAATAGTTCTGCTTTAATGTTCCCGAGAGCGGGCGTGCTGCACATTACATATGCAACTTTATTTCCGATGTCCTTGTTCTAAAGCCGCTAAATGTTAAATAATAAAGGCCTATGGAAGCGGCCGAAATTACACGCTGTTTTTGAGGACACGCTGCAGCTGGACGATGAAAAAAACAAACTTCCAGGAGATCTGTATGTTACGGGGCGGTTAAAGAGTGCCGGCACTTCGATTTTGACTGGTATACAAGCACTTATCGTTTGAGCGACTACAACTGCTTTCTAAATCCTTTCTTAAACGCGTCAGTGACACTCGTTGCAAGCATACATCAATAAGCCGAGGCGTACCACCGGCACCCGATGCCAGCCGTCGCCGAGTGCTCTAATCGCTCGTTCTAACAGCATGCAGCGCTGAATCATCAGGGGAGCTTTTCAAAGCGCGCTTGCTCTTTTATTTTATGCGAAGTTCGATGTCTCCCTCT
Organism: Amblyomma mixtum; assembly: GCF_055824585.1. Lineage (NCBI taxonomy): Eukaryota > Metazoa > Arthropoda > Arachnida > Ixodida > Ixodidae > Amblyomma > Amblyomma mixtum. The sequence continues at coordinate 46,409,455 of NC_143014.1, forward strand.
TCCTTTTTTTTGTTTTTTGTCTTTTCTGGAAGGGCAGCTTGCCGCAGCTCGTACTGATAAAAAAACCTCCAGGATCGCTGATTACATTTGTTTGTTTGTTTGTTTGTTTGCTTGCTTGCTTGCTTGCTTGCTTGCTTGTTTGATTGTTTGCTTGTTTGATTGTTTGCTTGTTTACTGCTCACCTCAAATGCTATTACATGAGGGGGAAATGCTTGGAAAATTGAAGACGTTAGGAACGCGTGTGACGTGAGAAGGTTGCAAGTGCAAGTGTACTTGCGCCATTGCTTGCGCTTACCGGTGCATGTCGAAATCTCGCGAAAAGCGCTGTCTAACCCGGGTGGACCTCAGTAGGCTTTCCAAGCTCACGAAGCGTTCAGCTGTGCATGCTCGCAAAACGCTATAACGGTAGCTGCTTACAATGCTGCCAGGCGAAACTCGCGAAGTTCTGCTCGCCAACAGAGTATAGGGATGAGGCGTCTGTAAATATGCGCCAGCCGGTGCGCTGAGAGTCAAAGTTATCAGTCCGGCCCGCAATCATCCCGACTGCTGAGGCCGTGTACAAAGCGTCAGAAACTGCCGGCTCTGAGTCGACGCAGCATGGGCCCACCTTGCCTTTCTCTTGCGTCTCGGGCTCGATCATTCTTCAGTTCTCTCATCGTGCTCACCTTCCGTTGGCTGTACCTGATGCTGGTAAACCTAGTTCAAAAGAATCATGCTGGTAAAAAGTAGAGTACTGCTGTTACTTCGTCGCCATGAAAACCGCTTTCCATCGGAATCACTGCATCGTCCTTTAGTGTACTTAATTAAGCTGGATACAATGAACAAATATTGTTAACAGCGACTCTCAGTTTTGAGCTCTCATTTTTATATACAGTGGCAAATAATTTCCGAACGTATTGCACTACGCGATTGACTGTGTGATGTAAGTTCTTATGGACGAGGGCGTTTTCGTCTTTCTTTTCCTCTGGCGTTAAATTAAATCGCCTCTGCTCTAATCTCTTGAAAACTGTTTTTGTTTTTCGCTTCAGAGGCTTTCTCGTTTTTCTGGGCATTGCAACAGAGGCACATGCAGCGCGTAAGACCGCTCAACACGTACGGAACCGCAACGGCAGTTTTCATTCAAATGTGGAGTCGTTGCTATCCAACTCACCGAATAGATGAGCGCAAAGCAAGCATTAAATTGTACCATGCTACGAAGTGGCAGAACCTGAATTAAAAACTAATGGGGAAATTTTGCAACTTCCATTTGAATCTTTCATTGGATGCATAACGCGATGTATTCGCCCAGGTGCAGCTTTTCTTTATGAAGTCTTGTTCATTCCTATGCTGCCAATAACGTAAGCACGCTTATCTATCCATTGCACAAGGCGAGCTACTAGCCACTGGGTGACTCACCGGCACTATCGCCGGACGGAGTGTGATAGACAGCGGAATGGCGCGCACAAGGGCACACTGAGAAGATAAAACGGCTGAAAAAAAATAACTGCATCCTGCATGCGTTGTGTGACTGTCGCACAAGCGGCGTGTGTCGAAAACGCTGCGGCTGTGCAAAAGTCAGCTGTCCCGCCATGTGATCTGAGCATTTGGGTCGCTTCTGAAAAAGCCCGTTATTTTAGAGTGAAAAATAAAGGCAGTAAATTCCGATTTTCTACAGCTTAGTGATGACTGCAGCCGCTAAAACTGGTCGGAATCCAGCTATACCACGATACTCCGGTCCCTTGCTGTCGTAGCCTTTCCTATTCTCAAGCTATAATTAGATTCACGAACAAAATATTTACGGCTGCTTGCAATAAGCAAGTTAGGAAGTCGCTTATGATGGCGTCTAGTTTACTGACCCCATCGAACACGTACAGTGTTCTTTCATTCGGAGCAGTGACACAATCACCCTATAGTGTATGCGAAGTCATCTCAATGAAGATTCCTCAATCATGTGGCGCTTTTAAGCGGAATTACCAAAACAAGGACCAAGCTGTCGGCTGAATATGAACGAAATGCTGCCGAAAGGCCGCCGGAGAATGGTTCATCCGCGGGCAGAAAAAGTAATTACGGGACGATCAGAGATCTCATGCGATAATTCACTGAAAGCTGTTAGACTTTCTCTCGCTCATTAATTTGATGTTTTTACTCTAATGAATGCTTCTGCTCTACACCAAAGCTACACACATGCGACAGAATTTTTCTGGAGGTTGAAGATGGGTTGACGTTGGATGGGAGGGAGAATTGGTTGATGCTTCTGGTGGGAGGAAGCTTCACTCTCCGAGGCTGCGTACAGACAGACGGTGGCATCTTCGCAAGTTGGTACTGATACTGCTTTCGCATTGACATCGAGTACAATGAATTCGCGCAGCAGACCTAAAGTTGTACATTCGCACTCAAGGTATGGAATAATTTGTGCTTGCGTGCGAGGGCCAGGGAGAAGTGAGCCGCGTGTCGCATTCTCAACGACGGTTGTGATGAGGGGTACTGCGAAAGCCCTTATTCAAATTTTACAGCTAAGTTCGGACTAACGGCTCCACAGAGCCTCTAATCTTAGTTACAGCCTCACGCAGTAATGTGTTTACGGCGTTCAAAGTTCCTATTCCAGGAGTTTACCTTTCTTTCATACTTGCTTTCTTCTCAAGGGTACTGTTGCGGGCTATAGTTGGTTCTACATGACAGAAAGCGACAGCGCGGACACAGGATAAAAAAGGTGAACGACACAGGCGCTGTGTCGCTTACCTTCTTTTGTGTCGGCGCTGTTCCTTTATGTCTTGTGTACTTCTTTTCCTTGTTTTTTTCCTGCCCCAATATTTCTCTACGCCTTCTCTGTCAGTTGTGGCTTCATGCTCTGCTTCTTCCCGTTTGTGAATTGATTTTTACAGCTTTCATTTGTGCCGCAAATCTTGCATTTGGTGCCCAGTTTTTGACCGGTCATCCAGAGGGTACGTAATGTACTGACCTTGAGCACAACCATCTTTCTCTAAAGGGCTTCAGCGACTGGTTAAATAGTGTGAACAGAGCACAGCCTTATAGACGACTCCTGAACACGGAGGAACTCGAACCCCCATCGTGGCTTCTTCTGCCACTTGTTGTGAGGGCAACAACGCGCAATGCTCGCAGCTTCCTTTCAAAATATGAAGACGTCGCCAAAAGAGGATTATAAAGATGATTAAACAAACCTCGGGAAGGGACGTGCAATTCACCACCACATTCAGCGTCAGAAGGGCAACGGTGGTAATGACTGCAGTATACTTCAGATGACCACTCAGTTATAAGGACGAGGGAGCGTCTAGCGCTAGTTGCGTTGTTCAGTTTCAAAGTAAACGGTGCCTTATTTATGTGATGGCGGTATTGCAATATCCCAGTGTTCCCAACGAATGTGTTTTCTGGCGGGAAGATCGAGACGTCTTTAACTGTTTTCTATTTTCACTCGCTTAGAAGACGATATGAGCACCCAGAAATCGGTGCGGGGGCAGTGGTTATCCGCAGTATTTCAGCTTATCATTTCGCATCTGGGCTAGGCTTTCATAAATGGCTGCAAGAAAACCACGCAACAGATCCCAAGGACTACATCATTGAAGCTACTTCAATGTCCATATATTCCGAATTTCGTTCAGAGACATTTATGTGTTCAATAAAACGGAAAAAAAAAAGTTTGGGAAAAACACCACCCATGTCGTAAGCTCTTATATAAGGCGAAAAAGGTTTTCTATCGCATATTTTGCAATGCTTATACCGCACTGACATGGACAAGCAAGACACCAAACTTTATAACCATTTATACTTTATTTTTTTTTCAGTAACAGAAGACAGTATAAACGGAGTATTGATCATGAATACTTTGCACGTAGAATAAAATGACATGGTTCACAATGTATATCTCCCTTCGCCACCAACAAATCTTGACATTTTCCAGACAGTGGTAAAGTGTCTGTCACACGCAAAGCACATACAGGTACATCTTTGGCTCTAGCAAACTTGTTTTTCGCCTTCGCAATCACTGAAAGCGTGCTCCTGGGTGATATGGTACCTAGACGCCACTCTACTCTTTTTCATCTCATTCACCATCATCTACCGGAGCCAGTTCCTTATGCACAAACAGTACGTCGTTTTTCCTGCCACTACCTGCAACACCTTCACTGGCAATCGGAGCGGTATATCACGTGCAACATTGTTATAGTGCATGACCTCCGGCTTCGAATTCCAGCTTTGACACGCTTTGACATCACATTCTTCACACGCACTGATACCGTTCACCGACGTTACAGAGGCAGTGTTTGCCTCTCTGCAAGCGGCATCGTTATGCCTGCTTCCAGTGGGGCGGAAGAGCGAGGTAGGAAGAGTAAAAGGAAATAAAAGGCAAAATGGAAATATAAGATAAAAAATCTAAAAGCGACCTACAAATCAATGCTAAGCTAAAGCTCACAAATGCGCATACATCGACAGAACAAAAGCTGTATCTATATATATGCATATGTATGTATATAAAAAGATCAGAATACTAGTTAAACACACGTAATACAAAAGCCTTCTAACAAAAGCATTAAAGCATGCAGATGAACACAATATTGTTGACTCGTAATGACAGAGTACACATACCAGCTGTCTGGTTTCTGCAATTTTCTTTGCCACATTAGTTTAGAGGTACGCTTCCGTGCCTACAAGCTGCTGAATCCGCCTCTTTCTTTTTGTCTCACATCAATAACCACAAATCCGTTCATTTCCCCGGTATCGAGAGCGCGAAGACAGCAAACAGAGATGCTTTCAATGAGCAACATTCACTGACTCAGCCCCTCCAGCCAACCGGGAAGTGCAGCAGTCGGAGTGCAGGCAGCTTGTATGCTAGGTTTGCGAGCAGGCTGCAGAGCGGGTTGGGTATTGACTATAGGGATGCTTAGGGAAAGTTAAAGGCACTGTTCTATGTGGCCGCTGGACGCGCGCCATACAGGAAGTAGGAAGGTATAAAAAAAGATCTTCCAGCTGCCATGTTTAAAAGGACGAATGTTAGTTATCCCATTTTCCTCAGTTGAGATCGTCCTTGTACTCGTTGATGTCAAGAATAAGAAACCGCAATTCAGATCACTCCCTCACGTTGGCTGCCCTCAGATGATTTTGTGGCCGTGGATTTCGACGCCACACACGAATCACAACTAATAGTGATTAGAAGCACCTTCCAGAAGGCCTGGGCCTAATTATGGTTTACAGTTTATGGTTTACGAGGGTTTAACGTCCCAAAGCGACTCAGGCTGTGAGGGACGCCGTAGTGAAGGACTCCGGAAATTTTGACCACCTGGGGTTCTTTAGCGTGCACTGACATCGTACAGTACACGGGCCTCTAGAATTTCGCCTCCATCGAAATTCGACCGCCGCGGCCGGGATCAAATCCGTGTCTTTCGGGTCAGCAGCCGAGCGCCATAACCACTGAGCCACCGCGGCGGCATGCCCAATAATGACTAACAATGTGGAACTTATGCGGCCAAAAGAGGCCGTGGCCGAAATAGCGCCGCAGCATCGCACTGCACACAGTCCGCCGCGAGCATGACTGCCCGAAATCGCACTGTCCGCATGAGCGGCACGTTGCGAAATAGGGCGAGCTTTTGGCACGAACTTTCAGGCATCGGCGAACCACCGCTAGCTAGCCTAATAAGGAATCACCAAAGATTTAATATTTACACAGAATATGGCAAAATTAAGTTTTGTACTTCTGGCGTGTTTCAGAAACGGAACACGAAGAAAGACGTGGTACTATAGAAAGAGCGCCATCTATGTCAAGAAATCAGCCTGAAGATCATGCGCTCCAATACCAAAGGGCTGATAATATCCTCTGCCAATACCCTCTGCCCATAGCTCGGAACACACTCACGGAGTCGTTGGACAGGCGGACAGGACATGAGAAGAGATGAACACAACATGAGCGCGCGGACGATCAGCTGAGGTTTACTTCTCAGGTCACCAAATATAAAGCCGGAAGGCAAGTAATCATACAAAAAAAAGAGAACGAGCGTACATACGCAAGGGTTGAATTCAAGACAGAGTTTTATAAAAACCCACCTTCATAACCAGCCCAGCAGAAATGGTCACGGTCCTTCATAAATCGCCCACTGCAGTGCGTCGCCCGCGCAAACAAGCTCAGGGAGCTGACGAACTGAATGCGCTCAAAACGATTACAGGTGGTTTAGTAAGTGAGAGGGACGCTGAGGCTAAGCTCAAGTTGCCTCTGTCGATAAAAATGTGCCGTTCTAACGACAAGGACGCTGCTTTCGCTGAAAACAGAGCTTTTATAAGGAAGAAAAAGTAAGAAAAAAATGCAGGTTCCGCTATCACCGGCTGATTTCGCGAGCAAAATGCGATGCATCGGCACGTTTTTTTTTCTTTTTTGGGGGGGTGGGGGGGGGGGGGGCTGCTGCTGGGTAGAAAGGGAAGAAGAATGGGATCTTAAGAGCAGGATATGGAGGGTGTTGGCAGCAGTTCCCCACACTAAGAACAAATAATAAAACTAAAAGGGGGGGGGGGGGGGGGGGATGTTACCAGTGATGGAGGGGGTAACGAAAACAAGCAAAATGTAGTTATTTTCGAAGAATGGCTTGTGATCTGTCTTCAACCCCTGCATATGCCCGTTCCCTTCTCCTTGTATGATTTCTTGTACATTTTGACGTGTTCTAAAAAAGTGTGAGTTGTCAGCAGGCGCTCGTATTGAGTCAACGCCTACCCCGCCTTGTCTCCACGCAGTTATTTTTTAACATGACCTGGCGTCAAGTAGCCCAGCTCCGAATTGTCGTCAAGCTCTCAGTTTGATGACTCTCAGATGACATTGGCACAACGCTTGCTATATCCACTGCAATTACGCAGAAGTTGAAGCAAAAATGCTGTATATGACTGGACGATAACGTCCTAAATGCTCGTTGTTCCCATGTTGGGGTGTGAGATGTGAAAACTTGTGGCACCGCTTTGCCAGTGAGAGGCCAGCGAAGCGGCGATGCTTGAAAGAACTAGACTTGTGGCCGGGCTCAGCCATGGCTAGCGTCGCTTTCTGCGAGCTTCCGCGCTCTATAAGGCACGAAATTGTCTGAACGTCGTTCCATGACAGTTTCTGAGGGCAAAAACACCGACAATAAACGCAAGATATGAGCAAGAGAAGGGCGCGGGCGACATCTGCGTTCTTTACAACGCCCCTATGCTTTACCAGTGCGTTTTGTCAGTGTTTTTCCTTTTTAGACGTTTCATGCCAACTACTATAGCTGCTTCCATTTCAGCCTTTTCCCTTTCTGACGCGAGATCCCCAAGGACGGAGCCAGCTTAATCACAGGTTCGCAGGAACAAAAACACGTACACAGAAACTGAGTCACAGCACTGAGTCACAGCACTGAGTCACAGCCAAAGCCTCTTCGAAGTGGCCTTTACTTCTCAACCTGCACGGTGGTCGACTGCGGCTCGTCGGTAATCAAGCGCTCCGATTCCACGTTAGCCGGCAGAGATTCCTTTGGCTCGGTGTCGGTGTGCACCACTTCGGCGTACTCGGGGGGCTCCTCAGCCTGCCCGATCATGACCGCCTCGTAGGGGGGTGGTGGACCCAAGAAAGGGTCGCTGGCGTCCGCGCCCGAGACCGCAACCATGGGCAAGAGGCGCCGGCGAAAGCACGTCCGGTAGATGCTGTAGGAGGCGCAGGTAATCACGATCAGCATGATACAGCCGATGCTGATGAAGTAGTAGCCCTGGTGCACCAGCGATCCCAAGATGACGGACACGGCGACCAGCGAGAGCCACAGGATGTTGAATGTGTACATGAAGGCACGCGGCAGCCCCGGGTTCGGGCCGCCCAGCATGAAGTAGCAGCATTCTGCAAAAAGGCGCGAAAATGACTGCGATTAGGCGACCAGTTATAAACAGGTACACCGTGTTGTTAATTGTGCCAAAAAGAAATGTGTGTCAGAAAAAAAAATTATCATCGGCGAGAGATAGGAACATCTGGGCGATCCAGTGACTGCCTTCGTGTTCATCTCGCTGGAAAACAAGCGTGGCTGTATCTTTATTATTGTGAGCCGCGAGAAGTATCCACGAGAGCAAAGGCCTGCTTTCTTTCGCATGTCAAGATGAAACAAGCGGTTGGTGTTAATTTTAGTTTCTGAGACACGATAACCATCAGCGAAAGTAATCATTTGCAAGTTCGGCTCACGCTCGAGCCGCAACGGAGGCGCTGATATATTTTGCCGAGCTAGTAGCGTGTTCCACCAGGCGTCGGGTCCAGGAGCACCGCAGCTGTGCCGACGGAGGAAGGAACGTGGGCCGGAGACAGGGAGTAGGGGAAGTGAAGGGAAACTGTATTCACATATTTACATGATTATTTACAAAAATGACAAACAAGGTAAAAACTGAGAAGTCTCAGGGAAACGCTGAAGGAATCGCTCAGGGAATCGCTCCGGGAATCGCCTCCTTGATGAACGTGTCGAGCGCTTTTAAATAGACCCTCCCGAGATCTTCCTGCCTTTTCTGACCAATCGTAGGGACTTCGTCCGGGTGCTCCAAGGTCGTTCACCGCTTCGTCGTCTTCCTCGGCTGAGGCCCTTGGATACCCGGAAGTGGCCCGTCAGGCCAGGAGGATTCCATATCTTGTTTCGAGGAAACGCCAAGGGCGAACACCTGCAGCGTCGTCACCTCGCTTCATCCGCTGAGGCACTTGGATACTCGGAAGTGTCCATAAGTGCTTGTTGTCGGGCTAGTCGTTTCCGGCCAGGTGGATTCCATAACTTGTTTCAAGGAAACGTCCAAAGGCGAACACCTGCAGCGTCGTCACCCCGCTGTTGACAAAAGAGCGAGGCGCGGTTGAATGGCAGACGCTTGTCTCCGCACGTGACAGCAGGCGTTTGAGTCATGTCACCCTGGCAGATGCACACACAAGGTCGCAGGGTCAATACTGCTGCGTTGGGTGCCGTTTAAGGGGAACTCCGGAAAACACGTCGTGGCAGTTAGGCAGAAGTGGTGGTACGAGGAATCCAGGAGTCGAATGCGTCCCTCGTGTTCGGTTCCACCTGTCAGGAGGTTGCATGGGAGCGCGTGCATGAAGAAAGACCACTTTCGCAGAACCACACACTGCCTCTGGGAATGGCCTATGTGGATACAGGTGTCACGGGAACACACAAAGAGAGTTAGGGGGGGGGGGGGGGGGGGTAGAAACACAACAGCGCCGACAACCCTTGTGATGTCGGTCGCGTGGAGAGGAGGAAGTATCCAGGCATTGTCTATCTAGGTGGCGTTTGTTCACCTGAGTGATGTATGCTCTGACACCGTATACGTCAATGGGAGCTGCTACCAATGGCAGAGGACCAAATAGAATGGACAGGAAATGGATCGTTACAGGATACGGCCCCAGTAAGTCGATTTGGCTGTCTAGAGAGTGATAGTGAAAGAGGTCAGAAAACCGCTTCGGGGCTTACTGGGGACGAGAAAGTCAACTTCACTTTCCGCTATACCCCGTATGCACGATGAAGCGTCGATAGGTTCTACATCGCTATACCTAAGTTGGAATAATCTAGCAGTGTTATTCTTATCATATGCCTTCTTAGCTGGCTCAAATGCAACGCTATGGCTCATCATCAATGCCATCTCGGAGCAGCGGATGGTGAAAGCCGAATGGAGTGGAAGGAAACAACTGTACGTATTATAATGGGCCTAAACCTACGCCAAAGTAACTGTGCTAATTTTGTTTAGCGCCATAGTTTTCAGGGTTGCGTGCTCTTACCCAGAGGCATATGAATTTATTTGGGGCAGGAGAAGGGTGTGCTGACCCTCCTTTTTCGTGAACGCATCTGAAGAACCACTGCCTAAAGAGCCTTCCGAAATGCATTTTTCCTTTCTTTTTCGGACCGGAAAAAGTGGACAAAACAGCGAATGTCGAAGATTATTTCTGGGACAAGGTTTTCCTTTCAGTGCAAACAGAATATATTAAAAATAAAGGAAAACCATCGGAACGATATTTTCAGACACACGTGGGTTCGCGTCATTTCTTGCTTTTCTGCTTGTAAGTCACACATGTCGAAGGCACCTGCGTTGACTGAAAATCTGTCGCCTCTTTCTACATAGGCGCACTCAGGCACTGTGCTTTAAAATCGGGGCTCCATGTAATGGTGGTCTGCGAGTAGACCGAACACTTGCGCCCTGGAAGCCCGCTTTCGTCGCGTTAAGTGTACACCGACGATCACAAACAGAGAACGTTCTCGGTTTGAGAAAGGCGCAGTAAAACAATACTGTTTAGAGCAAGGCCTTTTTGCTCCCACATTGCCTAAAAAAAAGAGTTTTATAGCACGTTGTGACTACCTGGTATTACGACCCCTGCATGTGAGAAGGAGAAAAAAAACGTTAGAGGTCACTGCGGCACCCGCATTGGAGAAATGCGTAAGCGCTTACGTAATAAGTACGTAATAAATTCTTGTTGCCAGAAAGGTGTTGCAAGCCTGGGCTCGACCAAAAATTGAAAGCCGATGCGGGACAAACGTCTGAGCATAACCTCAACGGCCGGAACTCGCTCTCTCCAGTAATGCGCACTTGATTTGAAGGAATGAAGTGAAACACCAAGATATTTAGGAGGCACACAAGACCAGTCTATTCCAGCGTACAGGGGCGGAGTTGTGCCCCATGAACCAAACCATAGGCCAGAACTTTTGGAGCGATTCATTTGAGCACCAGAAACGATGCCAAACCTATCTATCGTGGACAACACATCATCAATGCTAGGCTTGTCAATGCAGAAAAATGCAAGATCGTCAGCATATGCTAACAATTTGACTTCATTACCCAAAACAAGGAACCCATGGATGTTACGGTTACGCAGAACACTCAAACAAAGCGGTTCCAGGTAAAGAGCAAAAAGCAGAGGAGACATCGGACAGCCTTGCTTCACGGAAGACCGGATTGGCACAGGGTTCGAGAGCTGGCCATTAATAATTAATTGTGTTGAACAGTTGCTGTAGCAAAGTTGCACCCCCTTTAGTACAGTAGACCCCACGTTTGCTCGCTCTAGAAGTGAAAACAAAAATAAATGGCGAACACGGTCAAATGCTATCGCAAGGTCGATCTGAAGCGGAGCAAGCTGCTCATGAGAGCTGGAGGAATGTTCAAGAATTGTACGCGCACTTTGAACGTTACTTTGAATGGAGCGGTCTCTCAAACCGCACGTCTGGTGAGATCCAATGAGTACCGACATTGCGAATTGCAGGCGATTTGACAAGACTTTAGCAAAAATTTTGCAATCCAGGTTTGCCAATGTAATGGGCCTATAACCTTTTACGGAGCGCAGTCTCCCTTCATCAGTAGTTATCAGAATTAGCACTGTGTGACTTTTTGTAAAAGACTGAGGAAGGGCTCCTATATCCCCTTACAAAAAAAGTTTTAGACAGTCTATAGAGTGTCTATAGACTTCTGTCCATAAAGTGTATAGACTGTCTATAGACAAATCGTAGAGAACAGTCTATGGGCAATACAAATGTCATAGACAGTCTATAGACAATCTATAGATTTATGGCCATACACTTTTAGTAGACTTTTGTTTACAGACAGTCTATAGACTATGAATATATACAGAAAGCAATATCTATAGGAAGTCAATAGCGTCAATAAGAAGTCTATAGACTGTCTATAGACGATTTTTATAAGGGATCGAACCCCACCGTGAAGACCCGCAGCAGGACAGGAGTGAGAATAGATTTAAAAGCCTTGTAAAATTCGCCTGAACTTCCGTCAGGACCAGGCGTTTTAGACTGGTAACTGATCGTTTGCATGTTCTACCTCTTCCTGCGTGAAAGAGCCGCTAATAATAGAACAATCGTCTTTTGATAAAGGGCTCACTAAGGTGCTGAAATACGCCAAAATTTCCGAATTATGCGCATCAGGAGAAGCACTAAACAAACGTGTGTAATAATCCACAAATACCGACATCACCTCATTTGTACTGGTCCCTAGCTTGCCATTGGACATCATCCCCGAAATAAACTTTGCAGTCGCATGACGGCGCTCATCGAGCAAAGCCTGTCGTGTTGGATGCTCACATTGCAAATCAAGCTTGGTAAGAGGTCGAACACAGGCACCCCTGTAGAATTCTGCATCAAATCTTTGTAACTCCCTTTTGAGACTAGCAAATTCATCCGTACATAAGCCAGGTACTTCGCGTTCCAATTCATACAGGCTGTACAAATTTTTCCTGAGTGTCTGCTCCTGATATTTTCTGTAAAACGACCTCACGGAACCATTTCTATACCTGTAGCACGCACGTCCTGCTTAAACATTTCCCAAGCGGCGAACAACGGCGTCAGAAACAGGATTCCAGTTGCAAGCGGACACGAATGACAAATTCTTCATCATTAATTAGTGATGACGACCACTGAGAACCGTTCGTTCGATTTGGTTACAGGGAGACCTTGTGTGCATTGTGGTAAATTTAAACTGATAATAAAAAATAATATAAAGAGCAGTGTTCGTGTCTGTCTGCGGAGTTACGTGCAAAGAGGATCTCATGTCGCTGAAGGGACGCATTGACGCTATACCCTCTATCGCGTCGTACCCTTAGAGCGGAGCTTAATTGTCCCCCAGACTTTTTCCACCTCCTACTACTCTCCTCTCTGCTTTCCAATTTGAGTCATTGTAGATGTGTTTTCATCCAGGCCACCTTGAGAAGAGTAATTTCGAGAAGAGCAACACAACCGCTGTTTCCAGCAAGCCAACGAAAGTGAAATGAGGTGAAAACAAACGCTAGCCTTGTAGCGATCACCAACACACTGCGCAAGCACTTTTCATCGACGAAAATAAAAGGCCGACAGCCGGCTGTAAGCGTTGACGCCGCTGTCTGTCACAGTCAGTGCTCGATGTGTTTGATCAGTTAATGAAAATACAGTGACTACCAATTTCGCTCATAATTTTGATATACTGTACATCGGCCGTAAGGTTGATCAATTGCGCGCGTGCACAAAGTACGTGTACGGAGCTTAACTCAGCAATGGTCAGCTGTGTACTTCTCCTCCTTGTGAATGCGTCATTTTCGCTGGTTTCTACATACCATGCACCAACTGGCCCAACAAGCTACGCTTCTTCAATACTCAGCTTATCACTTTCGATGCACAGGGTAGAGATGACAATTTAGTTGTGTTCGCAAGAGATTATCCCATCCTCCCAGCATTCCCAAAACCGCATTGCGCAACAAATGTATCAAAGCAAAGAGCAAATGCCAGCCGCCAAAGAGGTGGGGAGAGTGCTCGAGAATCACTATCTGCAAAAGTTAACTTTGTACCGGCAAATATAGTGAAAATTTTAACGGCCGCACTGCTACATCGGAGCTTTATGGAGCGTCGCTGTTGATTTATTGTGTGAGTCTCAGTACTTATGCGCAGGTTTATAGTTCTTAGATGTTAGAAGAATAATTTTATCTGTGAAATTCATAATCACAGTGCCATTTTTTATAATTATGCAAGATTTTTTATATGCAAACTATAGGGGCCAGAATTAACGAAATACTGAAAGTTCAGATCTTTTATCAGACGTTTTAATTACCGAGGCATCAGAAAATTAGCTGCTCGAAGCTGCACGTGGGCTATGAGAAACAACGTAGTCGAGGCCTCCAGATTAGTTTCGACCACCTAGGGCTCTCTAGTCTGCAGTGAGATCGCACAAGCACACGGAAGTGTTTTGCATTTCGCCTCCATCGCAATGTGGAAACCGCTACCGCATGTGTGTGTGTGTGTGTGTGTGTGTGTGTGTGTGTGTGTGTGTGTGTGTGTGTGTGTGTGTGTGTGTGTGTGTGTGTGTGCGTGCGTGCGTGCGTGTGTGTGTGTGTGTGTGTGTGTGTGTGTGCGTGCGTGCGTGCGTGTGTGTGTGTGTGTTGCGTGCGTGCGTGCGTGCGTGCGTGCGTGGGGGGGCTGCTTTTGAGTGAAACTGAACTTTCACTAATTTTAGTGCCAGAAGCAAGTTGCATAAAGATAGGGTTAAACGTAATACAAACCTGAAAAAACGTCTTCACTAAATGTATCCAGCCAATGCACACAGCTGAAGGTACAGTGCATGAAAAACGGCAGCTATATTGAACGTACGCTTTTTTTGGTAACTGCGGCAGCGGTGGCCAGGTGATTTTATCATCCGCCTCGTATGCGGAAGGTGCGGAGTTCGGTGCCCAGTGGCACCGGGTACCGTGCGACCTTTCCCCTGATCTGGTGCTCGGCTTCCTCGGGGAGAAACGTTTGGAGAATGGGTCTTTGACATTACCTTGTGTACTATAAAACACCTTGTGTGATGGCAAAGCCAGCCTTGCGCCATTAAAACTCATCATTATCTTCATCGTCATCCTTTTTTTATTTTTTTGCAGCCACATTGCTCCTCAAACCAGGGTTTGGTTGAACAGTTCGTGCTAAGTGAGAGCATTGTACGAAGAAGCTGGGGTGGCGGAGCTGATCCAGTTCACCCGCGAGAGAGAAAACTGCATTGCAGCCGCGAAGTAGGGTGCTTTCGAGCTGGGATGAGAGTCAGGGGATTGAGAGAGGACACTCTGGGCGTGTGGCCAGTCCCAGGACAGTACGAGAGCGATCAGGACAGCTTCAAAAGCATTTGCAGGTTTTCATTTTTTCATGGCACACAAGGCCAGGGTCGATGACATGATAAAAATTAAAGAACATAAAACGAACGAAGGGGGAGACGTGCAAGTCGCCAATCCACGCGCAGCCTACAAATATCTGAAACCGTTGCAACCTATCATTCATCGTTTCCGAAGTGTGACAACTGATGTCCCACGGCAGCGCTAACGTCGAATTCAGGCGCGGGTAAACCAGCCGGAGGCTGATCCTTTGTACAGGCTCGAGAATTATCAGGTAGGCAACTCGGACAAGAACGCTCCCAACATAGGCTTTTTTCGCTGTGAAAAAGGCTTGCTAAACGCTGCAGATGCAGGCTCGCGCTGAAAGTGACTGCGACGGCGCCAATCTTGGTGTACCAAGGCGACCAAGGGCACCGCACAGCGTGGTGGTCAAACCAGGCGAGAGAGCGCGATTGCCTATAATTTCGCGCGCCTAGTTAAGAGCGGCTAAATAGCTTTCATAACAAATCTACCAGGCAGAACGCATTGAGTTATAGAGGTAATAAAAATAAACATGCTTTCACGAGACAGGTGCCAAATATACATTGGCATGTACTCTACTGTGACACATACGGTGGATACCTGAGTGGGTGTGTGTGTCAAGTTCGCAAGATGAGAAAAAGATACTCTGCGTTACCCCAGAAGATGACGGCACGCACAGCATGGGGTTATCACGCCCGTTATCGAGATGGAACCAGAGCCCGCAGAAGGAGCAGGACGAAAGCAATTCAAGGGACGCGTCGCCACCGCGCTCTTTCCTGTCTCCCTTATCTCTGCATGGCATGTCCGGCCGCGCGTCTACGCGCGCCAGCGCTGGAGCGCCGAGGGCAGCTTTCGCTGTGAATCGCCTTGCTTCTACCAGGCGTCGCTGCCTGTCAGGCGTGCGGCGATGTGCGGCGACAAAGCTGCAAGCGGCTGCAACCAACAAAAGATGCCACTGGTGGCAGCGACCGTGCCACAGGAAGAGTGCGTTGAGAGCATAGCGTGGCGCATGGCGTGACGCTAGCGTGCAGCCAAGAGAAAGCATCTTTTTGTCAAGTGGAAGTAAACTGATGGGCACTAGGCCCCAAGGCGGCAGATTCGCGTGAAAACACTGTAGGCAAATCCGTGCGCACCTTTTTTTCTTCATCTATTTTTCATTTTTGACCTCTAGGAGCAACGCAGAAGAAGCCATGAAACTTCTAACAAATGCGGGCAAGCGCTGATTGGCTCAGAGGTTCGAAAAATAGCTCCTAGGCTGAACAATACCTATGCTTGCCGAGCACAAACCAAATGGCAGCAATATAACATCAGAACGCGATGAAAATATCCGCGAAATTTAGAGATAAGCTGCACGAAAGAGATGACTGAACAGAGCGAGCGTAATTTGGACGCTGAATCGAAAGCAGCAGAAAAAGCAAGCAATTCCTGTCATAAGACATTGTGCTGCATTGTAAGCTTATTTGCATTGTCTCAAAACAAATGACTTTAAAAGAAGTCGAGATGTGCGCGCAGCCACAGTCATATGACGCCACCGAGCTGGAGTCCTTTTCTAAATAGGCAATACGTTCGTAGCAGAAGCTAGGAAGCCAGGACTGCAGACTGGCTATACTCAAAGCAGAAATGGACAGCATAGAATTCGTAGAATTATGGCACGAATATGATTTGCATTTATTATCATTTATGATAAAACACCAACTGCCTCGTGTATTGAGGCATGGCAGACCATCTACTTGCCTGTAAACCACGAAATAATAGTAGCAATAACAATAAGTATTTATCACGAAAAGAAAGGCGCAGTAACTGTATTACTCAGGGTGGATCCCCGAATCCCGCCATGAGAGAAAGGAGAGGTGAACGAAGGGAGAAAAAAAGCGACGCCTTACACAGGAGGACTCCGGATTAACTTCGACCACATGGGGTTCTATAACATGCACTGACATCGACCAGAACACAATCCTCTTTTGCATTTCAACTGCATCGAAATATCGCAAAAATGAGCACCGAACTAAGAACGAACTCACCTTTACCGGCCGTGTGCATTTAGCACGACCAGTTCATATTAATATCGTGCACAAAGCGCAAAACCTAATTGTCTCTGAGAACAGAAACTTCTGCTCTACATCTCTTTGAAGCTGGCCTCGGGCTAAGCGACGTCGAAGTCCACGCTTTGCAAGCGAAAGCCTCCAGCACAGCCCGAAGCTTCGTCGGAAGGACGAGTATACTCCGCATACGCTACGCACGCGCCACAGATCGTTTTTTTTTTTTTTTTTTCCCATCGCACACTCTCCTCCTCCGGCCCTGGTCATCTTTCTCTATGCCTGGTCGTCGCGGTCGCTGGCACTCGGCTGTCAGCGGCCTCAGCCAACGCCGCATGCGCGCGAAGCGTGTTTTCTATACCGCTGCGTAATCACAGAGGCGCGAGAAGTTTCTGGCTCTTCCTCTCTCCGCGACATCTCCTCGCCTCCCCGCGCGTCTGCACGCAAGCCTCAGGTGTCAGGGGGAAAAAAAAAAATGCGCTTGCTCCGCAGCGCGGCTGGCGAGTTTGTCCAAGCGTTGCGTCGTAAGTAGCACAATCAAACCGCGTCCACGAAATCGACAGGCGCCGATGATTGTTTCATTTTACTACGAACTTCGTTACATCGAGAACTCAGTACAGCTTTGAACAAAAAAAGAACTTTTTGGGAGGAATAAAGGGCTGCAATTTTTTTACTCGCCTTCAACGAACCGCGCGATGATAGGTCAGAGAAAAATTGACAACACAGGCGATTCTCGAACTTCCCTGTCCTTGGACTAATTGGTCCAAGGACAGGGAAGGTAACCGTGAGCTTTTGTCGGCATCAAATCCGAGAATGCGTGGTTGCCGTGGAGTCATTCAGCGACGAATACACGCGGGTGGAAGTAGAGGAGGAAGAACCTAAGGTGAGCCGCCACGTGCGGAAGCGCGCAATGCAGCCGCAGCCTGCCGTGCAAGCCTGATGACCTGAAGAGTCGGAACGGGCCTCCTACGGACGTCCAGGCCTGCCCTCAGCGAGCGATCTAGGCGGTAAGCGGCGGCTCACGCCCTAGGCGACATTCTAGATGTCACGACTGCGGCCTCACAAACCGCGCCTAGAATGCGGGATATAGCGTTCCGCCCGTTGCTTTGTGCGCAGTATTAATTGTAAAGAAATTCATTTCACCAACTCAAATGCTTCTCAGAAAATATCATAAAAGGCCACTATTTACGCATGACTGCTGCACGCAGAGACACGAACGCGCAGTGCAGCGACAGCAGCTTCACCGCAACTGATTTCCATCGCTTGCCACTAAAAGACAAAAAAAAAATCGGCAAAACGATCAAAAGGTGAGCGCTAATGTGCCGTCCAGAGTTTCTGATAACGCATTACAAGTCACCTAGCATGGTTCGGACACTCACTCACCCACAGGTTAACAGGCACTTGCATGGCCACTGATCCCCTATTGAGAAACACAGGCATGCGCCCACCTAGGCCCATTTACCCAACAATGTTTTTCGGCCGCAAACACATACACTCATGTATACACCACCCGCAGACTCAACACTAACTCTTGCGCGCGCGGCCTGAACCGACATCTGCGCCGCTGAGCGTCGGCCGCATGATCGGCGACCACGTTAGGGCGACATCTGCGCCGCTGAGCGTCGGCTGCATGATCGGCGACCACGTTAGGGCAGGCTCCAGGGCAGCCGCTACCGTCAGCCGTCGCAAACACACCGTGCAGCATGTCTCTGATCAAGCGGCCAACGCTCCGCTGTCCTAACGTCAGTCAGAGCAACGCTACACAAGAAAACGGCCAACGGTACTCAGATTAACTGGTTACAGCTGAAAGAAAGAACACCTGCACACTAAGGTAACTAACGCCGATGAAATAATAAAACAAAATTAAACATCAGAGCATTGCATTATGAAGCGCGAATGTGGAAGCGGTCACAGTAGGATTTAGAGGAGAATCTAGGAAACGGAGTCTGGGGGGGGGACATTTTCTGCGGATAAAATTTGGGGCCCATGCAATTTTCCCTTGAAACATCTCTGGCTCGAGAGGAGCGATCTCCTCCCTCTTAACCTTTAAATGCGTCGCTGCCAGCAGCTTCGGTGTTGGGTAGCTACAAAACGCTTGTAAGCAGTTTTCTTTAATGCTAACTTCTCATTTGAGGTTTCTTATTGCACTTTGCCACCGGGACCTGTGGTTTGCGACCAAGACAAGCGCAGTATTATTAAAAAGAAAGACTACGTAGACGTGAAATCTGCACAGACACAGAGGGTGATTGGACCTGTTATCATGCGAGCTCTCTACACTAGAAAAAAAAAAGGAAGCTAAAAAAATTGTATAATCATGAAATTTCAGATATGATTCGATGAGACTCTTAGAACTTTTAGAAGACCCTAAATCCCCATACCTCTTATGTTCTTCCGTGTCTGGGTTCAGATGACAAGCCGCTTGCTACATCTATGCTGGCGGGTCAATTCAATACACTTTTCAGCTCGGTTTTCACTGATGAAGATCCTATACTAGGAACTGGTTCATCGCAGTGTACTTGGCTGCAGCCTGAAAGACGCGGGTTCGATCACGGTCACGGCAGCACATTTTAATGGAGGCGAAATTTTAGAGGCCTGGGCTCTGTGCGATTTCAGTGCACTTTAAAGAACCCCACGTAATCGAAATTATCCGGAGCCCTCCACTACGGCGTCCCTCATGGCCTAAGTCATTTTGGGACTTTAAACCTGATAAACCAAACCAATCATAGCAGTGCAGATTTGAACACTTCATGGCTGACACAACAATTTCTTGTTGTAGGGCTGAGTTCGCTATAGACCGTATGTCTGTCAACTCAAGCCCTGGACCCGGTGGAATCTCAACTAAGCAGCTGAAAGTCACCGTAGCATTAACTGCCCCTCTGCTGAGCAAGTTGTTCCAATAGCCTCTTTCGACCGTCGACTTACCAGACGATTTTAAAAACGCTTATGGTCTTTTTTAAGCGACTTCAAAGCATTCCTGTTTTCATGTCAGGTGATAAAAAATACGTGCTATAATTACAGGCCGATTTCTCTCGCCTGTGTTTCATCTAAGCGACTAGAGCATATCATTTCATTGAATATCATGAGATACCTTGCCACATTTCACCAAGTTTTCCTTAATCAGTAATGTTTTGAGAGTGGGCTTTCATGTTAGACACAGCTGTTTGAATTACAAACAGATCTACATCAGTTTGTTCGCTGACATTTTCCAATCGATGCCGTCTTCATAGATACTCGTAAACGTTTAATCACGTCTCTCACAATAGATTAACTTACAAGCTTATTAATTAATTTACCCCCCCCCCGTCATTAAATGCATCAATTTTTTATATAACCGCGTTCTATCTGTCTGCATGCATCTACACTCCGGTGTGTCAGTTAAATCTGGCGTCTCGAAGGGCTCCGATGTGTGGAAGATTTAAATGCTGTCTGAGATTGGTTCCCAAGGTGGCTAATTAATATTAATACTAGCAAGACAAAAGCCACAACATTCACTACAAAACACCATGTCTACATACGCAATTACATCAATAATAACACCATTGAAAACATATCCGGCGCTAAATGCCTCAGAGTGTATACATAATGTTGGAGCTAACATGCAGCACACACGTTCACTGTACATCTAGAACCCTTGGTTTTCTTAAAAGAACTCTCCACCAAGCCAACGCTGAAACTAAACTTACTGCTTACACCACGCTTGTAAGATCCCAACTGGAGTATGGATCCATCATTTGGCATCCCCATCAGGCATATATAGCCGATTCCATTGAATCACTGCGAAACAAAGCAGTTAGATTCACACCCGTCTAGCGTAACAACTTGAAACGCCGTTTAATTTTATTACCCCTTCATACCAGAAAACGGATGCGGAAGGCGAACAGCGCGATAAGGACCGCGCGGCATCCTAACAGTGCCGTCATTCCCAAACATGCGCGATTTCTTGGCTCGGATCACGGCGCCTATTGACCCCCACTGTTCGACATCCGCGCAACTGTGCCTGTTGACGATCATTGCAAGCTCAAGCTCTTATCCTGCAGACGTGCACGCAAACACGGAGCGCAGAAACCTTTTGTGTGACAAGAACAACAGCAAACAAACAAGCCGGCGATATGCTGGCGCGACCACAGCCAGTGTTCCCGGGCTAAAGAGGCAATGCAGGGTGCCCGCTGCGAGAGGAGAAACGAGGGCTAGAATAAACAAACAAAATCAGCGAGCAGCGCAACCGTTGCGCATCGGCTGGCTCTGGCCTTCACGGGCACTGCTCCCGGGTAGAATTTTACCAACTCATCGAGAACGGTGCGACTCTGCTCCGGCTATCATAGACTCGATCACGGCGCCAGCCAGTATCCCTTCCCCGATTACAGGGGTAGTGTGACTCACGGTCAGCCCTGTTTTAGAACCGGATGTATCTGAGGCGCGTGCCAGCAGTATCGTTATCAGGATAGTTTCATTTCTACTCACGACAACCTCAAGCCTTGAACCCTGTTTCTAAGAAAGAGAAGAAAAATATTACTGAGCTGATAATTGCAATCATAAGAAAAAAGAGTGGGGCTAGCTGGTATTCTATCTTAAAACTGAAATAGCACTAAATTGCGCAAAACGACAAGGGACAGACGAAGGACACACGAAACTATTGAACGCAGCGCTACTTATAAAGCAGCACTGTGTTCAGTGGTTTCGTGCTTCTTTCCTGTGTTCCAGGTCCCGTGGTGCAATTTAACGCTTTTTCTGTTCTAAGATGATGATTGCGAACACAGATCAGCTGAACTAGAAGATGCTCCTATCGATACTGTGCGGTTCGGCCAAGAGCTTGGCAAGCAGCTATGAAGCTTATTTTGTAGCGTTAAAATGCAGCCAGTCGAGTAGCTGCGTCTGAATGAGTATTCGCGTTTCTGAGAGAGAGAGAGAGAGAGATTGGCCCCTTATTGATTACTTGAACGCGACTTTTCGCTGAGCTTAACCATGATAAACGTTTCTATAGTCATCACGCGGCCCTTCATACATTTTCCCATATTGCTCCATGGCACGAACCAGCCGCATCATCGCCCAAACATCCTCTCTCGCGTCTCCCTCCCCCTAATAGCTAGCATATAGTGGACGCGCGAAAGTAAACTAAAGCCAGGCAGGCCGAAAATAACGGACGCAGGTTAAAACACAAGACAGCGTAGTACCCAGGGCTCGTAAGGGCCGTCCGCGTCGCTTCGCTGTGTTTGCTCTGTTATATCGCTTGTTTTGCTTCTGTTTGGCGCTCCAGTTAGATGCGGCCAGTGCGGCCGATAACAGTGCCGCGTCGGCCGACACAGGCACGTGAGGCGCGACTCGCAACGTTCAAGAGCAGCGAAGGAGGGCCTCGACATGAGTCGAAGCTGCCCGTCATGCCTCCTCGTCATAAATGCGCAAACCGCGACACGCTTGTCCCGTCCTATGACTTCGTCCGTGTCTTGGTTTGTGCGCATCTTTTTCATAAACCAACAAGCCCAGCAGCAAGTCCTCTCATAATGCTTGCGCTCAAGTGCACGTTCGGTCACGTTCGGTCCGAAAACAAAGGCATCGCTTCGCAGTCATGCACTTGCGAGTATGCGGCAAGCAGACGACGATGTGCAGAAGGTTTAGCACAGGCATCACCCCCCCCCCCTCCCTTATGGGTTGAGGGACGTAGCTTGCATTACATTGCGACACCCACTGAACTGAAATAACGCGTCGGCTCATTCACCGATGCGATCTGCTTCTTTTTCAAACAATTTTTAGAGACTGCTCAAGTGCCTTTGCCGTGACACCCCATAGATATTACTGGTACCCCCTTTGTACCGGGGTAGTGGCGAGAGCCACCTTGCCTAGTGAATTAAAGTGCCTGCGTAATTTATTTCGTACTCCCTCTTCTTTTTTTTTTTTTTACTCTGAATTCTATTCCCTCTTCAGTATAACAACCTATTTTCTAAGTTCTAAGCTATATTATTTTGGTGCCTGCGACTGTTCGTCAGATTTTCCCCCACTGTTTTTACGCCACCAGTGCTCTATAGCCTTCTCTTGCGCGTCTCTACCTAAGATTTCTTATTTTGCTTTCACCATCCCTAAAACCCAAGAGTACTGGAAGGGTCACTATGTTTCCTTTGATATCCAGACGTATAGCTTTACAGTCTACCGGAACATGTTTAGTGTTTTCTAAACTGCTCCCTCATACTACACAAATGGCATGCTGCACAAATACCATCTTCCTCTTCATATTTGCTTCCATATTGCCTCGTTCTAAGGTAACCTGATCTAGCCTTAAACATAAGGGCACTGCCTCTTGAGTTACACATCGTTTCCTTCCGGATTTCGCTCTTTCCAGCTCTGCATTCACGCAATTATTCTTTTGTCCCCATTTTTTTTGCGCCCAGTTAGCAGCCTCGGTTTCGCAGACATTCTTTTTCATGTTTGTGATAACTTCCTTTTTTTCTGTTGTTGCTTGTGTAGCCTGTCGTAAGCTTTGTAGTCATTTTCCTCCATCGCACGTGCGCATTTTTGCTGTTTAAGTACCTGACGACTCTGGATGCCTTCCTCTTCTCCTCCATTTTTCGCAGTCTTTCCTCAAACAATATTTTGCTCTGCACTTCTCTCGCCTCAAAGGACGACCAACCCATATCTCCATGCATAGCTTGGCTTGTTGTCGTTCCATGAGCCCATAAAGCTAATCTGCCCACCGCTCTTTCTCTAATCTCTAGTCTTTGTAGCACATCGAATTTCGAGCACTGTGCCACTAAAGCCTTATGCAATAGCACCTTGTGCCTCCTATTGTTTACACCCCTAGATAATCTGCTTCTTCCCGCAAACAGAGTAATGCTGCACGCGCACACTGGCGGTGAATCAGGTGAAGATGCATAATTCTAGGCAATATCGGCGAAAGAGGGACTAAGTGCTAGGTAGCCTGTGGTGCCCGCAGAATGCTGGCACCACAGCTCAAGGCCGGAACGCTGCAAATACTTCCATGTTTCTCCTTTCGTTCAATTGGACGACGATCGCCGGACAACGCTCGCGTAGATGTACTGCGTAGCCTGAGAGTATTGTGGGTTCGAAGAACTTTCGAAGCTCCCGGCCGCATGAGAGCAAGCGTAATACATGCGCGTCGTTATAATTAAGGTATATACCATTATTTGCTCTTAGCTAAAAGGAAACTAGTTAGAAAGACATAAGCACGTTGTGCTCAGACTTCGTTCTTATCATTGATGCTCACGTATACCAACAAGGCGGAGTTTTTATCACTTATAAAATTCAATACAACAACAAAGTAAACAATCGCTCGACGCGCTGACTCAGTGTCATGTAGTACTCATGACATTTATTGTGTCGCGGAACTCGTCACCGTTTAAAATCGCAGGGACAGCGCTGAGCTCTTGTTTTTGTTTATTTATGAAGACTACCGTCATGACGCTGTGGACATTAATAATGTCCAGAAAACAAATGAACTGGGAACATTGCAGCGCACTCCAAATAGCGTCCCTTATTAGCCTGATAACAGAAGTATTAGTTACACCTATTGTACACAACATCATATTTTCTTAGCCTTAGTCGAATACCAAATCTGCTGGGAAATGATTCCAGTCCAGTGATGGTGCTGGAATGAAAGAATTTAAGTGGCAACATAGCGCACTAGAATGCCGACTGTGCGTGGATGATCAATGGTGCATTAAACATATGGGTAGGCGGAACGAGCAAAGTTTTTTTTTTTTTTAACGGCATTAGGTACTGGACATTAAATAAATGACAGGCGCGATATTTTTCTACGCAGTGAAAGGGGTCTTACAGTGACAACGTGTGTTTTCATGACTGATGCACTTGATTTGCGGTTATAGTTAAGAAATATAAAACTTGCTGCACGGCTGTTAACATTTCTAAAGTGGATTTGTGAGTTATTTGGTTTGGGGGTCCCAGATTGACGCAAATTATAATAATTAAAAAAAAGTATCGATATGTCCAGATGTACCATGTTTTATGCAGGCTCTACTCTCCTTGAACTTCCCCTTCGCAAAAGAAAGAAAGAATCGCTCTCATTACAAGCCTAAAGAACTTTCGATTTTTCGGCGTAAAACTAAATTACATGAGCTCTTTGGACTTCACTTTCTCGGTTCCGTTTCCATTTTGGTGATAATAAAAAAGCTTATATCATCGCTTCGAGTTCGATAAGCGCTGCCTCAATATGAATAAACGCCTAGTGTAATTAAGAGAGATGAACTGTGCTGCGAAGTTTTTCTTGCACTGGGATAGGTTTCTAATAGTCTTATTTATGTCATGGAAGCCTAAGAATACAAAAAAAAATCATATTTGCAAAAAGTCAGCAACGCCATACGATTCTTTCCTTTGTTGTACACCGAACATTATACGCATAACAAGGCCGTAAGTAAACAAGGGAAGGGAAATGAGGGGCTCGTTATAAATATGAAAGAAGCCAACAGCCACAGAAACCAAGGGGCACAGGGGATTTTTTTTTTAAATTAATTTATTTATTTTGTGATGTTGATGAATTTAGAATATTACTGAATATGTTATCGCTTAAAGCTAATTGATTAGAAAAGCAGAAGAAAAAAAACAACCACATGCCGCCGGTGGGATCCGAACCCACGACCTCCGAATTACGCGTCCGGTGCTCTACCTCTGAGCTACGGCGACGGCTGTCAAATCTTCTGCTTTCGGGGGTATTTATGTTTACAATTAACCTAATCTTGAGAGTGTTCATCAGCGCCACCCACGTTCATAAGCGGCGGACGTAAAACGTCCTGAGTTACCGCAGGTGTGACGTAGAACGTCATCGAACGGAGAGGGTGGAAGCTGCGTGAGAACCCTCTTATGCTGCCGATGGCGCCAGGGCTGCCAGTGGAATTTTAACAAGCACGTTACATTTGATTTAAATCGCGCCAGCCAGCCGGCCAGCCAGCCAATTACCTGAAAAGTGACGGAAACGAATAAAAGAATGTATCTGACCCCTCCTGCGAACAATGAGGAAAATCTGCGGCCTCTAGTAAAAAAATGCTGCGCTTCGCACGATGGCATCCGGCAGGCCGACGCGGCGTCAACAGTGTGATCATCTGGCACGCTGCGTATACCACAAATACCAGAACATACAAACAATGGATCCGTAGCATAGCAGTCAATAGATCGCATGTCTGCGAGTCCGTTCACAAGCGTTGCCGGCAGAGCCGCAGCAAGAGGAAATCGCTGCTATCGTCGCAGTTCCAGAGCGCTGTAATCTGCGGCGCTCCGCCTTTCTCGTAAAGATGACGCCCTGTTTTGCTCGCTGTGGTGAGCTCCCCTCCCAGCGCCTCCTCCTCTGGCGGCGCCAGCTTCTCCCAGATGCCCGGATCTTTATCGTCCGTTGTCCAGCTCATTTCAGCCCGCAACCGGATAAGTCTGGTTCCGGGCACAAAAATACCAGCAGCAAAGAGCATTGTTTATTATGTCCTAGCACACAGCAGACCTCAAAAAGCAACCGAAGCGGCGCAAATAGAGCTTGCCAGCAAGCGTGCCTCAATAACTGCCTTCCTGAAGTCAAGCACGAGGTGAGTGCCGAGCAGCGATTTGATTTGTAGATTTCTACTTGCCGAAGCAACGCGGCGGCCTGTGGGGGACGGCGTTCTGGAGGGCTCTAGATTAATTTCGAACTCATAGGGTCCTTTAGCATGTGCTGACATCGCACAGCACACGGGCGACTTTACATCTATTTTCACTGAAAGCCAGGATGCTGCAGGAGTGCAAGGATGTGAACGGCCTCTGCTACCATCCCGCATGTGTCGCATATGTTAAGTTTTCTTTGGATGTGACCGCATGTGAAGCGCACTTACAGCATCGGTAAGCGCTGTTCAGTCTGTCGTCTAACTGGCATTCTTTTCTGGGCTGCATGGTTCACGTCCAGAACGTGTTTGCCTACTTTCAACGACTATGAACCTTATGAGCCCATGGCAGTTAAAGGCGAGTCAATATGTTCCGGGGTGCAACACCGTTGAAGTGATCATATCCAAACCTCCAACCCACCGCTGGGGATCAGTGGCTATGGCGTTCGGCTTCCGTGCCCGAAAATGCGTAATCTGATCCTGACTACGACAGCGACATTTCAAAGGGGAAGAAATACAAAACGCCCGTGTGCTGTGCGATGTCAGTGCAAATTACTGAACCCCAGCTAGTCGAAATTAATCCGAAGTACTCCACTGCGGCATCTCTTGCAGCCCAAGTGCAGCTTGGGGACATCGAACCCGAAGCCAACCTTTCCTTCCTTCCTTCCTTCCTTCCTTCCTTCCTTCCTTCCTTCCTTCCTTCCTTCCTTCCTTCCTTCCTTCCTTCCTTCCTTCCTTCCTTCCTTCCTTCCTTCCTTCCTTCCTTCCTTCCTTCCTTCCTTCCTTCCTTCCTTCCTTCCTTCCTTCCTTCCTTCCTTCCTTCCTTCCTTCCTTCCTTCCTTCCTTCCTTCCTTCCTTCCTTCCTTCCTTCCTTCCTTCCTTCCTTCCTTCCTTCCTTCCTTCCTTCCTTCCTTCCTTCCTTCCTTCCTTCCTTCCTTCCTTCCTTCCTTCCTTCCTTCCTTCCTTCCTTCCTTCCTTCCTTCCTTCCTTCCTTCCTTCCTTCCTTCCTTCCTTCCTTCCTTCCTTCCTTCCTTCCTTCCTTCCTTCCTTCCTTCCCGAGCTCAAGAAGACAGAAACCTTCACCAACTCTCCTGTCTACTTAGCAGCCATTCTGGAACAATGCAAGTTAGCAGAAATTTATTTGTTTGTTCGCACCAAGGCAAGAAAGCAACGCTCTTAATATATGAGGAAAGCCTTTATGGAGGAGACTGGTTTAAGTGCGAACACGGGGGGTTCTTCAATGTGCACCGAAATCTCAGTGCACGGGCGTTTCTGCCTTTCGCTTTCATCGAAAGGCGACAGCCGGAGCCGGGATCGAACCCGCAAATCCCGCGGCTTACACTTCTCGCCGTTTTGACATCTGTTGTTGCAGAAACCACTGAGCCGCCGCGCTGGCTGAGAGGTTACGGCGCTCGGCTGCTGAGCCGAAACACGCGGGTTTGATCCGGGGCCGCGGCGGTCGCATTTCCATGGAGGCGAAAAGCCAGAGGCCCGTGTATTGAGCGATGTCAGTGCAAGATGAAGAATCCCAGGTGGCCGAAATTACCGAAGCCCTCCACTACGGCGTCCCTCATAGCCTGAGTCGCTTTGGGACGCTAAATCCCGATAAACCGAACCAAACCAATCAATTTGCAGCCTCAACTGAAGTTCTATATAACTGGCTATCGGCAGTGAAGACTCCCTTTAGAATTTAGACCTTGCTTTTAGTCGTGGGTCTCACCTGATAGCGCTCGGCAACATACGTCATGGCACACTAAGCCGACGTTCTTCGCGGTAGCGTATTTGATCGGGCTCTAACTTTATTCAAAGACTAGTGCTCACAAAATGCCTCCCCTTAGCTAAAGCATCACAACCACCGTTTCAGATGATTAAAAGACACAATGCGCTTTGGTTTAAACCCGTGCCGAACATCATTATGTTTGTGAAATGTTAAAAAGAAAAAAGTTTAGGAGCCTTTTTTTTTTTTCAGAATCGAATTATCCGAGCGTTCAGCTAGACCACGATGAAATTACAGTAGATTCAAACAGCATGCAGGTACAAAGATGTCTCAGCATTTCAGAAGGACAACAAGTTTTTTTCATCTTTTGCTTTGCGACGCACTCGTGAAAGATCTCCCTCCTCTTGCCTTAGGTGACAGGTCAATGGTGGCGTTCTTTATGTCGTAACGGAACACAAGTCCACCTAACTAAACAGCGCGCGATTAAAAGAAAAGTGGAGGCTAGACGAAATGCTGAAAGGAGCAGAGGGGATGCCTTCAGGGTCCTTTAATCACGTTTAAAGTAAATAGGCAGTTTTAGCAAAGCGGATACGTATTAGAGAAGACGAATACCGAATTATCGGACTCCTCCTGCGCAGTGGCAGGGACGGGGTCAGGTGGGGCCACTGCGCATGCGCAGCCGGCATACGTTAATCCGGTATCCGTATACGCTATTGGATATCTGCTATACTAAACTTGCAGATAAAAGATAGCTCTGAGATTTAACTTCATTGACGCGCCAGTTTGTGGACTTTGGTGTGTATACGTTGCTCATGTGCAATAGTTTCAGCGCCATATTAGTGCGCCAAAACACTACTGGCGCCAAAGAGCGTCCAATTGTTCAAAGAACCGTCTTCCGCTTATTTCTGACGCGGCTCGCGGGTTTTATTACGTAAAATCGTCAGCACTACTACTTCACCTTGGTTAACGCTGCATAGCAAGAGCATAAGCGAATAGTTCTAAGCGCAGGTCAATCGATAACGAAATTCACGAAACAAGCTAAAAAATAAACTGAGCAATGTCTATTTCGCCACCTACAAGTGGTCTAAACGGTGATTCAATACAGAATGCATTTCAGGAACCACGTGGACAATAAAAAGGCTGCAGTATAATGGGAGCAAAAAGTGTGGCGCTCGCCAATTTGGCTGGTTAATAGGATGTTACTGCAAGTGATATGCGTGCTGATTCTAGATTTTGTGCATTAGGTTGCGCCGCTTTGTGATGTTTGCCGTCCTATAGTCGAATAGTAAACTTTCGCGGCGCCTTTTCTCGTATGTTTCGTCCACGACATTGCCCGCTGTTTCTTTCTTCTATGACGATCCTCACACAAATTCAGACCCCACGAATATGAGGGACGATTTAAACCGCCAGCTCGTGACCGTCCTGCAAACTCATGCGCCAAGCCGGGGGCTTGGTGCATGAGCGAGCTGCGTGGCCTGCAGTTTGACCTCGCTAAGACGGTCACGGTTGCCCGCAAACAATAAACACTGGGCGCGTCCAGAAGTAAACCGACATCCCGCACACCACCAATACCCGAAGCAGATAAGGGCCCGCCGGCGTTTCGTCGCGCGATATCCTGCACCAGAGAAAGAGAGCCGCTGAGCAGCAACGCTGCATCCTCGGACGTGAACGCCGCCGCGCTCTCCTCTCTCTCTTACCGCCATTCTCGACCTTGCGGCGGTCTTCCAGCCAGACCCTGCTGTTTCATTTTCTCTGTCTTCGTATCACGCCGTAATGGGTAGCAGTAGAGCGCGCTTCGCAGAGTCGGTGTTACGCGATGGGAGAAAGCCCAGTGTCTTCTTCGCGGCGGATGCCCGACGCACATGCAGCGCTAGTTCCGTAGTGGCCTCTGGGGGAGCGGTTTCATTTCGGTCACGCTTCCATATCGCGCGCCGCGGTCTAGACGGCAACGTGGTTCTCTATACGCTCGCCACGGCACGAGCGCAGCGGGAAAGTTGTGCAACTCCCTGTCGCGTCATCCGAGACGGGAACAGCGTGCCTCGCGCGTGTCGCTGGCAGTCCGACGACTAGGCGCGGGGAGCTCTGCTGCGACACTTTTAAAGAACCTGCACGGAAGGCGCCTACCTATACCAGTATAAAAAATACGCACAAATGGCGCACAAACGTTACGCAAACTTGTTAGAACAGGTCGTAATTATCAGTCCTGCCAAAATTCGCGTCAGCACAAAACGAGACCGACACAAAATGGCGATGACAGAGAGTCCTGCCTTCCCTGTCTCTGTGTCTCCTTTTTTTTTTTTCGTGCGCACACGTTTCATGGTGACCTTCACCAACTAGCCCAACATTAAGGGGTATTAAACTAAATTTGAATTTTATTTTTTTTTGTAAATTATGCGGCTTCAATTCGCCATCTTGAACACTAGGTCAAGATCCCACCTGCATTTATTACCTTGTAGCCATACCTAAAATCAAAATCAATTTAGGGGCGTCAGCTTCATGTGTTATCACGTCTCACGTTTCATACAAACGTTCAGTTCGCCACCTGTGGGCCAATGAACGCACGTCAACATCCACATTAAGTTCTCTCCCTCCCTCCACATTCGCGGCAATCTCTATCGGTCTTGAATTTATTGACTGTCTATCATTAATAGCCTTTCACACAGTAGCGTTGTGGTTCTTCTACGTCAGCATAACGGCTTTTCAGGCCGCAACGTTCTTGGCTGCAGTGTAGCAATAATGCCTCAAGTTAGTCAGCAGCCTCCTTTCGATTGCGTCTGCAAAAATTCACAATCCTACAGCAACCCAAATAAGTTTCGTTCCAGTAACAATTTCAATTGTCATAATAAGGGAGTAATTACTCATTGGCATCCACCCAAGCGCAGCCATACGGCTACAAAGGAAAGCTATACAGCTTTCCTTCTGTTGCCTTCTGTTTTAAACCGTTCGTGATTACAAAAAAAAAAACAAATCTCCAGGACTTTTGACCATGCAGTGGGATGAAGACTTTGCAGCGGTAGCTGTAGCACACAAACCCTCCGCTCCTCATTCCTCGGCAGCATGAGTAGCAAATCTCCCGTGGGATAAGCCCTGTTAAACCACGTGACCGCCCAGGAGAGAGAAACGGGGCTACAGGCCGGGCAGCCTAAGTAACATACTCGTCAGCAGGCGAACGCAGCACACGACGCCATTTAACCAAAAGAAACTTCCTTGTAGACGACACCTCGCCGTGTCAGCGCCTCTATTTAATGTCTTACTGTGAAACAACTGACCTTGTCTTCCAAAGTGAACGAATTTATATGAGTGCACGTCGAGGGACCCAAGATCGGCTGAAATTAAAGAACCCCAGGTGGTTTAGATTTTTTGAAGCCCTCCACAAAGGCGTCCCTCATAGCATGAGTCGCTCTGGAACGTTAAACCTCATAAACCAAACCAACCAACCATTTTTTTTTTACCTAACTCCAAAGCTCCCATTGTTTTTCTCCTTCAAAATACTTATAATAAGGGAGTAATTACTCATTGACATCCACCCGAGCGCAGCCATACGGCTACAAAGGAAAGCTATACAGCTTTCTAAGAAACTCCGTAGTTAAAGAAAAATTCGTCCTGGTCCGGGGTTCGAACCCAGGACCAGGCAAGCTTATGGTAGGGCGAGATCGAATTGATCAATAACTCGAAGTGTTATTGATCACTTCGAGTTATTGATCAATTCGATCTCGCCCTACCATAAGCTTTGCCGTCCTGGTTAGCTCAATTGGTAAAGCGACTGCTACGGTGTAGCGGTGGTCCTGGGTTCGAACCCCGGACCAGGACGAATTTTTCTTTAACTACGGAGTTTCTTAGAAAGCTGTATAGCTTTCCTTTGTAGCCGTATGGCTGCGCTCGGGTGGATGCCAATGAGTAATTCCTCCCTTATTACAAATCTACTCCACCTTGGGGGATTCCCCTAAACATTTGACCAACAAAATACTTATCTAACTCCCAAATATATATTTTTCTCCTTAAATTTGTTCACTGACGAAAAATAGCAAATTTAACGCGCGCGACCTTCTCTAGTAGTAAAATACAACTTGAAAAAACAGCAGTGGATAACAATGGGCCACAGTCCGTGACGTCCTGTATTACTCCGCTGGCCAATCACAACAGTAAACGAATTCAGCTTTTAATGTCTGACTCTGTTAGACAAGCAAGGCGTCAGAATTGTGGAGCTTGTAATTTGTTTTTCTTGTGATTAGCTTCTTGTTTAGCTAACGAGAGAAGTTTTAACAATGGAGTACATTTTTGTACGGGAGGAATTCTGTGCGGCGGTCCTGAATGTGGGCGGGGCTTCACTGCAGACTTATCTTCTACTACAGCATACATAAACACGGCGTCAAAAGTTTACGGGGCATGCGATTCACTGATAAAGGCTATTTCTGTGTAGCCTTGGCTCACAGTTCGAAAATTATAGGTGGTTTGGTTGTACGCACTGAAGCGCTGTCTGCACTTTTTAATTGAAGTGTACTTACAACAGATACGAAATTCGCCTTTCACGCGATTCGCGTCCCCATAAAGTTTTGACGCCGGCTGTACGTGTCTGTGTGATTTATTTTCATATGCAGCGTTTGATACCTGGTTTGTTTAATTAGTCAAACATTAAAAAGTTGATTTCGTTTACTATTGCGATTGGCCAGCGGAGTAATACAGGACGCCGCGGACCATGGCCAAGTGTTAGCAACTGCTGTTTTTTAAAGTTGTATCCTACTATAGCTTTACTTTCGAGTTGTTTTATTCTTTACGTTTGCTCTTACTCAGCTACTGATTTTATTTTTAGTGCATTGCGTTGTGTATTTTTTCCCATTTTTCTTGCTTGCCGTATTCGCTATGCAGTGTATCTATGTATTTTATTTCCTGCTGTGTGTTGAATTTTTGTTGTTTTTCTGTGATATTACCTGTGTACAGTTCTTCATTTTGTCTATTTTCATTTCATCAGCGGTAGCCTTTTGCGGCTGTTTATCTCGAACGCTAAATGGCGTCGAATCGTAACCGAACCTCGGTATCGGCGTCTCTTATAGCCTTAGTCGCTTTGGGACGTTAAACCCCATAAACCTAAACCGAACCTCGGTATCCCTCAAGGTAACCAAAGGGAAATTTGCTGCGCCAACCTTCTTAGTATAGAAAATGTGTTACAGTCACGTGACGAAAGAGTGGACGAAAGGTTCGAAAGCAATTTAGTCAAAACAAGCGCGCGAAACAAGTCATCAGGAGTGTCTGTTGTCGGGCTATCCCCTCTCCACATCAATTACACAGCACGTTTGTCTTTTTTTTTTGCTGGTTCATAATTGCAACGTTAAGCCTTATATTTAACCACCGAGAGCCGTGTGTCGTGCACCCTTGGCACTCTGAGACTCCGGCCGCCGCATTATTATTATCGCTACAGACATTGTTGAAACCGAATGAACTTTTTTTTTCTTAAAATGCGGGATAGAAATGGTGCTCTCGCAAGACGCCTTTGCCCAATAAGAAAAGTGCGTGCTCTGCCGCGCCTCTAACCAGCATGCTGTCAGTGGCAGCTTTATCTGCCTTGTGGTACGCTTCGATCCGTTATCGTTTTCGAGAACTGCTTGAGATACTTCCGCATACAAGCGAGGCCAATCCACGATAGAGTGTTTTTTAAAAGATAAACACGCAGTTATTTGTAAAGCAAACAACTTTTTCGCGCCGCTACTAGACGGTAAAATTCAATCAGGCAGTCATTAATTCATCACAGAGCCAGCGCTAGATGTGCGGTGAAAAAAATTGAAGCGCGACATTTTACCACTACTGAGTGGCCTCTCGGCACGCGGCCGTGAGTGGCCGTGCGGCACGCGGCGTATATGCCTTGCGCAGAGCAAGTTGCCCATAAAAAGTGCCTTGAAATAACGTAAACAACGTAAGTACCACCTGTGTATAGTCTCGTGAGAACTGCTAAAATGCGTACGCGGCAGCGAAAGCTATCAATCGTCTGATCGTCCTGATCTGAGATAAACTTTACTAGTGTGTACAAGTAGAAGCAAGCCAGTGTGTAGTGTGTAGCCGGCCATGCTTACTGGGCATGCGACTGTTGCCGCCCATTTTCGTCGGCTGTCGGCGGCAGTGCTTCGCGAAGCGTGGTGGCCGCGCGTTCTAGTGTTCTCTGCCACATTGCTTCTACATGCACACCGAGCCGAGCGGCAGGAGCATTTACACGCGCGCAAATTCATATTTTGTGCGGGACAGTCAGTGCTCCTTGACAGCGCCCTTCGAAGTAGCGTCGAACAGCAGACACTGCCGATATTATTGAGGGTCCCCGTTTCCTTAGTACGACAGAGCCGCCACGGTGGCTCAGTAGTTATGGTGCTCGAAAGACACGGGTTCGACCCCGGCAGTGGCGGTCGCATTGCGATCGAAGCGAAATGCTAGAGACCCGTGTACTGTGCGATGCAAGTGCACGATAAAGAATCCCAGGTGGTCGAATTTCCGGAGCCCTCCACTACGGCGTCCCTGATAGCCCGAGTCGCTTTGGGACGTTAAACCTTATAAACGATATACCATAAACCTTACTACGCAAGGCTAATCCTCTCCCGAAGATGCGCCGAAAAGCCCCCAAGGGACCTTTGGGAAGGATGGATAACTGGGCGAGTTTGTACTGATACATCGTGGGAGGGAACAGCGCGAAACAAAACGACGGACAAAGGAAGAGGACACAAAGACGAGCGCTGACTCGAAACTGAATTTTTTATTGAAAAACGAAAACATATATACATCACAATCACGTGAACACACAGAGCAACGAGCATTGGTCTAGCGGAATCAAGATCATCAAACGTACAAAATGCCACGTGGTGAATTCCGAACAAAAGCACTTGTGCTCTTGTTGTTGGTGCTTTTGTTCGGAATTCACCACGTGGCATTTTGTACGTTTGATGATCTTGATTCCGCTAGACCAATGCTCGTTGCTCTGTTTGTTCACGTGATTGTGATGTATATATGTTTTCGTTTTTCAATAAAAAATTCAATTTCGATTCAGCGCTCGTCTTTGTGTCCTCTTACTTTGTCCGTCGTTTTGTTTCGCGCTGTTCCCTCCCACGATGGACCTTTGGGAGTGCGCTACTAAGTCTCAGACGGTTTGCATCACTCCAGAGTATCTGTTACGTGTCAGGCGTAGGCTGCAACCGCATCTTCGTTCCTTTACGTTGGAAGCCACTCACTGACCGGTCAGCAGAACAGGCGCCTTCGTATGGCGCGGTAGAGATATCAGGTTGTGACTAGGTTTTATCGCATCGACCCCACAAACTTGTTCGAACTTTTGCCCGATTTCGCTTTGGCAAGTCATCCTTGTCTTGTGAGCAGCAGCAGCAGCCCCGGAGGAGCAACCTTTCTCCTATGTTCACGAACGCCGATGGTGGCGGGTCTCGCGCAGTCACATGGCGTCCGCTTACCCGCCAGCCGTGTCAGAGGCGCGGCGCCCGCGACGTCGTCTCTCGCAAGGGTTGCCGACGGCCCCGCGAAGATCTCGGGCCGGCTATCTGTGACTGAGGAGGAGGGGGAGCGCTCGCACGCGCTTCGGGGGCGCCCTTTAAAACAATCTCCCTTGCCGTCCTTACGGGGTCTAGTTGGAACTGGCGTGCTATCACCGGCCCGCTCTGGTGCGGCCTGCGCCATGTGCTCCCGCCGCGTATATAGCCCAGCCGCCGGGCGACCGCGAGACAGACCCCATCAGCGACCGACGCTGTGCTCGTGCACGCATGTTCCGCCTGCACTACGACCGCCGCTTCTGCCGGTGACAAAGGCCGCCGCCGCCGCCTTCGAGGTCAGTCGCTGCTGTATACAACCGGCGCGTGGGATATTATTAATGAGCTAGTTTACCTCGCGCTACACAGCTGCGGGCGAATTCGTGCCGTCTGAAGCTTTTTTCTTTCTCCACATGGCCGAGAAGCTGTCAGCTGTCCATTTACATCCAACTGTTGACGATTTCTTAGCGCTGAGAATTTCCTTTTTCTCTTGTACTGTTCGTAGTTCTCATGTGGATTGTTTGGGGAGGAGTTATTGGTTCGCTTACACCAGATGCCCGGCTTAAGCTGTATCACGTGTACAGTATGCGGTTGCAACTGAGACGCTCGCATCTCAAAGTCCCGTCTAGTTTGAAGACATTCCAGTATCATAGTTAGCTAGCGCACCCGACTCATTGCAGCTGTTTTCGTTATTGCGATTTTGTTGCTGCTCTCGCGTCAAGCATAACGGACGTGATAACGAACTATAGAAAAGAACACCGCAAGTGCAAACTGTATATATTTGAGTCGTGCTGTATTTGCTTACGCTGATTCATGCTCCCGACCTGGATAACGCCTATGATCCGGAAATATTTATACAAAGCTGGACTAAGAGACGGGTTTCTGCGGTCTGACAAGCCTCGTCTGTTCTTTGTCCACCTTTGTTCTTTGTGCATTACTGTGCTACACAAATAATGTCTCCCGTGAGCAATGTCCGCTGGTGCGCCGAGGATAGGTTTCGCTTTGAAAGCTGCATGCTGCCGAGTTTCTTTTTCTTTTTTCTTCTCTCAGCATATCCTAGCAGCATGGCCATAGTTGTGGTCACATAGCAGTTAAATCCTCTGGGCTCAGAGCCGACCACGCGGTCGTATGGATAGAAGTAGGCTGTGACTTTTTTTTTTTTTGCTTCCAGTGGTCAGTTTATTAGCTGGTGTTAATTATCACTTCAAAGGATGTAAATCGCACCTTGGTGTACTGCAGCTGTTTGCGCATTCTGACAGCATCCAACGCATTTGCGCGATGTATGGGCCGCTCGAATGATCGTAGTTTGCCTTTGTTCGCGAAAAAAAATGGAATCAAAAGACAGGCATCCTTTCTTTTTTTTCGGGAAGTTATGTCAGTTGGTTTTAAATACGAACCACACTTTGTTTATAAAATTGGAAATACTCTGGTATCGGACGAGCTAGACCATCAACTTATTTAGGCGCAGCAAAGGATAAGAAAAGCTGTATATTGCTTGCTGCGCCTGCTCTGGAGACAGTTAACCTCGAACGCGATAAGAACTGGTCTACGATTGGCCAGCCTGAAATTCATGGTCATGTGACTGCTTTCCTTTTAAGTGCTTACTGAGCGACCGCTCACTCTGGTCTCAGTTCCGAAGAGCGGGATATCGAGGCAGGCTGCCAGCAGCGGCAGTCTGCCCGCGCAAACTACCGTCGCGCGCGCGCCAACCCTCGGGAGCGGCCAGCATGAAGCGAAGCTGCGCGCTCGTCGGCAGCCTCTCGACCTCGACGGTGACCGGTCGCCCTGTCCCGTTTTTCCAGACGCCCCTTCTCATGGCGAGCGAAGCGAAGCAGAGCAGCCCGTCCACATGGGCCGTGCTCGGTGCCGGCGCCCTGGCCACGCTGGCCGTGCTCGGCACCTACCTGACGGTGGCGGTGCACCCGGCCTTCCTGCCAGTGCTCATCCTGCCCCTGTTCGGCCTGTGCCACGTGCTCGTCTACCCCAAGGCGGCCAAGCGGGGCTTCGTCGGTCCCCCAGTCATCCGCTACGCCATGCCCGAGGAGTTCCGCTGCACCGTGTTGGTGGCCAAACCGCAGCCCGACTACCAGACCATCCCGGTGGAGAAGGTGCAGCCGCCGCCCCCCGCCGTCCCCGTGCGACCGGCGACCCACTGCGCCGCCTACTGCGCGCCCATCGTGCCGGCCTTCCACGCGCCCCCGCCAGTCATCGCTGTCATGTAGCGGCGCCGCCCAGACGCTCTTTCCACGACTCTTCCGCGCGCTGGTTACGCGGCCCCTCCGAACAGCAACCGCCACATGGCCGGAGCGATCTCCTCACGGCGCCGAAGAAGGCGCACGCTCCTCGGACAGTGCTTGTGTGGCGGCAGAGTGTGTCGCCCGAGGTGAACTCTAGCTGCTCTCCAGCAATCTCGCCCTGCTGCAGCTTCGCCCACGTCGCTCGGGAAGCGACAACAGGGCACTGCGCGCTACTGTGATCTGTTTCATGACATCTGCATAACGTACGGTGCCTGTAAATACCTATTTATGATGTAAATAAAGTAACGCTGCACCGGTTTTGCGCGTTACTTCGTCTTTGCCGGCGGGCGCGCATGCTGTTGCGTGCTTTTTCAACGCAAGGTCATGCTGTGTGCCGAGCGGTCTGTATAGTGGTATGGCGCTAATCGCGATACGCTCTTCTGAAGACGTCAATGCTTCAGAGTGGCCTTTTATGGCACGATGAACTCTTAGTTATGTAACATGCCAGCTGCCCTTCCGCTTTTAATGCCAGTATCCGCGCGGGTGTACCTCGCACTTGTCGACCGCCTAGCTTGAGGCCTTCTGCGCTCTTAAGTCGGCGATGTCCTGTACTTTGCCGCTCTCAAATTCGGTGAAATCGCGCAAATGCACTCAGAGTTGATTTGAGCGGAAAATTGAAAAATAGTTTAAACATTTCAGCAATGAAGCTGAGATGATTTTTGGAGAAAACAAACATCCCAGGTCTTGTACGTATATGAACCTCCCAAGATATCCCGGCAGACTGCGTGATAAACGCGGATAGCTAACGAGCACGTTACGGCAGTGATGAAGTACCACGAAAAGCAGCCGCTCAGGGTTAAAACATACGCCCTCAAAGCAAAAAAAAAAAATGCAGCGACATGGGTGAGAAGCATGGCGAGCCGTCGATCGTCGAAACTAACGGCATCACCTTTGGCTGACCGCCGCTCGAGCGTCGCCACACCTTTCGTGTGCAGAACCGCCGGATTTCGGTTTCCAGAGCGTACGGCTATATGGTCTCCGCCATGAAATGCCAGGTAACGCGTGACTGAAACGGGATAACACACCCAGTCTACGGCGCCAACAACAAGAAAAAAGTTGCTATCTCTTCCCGGACACCTTGATCGCTGACGGGCTAATTCATGCTTTGCCAAGACACGGCTCAGCAATCTTTTGCCAAGTGACGAGCTTGAACTGGTCGCCTTATATGGGCATATGAAGTACAGCCAACGCTGAGATGACAGAATGGCGCGGACGGATGGATTTGGAAGCAAGTTTCCGTATAGGTTTCGACCTTCCGAGCGTATTAAACTGTTTTTAGATGAAAAGCTCTAAGGGTGACGCTGCCGGAGAGAGTTGAAAGCATTCTGTTATACACAAACGCAAGGCACACGGCATATTCGCGCGTACAGGCTTTCGTGTCGAAGCCCGTCTAAATAAGTCTTCTCAAGGCTGCGCCAGTCATATCTATAGATGAAAAGAATAATACAAGTAAGGCAGTAACATCAACGTTCTAGGGGTCTTTACTGAGGGTGCAATACCTCGCCTAATTCAAACAGCTTTTAGCGCAAATCACCTTTTTTCTGCGATTTGATATAATACCGCCGCCTCTGGAAGCTGCAGATGTGAGATCACAATACCCCTCGCTGCTCCCGCGCGATTCAATTCGCTACACACGCGTGGCTGACGGAGTAGAGATATCTGTGTGCACACCTTGTCCAACCCTCCGCTCTTCCGCTGTCGACCTTTGCAGTCCAGCCTTCAGCACGGCTAAACAGGTTGACGAGGCACTGCTACTCCCAAAACAATCGTAAGAGCCGTTGCTCGAGGCACAGCTTCACATACACTTCTGTGAGACGAGAAGCTCAGGCAGCGCTAAAGAAGACCGGATCATCGTAGGTGACATCGTGGTACAATGTTTAGCTAACTGCAATGCTTAATTCAACGCAGAGTTGAATAGTACGCGTTCGCTTAGTTACGTGCAGCGCTCAATTCACCGTAGTACAGCACAGTGACCAATTATTGGTGTTTTCGCGCTTGCAAACTGACAAAACTTCCTTCATGTTCCGTGATGGGTGACACGTTAAAACCCTAGGGTAATCCTAGGGACTCTTCGGACAACTCTAAGCGACCAACAATCTAATGACGCTTTGATAAGGCAGCGTAATAAGCATGCCTTCCTGTCTCGGCTCCACCATGAATCCATTTACTTAAAGGCTAACTGCGACAAAAATCTTGCCCAGTATAAAGAACTTATTTTCGCACAGTGTCAAGAGAGAGCCGTAAAAACGAGAGATTGCAAAGAGAGATTGAGATTGAAGTGAATGCGTCAGAAATCGCTCGAAAAAAACGCGATTTTTCAATCCGAAACTCGAGCAAGAGCCGCCATTATCAAGTGGCGGAAGCGCCACAAAAACAGGATACCCGTCCCAAGGAGGTTGGAGGCTCACTGCTTCCCGTACAAACCACAGCGAGCGGGCACATGTCCCAAGCGTGCATTGTTAGGGACGCGAACGCCGATTTCAAGAATTTACAGCGTTGCGAACGAATGCACCTGAGCCTGAGGCCACTTTTTGTTTCAGGGGTGTCTACAATGTACAATTGCAAAAATAGACGAAATTCCAGCCAGTCTAATTAATTACCTTGATCCAAGCAGAAAGAAAACGTCGTTAAAGGCTTTGGAAACAGTCACGTCAGATAAGCAAATTTAGGACATTTGCTAGCAGAGTAGAATGAATTATATCTATAAAGAGAAAGGATATAGGACCAACATGAAATCAGACCAGTTATGATAACTTCGGTTATATACAGGATGGCAATGTAGGCAGTGAAATTAAAAAAAAATGCAGGCATAGATAGAAAGAAATAACATACTGGGATAACTTCAGAACGGGTTCAGAAGCGGTAGGCGCTTAGATGATAGCATGTCCGTGCTTAACCAATGCATAAAAATAGCTAGGCGGAAAATAGGCCTAAGCGATGCGTACGACAACGTAAATGGGGAGCTCCTCTGCAGCGTACCCACAGATGAAGATACTGGTCATGACATAATAGAACGGCTAAAGGAATTATACCGACATGATAGAGTTGAAGTTGTATTAGAAGGGATAAGTGCGAGAACAGTCTACGTAGACAAAGGATTAAGGCATGGTTGTCCGTTACCATCGCTGCTGTCCATTAGCCCCTCTTGGCTTTACTCCCAGCGTCATTAAGTCAGGTTTGACAATATTCAGTGATTCCACTGATCAAGGGCTGACAATACAAGGCCATAAGATACCCAGGCTGGCGGTATACAAATATCTCGCAGCATGGTTAAACGAAGGACAAATATACATGGAAAAGAACGCAAACATAACTAGGGCAAAAGGGCGAAGAGGTTCCAGAATAATGAAACACCGGGCATTTTGGGGGTACAACAGGTATGAACTACTGAGCGTTATTTGGAAAGGAACAAAGGTACCAGGGCTTACTTTTGCGCAT
This sequence comes from Amblyomma mixtum, assembly GCF_055824585.1. NCBI lineage: Eukaryota > Metazoa > Arthropoda > Arachnida > Ixodida > Ixodidae > Amblyomma > Amblyomma mixtum. Next base: position 46,450,601 of record NC_143014.1, read on the forward strand.
GCGGTTTTGTGTCAGAAGTTTATAGTCTGGCCAGAAATAAATTACAGAGCTGTTGGCAGGTTAGTACTACGTGCAAAAACACGAATAAGACAGTAGAGGGGGGCACGGGCTGGGTATCTTTTGAAGCACAGGAAGCTCGCAGTAGCATGTTTCATGAAGAACGCCTGAGAAAATTGTACGATAATAGGTAGGCAGCTAAAGCGTTTAAAAACTTTACAGAAAGCGCCTTTGCTCGCAGTGGCGAAAAAGGACAAGGAAACTGGCTAATAAGTATTCAGGAAACCAAAAGAAAACATTTGACAGAGGCCTGTCTGGTTGAGAAATGGAATTTAGTTTAAATGAGAAAAAGAGACAACCAAAAAATTAAAAAATGACTTTTCAGAACATACTCGGTTCCTCAATTAGGTATGACTGCGGGGAGTTGCAGCCTGCCTTTTTAAGCCTTCGTTTAGTCATCCGCCGGATCACTGCACGTAGAGCGTGGATGCACGTAAGAGAAGAGAACGTAGACATCCACGGACTACGTTCAGTGACCCGGCGGATGACTCAACGAGGGCTTAAAAAGGCAGGCTGCAACTCGCCCGCAGTCACACCTCATGAAGGAACAGAGTTGGCTCTGAAACTTCGCGTTTCCTACTAATCATCATCCTCATCATCAGCCTGACTACGCCCACTGAAGGGCAAATGCCTCTCCCATGTCTCTCCAATTAACCCTGTTCCTTGCCAGTTGCGGCCCCCGTATCCTCGCACACTTCTTAATCCCATCCGCCCACCTAACTTTCTGCCGCCCCCTGCTACACTTGCCGTATCTTGGAATCCACTTCGTTACGCTTAAGGACCAACTGTTATCTCGCCTTCGCATTACATGCCCTGCTCAAGCCCATTTCTTCCTCTTGATTTCGACTAGAATGCCATTAACCCGCGTTTGTTCCCTCACCCACTCCGCCCGCTTCCGATTTCTTAACGTTACACGTATGATTTTTCTTTCCATAGCTAGCTGCGTTGTCCTTAACCTAAGCTGAACCCTCTTCGTTAGCCTCCACGTTTCTTCCGCATAGATGAGTACCGGTAAGATACAGCTGTTGTATACTTTTCTCTTGAGGGATATTGGTAAACTGCCATTCATGATCTGAGAGAACCTGTCTTGAGCGCTCCACCCCATTCTTATCCTTACTGGTTATTTCCCTCTCATGATCCGGATCAGCGGTAACTAGTTTACCTAAGAAGACATATTCCCTTACTACTTCCATCCCCTCGCTACCAACTGCGAACTGCTATTTCCTTGCTAGACTGTTGAACATTACTTTGGTTTTCTGCATGTTAACTTTTAGACCCACTGTTCCGCTCTGCCTGTCTAGCTCATTAAACATGCTTTGCAGTTCATGTCCTAAGTGACTTAGCAAGGCAATGTCATTAGCGAATCGCAGATTACTTAAGTATTCTCCATTAACTCTTATCCCCAACTGTTCCCATTTCAGGCACCGAAATACCTCCCGTAAACAGGCGGTGAATAGCATTGGCGAGATCGTGCCTCCCTGCCTGACATCTTTCCTTATTGGAATTTTATTGCTGACTTTATGGAGGACTATGGTAGCTGTGCAGTCATTATAGATATCTTCCAATATTTGCACATAACACTCTTTTGCACCCTGATTCCGCAATGCCTGCATGACAGCTGAGGTTTCCTCTGAGTCAAATGCACTCTCATATTCAATGAACACTATATATAGGGGTCGGTTATATTCTGCGCATTTCTCTGTTACTACTAATTTAAATTAAATGAAAGAAACCAGAGCGCAGAAATAAAGAGCTTTAAACGACAGGCCAAAACACAGATAATAAGAAATGAATTAATTCAATGAAAAAAAGAACTGACTCTAGACCTGTATAGAGAATGGAAAAGGCAAATCAAGAAGGAATTGTCCTACGATATTGCAAGAGACAACGCCCTACTCTTTGAAGCGAAACCAGGGTGTCTCAGAATGCCAAGCTACAAAAAGAAATTTAACCAATACGACGGTACATGTGCAGTGCTTGGTTGATCCGTAGAATCAATTGAACATATTTTACTAGAATGGGACAATATCCGTCCAGATATCGATACAGGCATAGTCCCTCTCCCTGAGGCTAGGGTTTAGAGAACAAACAAATATAATGTGAATGAATCTGCGGTAGACATTAACAAAAAGAAATAAAAGCGATTAGAAGGTTGATGTCTCAAAAGCAGGGCGGTGACATAAGGATACAGGGTCAGGATTAAAAACTGGTCAAGCGTAAAAGTCAATAGAATTTGTATTTAAAGAAAACCCAGGCACTTCCTACGAGCTAGACTTAGCGTGGCCGTTTTTATTCGGGAGAAACAATAAAATGGCCTGGCTTAGCTTATGGTTAAGCCTAGGATGCGAAGTATACCGCCGGCGGAGGCTGCGCGTCCGCAAGCGAGCGCACGAGTTGAGCCCCAGCTTTCACAGCTGTTGTGACGTCAGCGCCCCTAGCGGAAGGAGCGGGAGTTAGGCCGCCGGTGGAGGTTGCGCGTCCGCAAGCGAGCGCACGAGTTGAGCCCCAGCTTTCACAGCTGTTGTGACGTCATATCACGTGGTGCGCCGATGTAGGTCAAGTGGTAGCTACGCGGCCGCGCGCGGCGCAGCAAGGAAGAGCTCGGTTGTGCGGCTAGTATGCTTCGCATAAAAGAATGCAGAGCATGATGGCGCCTTCCACCAGCCCATTTCACAGGGGACGCTCCTAACAACCATGAACCTGCGCAAGCGTCGAGCCATGTCTCAAGCTTTCCTCGACTGTGGCTGCCCTGGCCGTCGCTGGGCCTAGCCTGCTTCGCATCGAAGCCACAGAGGACGGCGCTTCGGAAGTGGCCAGGGCGATAATAAACGGCCTACTCTTGTCACCGCTTTACTGACAAGCCCATCACCCCATAATAAAATAAAGATACGGTCGATTTCCGTGACGCCTTCAGCAGCGGAGCTTGCGAACGCCAGGCGAGCCGCACCGCAACGGCTGCCTGCTCGTGCCCCCCCCCCGCCACCGGATACTGGCCGGTGTAGTTTCGGCTACTAGGCTTTGTTTCGGTGCAATGCCAGCAGTGGGGATGGGATGGCCGGGACCCATCCTCTGGGGATGCAAACCCCCAATGGGAGTGGCAGCGACTCCCAGACGACTGTGAGGGTCAGTCGTGCACGTGAGGTCCGATGCCTGAGCGGAGGCAGGCCTGGGTTTATACTCAGGTTGGACCCACGAAATCCGGCCCGGAAGGCATGTCAAAACGCCAAAAGGTTTTCAAATACATGCTACCTTCCTTCCTCTGCGCGCGGGGGCGTGCAAGTCTGGCTACCGACGCGTCGGTTTCTGGTTACGGAGAAACCAGGTCCGCGCGGGGGTTCATAGTGGCCAGGCTCTGAGGACCGCCGCCTCGGGGAAGTGGCCTTACGGCCGGCCGCAGGCTTAACCGCCTGCGGGATGCCGGGGGATGAGGGCTTAGTACTAGACACTTTTAGTTGGCCGTACGTAACGGACTTACGTACGCAACGCACACTACGTTGCGTACGGTACGAATGGCGCGTCCATCACACTTTTAGTTAGCCGTACGTTAGCGTCCTTCCGAGTGGACGTACCAAGCGCATCCTAAAATTATCCGCTGTAGAGTCCGCTGTGCTTCTCCGCGCCATCTGGCGCAAGAAATAAGAACTGATGCTTGAAAAGTTTTTGACATCAGCCAAGCCAAGCCTCTCGCCAATCCTCCTCCAGCCATTCTCGCTGTTTTGTTTGCTTCAGGTTGTGATTTTCGTGTGCTCCGCGACTACCACAGCAGCTATCGAAATGCCTAGAAGCATTTAATTACTGGTAACGAAGCTGGCTGCATCGCGAGTCTTTTTTTTTTGTTCCAAGAAAAACTATGCAAACAGAAGAAAATGAAATAATTGACTAAAAGCCAGAGAAGTGCTCCGCCAGGTGTCGTTGCTACGAGGTAAACACAGTTAGGCCTACAGCTTGAAAATCGCCAAATTATTTGAAAAACAGAGGCTAGTTATCGCTTATACTTCTGCGTGTGGGCGAGAGTGTGCAAAATAAAAGCTAACCGCTACCATTTGAGCGAGCTATCCCGCCGGAGAATGCAGCGGCGACATGTTTTTATTTCGAAGCGGGCGAGCTGGGCGCCGCCATCTTGTAAACGCAACCCGTAACGTATCCGTAGCGCACGCACGCAACGGCACGATGCGTGCGTACGTACGCAAGCGGCCCAGCGGTACGGAACGTTCTGCGCATGCGCACTCGCGACCCGCAACGCTCCTGCGTACGTAACGCCGTTCCGTACGGCCAACTAAAAGTGTCTACTGCCTCGTAAGAGTCTGGCGAAAACCGAAGATGTGTGGAGTACCGGTGGAGTAGGCCCGGGTCATCTCATCCTAAGCCACGTTCTTGGTTAGTGGCCCGGTCGCCCAGCCTTGAACACTCTCTCCTCAGTAGGAGAAGAGTAAGCTAGGAGAGGAAATAAGTGCATGGATGGTTGGAGGAAGCACAGATGGGTCCCCCCGGAGCGACCAGTTCTGAGGCCGCGAGGCCGTTGATGTTCTGGACCTCCACTGGCCGGGACTATCACACATACTTCCGGTGTCCGAAAAACCGCGAAAAACCTTCGACGGCTAGTAGCCGGCAGGTGGGAAAAGCCCTCTAGTGAGCGATGAGGAGCCCCAGGTAGCTACTGACCCCGTGTTAGGTTTTCCTGTCTCCGACGGTCGGAGCCCGTTGCGTATGGTGGGTGGTCGGGCATCCCGTGAGTGGGGCCGCACCATTGGGCAATCTCGATGCTCTCCCTGTCCTGGCTAGGCGGGCCAGTAATGGAGTCGAGATAATTGAAGGATCAGAGCAAAAAACACGCTGTCCCCATTCCCTTCCCACGTCCCACTTCCCTTTCCGCTACTTCCCAGGGGAGGTCAGGGGAGCCTCCCCGGGCCCGCTCTCTCGGCTGTGGGTCGCTAATGTAGCATTTTCCCTATTATTTTATTTTTCCACCCACGGGTGGTCAAATTACAACTTGCCTACGGGCCTCCTCTTTTATTTTTCAATTGGGTTAAGCCTGTTGTGTGTAAGCGGTGCAGGCAGGGGCCTATTATTTTTATTTCCTTTTGGTTGCCCCAACCTATTCAATGTAAAGCCACTCTGCTCCCTGGTACTGCATAACGTGCAAGTTGGTTACCACGTCTACAGCTGCCCGAGAGTGATCTGTCTGCTGCAATGAATGCGGACAGTTCGGTTAAGTAAAAACGGCGGCATTTCGTCGTGGACGAGAGCTCGCTCAATTGCACAAAACGTTGAAAAGAGACCCGGCATTATTTCCAAGGCGATCGCGAGGGCAGAAGTTCGCCCCGGACCACCTCGCATTAAAATGGCGTGAGCCCGAGCTGCGCATACTGCTGCAGGAGTGCGGCCCACACAATATTTAATGCAGGTTGAACAGCACCCTTCCATGGCATGCAGCTGCCATAAATAAAGTTGAGCCTGAAGGGAGGAACAGGCAAAAAGCCCAAGCCCATGCCCTTTTTCGACAACTCAGCACGTAAAGAACGAAGGTTCAACGCAGCCGTGATGTTTCAAGGGCGCCCGTCTTGTTCGCGCAGAATAGATCACCAGTAAACTTACATGACGGCACACTTGCTGTGAGCCTCGCTCCTAAATGTGAGGATGAAGTGCCTTCACGATCGCAAGATTGCGCTTATTTATTTCATTACCCACTACGTCAAGCGACACTAAAAGAGGGAGGGGTATACAAAAAAAATACGGATGTCATAAAAGCGATGTCAGCCACATAACTCCTCATCATTATCAGCAGCAGCAGCAGCCTGACTACTCCCACTGCAGGGCAAAGGCCTCTCCCATGTCTCTACAAATTAACTATGTCCTTTGCCAGTTGCGGCCACCGTATCCCAGCAAAGTTCTTGACCTCATCCGCCCACCTAACTTTCTGCCGCCCCCTGCTACGTTTGCCTTCTCTTGGAATCCACTCCGTTACTTAAGGACAAACGGTTATCTCGCCTTTGCAATTACATACCATGCCCAAGCCCACTTCTTCCTCTTGATTTCGACTAGGATGTCATTAACCCGCGTTTGTTCCCTCACCCACTCCTCCCGCTTCCGATCTCTTAACGTTACGCCTATCATTTATACCTAACATAACTACTTCACATCAAGCCAAGAATCAAAAACCAAACAAAAATGAATACACGCCACAAAAGCACTTATAGCACTATGCCACCAAAACGCAGTTATTTTAACATAGAAAAAAAAGATGTCAGTGGATAAAATGTAGGCAGTGTTTTGAAGGGAATTTGTTCCACTCGCGAATTTTTCTCTGCCAATATGGCCGGATTTCAAGCGCAGAAAAACGAGGACAAAGATTTGAAGCGGACAGGACACAGCGCCTCAGTGTTTCGGTCGCAAACTTTGGACCGAAGCAGATGACCTGTCGGTCATCCTTCGGAATCGTCACATTTCCTATCGTGGGGACCCCGTTTTCTGGGGCGGCGGCTTTATCCGCAACACATCGCCGAAGAACTGGAAGGGCTTTTTGCCACAGAAACGTTGTGGTTCCCTCGATGATCGTGCAGAGCTGACGCCACTGCGCCGACGCAGTGGGGGGTCGCGAGGACTCCTGTAGCCCGAGAAAGAGCAGTTCTGTGTACAGCCGGCACTGTCACTGATATTACGACCGCAGAATTTTGCACACACTGCGCCCGTGCCCAGGCGACGGTCTACATCCATCAAACAGGACTAGTACTTCGGCAGGAAACACCTTCCTCCGGATACAGAAGCCAAGTTCTCTAGACTTGCAGGACACTAAGGCGTTGAGGGAACAAGGCGACAAGGATTTGAAGTGTAGAATAAAGGAATGCCTGCGGAACGAGAAATGCATCGTGAAAGAACATTCCTGCAGGCTAGTTGATACATATTTGGCCGAATTTCACGGCCACGAATTCATGGTCGACGACATCCTCCACATCACAGGAAGTTGAAGGAAGCTCGTGAGGATGACACGGCAGTGAAGACGAGGACTCGTGAGGGTATCGGACCATTTGGCTCTGGGCAGTTGTTTCTGGCGTCACTGTCAGGAACTCCGACCGAGCACTCTGTCAGACTCGACAAAGCCACGTTGGCGGCACTTGCAACGACCATAAATCGCTCCAATAAATATCTACCTGTGTACTAGCTGATAAGTTGGCCACTTTTTCTATAAAATGTACTGTTTTCCTTGAATAAATTTCAGTTGTGAGTCAGCGCTTGTCCTGTGTTTTCTTCCACTCTGTCTGCGTCGTTGCGCTGTTTGCCTTCAATATGTACCACCAACTCACCCGTTTGGCTATAGTGTTGACTACCTTTTTGTTTAGTAAACATTCTACAACGACCCTTAAAGTTAGCATTCTTTTATAACGTACTATTCTTCATAACTGGTAACTGTGTAACTATAAGGCACGCGATGTTTTTTTTTTTTTTTCAAACTATACGGCTCGTAAAACGGAATACATTAGCGATTAAGCCCATTCCGTTACAACGGCTTTCGCGACAAGTATCCTTGGCTCGGCGCGGCCATTGCTTTATCGTAAAGGTATGTGTCAAGCTCACAGTGCTTATCAGTCACAATGAAGCTGAGCTATAAATTACCGCACAAAGGACTTCATCGGGCTTTCGTGCCTGAAATATCGCTTGGAAACCGCGACGTACCCAAGAAAATGCCGATGCGCGTGGAGGGAAGCGTGCTCAAGGTTGGCGCAAGACCGTCGCGCAGTTGCGAACTCGACACAACGGGAGTCGGCGGAGAGCAGACGACGCGCGTCTACGGCGAGGGGGCGCCACATGCTGCCGGACGCGCACCCAAGGTGCCCGGGGCCCCCAAGGCGACCGCGCGTCGGTACGACGCGAGCCGGGCAGCCTCGTGACGCGAAGCTCGTCGCCGCAGCCGTCTCGTGACGTTGTTTCCCTTCTCTTTTCACTCTTTGCTTGAATTTGCGCCGCTCGCGATTGCGCCCAGGGCGGGAAACAACGAGGAACTTTTTTTGCGTTGCTGTGTGAGCGCCTCTGTAACGCATTTCTTGTTCGCCCTTGTTAGAGAAAAAGAAACTGTAAAGTGCTGCTATGATGTCCCCTGGTACGTGGGCAGAAGAAAAATCTACTGCTTTGGGGAAAGTAACTTTTTTGATTGACGTAAAACGCAGCGCGAAAGAACGTGGACAAGAGGGAACACACAAAGGGCGGGCGCCCGCCCTGTATTGAGTTCCCCCTTGTTCCCATCTTTCGCGCTTTGTTTTCCATCAATTAGCAATGCACCAATTACCCCAGACAAAAGTCCTGGCTCAAATTTTTTTTATTTAATGTCATCTTTTGGGAACACGAACGAGTGTTTCTTACAACGCCTATTTGTGTTCAGAACCGCAGCGCGGTCGGTTTTCCCCAACAGAGTGTAGAACTTTGCTTCTTAATTATTTGTAGGGTTCAACCTGTGAACCAGAGGGTTCTTAGTAATAATACTGGTATCAGTTTTACATTTTGACATTTTCTTCTTCTATCACAGGGGGGAAAAGTAAAGTTGTGAATTTTTTATTAAATTTGTTATCAAGCTGGTACACTGCCAATTCGTGCAAGCGAACGTGGAATGAAGACGCAAAAGGTGATTGCTTTCGAAGTACCTTGGTGGTCGATGTCCGCATGTTTTCGAATCTCTGTGCTGCCGCAAGCACCTCCACGACAAGTTGAGTTATCCTGCTCAGAGCACGTTCCTTTGAACTTGACAGCGCGCATGCGCGGCCCATTGCTGCTGACTGCGCGGACTCTCTCGTTTTCAGGGCCGATGGCACAGTGCATTTCAAACAAGCTGTGTGCAATTCAAGCTCTCACAACGACGTACGTTCAAGCACTGCGATTTTTGCTTAATTCAGGGAAAAGACGACTGCGCAATCGACTGGAACCCTCGCGGAAAAGTCCGCCGTTGTTTACGTGGCTCTGCGACTTAATGACGTATCTTCGCCCTCCGTTCGATTAATCATCGACTATTCCGCGCAGCCCCTCTAATATGATACGATGCAGTGTCAGGAAAAGCGTCTTTTGTTTTTCCTGCCGCATAAATATATAAATACGACGCGATACAAAAGCAGTTAAAGAGTACATCTATCTTAGCTGACTAATCATGGCATACCTAGATCTTGAGAAAGGAAGCAGCAGAAAAATAACAATTCAGTGGACTGCATAGCGCCGTCACCTCCACATTGTGAATAGCAGTTTACCCATATCCCCGAAAAGAAAAGTATATAAGCGGTGCACCAGGCCGCTACTCACCTATGGGACTGAAACTTGCAGGGCAGCTATACTACGTTTCAGACATCAGGTGCAACGCTGTCAAAGCTAGCACTCTTGTTTGCGCTGTCTGCATCCGCCACCAAAAAGTAGTGCGTTGCTTGTGGTGAGCAAAACATAGTAAATGATTTGCCTGCAGGCTTACTACATGACAGTTTTCTCATGAGCTTGATTAAATGCACTCTTATTGCTGACGACACGCTGTCGCTTTCTCGTGCCTTAGACCGATCCGCCTCAAGACAATCGCGGAGTACTACGCCCTTTATTTTTCCGTGCGGACTACTTCCGTACATTTCACGGCGCTGCCAGTGATGTATGAATAAACATCAGCAGGAGCGGCGCCGAGAGCGATGGGAAGGTAAATGATGAGACAGAAAGAAAACAGCGTGGATTAGAGAGCTAATTGGAGTAGAGGACATCTCAGATGAAATTTAGAAGAGGAAATGTACAGCCTTTGTCAAAAGTTTGGAGCCCAGGGGGTGTGCTTCTGAAGCACGCTGTCTGGTTCGTAATGCATCTCCAGCGCTCTAAATTTGCAGAAGGTAAGCAGATTTCTGATCCTGCCTCCTCCAATGGGTAGGACTACCACGAATGTTGCAGGAGACCCACTGCGAGGCTTAGTAGCAAACCCCCTGGGCTCTAAACTATTGACAAAGACTGTACGTTAGCAGAACATGTAATGCAGGGAACCGATGACCGGTATGGTCTGTTGAGTGTCAGGATGGACACCAGCGGAAGGAAAGCGTAACTGAAGGCGGCCAAAAGTCAGCTAAAGGGCAAACTTGGTAAAAGTGCCGGAATAAACTGGCCAGGCAGCGCTGAAGACGGCACACGGGCGAATGGGACAGACGCAGCGCAGTGCAGCGCTTATGCCCTTGTCCCGCCTTCCACGCTCTTTCTTCAAATACCAAGTGACCATGTGCACTGCGTTCTCCACAGTTACTAATGTGCTCCCCAGCCCATAAAGTTAGTTGGCAATTTTGAACATATATATATATATATATATATATATATATATATATATATATATATATATATATATATATATATATATATATATATATATATATATATATATATATATATATATATATATATATATATATATATATATATATATATTGTTTAGCCGCCGCGGTGGCTCAGTGGCTATGGTGCTCGGCTGCTGTCCCAAAAGACGCGGGTTCGATCCCGGCCGCGGCGGCTGGAATTTCTTTGGAGGAGAAATTCTAGAGGCCCGTGTACTGTGCGATGTCAGTGCACGTTAAAGAACCCCAGGTGGTCGAAATTTCCGGAGCCCTTCACTACGGCGTCTCTCATAGCCTCAGTCGCTTTGGGACGTTAAACCCCATAAACCAAACCATATATTGTTTATTTTATTTCCAGTATACTGCAGGCTAAGTGCCCAAGCCTGTCATGGCTTCGATATATAGCAGGTGTTTCAGGGAAGATTAAAAATAGGCTTTTTGGGGTAAAAGTATGGCTTTGAAACAATAGCATTAGCAGTTTAGAAGAACTTCTATTTGGGCTAGATAGTTCATTGTACTTGAGAAAGGAAAAAACAGTAGCGCCGAAAAACACACACAGTTGAAGAACGACGTAGCACAAGCGCTCACTTCATCTGACTTTAATCTCTGAAAAGCGAGCATATATTACAGAAACCTAGGCATGCGAAGAAAGTAACCTCATGTGCAATCAACAGAACCGTTCAAGATATGAAATCATATAACGCAGAGATTTCATATCTTGAAAAGCGCTCTTGATTGCACATGAGGTTACTTTCTTCGCATGCCTAGGTTTCTGTAATATATGCTCGCTTTTCAGAGATTAAAGTCAGATGAAGTGAGTGCTTGTCCCACGTCGTTCTTCAGCTGTGTGTGCGTTTTTCGGCGCTATTGTTTTTCCTTTCTCAAGTATTAACAGTGTTAGTGGACACCGGAAAGCGGGTGAATTGTGTTAAGTAGTAAGATGGTCAACTAATTTCTGATAACTAACTTTTGAACTACCACAGATAGGCAACTGGTTGCAGTTAGAGATTTGTAGCCGGTCGTTAGTAATAGCCATATCAGTTTCATAATTTCGGAAACGCGGTTACCCTTGGCGCTGTGGCTCGACAAAATTTGGCTGCACCGTGCGAAAATACATGCGCTTTCGAAAACATGCAGGCAAAGCCACCCCTCCAGTGCACGCAATTAGCCGAAAAAGCATATATATATATATATATATATATATATATATATATATATATATATATATATATATATATATATATATATATATATATATATATATATATATAGCGAAGTATACGCTTCGTTAAAGGAAACATATTTATTCGACTCGACGTTTCGATCAAGATCGAAACGTCGAGTCGAATAAATATGTTTTCTTCAACGAAGCGTATACTTCGCTATATACTCCTGTAAGCAGTCAAGTACTTCATGCTCTCGCAACCTATATATATAAACAGTGTAAATGTTGAGTGAACACAGAGATCCTCGTATTTACAGCACCGAATGGTGAGGTGGAACTCTCTCATCTTTGCGGAAGAAAAAAAAAACCACGAAGCAGAAGACAAGAGTGCCCCCGTCTATTAAGGGGAGGAGAGGAGGGTTGTAAAACAAGCAAATGAAAAACGGTGGTAAGAGAGATGTAGCGGAGGCGGAGACGGGCGAGTTTTCTCCGAAAAGACGCCAGCAGAAATAGTGCTGGGAGAGGCGCCCTTCGGCGGGAGCGAGAAGTTCGAACACAAGGTAAGAAATTAACAGCAATAAGAAAACACGAGAAAAGGCCAAGACTCAGAAAGAAGAAAAAACCACACCAGCGCGCGTAGCATGAGCCGCATCCCAGCGGTGCAGGTGTTGAGGACCGTTGAAATGTAATTTACGGTATGTTGTCAAGACCGCGTCATTTCGCACTCCTCAAGAGCAGCCATTGATCGGTTAGACGACGGCGCGTGGCCGAGTGGCGAAGAAGCGGCCGACAAAAATTCTAGGAGGCTTTGGTCGTCCAGCCACCGTGCCGAAACCCGATCCTGCAGCGGGGCGCTAGAGGGAGCAAGCACTAGCCGTTCGTCAGTGGCCCATTTCCGCCGCGCGTCCGATCGCGATGACATCCACTGCTGTACAAAAAGGCCCCTTCCGAGAAGATGTCTAGAAAGCACTGGAGGAAAAAGGGAACCAACAGAGAGAAAGAAAAGGAGGAAGGGGGAGGGGGGGGGGGGGGGGGGGGCATGGTGCACACGATAAGTAAAAAAAGAAATAATGGGAGCTTCGTTCGCCTCTTTCAATTAGGTGGGTTTTTGAGAAAGGCCAAATTACTCAAGTTTTCATTAATGCCATGGATCAGTTTACAAAATTTGCGCATGAAATATGACTCTCATTGTTCTCTTTGGCGGCTTGCTTGAAAGCCCGTCAGGAGGAGGACGACCCGGATGTTTTCGAAAGTATGTCGCATTAGGCATGAAAAGGACAGGTTTGCCAGTGCGTAAATGTGGGCCTTGTGGTTGTCAAACCGCAACCTGAATGGCGTTTCTGTCTGGCCGATGTACTGCATACTGCATACCACAGAGAAGCATGTAGACCACATTCGCACGTTCGCAATTTAGTTTCTTTAATCCTGCAGGTAAAGTCAGAGTAGGTACCTTGTCTGTATGTTTGCTGTCTGTGCATGACTGCAAACCTTGCAGCGTGGTTTTCGGCGCCGTTGAGAACTGAGGTTCGGGTTAGTATTGGGCGTCGTTTTCGATTTAACTAAAATGTCCTTGATGCTCCTACTCCGCCGGTATACCCCTCTTGGTATCTGTTTAAAAATGAGGGACAAGTGACGGCTTTCCTGGATAATGTAAAAAGGCTTCGAGAGGATATTCTTCACGCGTGCTATCTATGATGAATGTGTGAGAACGAGGTTGGTTGACCTTCCACTATGCTGCGATTTCTGTGAACTGAATATTTTATTCCTGTTTACACCACGAACTTTCAGGGTAGCGTCCTCGACGATGGAAGCGGAATATTCCTTCAGCAAAACATTTGTCTACTCTGTGACTGCCCTCGTTTTGAGCGAGAGCGCGCCTTCCTGGCTCTGATCGAAAATTTCAAGGATAGATGCCTCTATCAGGAAGTTATTTGTGTCCTCAATGTAGGCGGCGATTATAATGTCCTCTAATATGCAGTCGCTGGAAATTCTTTCAATGAGTTTGCCGTTACTTGAGACAACGGGACGGTCGGGATGGTTGGGTTTCTGAATTTTCAGGACGAGGTAGAACCACCCGAGGACTGATCTGTCCGACTTCATTGCTTTAAACATGTCGGATAACTTGTTTTTGAAGGAGAGATTTTATCTGATTGTTAATTCGATTTTGAAGTCTCCTGCGGGGTCGCTACACTGTAAACAAGAATCAACCCAATTGATAGTTTAAATGGTTGGCGTCGCTCTTTATACTCCATATGCGGAAACCCTTGCTCCATCAATATGGAGCAACATTGTATTGAATGACCGATTTTACTCCCTGCACTGAATAATGGGGCATAAAGGAAGATTCGCCTCCTTATAACTCCCATTTTGAAATGGAATTTCTTGGCCTCAATGCGCCCCAAGGCCCCAATGGAATAAAAAGAACAATATTTTTCGCCGCCCGCACCGCCATCTAGCGTCTCGTCTGCTTCTAGTCATTCGTGTGATAATGGCGGGGAGTGACGACTCTTTGGTTACCATCGTCCCAGGATTTCTGCTCACTTCTGCTCCTTCACGGGTGCCTACCCGGTACAATATATCGGCTTGGCGCCGTTTTCCGCTACAGTAAGCTACATGACTGAACTGTTCCTGTTAGGCCTCCATCGCTATAACCGTACCTGACCTTCGTTTGTTAGCGTCGCCACCCCGTTAGAGCCCCCGCTTAGGTCTCATTCTCACTCCTTTTTTCGGTGTGTTTCTCGCGGTGCATTGCAGCAGACTATAATGTGTTGCATCCACATGGAACTGTGATAGAACATAGTATCAACGCCGAGTTCTTGATTGAGCTGATGACGCTACATTTTTCGTCAGTCATGTTAAGAATCCAAACATTAAAGAAGTGAAGATGAAAGCAAACACTGCCATACCAAACTACCTTCAGGGGTGATTTCATTTACAGCTTATTCTTCTCTGGTTTCTCTGGTGGAGCACCGGAGGCTTCACAAGAGCAGTTCAGTTATGTAGCTTACTGTAGCGGAAAGCAGCGACAAGCCGATATCGTGTACCCCGGCAGACGCCCGTGAAGTAGCAGAAGTGAGCAGATATCCTGCGACGATTTTAACAAAAGAGTCGTTCCTCACCGCCATTATCACACGAATGACTAGAATCAGACGAGACGCTAGGTGGCGAGGCGGATGACGCAAAATGGTGTTTCTTTTACTCCATTGGGGACGGGGGGCGCATTGAGACCAAGAAATTTTATTTAAAAATGGGAGTTATAAGGAGGATAATCCTCCTTTATGCCCCGTTATTGAATGCAGGGAGTAAAATAGGTCATTTAGCACATATTCGCTTCATATTGATGGAGCAAATGTTTCTGCATATGAATTTTAAAGGGTGACGCCAACAATTTAAACTTCCATTTGGGTTGATTCTTGTTTACAGTGTAACCAAGTGATCTAGATCCTGGTATAATTGAAGTTCATTGGATTTTCCAGTCGTGCGGCAGAAGGTTAAAGCTTTAGAACCACCAAGAGCGGTATACTGGCACAGTAAGAACCTCAAGGACATTTTAGTTAAATCCAAAACAACGCACAGTGCTCACCCGAACCCCTGATTTCAACCGCGCCGAAAACCTTCCCTGACTTTACCTTCAGGATTAAAGAAGCTCTAAATTGCGACAGCGCAAATGTGGTCAACATGCCTCACTGCGGTGTGTGCGGCATGCAGTGGATCGGCCAGAGAGAAATGCCGTTCAGGTTACGGTTATACATTCGAAAGCATCCGGGTCGTCCTCGTCCAGTCGGGCTTTCAGACAAGCCGCCAAAGAGAACAAAGAGAGTCATATTTCATGCACATATTTCGGGCTCTAACCCAAGGCATTAATGAAAACTTGGCCAATTTTGCCCTTCTCAAAAACCTACCTAATTGAAAGGTGAAAGAAGCTCGTATTTGTTTTCTTTTTCATTTATCCTGCTCACCATGCGCCACCCCCCCCCCCCCTCCCTCTTTCCTCATTTTCTTTCTGTTGGTTCCCTTTTTCTGCCAGCCTTTCTAGCCATCTTTTCGGAAGGGGTCCTTTTCTATAGCAGTCGATGTCTTCGTGATGGGATGGCCCACTGACGAACGGCTAGTGATTGCTCTCTGGAGGGCCCGGCTGCAGGATCGGGTGTCCGTACGGCGCCTGGTCGGCCGCTTCTCCGCCACTCGGCCACGCGCCGTCGTCTAACCGACCCACTGGCTGCTCTTGAGGAGTGCGAAATGACGCGGTCTTGACAACATACCGTAAATTACATTTCAACGGTCCTCAACACCTGCACCGCTGGGATGCGGCTCATGCTACGCGCGCTGGTGTGGTTTTTTTCTTCTTTCTGAGTCTTGGCCTTTTCTCGTGTTTTCTTATTGCTGTTAATTTCTTACCTTGTGTTCGAACTTCTCGCTCCCGCCGAAGGACGCCTCTCCCAGCGCTATTCCTTGCTGGCGTCTTCTCTGAGAAAACTCGCCACTTTCCGCCTCCGCTACATCTCTCTTAGGTTCTTCGGAGCAATAGCGCAAACAGGACAAGGGACAAAAGAACGAGTAGACACACACAGCACATCTCTCTTAGCTCCGTCCTTTTCTAATTTGCTTGATTTACAACCCTCCTCTCTTTCCCCTAATAGACGAGAGCACACTTGTCTTCTGCTTCGTGATGTTTTCTTCTTCCTCAAGGAAGAAAAAGAGAGGGGTCCCCTCCCCCATTCAGTACTGTAACTAGGCGGATCTCTGTGTTCATCCAACTTTTACCCTGATGAAGGATGGTCCACTGTCGGAAACCGTTAGATAAACTCTAGATAGATAATTGTACCAGTTGTGACCTCATTGTGCAAGTCTTCAGTGGCCCATGCTGACTTAATTTCGACGCTGTAAACGCCCGTGGGACAAAAGCGAAACTTCAGTGTGCCCCGTGAAGCATCTGACGTATAGCGGTGGTCAACCGCTTGACGACTTCAACAGCGTCTCCATAGCCCATGCGGTGCATTTTCGACTCCAGGTGCGATAGTGAAACTGATTTAAGAAAAATTTCAAAGCACGAGATGAACTGCACCAGTAGTTTAATATATCCGAAACCTGCACATGAACTTTTTAATTAATCCTTAAATATGTGCACAAAGAAAAAACACAGCGGTACCACTAGTGACGTCAATTTCAGCGACAGCTCAGGATCGGAAGTCAACAAGATTACACAGTGAAAGTCGCGCGCGTGTAACCAGAAAGACCTGATAATATTCCGTGTCCTCCAAGACAGGGAATGGGGCTCGCGTAGTTGGTGTATACACCGCCACGCCTGTTCTAAAAGCTGTGTTGACGAGGCGGCAGCACGCGTTCTCGCCCACTGCGGCGGTGATAACGCTCGCTCTCGCTTCAATCCTCGCCATTTCCTTACTCTCCCCTCAGCCCGCTCTTCTCTTTTCCCAACTCTCCCTTCTCTCCGCTCCACTTCCTCACGCTCGTTTTCGCCCTCGCCGCTTTCTACCTATTCGCTCGTCGCGCCTTCTTTCCTCAATTCTCCACCTCTCGCTCATTCCGTGTGCGGATCATGCCGTCCTGCGGCAACGTGGTCTCACCAGCTTTTTCAACTCTGTCCTCTCCAATGCACTTCCATTCTTTACCACATCCCCATCTCTCAGGTCGAACCCCTTCCCTTCCATAACGATCTCAAGCTCACCCTCTGGGGACGAGGCACTGACAGGCGTCGCTGTAAAAGCGGAGAAAATATGTAAAATCACATTTATGTCCGTGATTGCTAGAAGACTAATATAGCTTGCATTCGCCTTTCCTCACCGCATAGCCTCCTCCTCATCAAATGCTAAGTTTCAACCGAGCAGCTGTGCCCGAGCTGCTTCCCTCTCACTCTCAGTCAATCACAAGGCAGCCAATCGTGGGGAGAAACGAACACTATAGCGTTTAGGAGGTGGCAGCACGGTGCTAGAAATACTTCCACCACAGTGGAGGCAATATATCCTCCGAGAACTTCTTATCCAAAGCGCATCTCTATGTAAATAATTTATTGCAGCACGGTAGCCTCCAGGTAGTTGCGGGTGCTCGATATAGGGCACTGTTCTTTATATCCAGATCATTATGGGCTCGTTCTACCGTACTATTGCTAATTTTGGTATAGTAGTACTGCTATAGTGTCGGCCCTCGTTCAAGCTGAAAAATAAAAGATTATATATATATATATATATATATATATATATATATATATATATATATATATATATATATATATATATATATATTTCCTCAACTGTAATGTTCATAACTTCCGTTGACGAAGCGGCGCGCACTGAATAGTGATCTCAGCAATGTGCTACTGACAAGCAAGATGAGAACCTCCGTTCAGCAATACAGAGTGCCAGCTGCGCAGAGGAGTAGCAGCGTCGATGTATGCCAGATTACTGGATACCTGCCGCGCACGCGCAGTAGCAGGAGCGTGCCCCTCCTGCCCCCACGCCTGCCACTGTGTGTGTGCCGCAGGACACACACACAGTGACATTCAATAGGTTGGGGCAGCCAAAATTAATGAAAAATAATAGCCCCTGCCTGCACCACTTACGTAAAACAGGCTTAAACCAATTTTAAACTAAAAGAGGAAGCCCTAGGGCAATATTAAGTTTTCTCACCCGAGGGTGAAAAAATAAAATAAAAATTGCGAGGACACTTTGGCAACTAAAGTGTTGAGAGGCGAAAGCCGAGGACACTATGCCGTGACGACTTCCGGTGGATGTGACGTCACATCGTTCCCGTGGCTATATCGATGCCCAAATTATACATCATTTGGGGATCTTAACTGTTAATTGCGCTTAATTATGCATTTTACATCAAATTTGACAAATTCGACGTTTTTCCGACCATTCTGTGACAATTTTCACTATGCCGTGACGACTTCCGGTGGATGTGACGTCACACGTTCCCGTGCCTATATAGACGTCTACGCTATTTCGACATTTTTGCCTATAATTAATTAACTAACTAATCTACAGTCATCAAACTTGGCTTCTAGGTTCAATTTTTCCTCCTCTATCTGAAGCAACCATTGGTTTTCTTCTACCTTTTTCAGTTCTCGAATTAAGCGCGTGTGACACGCTTTGTTAACGGACGATAGTACGAGCCATTAAAAGTCTTTCGCCTTAAAAGGGGAAGGGGGGGGGGGGGAGCTACCAAACAGACCCACAGACGGGCAGACGGGGGAGCGGTCGAAGGGAGACGCCCCTGATCCCCCCTGGAAGTAGCGGTAAGTATGGGTTGTAAGGGTGCGATGTAAGATTGTCAGGAAATTGGTTATGGGAATTTGGGCGGGAATGAGCACGTTTACGTGCAAAAACGTTTCAAATATCTTGAAGCTGAGAGGAACTCTCGTCATCACCCCTTCTGAGGGTTAGGACTTCAGCGGATGCTACAAGAGCCCCACTACGCGGATCAGAGGCAAAACCCCTTACTTTTGACAAAGACTGTATGTGTCAACTTTGCTAAATCTCTCCATCTTTTTTTCCCCCCTGCCAAACGGAGTGAGTCGCAGGCCAGTGTGTTTTTCACTAAGAACCACTCTTCTGGCGCATGACAAGGGGCAAAAATCGGTGAATGAGATCGGCCCATCAACCTCTACTTTTGACGCTGATCGTCAGTCACCGTCCGGCGTGTTACGACCGGATGCTTAATGATATCGGAGCGCAAGGTGATATCTTGCCGGAAAGCATATGAAACCCGCCGAGGCTGCCGCTGCTGCTGCGAGATGTCCCGTCCGGCGACGTGTAGACGTAGGAAAGGACCGGCTCGCAGCCGCCGCCACCTGCCCCTGCCAAGAGTCGCAGGCGAGAATGTAGCAACACTGGGGAGCAAAGTAGAGCATCTTTAGCGAGCAGCAATAGAGATCTTGCCGCAGACAATGAGGCGAGAAAAGCAGGCAAGCTGTGCGGCTCGATTCAATGTGAATGATTGTCTCTGCAGCTGCTGTCGCAAATTCGTTAGGCGTGGTTACACTGTCGCCACTGCGTAGCGGCACGCGTACTGATTACCTTAAACAAGACTGTGCGTCTAAAACGATTTGCTCACAAGGCGCTTCCTGTACGCTCCGTGGAACGTACAAAAAGTGCAATGTCGCGCAAATATTTTAAGACCGGCAGGAGGCAGTCTGAGAGCACGGCTATTCATAACTAACTCTTTGCCAAATGTCCTTTTCAGCGGCTACAACTTGATTTTTTTTAAAAGTCTTCTAGCCAGTTGTGGTTCACTTCTCAGCAAACATTCAGTTACACAAGCACCATTTTCGGCACTTCTTTTTTTTTTTGCCCAGTAATCCGCATTAATATGTAATCTGAAATTCTCTAAATATAGGCACATCATTTTTATTTGAGTTAGCGCTGAAAGGCAGTCGCGGGCGACAATAGAAAAAGCTAGAAATAATAATTAAATGCATTGTATTTAATGCCGTCAATCAGCATGCTCTGTCCCGGATAGGTTTCATTAAATTGGGGTATTAAGTACCCGCAAATATCAGTCATAAACTGAGTGTTCTTCTCGGAAAACTGAACAAAGCGCTCATTATCTTGTTAAGTTGCAACTTTCGAGACAGCTTTCTTTTCGCAGTGGCACTGAAGAAAGCCCTCAATATAGCACGAATTGCTCTGTTGTGATCGCTGTCAAAGTTTATTTCGCAACCCGCAAATTATGCAAAAAACACGGACGCATGCGGATCATGCGGAGATCGGAAAACAGTTGAAACCAAGCATCGCGGCCTGTCAGAGGCTACTAAGGGAGCTTGTATTCGTCGAGTTAGGCGCCGCATAGTCGTTTACGCTGAGTGAAGATCTAAGTGCAGGGGGCCTTCGTGAAAGTCATGAAACGCAGCGAATCTGCCCTTCGCTGCCCGCGTTTACCTAGTTTCGATATTCGCGGCGGCCGCCGGCTGAAAACGAACAAGTGCCGGCATCGGCCCACATGCTCGAGCAGGAGGAGGCGAGCGTATACGTACCTGCATTGGAGATGTCCATCGTGGAGGGAGAGCGGTGTGAAGCGGTCGCGCACCTCTCGGGAAATGAGCAGCGACGGCGCGGCGGGGCTTCTTTTGACGCGATGCATGACTAATAGCGCGCGCCGCACGCGACCACTGGCGGCTGCGCGTTCGACGACACGCTGCCACAGCGCGGCCGATGGACGAGTTGCGCGCGAAACAGAAACCGAAACTAAGAAAAGAAAAATAAGGAATTAAAGAAACTAAAGTAAACGAAGGAGACAAAGCGGAAGCAGATAAAAGGAGTCAAACAAAACGCGTCCAAACGACGACCGCGGATCGCAGCCGTGAACCAGAAGCGGAAATCGGTAGCGCTTCCGACACAGGCGCGCTGTTGTCGCTTTTGTTGTAGCGGTAGCGTCCCGTACACTGCGCCGCTCGCCGTGGTGGCTCAGTGCTCGTGGCAGAGCGCGAGGTCGTGGGTTCGGTTCTCGGCCACCACGTCCTCAGTTCTATAGAGGTGAAATGCATTAACGTCTGTCTAAGAAAATTTAGGTTCGCGTTGAAGAATTTCAGGAGCATTGAAAATTAATCCGAAGACCTCGCAGTGTTTCTCCGTGTCAATCAATCCGTGTCAATCAATCAATCAATCATACAATCAATCAGTCAGTCAGTCAACCAATATATTCCGTAATGCGGCCTATTTGTTGTCGACAGTTTTCAGAAGAACATTTTCGGGCAACGCGCTGCTCTTTGAGGAGCAGCTGGCGAAGGGGGGCGGTGCTACTTTCACAACGCATTTCGAGAACTTCCTTCGTAAGGAATATGGAGGCCCGCAGTGCTGCGGTTTCCCCATTGAAAAATTCTAGTTAGGAGGGCGGTCACCCCTATCCTGTCTCCTATTCAATCAGCGCCTGACTCCCGCAGGTCTTCATTGCGATTTGCTGCTGCTTCGTGATAACGCGAGAGTCGTAGTACATCGATCACGCTTGCCTAGAGCGCTCGAGCGGTGTGCTGTGGAGCAAATGAAGCGAAATCTTATCGCAGCTGTTTTGCTGGGGGTAAGGCGCTGATGCCTGCGTGGTGCACATGTCTATTAGGCTTCTCCCCAGCGCAAGTATTATCAGTGAAAGTCAATGCCTTCTTTAGAATTTCGCATTATTTCCACCGGACGGCACCGCTCGAGCGCTGTAGACAAGTGTGATCGACTCTGTACACACGTCTCCATTTATCAGGCCGTTCAAACACGACGAGGCGATGTCGTCGATTCGCTCCACCAGACGCGCGCGCATGCAACACGGAAGTCCGGACGCAGAAAAAAAAAAGAGAAAATAAACGTCCAGAATGTTTGCCGCCGGATGCCGCCTTCTGTGGACGCACGTGATGATAATGCGCAGACGCTCCGGACCAGTGGCACTTTCCGAAAGGCACCAGAGGGGACTCACCACACATGATGAGCGCGTGCCGATGATTCGGTGCAGGTGTCAGGCAGCTTACAGCGTTGCTTCACACCGGCAGCGGTGACATCATATCGGACGCGGCCGGAGCATAGCAGGAGCGGCCGAGCAGACGGCGCGCGAACGGGGAGCACGAGTGCCGCCGCCCACTTGTTTGGGGCCCAAGGACTTCGTCCGCGTCAAATGGCCTCTCCGTGCTCTGAAGCTCCCGTCAGAAGGTCGGCGCCTTATCGGCGATGCTTTCCCCCGCCCGAGCACTGTTTCTCGTATTTATTTCACGCAAGGGTGCTTTACATTCAGTCGACGGCCCGGGCAATATATTTCCGCAACGCGGCGGACAGCATGCTGCGGCCTCGCCAAAAGCTGGCGAGAAGAAAGCGAGAGTGCACCCTCGCCTCGTGAAAGGGTTGAGCGGCAGCCAGGACTATCAGCAGCCGACGCTCGGAGTCGGGACCGGTGACTTGGGGCAGCGCGCCGCGCGAGAGTTGCCCGGCGTGTTTGGCCCGATGCGCATAGGAGGAAGGAAGGAGGCGAGTTTGACGACCTGAAGGGGACGCCATTGTGAGCGCGACTGGGCTGTGCTTTCTCTTTTGCGCTTTTCCGGCGAACCAAGTGCAGACAGAGCAAGATGTTGCATGACGGAAACGTGGTGCCAGAACAGGAGACGACATTGACAGCGGCTCGACTTGGAAATACACGGTTAGTATTCGAGTTCAAAGTTACGCGCTAATACACGTCACCTTTGAGCGACTCTTGTAGCCGCGTTTACATGAATGCGACAGCAGCGCATCGCATCAACTTTTTAGCGCATCGTATTCATTTAAACGGTGACAATGCGCTAGGAAAGTGCATCGCATCAATGCGCCAGATGGGGGTAGATCTAGAAGGGCAAGTCGACTTCAGCGGTGAATGGAAACAGGCTTGGAGATGTCCCTCCTCCTCCTCGTCGTGACTACAAAATACCCTCCCCCCCCCCCCCCCCCCGCCGGATAACAAAGCAGACTTGGCTCAAGATGGGGGTCACTGGACCCCTCTGCCGCGTGCAATGGGCGAAGGGTCACGGTCCCACCGGACTTGATGCTGTACGTGTAACCAGTAGCGCATCGGCTCCACGGGATACGCTAGGAAATGCGATGCGCTGCTGTCGCATTCATGTAAACGCGCCTTCTGTGTGCACTGGCAACCGCAAAGGAATCGCCCACTTGACAACGTCTGAAATATATAACAGCCTGGAAGGCAAGCTAATGAACAGTGGGGCAAACCGTCTTCTTTAGCAAACCTTGCTCATTGCTCATGTGTCTCTTGTTGAAGAGGGAGCGAAAAGGGGACAGAACTATTGCTAGCGGAGTTTTTATGACCTTTAAGTCTGGCGTTTTGACGGGTGACGGAAGGCACTTGCTCGTGTTGAGTGTTGCCTGTTGTCGGTCGGTTCTTGGCAACATGCAGAACGATCAACGACCGATGCTGAGAAGCAAGCTCTCCCGAAGGACCGAGCGAAGCTGATCCACGCAGCGAAAGAAATACGAAATCTGCAGGATCTGGATACTTCGGATGCGGGCCTCGCAGGGCATAGCTACGTGTTTTTTGTTCGTGGTAGGGCATCGCTGATAAGGCTGTTATGGCAAGGCATCGCTCCTCATCATGTGAGGAGTGCATGGGCACCGCCGTGCGCGGACCTCGATATCGCAGCTCGTGAGCACTGCACAGCCCCATGAATGTAGGGTTTTCCATCTCCTTCCGCGGCCTAAGGCCTGATTCATGGACGCCGCACTGGAACTGGGAGGGAGAGAAGGCGGTGAGCGGTGTCGCTACAGGTGCACCAAACGAACAGCACTGAGCGTCGAACGCGGCAGGTGACACAGAAATTATTGCAGTAAACGATCAGTTTACGGGGCGTGCCGCCTTTTACTTGACCGACTGAAAATGCTTCGACTGTTAAATATAAGATTAGCCCCCCCCCCCCCCCCCCCCCCCTCAGCGCCGAAGTGCTCTGCGTGCGCAAGGTGTCAGAGCTGGCTCGTGATAGCTACTTCGTTCTGTACGATCGATGGTTTACTATCTGTCCCAGTTGTTTTATTTATTTATTTATTTATTTATTTATTTATTTATTTATTTATTATAATAAACTAAGTTGCTATTTGCGCCCTCTCCCCTAACCGCCATGCAAAATTTTATTGCCGTCAAACTTCTTATCTCCTGAGTTTGAACATAGATAATTAACGACAACACTCATCACCCGTGATGGGAGCCAAAACGGCGCAAGAAGTCAAGAAGCAAAGCACAGCAGACAGAGACAAAAACCTCACTGACATTGTCGCTACAATATTTAGGCGGTTATTAGAAATTCTTACTCTCTCAGCATTAAGAAAGGTGACACGTCCGATCTTCTGGCAGATTAGCAGTAGCTCGCTGCCAGGGTCAACCAGGTTTGAGCCCTGGCTACACTGAACCTCGGCTAAGCGTGGCCCGTCATCAATCAGCAAGCAATTCCGCAAGAACTGTACACTACCTTTGGAGCAGTTGACTTCTCGATAATACCAACGACGGCGGCATTTTTATTTAATTTCGGCCATGAAACTGTCAGTTCTGACATGCGTTCCGAAGTGTAATGCTGTTAACGTAGCGAGTGGAGCCCTCGTGCATCGCAGTGATAAACACTACTTTGGTGACAACCGCGCAGTGGATCTTCGATGATATTGTTCATGCATATCATGCATCATGTATTGCCCGTCACTTTTGTACCACCTCTGCACTAATTACATATTTCCAAGTTGTTGAACCCTTCCTCTGCAATATACATGCATGTATACTGTGTGCCCGTTTTGTTCTTCCCGATATTGCACGATGGCCACAGTGTATTTGTGATTGTTCATAGTTTCGTTATTAAATGACCTTTTAAGATTTCTTTGTCTTCTTCATTGTTATGTTCCAAATATTCATATTGCTTGTGCTGTTGATTTTGCTCCCCCTTATGTAATGCCCCGCCAAGGGGTCCTTAAGGGAAAATAAATTCTGATGATGATGATCTTACAGCTTCATTCTTAGCTTCCTAATGCGACGGCATTTAGGCTGTCATCTAACGAAAAATCCCAGCTTCTCCGTAACGAAATTCCCTGATGACGTCATCAGGGTCACGTGACACCAACTGACTAACCATTATACCGCGATATTTGAAATTCCCCATTAAAGGCCCCTATTGATCAAGAGGTCACATGGCCTTGTGACGTCATCACTACCTGCCCACCGTGGAAGGTGGCAAACTGCCAACCGCATTGTGAGCAAACTGCAAACCGCCAAAGTTTAAAATCGGAGGGTACCCAAACTCTGAAGTTAAATCAACCCCCAAAAATGCTTAAGGAGCCCAAAAATTTTGGAAGCCAGGCCCACAAAATGAATTCAAGTGGATTATTGAGTGTGGCTAGTATAATCCCATATGATAATTTAATGGAAGGTACTCGAACGTTCTAGATCGTGATGACTAATGCGTACCATATAAGGATAATAGAACCGCTACCAACCGGAGTTTTGGCGCGAAAATCGCCGGAAGAACATTGAACACTCGTTGTAGATGCCACAGTTTTCAATTTCTGCCACGGGATATAAGCTACATTTTATTGTTGCAACTGTCATCAGCGGTCAACCGATACTTCAGAAATAACCAATGTGCTTCAAGCGCAATATCCCAATACGCACGTAAGGTAATGCTAGCTTGTTCATTAATCTAACGCACTTGCAGATTGATAGAAAGCGGGTGCAGAACCTGGCGCGTTAATCTCGACTTGAAAGGCATCCTGGTACACCTGTAGCCGTCAAGAATCGGTTTGCATGGTCGGCCGATAACAACCGACTGTGCTTTTCTAGACGGCGCGTAAAGCAAACAAACGGTGCAGGTTCTTTAGCTGTAGTATAGTGAATATTACACTGTAGCTGTAGCTGCCACTCCTCACCATGTTGGTGAAACGTCCTGTCACAAAAACGACATTCTCAATTATAAATCTCATAAACTTTATTTCGTTCACATTTTTTATATTCGAGCAATACGCCGAGGTAAAAGAGATAATGCCCAACTTGTTACGTAAAAATCAATTATATGTGACTCACCTGAGCGAGGGTGTTACCCGTTTGAACATCAACGTGTTTATCTCAGTGGCGACCGAACTGCGAGTCGTTGTAATCCTACGCAACTGTCGAAATCTGGAAGCAATCTTCAAGCTTGCGACGTCTTATGGCTGGAACTACCATACCATGTGGCATAAGTCAGCCACTTCATCGCACAATGCGCAATGCAGATCGGACGAATTTGGAAACATATAGCTGAATTTGACTGGGTTTATGCAAGTATTTGATTGCGATTTCCTCAGGATAGCCTCATGCTGCCTGTTTAGATTTTTGTGTGGTTCGGCATACATATTTTTTTGGCAAATGTTGGAGTAAATCCCTAAATCTTAACAACGGTTCTGAATAATTATGTTCCTGTGAATGTTGGGAGACCCGAGGTAATAGCGCGCGGGCAGCGGCGTGAGCGCCTTCGTTTCCAACATCCGCAGAGTGTCCTGGAGCCCATGTGACTGTACACTTAAAGTCTGTGCCTTCTTTAGTTTTGAGTAGAAGGAGAAGAAGGATTGGTGAACACGGAAGCAGAAAGAAGGGAGTTTAAGCGAAGAGATGTGAGAGGATACCAAAAAAAAAATAATAAAGACTCGCGCCGCATCAACCTCGTCTGGCGAAGCGACGACTTCGGCAACAGATACCCAGTTCCCAATCCTCGCTCCATTGCGCTCATTTGGGTAAAAGTGAGCGCTGCACTCATAGCGGTGCTCCCTTTCATAGAGACCTTGCTGACATCGTTTCTCCCGGCCAATAAGGAATGGAGGGAGCCTTCCTTTGACCTAGTTTCCACGAACGGTAACACTATGGTTTAACGGCCGCTGCGTTCGCACTTGGCGCCCCTCGCTTCTTGCCGACGTGTTACAATCTGCCTTGGTCCACGGATTCAATACTGAACACAATCGTTAGCCCCTCTGCAGAACTGCATAAACGGCAGTTCGGGGGCAATCGAGCGTTTACTACCGCTGTTTAGCTGCGGCCAATGGGGCGGTTTCGGCAGAAACGCATATATGTTGGAAGTCAACCCGCTAGCGCTTAGCGGGAAATGGTGGCTGCAACGCTCCATTATAAGGCACTGAGCTGGTCGAGGGAGCGGTCACGTGACCACCCCTACTCGCGCTTTTCGCTACCTTCGTCGTTTCCGACTGCGACGTGCACGCGTCCCGCGCTATCTATACGTCGTCTTCAGGCGCGGTGCGCTCATCCGCGATCCGGTGCACCGGCGTTTGCGGTTCATCGAAGGCGATCGCGGCTGAGCTCCCTGTATCAGTTTTTCAATGTAAAACGATCTGTACAACAATCAATTGCCGCCAACGTAAGACAACTTGCAGCCACAACGAACTGCTGGTGAAGTGAGCGGCCGCCTTTTCGACGGGCGCTGCATGCTATGTTTGCTCGCTTACACAATGAGCTTTTCTCATATTGAGCTTTAGTATCCAATGTTAACCAAGAAACCGAAACTCTCGAAGTCCCGCGCATGCGCACTGGTAACATGCTATCTTTTTTTTTTTTTTTGCGTCCCGAGCCCGTCGGGCCCTAGAGACATTCACCACCCTTCTATATCCCACTAGCATGGAAGTGTCTGCGGCCAAGACGCAGTTCTTGGCTATGCGCGGCACTCCGATTGAACGCGCTCGCATTCATCTTACTATGGAGGGGCAACCACTTCAACGCATCCCCGACGGCTGGTTACCCCTCCTGGGTGTGCCCATCCATGATAACGGAGGAGCCAAAGAGTCGCTTAAGCAGCTCAAAACATCGTGGCGACGACTATGCTGCACTCTGTTCTTCGCATCTCCACCTCGTTTGGCGGGGCTTTCTAAGACATCACCCTGGTCCTGGTTTCCAAGGCCAAGTACAGCGCTATTTGTTATGACCTGACCATGCATCAACTACCGCAGCTGTAAGTACTGTGCCCAGACGCTCAGAGAGCTATCATCGATCTTCTCCACTCGCAGGCCCAGGAACTGAATCGGTGCGCTGGGACACCCATGCGCATAACATCCGTTCGCGTATGGAGACAGGCAAGGAGCGTCGACAACTGACCATACAGGGCCATCGTCTAAACCTCACTTGTGAGCGCTTTGTAGTTTCACTTTATGGTGGTACAAGAAGCCTGAACTTTGGAGCCACGGTGCCTGCAGACATCGCACATTGACATGCTGTCCCGCAAGCGTCTTACGCGTCAGGCTCAATCTCGCAAACTCTACATGGCGCTGTTTGCTTTGTTACTACTACGTAATGTTGCTGAACTCGATTCGTTATGCTGGTGCCCGAGACGGGACAGACCAGACCAGACTGGACCAGCCTGTTCAGGCTGTATATTAGGTATAGTCTAGAAATCCACCCTAAGCCACGCGAAGTGAATGTGCGCGTCCTTTAAATGCAAACGTTAAAAAAGAAATGGTATGCCCAGGTCAGTTCGGTACCATTTCAGCGATAGGTCTTTCTGATACAATCCCCATCGCTTGTCTCGAAAACAGTGCATACGCTCCACTCTTCTAATGAACGAACACTTTAAATATGTGCTCGGCAGGTAGGGGTGGGGTGTACGTAAACATGAAAAATAATTCTTTCGTCAGAGGGCCCGTATCTGTGCCTTTTCACCAGACTGATCGTACTATTCATCAGCGACAATTAACTTACTCTGTTTCAAATAATTTGACCATTTCGCTTTCACACGTTAATTGTGCTTTGGAAGCTGCAGAACACTCGACGAGCTCGCGTGAGTTAAAATACAACCGTCAACATTGCTTCTCGTGATCAATGCAGTGGCACATGTGAAAGCAAAGCTGTATCATTTTAGTTCAGCAACAAATACATGGTTATCAACCACGAATATCGACAATTAATTCTGCTTGCGAATATCAAGTGCAATTGTTTTCCCCGCTTTATACCGCTGCCTATCACAAGCCCACGATTGTCTGTGTCTGAATTTATCGCAAATCCGACGCCACTGCTTCAACCGACGACAAATCTACACTTCCAGTGTAAACAATGCAAACTAGTTCGCATAACGAACAAATGAGAAGATTTCTCATCAGGTAAAAGCCTGTCGGCATCATACATGCACTCATAACGGAGGCGGCATACTGTGATTAGCTGCTCGTCCAGTAAGGCTCGGCGACGCTCGTATGCGGCAAACACTGTCGCCCCCTGTGAAATGTAGCGTCAGGTATACGTGTCCACTTTCATGCAGTGTGATTCCCTTGCGCGTGCTTTCGCTGCACAATTAACTGAACGTGGGATGTGCGCGAGCAGAAAACAACGCGCGCCCATCTCCGCCATGCTTGCAGTGGCGGCAGAAGCCCGCGGCGAGCGGCCCGCCTATGGTTCCAACGGCTGCCGCCAGGGGGCTGTAAAACAAAAGCACTGGAAAGAAAACACCCAGCCTGTTTACTGCGTTGCACCACCGACGGTGAAACGCCTGCATGGGTCGCTGCAGCAGTGCGGCGAGTACTCGCAGGATATTTCCCCCTTCATTAGATAACTTTCGAGTAACACGCTGTAATTTTATCACTCATCAGATCACGCGTAATTCTCTGCACATCTCAACGACCTCGCCTGCGAAGCTGCCAGTCAACTTGCGAAAGAGCGCACGCTATTCTGATACCGTTATCAAGAACCGGCGTCGAGAGTAAACTAAGCCTTTTGGCGCGTAGTATCACTTTTGTTGTGCGGAATCGTCCACGTATGCCGCCTTGTCTGCACATCCCTGACCTCATTCTTAGAACTACGACTTCTACCCGCCCTCGCCCGCTGCGATGCAGTTGTGTTGCCTGAGGCCGGTGGTCGCCTTGCGCCTGCCATTTAGTCGCGAAGGCGACAACCCTATAGCTACGGATGAGAGGAAACATTCCAACATATCCTCCACTGCCTCGCTGGACGAAAATTTTCAAGTCCTGTGGTTGTGCGGAATCGTCCAAGGAACACGCTCCTGCAAAAAAAGTCTGCAAAGTCTCCCTGTATGCATATGTGTGGTGTAACAGTGCTATGAATGAATGAATGAATGAATGAATGAATGAATGAATGAATGAATGAATGAATGAATGAATGAACTTTCATTGAGGCAGACGAAAGCCCGCGGCCATGGTTGGAGGATGGGGAAGAAGAGGATCCATTATATGAAGTAACAGTTCAGTTTCAGGTCAGGGCTACAAGACGGCAAGACGGTATGAGTAACCCACTAAGTGGGGTGAGAAGCCCCGCCTCACACTGCTCGTATAAGGCCACTTTGCCTACCATAGAGAGCAAGGTCCTAATGCTGTGGAGGCCGAATGAAAGCAGTTGACTGAAGGCATTACATTGAAATTACAGCCGCCACAATCGAGCAATCTCCCCGCATTAATATCGCCTCAACAGCGCAACAAAAACGGAACGAAGCGGAAACAGCAGCCAGGCGCTGACTTGTTGCTCAATCCATGTTACGCTGTTGAGGCAATATGGCTGCATACTAATTCGCCCAAGTTTCAGCTTTACTCAATATCGCCGAGCTTATATCAGCCCGGCCCTCTCCCAATGCGGTTTCTCTCGCCAGCAGGAGCGGCAGGGGCGACTGGTCTCCGCAGGTGAAATTTTCCGTTCTCCTCCTCTCAAGGGACGCACGAAGGTACGTTGGAAGGATACGTCATGCGCCCCGTCTAGGTGTGCGTCGAGGGCTATCACCCGAGCGCTGGAGAGCACAGTGCTCCCAGTGTCATGCTAATGCTAAGACACTATTATCACAACAGAGGCCGAGGTAACTTGCGAGCAGCGGACCTAGAGTGCACCCTCGGCAAGACGCTCGGACAAGCGCTACAGAGTTGCGACACCAGAAACAAACAAATTGCCGAAGTGAGAACAGGACACAATACACAGACCGCAATAAATAAAAAATTCAGGGGGGCACTTTGTTGACCTAAAGTGCGGTGAGGCGAAAGCCTTAAGCGCAGTGTTGCTGCTTGTGTCACTGATGTGTGATTAAGATGAAGCTTCGCCTCTAAGAGTGGAACGCGACAGCGTCTTGCAATGCTGCCAGGGAGTCCACAGAATGCCATCGCCCATTCAACTCTGCGCCTTGCTCGGCGGTAAATTGGTTTTTGAGGAAAGGAAATGTATCTCTCTCGCATATCTCGGTGGACGCCTGAACCTCGCCGTAAGGGAAGGGAGGAAGATGGGAGTGAACGAAGATGCCGTATTAGCTAGACGCGCCTTTGTTCATTCCAAACCATCGAGCTGGCATGGCGGAGTGGTTAGGGTACTCGTCTCGCACGCCGGAGACCCTCGTTCGATTCCCTAACTCGACTAATGCCCGACTCGGTTTTATTTATTTATATGGTCCGACTAGAAAGGTTAATTAGACTAACTGGTCTTTACCATTGTTCTAATGCCATCCATCAAGCCCTGTCACTCACCTGTCAAGTGATCGAACTCTCTAGAATGTTCGACACGATGTCTATGTCACGTCTAGAAACGTCAAACTATTAGTGATGGTTAATGATAGTTAAGCATGACTTGCACATTCCGTGCTACTAGTTAATGTATGGTCAGTGATAGTTAACGTGACCTTAACTAGTATACTGAATAATTCGTGTTAGTTAAGGTACAGGCGCAGTGCACAGTCCCACATGCCACTTCTTAACTACTACTAATTACCAATTAGTCATTTAGTCATTAAATACAATGATATAATCATGAAATCCCTTTATATCATGTTCCGATGTCTTTCGATTGCGCCCAATTAAGTATCGATTAGACTTACATGCTAGGTGACTACGAGCACCCTGCTCGGACGACAAAAGGTGATAAGTTGTCGCAGCTTCTACGGCTTGGATGCAACGCTAGCGCTAAAGTAAATCCCCATAGGCTTGCAAGCTAGGTGATTACAACCACTTTGCTAGGAAAAGCGACACTTTGTCGCAGCTTCTACGGATTAGGGGCAACGCTGGCATGAAAGTTGAGTCCCATAGACTTAAAAGCTAGGTGATTACGAGCACCCTGCTCGGAAGCCAAAAGGTGACAAGTTGTCGCAGCTTCTATACGGCTTGGATGCGACGCTAGCGCTCAAGTAAATCCCGATAGACTTGCAAGTTATCTGCTTATAAGCACTTTGCTCGGAAACCATGGGCTGCTTTCTAATTTTATTTTTTTTTCGGCACGTAGCACACTGCTCGAGCGCTCTACACAAGGGAGGCGTAGGCTGTATGTATCCGAAAAAAAAGCACTCCTCTGTGCTGCCATGAGGGCTGCCGCCGTTTCGCCATTCCGCACAGAACGATAAGAACGTAGCACCATTTCACAACCCCTTTAGAGCAAAAGATGCCCCGAGGAAAGCGTAAACGCCGATCAAATATAAAAAAGCACATTTGTTATTTATCAAAAAAAAAAATACGATATAATTAGCAGCAGTTTGATGGTGGCGGTGTTGATGATGATCTGGATTGTAATACAAGCGGTTTCCCCTAAAGGCGTTTGTATTATTCAAAAAGGCTCTTTACGTTAAAAAAAAAAAACGTTTCTGTGAGCACAGTGTCGCCGTCGGTGGTGTTGAAAGCAGCAAAGTCGTGCTAGATCGTTTTGTAGTTCTGGCATGGGTAACTTAGCGCGAGAAACGCAACGGATAGGCGAAGGGGTTTTCACAGGACACAGTGGTGGAACACCCCTATTTGCTTGATCTTTGTGTTTCTCGCGCTATCTTCTTCAGTTACGCGTTAACTACAGCAAGGTTGGTTTTGGTTTTGGGGAGTTTAACGTCCCAAAGCGACTAAGGCTATGAGAGACGCCGCAGTGAAGGACTCCGGAAATTTCGACCACCTGGGGTTCTTTAACGTGCACTGACATCGCACAGTACACGGGCCTCTAGAATTTCTCCTCCAAAGAAATTCTAGCCGCTGCGGCCGGGATCGAACCCGCGTCTTTTGGGTCAGCAGCCGAGCACCATAGCCACTGAGCCACCGCGGCGGCTACAGCAAGGTGGTAAACTAAAATGTAATAGTAATTTTTTTTTAACTGTAACAGTTAAGTTCCTTATTGCGATCGAAGATTTGTAGCATGTCGTAGTAATAGCAATTTCAAATGTGCAACGGGATTGTTGCTCTCCGGGCGCGGAAAGCCTAAGCCAGGCTGGCCGAAGCGTGAACGCAGCCTCGCCCTCAAGAACGTGCAAGCTACGTGCTCTCTGTCGCGGCGTCCGGACGGCCGGGAGCGGAGAGATCGCGTAACACCCACGCCCTCGCCGAGTTGCGGGCGTTTGTGGTTGTGGTAGCGCGGTGAAGCAGCCGGCGCGGCCA
This sequence comes from Amblyomma mixtum, assembly GCF_055824585.1. Classification (NCBI taxonomy): domain Eukaryota; kingdom Metazoa; phylum Arthropoda; class Arachnida; order Ixodida; family Ixodidae; genus Amblyomma; species Amblyomma mixtum. The sequence continues at coordinate 46,483,951 of NC_143014.1, forward strand.
CTGCGGAATGCCGCTTAGCCTCGATTTACGGGATTTTCTGATCCGATATAAAACTACATTTTCTGTTTGAAACTGGTGTATTATCCTTGATTCTGTAGGACCAGAAGGAAAGGCCTTCTGACACGAACGTAACCTCATTTCACATTTTGTTCACTTGTTAGTGCCTTCTGGCCATCCTCTTCCTCCGATCCTGCCATTTTTCCTTTCCACACCTTTTTTTTTCTTTTACGAACGAACTCTGGTCATGGCTGTCAAAATCTACTGGAGTCTCCGTTTTAGTCCATCATAGCATAGTGTTCAGATGCCGCAGCGTAAAGCTTATAGCAAAAGGGAACTTCTTTACACTGTCTACGACATCTAATCCACCTTTCCCTCATTAAAATTCCTTTCTCTCTGTCTGTGCGACATCTAAAGTGACGAAAAATTCCAAGCACATGCTTGTTTCGCTCACTTGCCTGCCTGAGACACATGCAGCCTTACTCGTGTCAAAATCATTTGCATAGGTGTGTATTTGAAAAGCCGGCGGCCCGGAGCTTGTCCGACTGCTGTCGATACACGTAGCGAGGAAGTATCAACCTTAGCACAGTCGTCCTTTTCACAGTGTTTCCTTTGTGCTCCCGTTTCGCACCGGAGTACCTGCAGTGCGGACGTCTGGTGTAGGATTGTCGCGACAGGCTTCATCTGTCTCCGTCGGAAACGTGTCTCTCTTTCTTCCTGCGCCGGCGTCCATTGTGCGCCGTCACACTCTAGCGTTACATCGGCTGCGGATGCGGCGTGCAGGATGGCATGACGTGCCACTGCGCGCACCATACTCCGATTCATCACTTCCTTTCAGCACCGCCTACGCTCTGAAGCGTGCTGAGGCGAAGTTCTTGCGCTGCGGAAAATAGTGCCAGATTAAAGGGCTCCTCCTTGATTACAGCGTAATGAGATGCGGGGCTGGAATTTGTTTTTGCATAGTACTGATTTATACGTGCTCAGAAAAGATGCAGTTTTAACCCATTCAGCCCTGAATTTTTGTGTGTGATCCTGGAATTTTCTTGTTGGCTTATTTCGCTTATTTACTAGCCATGTAACCGAAAAAGTATAAAGACACCGCGTGCGCGCACATATGCTGAATAATGCGACCGCGTCCTCGTATGAGAACGCCAGGGCCGAGTATTCGCTTGCAGTAGGCATGAACTCGGCTCGTGATCTTGTACCCATGCCCCCTCGGTGCCTAGATACTAATACGAAAGCATTACTAGTTCCAGTATGAGAAAAGTCGCCGGCGTGCGTCAGTTTATTGGTGCGCTGATGGTACAGCAAATCCCAGCGATGGCAAGAAAAATAGGCTGACGTCATCAAGCGGCCGTTGGACACACACAGCAAGCTGAACACCGCGATTTCAGACATATAAATATTCGTTCGTCAGTATACACTCCCACTGACTGACCTCAATGTGGCCGTAATTTTCCCGACTGCATTCGTTCCAAAATTGTGAGCAACCGTTTGTGGTGCTACGTTCGCATTCAATGCGAGCAGGCCCATGAAGTTACTGATGATGATGATGATGTCCTCAGGCTTAATGGCACATACCCACGGCGGGTGATTGGTCAGGTTTCTTGACTTTTCACCTTACTTCTTCTTCTTCTTCTTCTTCTTCTTCACCCACGAGGGGTGATTGGCCAAGGTATGGTGGTGTTTACCTTACTTAACCGGTCTTCCTTTGCACCTGCTTCTTTTGCTATCTCTACGCCTTCTACCCGTTCGGCATGTACTTCAACTTATACTTCCGGAAACCCACCCCAGGAAGTTTTCGCCTCAATAAAAAGTAATGAAGTGCAGTTTCACTGCTTCAAAATAAAAGAAGAAAGCTGAAACCGTTTCATAAACAAGCCTTTCCGAGCTTTAATTGCGCAACACGCTAGCCGCCAAGCCCTGACACTACATTTATTAAAATTGTCAGGGCAAAAAGTTCTTAGTGGGATTATCACCGGGAGTAAAATTAAAAAAGTGCACAAAATAATCAGCACACCCAAGCATGTAGTTCTGGAATAAAAACCGCCAGAAGATGCACCCCTTCTAACATTCTTGATTTGTGTAGAGCGCCAACTTACTGGTCGTTTTCAACCGGAATGAAAAGCAAGAAAGTGTGAAACGTAGAACTCATTCAAAAGGCAGCATGCTCTTTGCTGGGTCGCCTTTGGGGTTGTTTCGACAACAAACTCCGTGACTGCGGGCTGTTTTTCTCGTCTTGAGGCGCTTGGGGTGTTCCGTATATGCTTTACAACCTCCAGACCCAAGACGCCGCAATAAACGTAGGCAAAACAAGTGGCAAAACGTCGGCTGAAAACCGAAGTCGGAAATACGTACGCGTGCTTTTCACATGCTTTGTGTGTGATTAGATGCTAGAAATCAGCCTGAACGACAAATGAGCTACGCTACACACTATCTACGCACCGGTCTCGCATAGGAAAGGCGAATGCACATTTTCAGCCCATTGCTCTTCCTGTTGGTCGCATAGAATGAGTTATAGTGATGCTATTAGCATCGGTCGTACAGCGTACATTCCGGTTTTTAATATTTTAATTAGTTCGCAAAAACAAATTCATGGCGTTGACGGTGTCACCACACAGTGGCGGTTTTCAGCATTGGATATGACATCATCAGGTGGTAGCTTGATTGCTGGACAAACAGAAAATATACTGCGAACTGTGTTAATAAATGAACGTGCGTTTTGTCACGTTTTTCTGGTTTTATAGTAGATAAACAAAATCAACACATTTGCCTCGCGTAAAAACACTGCAAAGCAAGCAAAACAAAAAAAAGCACCACCAGAGTGTCTGGCTAATGTTTTGTATCGAAGGGCTCTGTACACAGGCATCTATGACCTATGGCGGAGTCGATGTGATCGACCCATTGCATTCTACAAGCGTTCGTTCCGGTTCCAAGGAAGAGCACTAACAAAAAAGCCATTCGTTTCACAGCGGCGGCTTCAGATGGCGCCACGTTCCCGTCGACACCGCGCAGTGGCAAGGTACGGTGCGCAGGTAGGCGATGGCGGCAGCGGTACGCGCTATGCTCAAAAGTATCTCGCGCAGGTTGTCACTCCGTCGCAGTCTAACTCTATGATTGCAGTATTTCGCGCTCGAGTTCGGATAAGTCAGGGGAGGCCATTGATCAACGTTCTCTTCTCCATCGGAGGGGGGTCCCTACTGATTCGTGCACAGGCGGAGAGGGGAACAGAGGGAGAGAGAGAAAACGGCTGGCAGCCTGTTTTACGCATTGTTTTATACAAAGAGGAGAAATAAATTGAAGGGTGTTTTTTTTTTTTTTTTGCTCAGTTTATAACATAGTTTTATACAAAGTGCATGGAGAAATCAATCCCCACGCTCTGCTAGCTCTGCCAGAGTGTTCGATGGTATCTGAAGTGAAACAACTTGCAAAAACGCTTGCAAAAAAAAAAAAAAGAGAGAGATCGCTGTGTGCAAATTCCGATTCGCCAATACTCAAACACAATGAAGGTGAGGGAGGTCTCAGACCCCTCATCAGTATTGGAGGGAGGTCTGAGACCCCCGAGACGCCCCTGACTTTAAGCCCTGCGTGACGGTGAAGCATCGCTGGGCCTGCTGGGTGTTCAGATGGTTGTTGTAACCACGGAAACGACGCTGCCAGCCTTGGCAAGAACGAGTTAAAACAGGCAACCATTGTGAGCAAACTTCCGCGACGTGCTCAGATATGCTGTTTTGATTGGTCGCACCCAATGCCGTCATTGGGAAAGGGAAATGGGAAGCGCCGCGAAAATCGAGTTGAGGGCAGCATTTTGTTTGCTTGTATTTTAAAGTCTGCTCACTGAATAACTCCTGTTCCTATGCGCCGATTCCTGTGATTCTTTTTGAGTCCGCATCTATGTGGCAAAAAGAATCACCTGAAGTATAGGCGGCATCCCTTCAAGCATTGTTTCAGCGCCCTTTTAAGCTCCTTGGTCGTCGCCATATTGCTCACTCGACAGTTGCGCGCGCCTGGTGCTAGCGTGGTGTTAGTGGCAGCGAAACCGGTTTGCAGCAGCTCTCAGAAGACACGTTTCAACGTCTGTCTCGCCCGATGAAAAAGTATATAGACCAGTACACGCTTCATCTGCACTGCAAGCAGGAACCAATCCTTATCGGCGCTTAATTGGCTGATGTCTCTCTTTAAACTCCATATGACAAATCATTTACTCTCTCAATACACAGCAAAAATGAGAAAATTACGCTCTTTCGCTCCCTTTACAGAATGACAGATCAAAATGAAGGACTCTCTTTTTTATAACTCTCATTTTGGAATAGAGTTTCTTGGTGTCAACACTCCCCAAATCCCAAATAGTATAATGAAAAACTCCATTTTGAGCCGTCCGCGTCGCTACCTAGCGTTCTGCTTATGCGTTTAATAATAGCGCTTACCATCTTCACATTCGTCGCTGGCTCGCCGTTCGTTTGTGCGGCGTCCCGGGCGCTTGCTCTGAAACATCAGGTCCAGTTGTCACTGTTTTACGTAACAGTCACATTTAACTCTTCCTCAGAAGCCTGCAGCGCGCTCCCACGATACCTCATTTCCCTTTGTACGCGCCATGATCCCTAGGAGCTCCCGCTTGGGCCTTATTCTGACAACATTTTTTGGCGCGGTTCCCGCTGCAGTCAACTTCAGCGTGGGGCATCGAAGTGGAGCTGTGATGGAGCAGTTTTTATACCGAGCTCTTAATAAAGCTTTGTGAAGGTTGGAGTTGAAGGTTTTATCGCACAAATATTAGTATAGGTACATACCAATAAAGTCAGAAACTGAAGGACCTCCATCAGAGACTCCATTGTCCCTTCGTCATGCCGCCATATTAAGAAACCAAGCTTTAAAGGGACACTGAGGAGAAATTGAAGTTGGCTTGTATGACAGAATACCAGCTCCTAAGCACAAAAACATCACTCTTACAGAAAAAAAAAGCTCTTATAAGGTAGAGAAGAGCGAGAAATAAAATACAGGTATCGGCGCCACAGGCCAATGTCGCAAGCACAAGCAGTGATGAAGAAATAGGATAGAAGTTTACGGATCTCTGAGGCTGACAAACATGCATGAAGGTTAGGCGTTTGATCGATGCTGAAGTATATAGGTTTTGTTTTGAAACCGCTAGCACACTTTTACCACGCGAGGAAGACGGAAAAAAGACAGCCTGCATGTTGGAAGTCAAAGAAAGCCTGTAACCACGGCGGCGCAACAGGCGGCCAGCTGAGTTTCTGTATGTTTTGGGATGCTTCGCGGCTATGCGTTTTGCATGCCCACAGGGTTTCGTTACGTGCCTCGATTTACGGGAGCGGAGCAGCAGAGGACCTCTAAGTGCCTTTCTAAGTGCTTCTCAGACCAAGTTCGTGCAACGGCACACACCTGCGACAAGGAAAAAAGAGCTGTGTATAGCTGATGCTTCACGCGCCTCCACGTTAGCAAACGCATCGCTCGGCGTGTTCGCTTCGTCAATGTACCGAGTCGCTGGGCTGGGTCAAGCCTACGGGGACTATTACAAAATTTAAATATGAACGCACGTACGAGTCTCTACACATCAGTCGTGACGGTGGCTCGGCGGTGACAGCGACGCTGCCGACACCTCGGCGCTCGGTTTTCTTTGCCAGACCCGCGCCTCCTCCGTCCTCAAAAGCATCGCACGCTGTGTGGGGGTTAAGGTCGCTGAAGTACAGGTCGAAGTTCTTTGCGAGAAATTCTTTATCCGAATCGGGAATGGGATCCATCGTAACGTTGGTGCAAATGTAAACAAAGAGACGACGGCTGATAGAAGCCTTCAACGTCCGACCGGCAGTATAGTTTTCCTTTCGGCTGCTGGGCGGCAGCGCAGCGCTCGCCGGCAGCAATCACGGAGTCCCCATTTCCGCCACTTTACGTCACTTTTCTTCTATTTCGTCATCAGAGAATCCCAAGTTTGAATCGTGCCGGTGGGAAGAAGTTCTTCAGCCTCGAATCCAAATTTCTTAGCACTAAATGCACCTTTCGCTGACGGACAAGCGCCAACAAAGCCACGAAATGCCGAACTATCAGATTTTACTAACAAAAAATTTGATAGCGTTGTCCTCCGTGTCCCTTTGAAGACACGAAGATGAAAGTAAGCACTGTCATGCCAGATTACCTCCGATGATGTCCTCATTTTCAACTTATTCAGCGCTGGTGTTTAGTCAGCGATAGCGTGATGAATGCCCCAAAAACTAGTGAAATCCCGTCTCTGCTCTGAACTTTTATGAAGCTTGTAGGGTTACATTATTCCATCTGCTATAATAGACAACCAAACGAGCTTCCAAAGCACAGGCAAACGACTCCTGCTGCCACCGCGCTTGCAGACGGTAAAAAGAACTCGTGACGTAGGGTCACGTAAGAGAAACGCAGTCGCCCAAACTTGTTCGTCGCTAGCCGTGCTACTTCCTGTTTCCGTCGAAGGCGCGGCTGATGAGATATGGCGACTAAATACGGCACCGCACATGCTAGCGCTGTAAAGCGACTGAGCAACTGAGCTGCTCCGACGCGGACGCGGCCCGAGCTATACCGCACCGTATTCTTTTACCGTACCGCTAGCAGCAGCGCCACTTCTTCCTGACGGCAACGGCGCGCAATGGGGTCACGCGCGGCGGAAGGAAAGCTCGGCGGTCTTCACACCTCTTCATTCTAGCCTCCGTAGCCCTGGCAGAACTTCACTCAATTTCCAGTCCAGCAAATAACAGATTTACATGTACAGCTTGCGTAACTATGGCAGCTTTTTTCAGTAGGTTCGTAGAACTTGATCTCGACGTCTCTGTGCTCGAAACTTTTAGCGCTTGCAAAGGAGGACGAACATGAAGCGCACGTGTTGTCTTTATGTTCGTCCTCGTTTGCAAGCGCGAAAAGTTTTGTCATGACATACCAACTCGCCTGAACATCCAAGCCACTATGATCTCTGTACTCGATTATTAGCAAAGATCTGTCGTGAGAAAATAAGGCCGGCCATTGATAAAGCTACCTGGACCGAAGAATGCTTCGTGATTGGCCGACATTTGCGCACAAGCAAACTAACGATTCGATGAGGATAGTGCCGGCCAGTCGCGAACCTTTTCACACACCTTTTCAAATTTGCCCATCTGGGCGCAGCCATATTTCCGCTCGGCTGTGACAGCAGCGTTCCGATTGGCGGATTTTATAGAGCCAGTTTACTGCGCATGCGCGGTACATTCCGGAATTCCCGTGAGCTTTGTGACGCAGTAGACAGTTAAAAGGGCGATCCGTGCGAGCAGCTTTGTGAATTCAGTCTTCGATCGTTCGAGAGGGTGGTTATACTGAAGATTGGTTCAACCTATAGGTGTAGTTTTCAGACTTGATCATGGTGCAATGAGGATTAGAAAATGCACACGTTAATACACCCTTAAACAAGTAGTGAAAGCTCGGCTATGAAAATTCTCTCGACGCTCTGTCTGTCTGTGTAGTTTCTTACGTCCCTTGTTGCTGTCGTAACCTAGCATAGCATACTGAGGAGACAAGTTAAGAAAAACCAACTAGGCCGATTAACAGATTTACTGGCTAATAACTAGCATGATGTGGGTGGCGTATTTTGGTTTTGGAAATAGGACCTCGCGCAGCTTCGATGGCTTTTAGGGCGTTGAGAAGCCCTGGATCGTCGTTTTCTATTTACTCTGTTTTGTTTTGTTCTTTTTTTCTGATAGAAACGGTCAGTACAACCTTACAACAGCTCGTAGGGAGCGAGTTGGTGCAATCGTGGAAATTACAACCATTGGTAGCTTCTTCGAGTCGTTCGACGCGGTTTTCCTAATACGACACTATCACATCTAAAATAGACTTCCGCATTGCCAGCTTGTGCATAAAAACTGCAGTTGCCATACAAAGACGAATATGAACACAATTACGGTCAACGGTCGGCCTGCAAAAAGCTAATGGCATTGTGTCAGCCATTCTGCAATGTGTAAAAAATCTCTGCCCCGCCCTCCCGCCTCCATCAGCCAATCACATGACAAAGAAGGGATGTAGCGTTTCGGGAGGGTCCGTATGAGAGTCGAAAAGAAGAGCCCAATCCGTGCAGTCGGGTGCGTCCAAGGCTTGACGTGACGACCGCTGCACCCGATTCAACAAAGTTTTTCCGGGAATAAAAGGGGTAAATAAAAAAGACGATTTCTCACTTATTTCTCCCACAATGTCTCGCATCTCGTTGGCAGCGTGCCAGCAGTAACATCTAAGCGCCCAAGTCACGGCCCTGTTGTTTTTCTTTTCTTTTTTTTTTTTTATGGGGCTGCAAACAGCGACGCTGCGCGGAGCTAAGGACTCGGCAGTTGGCGGCGCTTCCCACCATGTCTTCAAATCCGTTTTACCAGATATGGCGCTTTCACGCACAAGCGAATTTGGCCGCTTTTGCGGACTTTTCATAGGCGCAGGCGCATGGTTGCCGGCAAACACGATCCCGCGGTAGCTTTCTGGCGCCGCTGCGTTACGATTTTATTTTTCGAAGGGCGGAAAAATGCATTCCTCGATTTTACCAATATAGCGATTTAACGAAATGATTAGTAGCAACTCTTCACTTCGTTAAATCCAGTTTTAACTGTAATGCCCACCTCAGTTTGATAGGTGCGAGGACCAGCCACGTTTTAATTTATATGGAATCGCTGAACAGTCGCGCCCAGCTTCTGCTCATCGCGACGTGCATATGTGCGCCGACATACACACTGCATCAAGTTGACGCTATACAGGCACGGTGTATACATAGTAACGCGATCAGCGCATCGACAGCCACCTTTCTTTTTCCTTTTTTTTTACTACCTATATTTTCAGGCTCACGTCCGTTGCAAGAATTTTAGAAACAAACAAACCCATCACGGTGGCCGTGTGCAGTGGTGTTCTAGTAGAGACCATAACCCACGGCCTCCAATCTGATCGCATTTCAATGGAAGCGAAATGAGAAACTGCGATTTCCGTACACGTCAACGATCACCGATTGGTCGGAATTATTGCAGAGCACTCAACTAAACGGTGTGCCACACAGCTGCTCCCTCATGTCCTACACGTAAAAGTTCATTAAGTTATTGTAACGAACTAGACAGCCTCTCGTACCATCCGCGGTGGCTTCCTCTGTACCGACCTCGCCACTGTCATAACCATTTCCTAACTCTCAACGAGTATAGTTTTTACGTACAGCACGCAGCTGCGAGGTTCGTTCATTCATTCATTCATTCATTGTTCTGTCATGGCCTTCAACTAAACGCAGACCTCTAAAGTGGACAACAAAAATATTTATTACCAGCTTTCCCGGGCACGGCTTTTTCAGGCCGCTGCAGTGAATATCTCTACAAAGAAAAAAATGCCGCCTTTAAGCTGAACTAGAGGCCATGACTTATTTTGCAAAACTTGCGCTCAGGTACTGCGTATCAACTTATCCCATTACGCACGCAGGATAACGAAACATGCATGTTGCACCACCACCGTTCGCCCTCTGTCCACTGATTGAATACTGCCATTCAGAACAAAGCTTATCCCGCTCACTGGCCGATAGCAAAGAGGAGCACGCCACTCCGTCCACTCGGGTGATGTGCTGCCTGTGAACGGTGTAACTAAGCTGTACACGCAGAGCATAATAGCTGCTCGCAGTTGGCTGTGGTTTCGGTGACAATGCCTCATGAGTCATAACCAGTTGCATTCAAACTTTCGTCTTTTTTTTTTTGAATACGGTATCATTTAGGTTGCCGTCCAACAAAAAAAAAATTTCAGTCTTCTCTGTCCCGAAATTCCATGATAGGCCGAAATAGTCGTGACGTAATGAACACCACGTGACCAGCAGTGGACCATCCATAGGGCGCCGCCAAATTTGAAAATTTCAGGACCTTCAAAATTTCCGCGCACATTTATCCGGATCGATAGAACCCGAACTGTAAACACTGTGGCCAAAGAGCCAACTACGATCACATCCTGTGGGATTGTAAAATAGAGCCACCTCCGGGTGATCTAGTTACCGCTCCTTCTCTCGAGCAGTGGGAGACCGTGCTGGCTATAGCTCTGACCCCAGAACGCAAGTTTTGGCGGTGGAGTGGGCTGACAAAGTCGTCGAGGGCTGCGTACTCTCGGCCACTTAACGCGACCTCTTACCAAGCTCTTTCCGGCGAATAAAATGTTTTACAATCAAAATTGGAAGTTGCGCCACCCTTTCATTTCTAAAAGACCCACATAATTTTGGAAGTGGGCCCACCCCATAAATTCGATTAAGATGAATTAGTGGGTAGATTAAGGTGGATTAAGGTGGCCACCGTCTGGCGCCATAAGTCATTTCTTAGCATTTCTCGGAAATATCTTTAGCTATGCATCATACGAATCTATAGATATGGTTTTAGGTGGTGACATCAACATAAATATGCTTTCAACTTCACAATCACAAAAAGAACTCCATTCTTTAATTGCAGTGAATGGATTCTTTAGCTTAATAACAAAGCCCACACGAGTGACTTTAGAAAGTACGTCTTTATTAGATGTCTTCATTACAAATATTGACACTAACTTAATAACCGCAGACGTTGTTTACACAGATATTAGTGATCACCTTGGAATCTTTATGCTAGTTAACAAGCCCGTGCGTTTTAATAAAAGGAAAAAGCGAATAATTTATACACAGTCTATAACTAACAAAAACCTTGATTCCTTTTGTCATGCTATTAGCCAACAGACTTGGAATAATGTTTTTGAGGCGGATAGTAGCAATACTGCTTACTACAATTTCATCACATCATTTAAAACTGTATATGACGCGCACTTTCCACTAAAAAAAGTAAACGCGCCATCTAGGGCTAGGAAACCTTGGGTAACGTCTGAGTTGCTCCAAATGATAAAACATAAAAATAAGTTGTACGCACAGTTTGTAAAAACTAAAGATGCAAATTTGTTTAGTCAATTCAAGAAGTACAGAAATAATCTTACATCAAAACTGAAGATCGCTCGAGAAGCTTATTTTACAAATATATTTTGGAGCTCGACTGAACAAAGATCGGATCTTATGTGGAGGAAATTAAATTCCTTATTACGGCCATCTAACCCTGATCTTCCTGATAACTTTCAGCATGAGGGAAAGCGTATTTGTGACACTGGCTTAGCTGATACTTTTAACAACTTTTTTATCCAGCAAGCTTCTCAGAATCAAATGGGAAGCAGTCGAGATTACACTGAATTCTTGAAAGGATGCAACAGTTCATCATCACTTTTCTTTGCTCCGACAAACTGCGCAGAAGTTTTCTCGTGTATAAGCACAATTAAAAATAGCAAGTCAGTGGACACAAATGGCCTCCAAATAGCGCCCGTTAAACATGTTCTTCACCTTATATGCCCAGCCATTACGCACATTTACAATTTAATATTATCTACCGCTGTATTTCCGAAAGAACTCCAAACTGCTCGAGTGATACCGGTTTTTAAAAGTGGCGACAAATCTTTGATCCAAAATTACCGCCCTATATCTATATTACCGGTATTCTCTAAAGGTATAGAGAAGTTACTACATGGCAGAGTCCTGTCATTTTTTAACAAGCATGATCTCCTCCTTGACTTTCAGCACGGTTTTCGAAAGAATCGATCCACAGAAACAGCGCTACTTACACAAAAAGAAATAATAATAGATAAATTTCAAAATAAGGAAATAGTTGCAGGTATCTACATAGATTTCACAAAAGCGTTTGATTTATTAAGTCACAAAATTCTCTTACATAAAATGGAAACCTACGGTATCCGTGGAAAAGCACTAGACTTAATGGAATCATACCTCTCCCATAGAACACAGTATGTAGACTTTAAAAGCTCCTTGTCCTCAGTACAGAATATCTGCACAGGAGTTCCCCAGGGAAGCATATTGGGTCCGCTTTTATTTTTAATTTATCTAAATGATATTGTGCATTGTGAACCTGATAGTACATTTGTATCTTACGCCGATGATACTTCAGTGTTCATTTCTGGGAAATCAGAAGATGATATTGAAGAAAAAGCAGGTAGAACAATTAATGCATTAAATACATGGGCACAAGCAAATTTTTTGAAGATTAATCCTAAAAAGACTAAAATAGTGTTGTACTTGCCGAAAGGGAAGGTATTGTTTAGGCCACTCAATGTATGTTTAAACCATGATCCTGTGGAGATAGTGGATTCTGTCAAAATCCTTGGTGTCGTGTTTTCAAAACACTTGACTTGGAATGATCATGTGGATTATATCAGATCCAAAATATCTTCAACTGTCGGAGTTTTGTCGCGCCTGCGCACCATTCTTCCTGTCAAAATTAGGCTGTTGCTGTATAACTCCTTAATTCTATCTCTCTTACAATACTGCATTATCGTTTGGGGTACCACTGGTATCACGAACATGACCAAGTTACATCTTCTCCAAAAAAGAGCTGTGAGATGCATTGCTGGTGTTCCGTATTGTTTCCCTACGAGTGACCTCTTTTTAAAATATGAAATCCTGCCAGTCTTAGCTTTACACGAACACAGACTTTTAATGAGTTTCAAAAGTGCTTCGCGGAGCAATGAAAATTATGTTGGTAATTTGGCAGAACTTGCAAAAAACACCCATATTCCACAAACCAGAAATAAAGAAATTTGGCTAGTTCCTACACCTAGAGCATATTACTCACAACAATCTATCTCGTATACGCTGCCAGTGCTATTAAATAACTTAAACAAAGAAATGTTTGACCCTTTCCAGCATTCAAATATCGTTATTAAGAAATTTTTTCTGAACAAGTTTGTGTCATGACGCTGCATGTATTTTTATGTTGGTACTTTTTGCTTTTTTTTTCAAGGTGTGTTATTTTCTTTTGTGCTATAATGTATAGCGCAGAATTTATTGCCGCTTGTCTGTTGCAATGCCACGTGAAAAAAGGGGGCAGGACCTCTGTCAAGCTTTCGAGCTTTTAGTCCTGTCTCCTTCTCTAATATAGAGAAAATAAAAGGCTGATTGATTGATTGATTGATTGATTGGATTAGTGGATCAGATTGCTGCCTCCTTGGCTAGCATACCATGCTTGGCTAGCATGGTATGCTAGCCAAGGAGGCAACTGGCTCGCGCTCTGTACTGCGCTGTCACCACTTAGGGAGCGCAGCCAATGCCCGGCGAGTGTGTGTGATGTAGCCATGCGTGGGCCGCGCTCAAGAAGCGCATTTGCCCGTACACTTGGCTTGCCGGGCGACTTATCCGGCAAGCAGGGCATTCGCCTCGTTTAATGTCGTAAGCGTAGAGAGGGAGCCGTCTCAGTGCGCACGCGCGACGTCGGAGAAAGACGGGATGAATATGATGATGATGATGATGTCCTCGGGCTGAATGGCACATACCCACGGCGGGGGATTGGCCAGGGTGGACCGGTGGGCCGCATGGCATCTTTTTTTTTTTGCACATCGCCGCCCTGTGCGTATTCGCGTGCCCAACAAAAACCGTCGCGTTGAATATGACGTGTTACCTGAGCGAAAGAGCTGGGAATTTTTGTTTCTCTTCTTTCAAAGCATGCTACTACAGGCGCCTTTGTACAGGCAACCATTGCGGGATTTTTTTTTTCCTCTTCTTTCAAAGCATGCTACTACAGCCGCCTTTGTACTGGCCACCATCGACTAACTGCGTTCATGTCGCGTAAATTACATCTGTTACTAAACCCACAGCGACCATGCAGAAAGTGCACTTCTGCGACAGTGAAAGGCAGAGAGAAAAATAAGAGAGGAGGGATGTATAAAATTTTATTACAAATGTCATGTCCAGTGCTTTCGAGGTGTTTGTATTGAATTCTCTTGCCCAGGACGTCTATGTCCACAACGGATGGGTGTTGTCAGAGCCGTCACCGAAGCGCCTGAGCGCGCAGTAATGGTTGGCATGTAGCATGGAGGAAAAAAAACTGAGGAGGGAGCGGCCGGAGACAACCTTGACGCCTAGTCTTAACAAGTAAAGATATAGTAAAAAAAAGATAGTGTCCCCCCCCCCCCCCCCCCGTGATCACGCCACGTGATAGCGTGCGGTAAAATCTAGCCCCGCTGCGCGCGCGCATGCGCCGATTAGCGCGGCAGACTGACTGTAGATCAACCTCCTTGCTGTAGACGTCCGCGCCGCGGGTCGCACATACGCGCGCACCAAAACATACCAGAATCAAAACATAAAGGACAGACTCGGAGAGCGAAAAACTGAGGGAGAAAACGGCTTCGTAAACACTCGGCTTGCGAACGCTGGCCGTGTGACGTCACGCTCCCTCCTTAGTTTTTTTTCCTCCATGGCATGTAGCATTGTTTATGCGTGTCCATGGAGAGGATGGTTTCCACACTCGTGAAGCTTAGAGGTGTGTTGCCTCGTTGCTCATGCCGTGTATTTACACAAATGAGACCCGAAAATAACTGACCGTTAAAGTATTTCGGACCAGATACGAAATAAACGGCACCTCGCGCAGCTAAAGAGCATTGCCAGAAATGTTAGCAACATTTTCTTTCTGGTTTCGTTCAAGGGTCTCTAGAGCAGCAGTGAGAGCGCAAGGAAATCACCACAATTTTTTTACTTTTCTGAACTCAGTAGCAGTATCTTGCAACTCGTAGTGCTAGCCGATTGAACTATGCATCGGGCAAACCAAGTTAACGGAGACCTCGCAAGGAAAACTGCGCTGCAGTGTACCACGCGCATCGTCCGTTTCTCCTGTTACGCGATGCGGTATACATGCTTCACAACACGTGAACTGTCAGCCCTCTCGTGCGCGCTGAACGCGCGGCGCTCGCGATTCGCACAGTGTCTGAACCCGGAACTATTTCGTGAGTGGTAGCGGGCGGTCGCTAGGAGGCGGTACCGACGTGAAGTACGAAAAAGTACGCGCTGACAAGCCGGTCGAGCCTGAGCTGCTTCAGTCAAGGCACCTTTACGGCTAGTGACGCACACGCAGTTCACTGGCACGTCAAGAAAGTTGTCGTGCTACCGGTCCACATCACACCACAGAAGCCAAGCTTGAACACGACACGTGCTCAGTGGCACGCTGAATGGAAACGGCGTCCTAGAGCTCGGTCACCATCTTAGGCGGATGGATATGGATGACAGGCAAGACCGCCTTGCCGTCGGGTGCCTTCGTCGCATTTGCCGGCCGCTCGGGCTTTACGACCTCGTGGCCAAAGCGCAGCGCCAGCACCACGCTGACCGCGTTGCCCAGCACGAGCAGAACCACGACGGCCGGGTGGAGGAAGATGCCGGCGAACACGCCGGCTGCCGTGGCCATTATCGACACCGCCGAGCAGCCCAGCAGCACCGCTTTGCGGGGACGCTCGATCGGAACACCCTCGTCGCAGCCGGCCTCCGTCGAATCCATCCTGCGGATCGAGAGGGATGCACAAGGCGCTCAACAAGCCGACCTTGCCTGCCGCTGCTGGACTGCCACAAATACTTCGGAACACCTACAATGTCGCGTAAACTAAGTGGCACGCTGGGTATGACGACTCCCGTTCCGTCTGACGACAAAGCACCAGGGTGACTTCTCAGCTTTGGTTAATACTTTATAATCCACACCTCTGAACTGTGCGAGCTTTGGCATGGACAGCAGATTCTTTTGCAGGCGCAAAAAAAGTGAAAATGCTGGCTTGCGGTCGCATTGCTACAAAATATCTCTACCCCCCCCCCCCCCCCGAGACACACAAACAGACGTCTCTAGGCACTTGGAGAATGCACAACAAACGCACGGTCTTGCATACTTCGACGAATGAGATGCTAAAATCCAAGGCGAATGACGAAAGCAATTCTCGTATAGCATGTACAGCCCCCCTCAAAAGTGTATAGGTTTGCTTCTAAACTGCTCAGCGGGGCCCCCTAGCACGTATAGAAGTCCAATTGAAGCTTGGGAATATTAAGGACGCGAAGCCATTCTTCTTTCGAGAGGTTACGTCGCTGAGGATGCACTACGAGGCAGGCTGCATGCGTCACAAACAAACCCCTTGGGTTGTATACTTTTGACGGGGGGTGTACCTCATGATGTAAGAACACTCCAAAACAAAACGCGGAAAGCCCTCCCGGAATAATAACGCTGTCGTGTCCGGTCGCTGTGTTGAATGCAGCGAAAGACGCACACGGTACTTTAAGACTTCGTTTATTTAAAGCCGATGAGGGTGCGACCAGCGTCGACCGAGGCAGGAGCCGAACTGGCCGCCCGAAGAAAGGAGGGAGCGGAGAAGCGTCCACGGGAGGGAGTGGCTTCCCAAAACAGGAGGAGGATGCGGGGGCGCACCATGGGGGGGCATCTGGCGATAGCGTGCGACGAGGGGCAAGTGGTCGTTAGGAGGAGGATGCGAGTGGTCGTTAGGAGGAGGATGCGGGGGCGCACACACACAAAAGCAATAAGGGGACACAACAAACGCTTATCCCGCTTTCATCAGCTTTGGGGTAACAGACTGCTGAAAACTTTCAAACAGGCTGCTCAATCTACCGTGATTACCCCAGAAATTAACTGCGTCACTTTACATATAAATATCCCTGCGCCTCTGCTATCTAGCGAGTAATGCTATAGTACAATGTGTGACAAAATAATGCGAAAACAACAAAAAAGAATGACGCATACTAACAGAACAAAGACATTAGGTGCACTGCAAAGGCATATTCATACCGGCACTAAGAGCTCACGTAACACGCGACACACATTTGCAAGTGGGCGCGAAAACGAGCTCGCTTAGCGGATGCCTTTTGCCAGCCGCACTTCTTAGCTGCTCATTGGCGTTTCTAGGTTACCTTATCGTGAAGCTCACGGCGGAAGATACGCTGAAGCGTCGACTCTCCTAGAAGACTCTCCTAGAAGCGTCGACTCTCCTATCTAGCGGTGAATTTGGCTTACCTTCGGCGTCGTAATACGCCTAGGTCTGCCTAGGTCGAGCTCTTCCGTGGTCTTCTTCCTCTCTTCTTCGTCGCGCCTTTGTCACGCGCTCGCTAAGCTTTCACTTTTCGCTAGCTTCGAGAGACCAATTTTCTCGTTTTTCGACACCTTGCATTGCAAACAGGCAGTAAAAAAAAATCACCCGTTCAAGCCCACCCGCGTCACATTATACACAGGCGGCACTTTCCACGGAGAGCCCACATATGGGGCTGATGGCCCGGGCCTACCCTCGGGCAGCAGGCGAAAGCGCCACCTTTCGGTTGCGACGCACAGCACTAACGCCGACTGTATCGCCAATTACCCTCCCATTGTCCCCTATGTCCTTACTTCTGCCAAAGGCCCCTCAGGGCGAGGAGCGATATAGCTGAACCTCCCACCCTCTTCTCGAGAGGGCGCAAGTAGGCGCGTTTTTCGCTTTGTCTTCTCCGTCGGCTCACATTCCCAGTTTGCAACAGCCACTGGCGGTATGACCCAGCAGAGGGCAGACTGGCGAAGAACAAGAATATTGCATACTGACGTCCAAGCGAGGCACACGACTGGTACGGCGCCAGGAAGGCAGTAACGGGGAGAACGTGGCGACTCAGCATGCGAGCGTCAAATTGTTCCGCTGGTCACGAAGGCACGAAGGTGCACCTCACGTAGGCGTCAGCCACACAGTTTTTTAACGCCTTTTTAAAGCTATAGAGCTGCGGTCACTCAGCTACCGTGAGAGTGCCGGCGAATGTCAAATACGTATCTACCTTGGATTTCGCTATGAATGTGATAGCTGCGGAATCATGGAACTTTGTTTCGAGTAAAACCTCCAGTGAATGTATGGTTGATTTCAAAAGACCATTCATATCAAAAGTTTACATGTATAAAATGATATACACAGAAATAAAAATGTCAGAGAAAAAATTAATCAGCGCACTGCGATAGTAAAACTTCTCACCTAGCGTTATAAAGTCAGAATCCAACACGAATATTTTGACTGAATGGCTGCAGAACTTTGCGTGTAAGTTAAGACCGTTTCGGAAACAAAACTTAAATTGTCCAGCCAAGCCTTGTCCGCGCTACACAAGATGCACTGATATTACCCGTTTCTATATGGTGTTAGCTGCGCCAGGCGCAATCTATATATAACCTTCGTCCCGTCATCAATTCTACTTTTGCTGCCAAATCCATGCATGCTTTCAGTCAAACCCAAGGCAAGCCAAATGCGAGGTTCATATTTCCCGGCATTACCAAGGCAGCTAAGAGCACTCATAAAAACGCAGACAGTGACGCCTGTCTTCCCTCCAAGCGATTTCCGTCAGAAAGTACATAGCGTCCACGTCTTATACCAGCAGAGTCACCACTCTTGTGACGGGTTTGGGCAACTTTGTTTTCTTCCGTCGGCGAGAGCGCATGCTGCTTGCATGTCAGTTCGTCATAGATATAGCATTATTCGCTGACCGATTCGGATCAAACAAAGCCGATTAAAAACAGAGTTGCTCCAAATCGACGAGTAGAAACCGCCACTATAGTAACCAATAACTATACCGAAGTTCTTGGGGTCTGGAGCTCTCATGGGGCCATAAAATGAAGGTCACGGACATACCTTGTAAGACCCTGGTGGAAGCATCGCTTGGACTCACGTGCTGAAATAATACTCCATAACCCAGCATGTCTTCCAAGCG
Organism: Amblyomma mixtum; assembly: GCF_055824585.1. Taxonomy (NCBI): domain Eukaryota; kingdom Metazoa; phylum Arthropoda; class Arachnida; order Ixodida; family Ixodidae; genus Amblyomma; species Amblyomma mixtum. The sequence continues at coordinate 46,502,492 of NC_143014.1, forward strand.
CCTTAGCACTAGGGAAGGTTATCGAGCGCAGAAGGAAACTGACAGCACAGTGACACTCCGAGGCTGCGAGAAATTTCAACGCACCGCGTTACCCTCCGTCGCAAAAATAATAAAACAAGTGCTTACCGAATGCGTACAGCACCTCTTGAGCGCGAGACTGAATTATTTCGGCAATTTAAATTTAAAGCACTGCAGACGAGAAATTTTTGCTTGCGTGTTTTCGTCTTTCAGATGATGCGTTAGACATTAGAGTGCATGGATCATCGTGTGGTATTCGCCTTCGATCGCTGAATAATTTATAATTGATTTTTTTCTCGACGCCGTTTCAGTTTCATCAACCGAACGATGGCTGTGACGTGTAGTTCACACTTAGGTTACGGCACGAAAAAAGCAACGATGTAACGGCTGATTCGTCGTTTCTTGCCATTCCAGCTCTAGAAGGAGGCTTGTTTAAGTGTTGTTGTGAATTGAAACTACGTATCAGGGTTTATATTTTAGGTTTTTCGTGCCTCAGGTGACCTAAGAGTAAACTACACGTCACAGTCACCGTTCGGTTGATGGAATCGAGACTGAAACAGCGTCAAGAAGAAATTCAATTAAAATTGTTTTGCGGTCGTAGGCGAATACAAATCAAATCAAATCAAATCTTTATTTCCATCGGTGCTACAGATGGAGGGCTACGGAAAAAAAGCTGCCACTTGGCAACTTGACGAGTCCGCAGCCCCATATATAAGGCAGCGTGTAGACAGCACCAGATAATCAAAAAACAATAAACAAATCAAGACACTTCATCAGTGCATAACAAATAAAAAAAGTCCGGAGCTAGGTAAAACAATCATCAGAATAGATGAGATCAGGTTAGTCAATCGGCAAACATGTCTCTAAGTTTAACAGTGGAACAACTAAATAAATCAAAATTCAGTGACTGATAGTAGTTTAACAGAGATGGCAGAGAATAACACAATCGCTCCATACCAGAATTCAAGCGTGGTACAGCAACCTTCCAGTTTTCTCCATGTCTAGTCTGATAACATCTAGGATTTCCTTCTAAATGTGCCAAGGCATCCAGGCTATGAATATTTTTTTTCACTTCATATTTAAACCGAGCACTCAAACAGTAACGGTATAGCTTGTGGGCTGTGATAACATGAGCACTGTGAAAAAATTCTGCAGTGGTTGCATTGTAGCCAGCATTGTACACGTGCCGTAGATACCGTTTTTGCATATGGAATATTTTTTGTGTGTTAGAGAATGTAGTTGTGCCCCACACAAGCTGGCAGTAGTTGACGTGTGAACAGAAAAGATTGGTTTTATGGGGTTTAACGTCCCAAAGCGACTAAGGCTATGAGAGACGCCACAGAAAAGAGAATTATAGACCAATATTTTTGTTTTAGTAGAAAGCATATATCGGAGACGACCAACTACACCGGTTATTCGAGCAAGTTTCACTAATACAAAATTCACATGAGATTCCCAGGACATATTGGCAGTGAATATGACACCAAGACATTTGAAATGGTCAACAATGTCAACAGGATGAGAGTTTAAAACAATATCAGCATGAGGAGGAACAGGTTTACTTTTCGGCCGGAAGACAACTGCTTTTGTTTTATTTTCGTTAATCTTCATGTAATTGGATGAGGACCATTGCTGCAGCTGGACTATGGTGTCGTTACAATCAGTGATGAGTTTATCGATGTGATTACCAGAAAAAAATATGCTAGTATCATCTGCATAGATAATAAATTTGGCGTTCCGGTTAATATTAACAATGTCATTAATATAAAGGTTAAATAGCAAGGGGCCCAATATGCTGCCCTGTGGGACACCACAAAGCAGTGGCAGGACTGGTGATCGCGAGTTGTTTATTTGGACTACTTGACATCGATGGGATAAATATGATTGTAATAACTGTAATCCACACCCTCGTATACCGTAAAAGTTCAACTTCTGCAGCAGAACATCATGATTCACCAAGTCGAATGCCTTGGAAAAATCGATAAATAGGCGACTACTATTGCCTTGCTTTCAAACTGCGTTAAAATATACTCTTTCTGGTGAAGCAGAGCTAATTCAGTAGACATATTCTTCCTAAACCCAAACTGGTGTTTCGTTATTAATTCGCAGTGGTCAGCAAAACTTACAAGCCTACAGTGAATTATTTTTTCAAGAGGCTTAGAAAATATAGGTAAGATAGACACCGGACGGTAATTGCCCAATTCATTTCGGCTTCCCTTTTTAAAAAGCATTACTACTTTTGCAGTTTGCATTTTCACCGGAAATGTCGATGTCGTCAGACATTTATTAAAGATATGCGTTAGAACTGGTGCTATGACATCTGCGACATACTTTACTGGTTTTATTTGAATTTCGTCGATATCCCTACTGGTGCTGTTTTTTAAATTTTTTATTGTTGAAATTACTTCCTGTTCATTCACCGGCTGTAGAAATATTGATTTTTCATTCCGCGTGCTGATATACCGACATGCATTTGAGGAACTGCGTGGAGTACTCATACTTGTAAGAAATTTATTGAAAGCATCAGCCAGTTCCTCCTCATGTAAAACTTTGCCAATAATTGTTAGTTTAGAAATGCAGCTACGTTGGTTATCGCGACGCAGTAGCGTGTTTAATTTGTCCCACAGCAACTCACTCGGCACATTTTTGTCGTCCAAAAAACGCGAGAAGTACTCTTTACGTGCAGTGCCCAGCTTTTTCGTTAGCTGGTTCCGATCATCAGCGTTGCGGGTGTTTAAAAACTGTCTGTAGAGCTTATCTTTTGCTCTCATTTCTTGGTACAGTTCATGTGTAACCCATGGCTTTCGAATTTTTCTATTCTTTTTGCGTCGTTTAACAGGAAAAATGAGCATTGCATCTTTTGAAGGTATCTAAAAAAAAACATTGTAGGCGTTGTTAGCATCATGTATATTCAGAACTTCGCGCCAGTCTATTTGAAGCAGCTCACTTCTAAACGCATTGAGAGCCGTATGAGTTACTGGCTGGTAAAGACTGTCAGCCGACGAACAGTTTAGAGTGCGGGCAACTCGTAAACAAAGTAACTCGGGAAGATGATCACTGATGGAACACGATAGGGCACCAGCTTTTATATCTTGCGATGAAAGGTTTGTTATAAATATGTCTAGCACTGACTCACATTCAGTTGTTATTCTGGTGGGTGCATTAATAACGTTGTCAAACCCATATGAGATGAGAAGGTTGTTAAAATTTGTACTAATAGGAGTGTTAACGCCCATATCAATATTATAATCACCCGCGGCGATCAGCTTACACTTATTCTCTACAACAAATGAACGAAAGCCTTCATAAAAATAAAAAAATGTTGAAATATGACCATTTGGTGGTCGATAACAGACCGAATATATTACCTTATCTGCAATTAAAGTTAACACTTCATAGTCTGGAGTCACTATGCTAAATGAATCAAGCAGTTCACAGTCCATTTGTTCCAAAGTGAGGATTGCAATGCCACCTCCGCGACCACAAGGGCGGTTGACATAGTACGCATTGTAACCCTTCATTCTGAAAACGTCACTCTCAATCGTGCTCCATGTTTCGCTGAACATAATAACAGAAAAGCTAAAAGAAAATTTACTGAAGAATTCTTCTAAAGAAAAAGTTTTGTTGCGGACAGATCTTGCGTTTAGGTGTACACATTTTAGTGTGGAAGACCTAAAATTAGAAACCATAATGTTCAGCTCATCTGCCGAGTAAAAGGTGTGCTCATACATCTTTGCCCTCTTCACTTAAGTATAGCATTCAGTGCATACTTCATTCTAGCTTAAGGCGATCAAGATCCTTGAGGCATTTAATATGAATTGCGTTTGCCCCATCCATCATTCGCACAAGAACCTTTCCATGGGTGTACCATACATATTTGAACTCAGTCTCTTTCGCCCAATTTTTTGTTGCTAGAAGCAGTTCTCGGTTGTGCCTGGTTAGGTTTTCTTGGATGAAGATTTTTGCCTTACTGTCTTTTAGGTTGTTCTTCTTACTCAACCACGATTCCCTGATCGCCTGCCTTGTGAAGCGCACGATTATGCCGGGTGTCTTGTCTTTCTGAGCGGGCAGCCTGTGTGCCGAGACAATGTCTTGTTCGACGAGATGAGGCATGTCGAGCTTATCTGCAACCTCATTCAATATGGTGAGCAAGTTTTCATCTTTCCGAAAAGGAACACCATGAACTTCAAGATTAAGTTGCCTATTTCTAAACTCAAGCTCATTTACTTCTCGTTGAAGCTGAACCTGAGCTGATAGGTTGTTTTCTTCCCTTCCCTCCAGTTCTTGCACCTTCTTTCTGAGCACTTTTATCTCATTGTCTTGCACACCGATTGTCTTCTTCAAATCTTCAAAAATGGCAGACATGTGCGTTACAGATTCCTCTATGGCTTCCACTCGAGTTACGAGGGCTGGTAGGCTTTCAAGCTTCAGATTAATAGATGTAAGGATAGCCCTTATATCTCCATCGGTCTTACTTTCGTCACTGCAGCTACCATGGGACGTCGAACTCCGACAATCTTGGCATCGCCACGCTTTCTTGGCAGCGTCAGATTTTTCCCTGAAAGACTTTACCACGCAATGATCCATGTATGATCCACGCAATGATACCACGCAATGATCCATGTATTCTTATATCTAACGCATCATTTCAAGAAGAAAACACGCCACTAAAGTTAAGTGTCTATAGTCGTTTAAGCTCTTGCCGTGGTATTAGTAAACAGGTGCTTTATGTAAATCAAAGTAAAAAGTAAATCAAAGAAGATGTCCGTGTTGCAGTAATCTGAAGTCGTGCACTCTAAGAATAAACAGGGACCGAAATCACCCAGGGGATCGCCTTTTTCGGGACCGCCTGCTATGCCCCATCCATTCATCCTTTCTGGGATGAACCTCATGCAGTGTGATAAACAGCTCATAGAGAGTTCTTTAGCGGCGCCGCAGTTCATCCTTTGAGGCAGCATCAAAGAGCGTTTTCTCACTCTGTTCGGACAGCCTAACGCTCATTGAAGCAATAACGAAAACGTTGTGTTAAACAATAACGGAGCTTTAATTAAATCTCCACGTTTTATTTTTCTGGAGCAAGAAGAAAAAAGCTTAGGCGCTGGTCCTATAGGTCGCAACCAAGGGCTTCCGCAGAACTTTTTGAAAGAGGGGGGGAGGGGGGGGGGGGGTTAGCGCACATGAAACAAAAATGAGAAACAGCAAATTAGTGCTGGGCTTGGAGAACATACATTGGATTTTATAATTGCACAAAGAATTTAACTTAGTAATAAGCAAAATGCGAAAAGTTAATACAACCTAGGCGTGCTAATCAAGCTTTGTAGTTGTTTTCTGCTAGTGCATAAAAAATATCCGAAATTCCAGGAAGGGGGGGGGGGGGGGGCAACCACTCCTTCCCTTGTCCCCTCCCCTTCCGGACGCCCATGGTCGCAGCTACAAAGCACCTTCGTTTCATATTCCTGCGGTTACTTTCTTGAATGCCTCAAGTTCCAAGCAGAAATGACATGACGCACGACCCTGGGAAGCTATAGTGCGATCACACACGAAAACACCGATTATTCCTGAAACATGCTGGATGGAATAAAAATTCCAATTGAAACAACTTGACCTGTTCGGGTGCGGTGCGAGTTGTTATAGCAACAGCACTGCATCCGGCAGGTAGGAGTATTCTTTTTGTTTTTTCTCTTGAAAACGATATGGTCAACTCTTATACCCACTGTTATCTGCACCTTAGCGTCTCTCTGTCAAACTGCTGTTCCGCGAACAATGTCCAAATATGCAAAATGTTTTTCAGAAGGCCCAATGCGCTTTCAAAACGTCATAAAACTCTTCATCAAAGGAGAACCAAGCAGACGCTCCTTCAGTCCACTATCCTGCGCTGTAGCAGCGGCTCGGTGAGACAATCGTCAGAGACGATGCATAATAGCCTGAGCACGTCGGTCAGCGGAGGATAACTGACAAGAGCGCTCAAAAGTTCTTTTGAGAACTGGATACACATCACGTTAGATGAGTGTCAATGCCAATGGAGGCGCACAAACCATCCTCCGTCACGTTACGCATGAGAACATGGTCCGTAAATGCCAGAACTACGTCAGGGATCCGACGAACACTGTAAAATACCAGTGAGTGAAGCCCTATCAAGCGCGCTTTATCTCGCCAGTTCCCACCTTCCGTTCGTCCGTGCTATTGTTCCTGGGGAGATTATTCGCGCAAGGAAACGGCCTCTTCTCAGATGGTTGAGCGCTTGGTTATTATAACTCACAAGCGGTGGGCCCTGCGCTGACAGTAGGGAAAGATGCAACAAACGGAGTGCTTACCTGGTAAGGGCCGGAGCAGGCAGGCTACTGCTGCGAGCCGTTCTTCTGTGCTGGCGGAACGCCCACGCGTTGCGTACTTTACGGTCGACGGAGGAACGAGATAACCGGCAACCACGACAGGCACTTGCAAGCGACAACGGGCAGGGTTTCCCGGTGAGACCGCAAACAGGATCCTTCTGTGCGGATAGCCAGGTTATCAATTCCCGCGGCCAGACGAGCACAAAGGCCGGCGCTATCAGACCGAGATTTCGGAAGAGCAGCTAAGACAGCGCGATAGGGAATACTTCAGTTAGCGAGTGGAAAAGCTCGACGACATAGAGTTTTCCAACGAACGGTGCAGGTATCTGTGCCTTCGGTCCCTGAATTTACGGTTAGAAGTGTGGTTATGGGAAAGGGGAGTTAATACAAAAACTGGAGGGAAGGGAGGTTCGGCGGGAGTTGTGGAGGAAAGGAAAATAGGAGACCAGAGACGAGGATAGGCGGGCATGTCAGCGCCACCCCTCACACAATCGGGAAGCAACAAATAACACTGCAAACGTTCCTAAGTCTATAGTTTCATACCGACTACGCATCATGTACGCACACGACACGTATTCCCATACACGCGCAAACAGGTGAAATATGGCGATTATGATGAAGTGTATTAAGAAAAAGCTTTCTCTATGGATATCTTAGGAACCCTCTTTGTAGTACCATACAATTTCGTCCCTGTATGCTTAATTATGGCTTTGTTTCTGTTGGCGTGTCGTTGGATTTCCGTACACTTCTCAGGGATCACGCTCCTAACGCGGCGCCAGATCGCTTACTTATCATCACAAACTAGAGTGGCGACCTTATTTTAGCAAGAACTTTACAAGAGCTATAGAAGTTCTTACATTTACTCGCGAGTAGATCACGCGATCTTTAACTTTTAGGGCAAGCTAAGGTACTTTAGATGAAAATTCTTTGAGGTATCGACTTCCATGTCCCGCACTCACTGACTGGTTAGGTGCGCCGACCTGCAGGGCAACTATAGTATACTAATTATTTAACGACAGCTACGCGACCGTATCTTGCTTGTGTCACAATCTGCTGCACGATTGCATTTCTCACTTTCGGGCTATTTAAATCCCAATGATAAGCATAAAGGGCTATTAAGGTCATATTCCAGCATCCAAAAATCCCATGCACAAATGCGCTGTTTCCTACGGTGAACGACACTTTCGTGCACACGCAAGACAAGCTGGCGTGCGCGACGACAGAAAAAGCGGCCGTCGCGCACGCCAGCTAAAGATTTGACCGGCTGTACCTCCCGACGTCTCTTTCACGCGCCAAGACATTCAACTGCTCGTTGATGCCCTCAGAGCGGGTACTGCGCCGGGATTGGACGAACTCATTCCATCACTGGTTGTTGGCCTCTGGAATGCCCACCCACGCTTCTTCCTTTCACTATTTAGCGCCGCACTTCGATTAGGCCACTTTCCGTTCGTGTGGCGCCGGGGGCGAATCATTATTCTCCCCAAGCCCGGCCGTTCTCTTTCCCTGCCCACATCTTATCGGCCTATTGATATGAATTCGGTCCATAATAAATTACTCGAATGCCTCATACACCGTCGTTTTTGCTAATTACTACACTCCAGAGGCTACCTCTATTCCCAGCAGTTTGGATTCACCCGTTTGCGCAGTGCCGTCCACGCACTAGTCCCCCTGCGCACAAACCTTATTGTAACTTCCGAGCGGCACGCACCCGAGTAGTTCTGATTTCAATCGATTTAAAGGGAGCATTCGATAGTATCTGGCTCGTCCTGCACTATTTTCGCTGACACAGTCTTCCATCCAATCTCTACCACCTCCGCCGCACCTTCCTTTTACAAAGGTCGGTTGTCAACAGCGCTCGAACGGGCGAGGAGGTTTCGGCCAGTACTACTATCGGCAGCCCTCAAGGGTCTACCATTTTACCGCTACTTTGTGGAAATATTGGGGGACAGCCTTCCGCCCCACACTCCCAATCCGCGGACGCAGCGTTGCCGCTCGCTAACCGCGGAGGGGTTCGAGCTCGAGGGAACAAAGGGAGGGACGACAAAGCGTGAACATTCTATGCTATTTATTACATCTGAAATTAATACACAGAGCGAGCAGCTAGCTACAGAACATCAACGAGGCATTCCTGGGAAATAGCAGGCTACGTAAGAAGGGCTTCCGACTTACCGGCTGGGGCAGGGGCGGAACTTCGGAGGCATCGGCGGCGAACTTTTGTACGCGCCGACAATGGCGGCCGGGTCTTCCCCCTTTTTTATTAGGAAAGCAATGTCTAACCGCTCGTCGTGCGGTCCGTGGACCCCCCTGCTCGTCCAGGAGCCGCCGCCTCGCCTAACAGATGGTGTGACGTCAGCCTCTCCGTTGCTATGGCGACGCGCAACGTCAGCTTGCTCTCTCCACCGCAGCCAAGAGGAGCCGGTCGTGCCGCGCTCCTCGAGGAGCCTCGCCATGGAAGTCACGTTGCTTACTGCTTCTATTGCTTTCGCAACCCACCAGGTTTAACCAGAGCTAAACCACACCAATTTTTTTACTCTTTCATTGCTCCTCTCAGAAAATGTAAAAAAAAAACACATAAAGAGAGAGGGTGCCCGGCCCAACAACGCTTTGTCAGGCTTGAAGCCAATTCGAGATAAATGAAAAAGAGGTAAATGCTCCAACGAACGCAAAATTGCGCCCCAGCTGTGTGCGCACAACGACATCCATCAGTGAGCCGCCGCGGTGGCTCAGTGGTTACGGCGCTCGGCTGTTGACCCGAAAGACGCAGGTTCGATCCCGGTCGCGGAGGTCGAATTTCGATGGAGGCGAAATTCTAGAGGCCCATGTACTGTGCGATGGCAGAGCACGTTAAAGAAGCCCAGGTGGTCGAAATTTCCGGAGCCCTTCACTACGGCGTCCCCACAGCCTGAGTTGCTTTGGGACGTTAAACCCCCATAAACCATTAGACATCCATTCAATCGCGTCACTCCAAGGCACACGTGTCATGTGACGTCCAGCCCACGCTGCTCGCCGCTCCTGCCGAGGCGGGGACGAGAACGTCACGTGGAACATATGCGTCGCGGAGTGTCGTTCAGTGGTGAAAGTCACTTTGCGCGCCACGCGGCCGCGTGACTTAATTTAACTGCGCGAGAAATGGCCAAAGTTTGTTGAGCCACAGCTCCGAGGGTAATCGCGTTTTCGAAATCCTAAAAACTGACATGGCTGTTACTAATGGTCAGCTACGGATCCTCCGCCTTGTCACGAACACCATGATGTGCCCGGCCTCGCTAAAGCACTTTGACCCTGCCTTCTCCGGGGAGTGCCCGCACTGTGGGGAGAGGTCCTCGGACCTCTACCACATGGTGTGAGCGTGCCCCTCCAACCCTGCTTTTACTCCAAACCCAAACCCCACCCGGGAGGACTGGGAGGCGACCCTACTCGCCTGTTGCGACCTGAAAGCCCAAAAGGCGATGGTCGAACGAGCTATGGCGGCAGCGGAAGCCACTGGGGTCCCGTACTAGGGACTCCACCTAGTGTTTGTGAGGGGAAGGGCACTAAGCCTGACTCCAGAGCAACCTCCATGTAACTCCCTCTTTTCAGAGGAAATAAACGTTTTTACCACCACCACCCGATTGCCTCCAGATGCCCATTTATAGTTAAACAGTTAACTGCTAGAATTTACCTAGCCGGCTTGCTGGTTAGCGTGATTCACTTTTCTGACGTCCGACAACACTGGTATGCTTACGACGCAAACGCCATCTTTTTATCTCAAAAAGCTTATTTTTGACAACCAGCGGCGGGCTTCAAAACACTTGGTACAATAAGGTTCTCGCACAGCTGCCACCCTCGCCGTTGGATCATGTTCCACGTGGCACTTGCGGTATTACTTGTGGCACTTGCGGTGCCACAAGCATTCAGCAGCAGTGGCACCGCAGGACCTACTATCCGTGCCCTAAAAACATCACCTTAATTTACAGGAGCCGTTTGCGTACATCTGCCCCGGATGAGCTACCGCAGAATGACTGGCGATCGGAAACGTGGCTGGGAAACTGGCTGCTAACATCGACGTAGCTCGTGACGTCACCGCCCAACAGCTATAAAAGCAGCTTGCCACCGGGGATCTGCTTCACAAGCATTCAGCAGCAGTGGCACCGCAGGACCTACCATCCGTGCCCTAAAAACATCACCTTAATTTACAGGAGCCGTTTGCGTACATCTGCCCCGGATGAGCTACCGCAGAATGACTGGCGATCGGAAACGTGGCTGGGAAACTGGCTGCTAACATCGACGTAGCTCGTGACGTCACCGCCCAACAGCTATAAAAGCAGCTTGCCACCGGGGATCTGCTTCACAAGCATTCAGCAGCAGTGGCACCGCAGGACCTACTATCCGTGCCCTAAAAACATCACCTTAATTTACAGGTTGGTTTTTTTTTTCCTCCTTTTCCCCTTGAAATGCAACTTTAGCTATTTTTTTTCTGGTAGCCGCTGCTGCTGACTGCTCGGTCTGTCGTGACAAGTGAAAAATGGCTGACACATGTCTTGCATGCAACGAGCAGTTTTCTGAGGATGAAGCGTTTCTGACATGCTCAGAGTGTTGTTATGTGTATCATCTTGGCACATGTTCTGGGGTAAGTGAAGCCACATACAAGAAAAAGGCAGAAACTGCAAAAAAAGCATGGAAATGCCCAACATGCAAAACAGCTAAGGCTCGAAGCAACCATAGTGGCAAGAAAACAAGCGAGGAACCGGAAATGAATCTTGGAAGTGAAATTACAGATGTTCGTCTCGTGCTCACAGAAGTACTTGAGATCAAATCGAAAATCGACGCACTAGGAGAGATAAAGGCCACTGTGGATGGTATTGAGCAGTTTATGCAGGAAATGTCCACAAAATACGACGAAGTTTTGTCGAAAATGAAGCAACAGGATGCAGATATATCTGCCCTCGGAAAGCGAGTGGAAAAACTCGAGGTTCTGGTAGCAGAACAAGAAAACCAGGAATTAAGGCAACAAGTTAACGAACTAGAGCAGTACAGCAGACGCCAAAATTTAGAAATACTTGGGCTGCCCCATCATGAAAATGAAAACCTACTGGAAAAGCTTAATGTCTTGGCCACTGATCTCGAACTTCCGCTGCTTTCCGAGGCAGATGTTGAGGCTGTTCATCGATTGCCCTCACGGTCTATCAAGGAGAGCACTAACAACGCGAGTGCTAGTAGTGACAGTGAGGTCGGGGAGAGTTTTAAGAAGGTTACACCTGTTCTTGTACGCTTCCTATCCCGTTCAACCAGAGACGCATGGCTCGCAAAAAAGGGACAGCTAAAGGAAGCGAAATCTAAAATCTTCTTCAATGAAAACCTGACAGCACAGAACAAGGCGCTCTTTTGGAAAATGAAAAAAACGGCCAAGGAAAAAGAGTATGAGTTTGCCTGGTTGAAGAATGGAAAAATGTTTGTTCGTCGTGGCCCCCGCAGCCGAGTTATCAGGATTAGGACGACTAACGATCTGGATAAGATACGTTGAGTAACAGGCCGTATGCACAGCACGGTAACTGATAGCAGCACCCTTGAAAATGACAGCCTCGTTCGCATATTCTTATCATGATGCTGATTCGTTTAAACATTCCAAGCCTCTACGAGAAAAAAATCAACTTTCCTTATTCCATCTCAATGCGCAAAGCCTTCGGAATAAACAGGATTCTGTAAGAACCCTCCTAAATGCACTAGACCATAAATTTGAATTTTTAGCTTTCACTGAAACTTGGTTTACCAATGATTATGATGTCATACAATTTCCAGGATACAAATGCGCATCAGTTTCACGGAGTAATAAGAGAGGGGGAGGTGTGGCCATTTATGTAATGAACCACCTAAACTATGTCACCATTGAAGATTTCTGTGTCATAGATCAGCACTTTGAGTGTGTCATGTTAAAATGTGTTGGTACCATATTTGCCGTTATATACAGGCCGCCTTCTGGATCACAGGCAATGTTTTTAGTATTTCTTGAAAATATGTTAGAACAGTGCATGCAGTTTAAGTCGCCTGTAGTTATTTGTGGTGATTTCAATATCGATCTCTTATTGCCTGAATCTAATCAGCAAAGGATGCTTGATATTTTTTTCTCGTTTGGTTGTGAAAATGTGATACATATGCCAACTAGAGTGACTGATATGTGCCGTACTTTACTAGATGTGTGCTTCACAAGCTACAAAAAGGATGATGTGCAAGCAGGTGTACTGATAGCTGATGTTAGTGACCATTTGCCGATTTTCCTGTCATTTAAACCATACTTTACAACACAGAGTCATTCCAAAATCAGTGCACCGATTACATATAGAATCATTAATGAAGCAAAGACCACAATATTTAGAAACTTAGTAGCAGAAACAAGTTGGGCAGAGGTTTTTCAACTATCTGACCCCGTTACAGCATATGACGTCTTTATTAAAAAAGTTACCGAGCTTTATAATCAAGCCTTTCCTACAGTACAATTCAAAAAGTGCAAAAAAGCCAGAAAACCATGGATAAATGCTGAACTTCTGAAAAGAATTAGAAATCGTGACAGACTATTTGCCTCTTTTATCAGAACGAAAAATATAGACAGTTTGATTGAGTATAAACGAATTCGTAACAAGTTAAGCTCTGATATTAAAAAAGCCAGGACCAGTTATTACGAACATAAGTTTACTGATATCTGCAACAACCCTAAACAGGTATGGAATACCGTAAACAAGCTAATGTCCAAAAATGAAAGAGACGGCATCTCTGAACTTGTTATAAATGGTGTGCCTTACACAGGGGCGTCGCTTGCTGACAAACTTAATGAGCATTTTCTCATATCAGGGGCTTCAAGTAAATCTCAGGCAAGTAACTGTGATTTTACATCGTATCTCACATCCAACATCGAAAGCTCAATGTTCATGTTTCCAACTACAGAATTGGAAATCTGCACAGTAATCAAAAACTTAAAAAGTAGCAGTGCATGTGGTGCTGATGATATTAAAGTTCAACCTATAAAATCCGTTAGTCACATGATTAGTGAGCCACTTACGCATATATGCAACCTTATTTTGAGTAGCGGAATATTTCCAGACAAACTAAAAATTGCAAAAGTCTCCGTCATACACAAGGGAGGCGATAGAAATGATATAAATAACTATAGGCCAATTTCGGTACTACCAGTCCTCTCGAAAGTAATTGAACAGGTTATAAACATCAGACTACTAAACTTCTGCAAGCGAAACGATATCATCGCAGAACAGCAATATGGATTTCAGAAAGAGAAATCTACTGAAATGGCGCTAATAAAAATTAAGGATAAGATAATAGACAATTTTGAGCAGAAAATATATACAATAGGTGTTTTTCTTGACTTTAGGAAAGCATTCGATTCTATCAAGCACCCGATATTGTTATACAAGTTATATAAATATGGCATTAGAGGAACGGCTCTCACATTAATAAAGAATTACCTCTCAAATCGTCAACAGTACACGAACATTCCGAATGCAAAGTCCAGCTTAGGTCTGATACATTATGGAGTTCCGCAAGGATCAATCCTTGGGCCGCTGTTATTTCTTCTTTATATAAATGATGTAATTAACGTGCCCTCTACACCAGAAATAGTACTGTACGCTGACGATACCAATGTATTATTCTGCGGACAAGATCTGGAAGCCCTCCAAGTAGAAACCAATATATGGCTGCAAAACTTATCCACATGGCTCCGCACTAACGAACTGCAGTTAAACACTAAAAAAACTAAGTACATTATATTCCGCGCACGTAACAAGTGCATTAAACAAGAAATACTGATTCAATTTTGTGATGAATCTATTGAACGTGCAATATCTCATAAATTTCTTGGCGTCCTATTTCACGAACATCTCGACTGGTCCCCTCACATTGAAAAAGTTCGCACAGGTATCTCTAGGTCCATTGGTATCATGTATAAATTAAAGGACCTTTTGCCTATGTGGCTAAAGAAACAACTATACTACACACTGGTACATTCGCGTTTCCACTATTGTCTTCTTGTTTGGGGCACAGCACCTAAAACAAGCATAGAAAACATATACTTATTACAAAAGAAATTTCTGCGACTAATGGATAATGCACCATACCTTAGCCACACTGCCCCATTGTTTAGGAAACACCAATTGCTTACACTGTGGAATGTTATAAACAAAAAGATAGCGTTAGCCACTTACCAACAAATGCATTCTGATCCTGCCGCCTTTTGTCATAAGTATCTCACGAAACCACACAGCTACAACATACGGCACATAAGTTATAATAAGGAAAAAATACGTACTAACTACGGCGCCCAGAAACTTAGCTACAGAATTTCCAGTTTTTTAAACGATCACCATCCTGCTGTAAACATTATTCAAGAAAGCAAATCATTGAAAGCTTTCAAAAATTGCATCACCATGTATCTGTTGTCACTCCAGGCATAACCACTTCTTTTTTTCTTTTTTATTCTGTTGTCTCTCATAGTACTTCTCCAACTGTAGATAAATGTTTAAGATGAAATTACTTCAGTTCACTGTTAACCAATACTTTCTGTATTTTCATTTCGTTTTTATGTCTATTTTACTCGCTGAATGTCTTGTGCTCTCGAATGGGAGCAAGAAGGGCGTGGACTCTTTGTCAGGCATCCTTTTGCCTTTTAGTCTGCGCCCTAGGCAACTGTACCATTGAGTTGTCTAAATAAACACTTTGACTTTGACTTTGACTTTCTACGGACGCCACTACAGTCGATGGTGGCGCGGGTGATACTCTCAAGGTTAGGCTCTACGCGAAAAATACACTCAGAAGAGGTTGGGCAGCCGCCGCCGACCACTGTACGCGATATGTACGTGGAGCTCGTGGGTTCGAATCCCACCGACGGCATATTGAGTTGAGTTGAAAGTCCTCTGTTGGGTAAGGAAGGCGCATGGCCATGGAAGGGGGTAACAAGAAGTAGACAGAGTCTGCAGCTTTCACTATCTTCAGTCACTTCACATTGCTCCGATCAGGCCACTAAGTGAGCCATATCTTGCAGACACCATTTGGACATCAGGATCAGTTGCCAGAAGGGAGCGGTAGTTCATAACTTCATATGGTAGGGTCGGATCTCGGAACGCCCGGTGGCGAAGCCAGGGCGCTCCCATAGGAGGTGGGATATGCCACCGCGCGTTAGCATCGTGCAGTGATGGAACGTAATCATTTCCTCTGTGTAGCGACGCCAGCGAACACCACCCGCCCATGCAAGGTCACGTAAGTATGAGGCAAGGGGGTGGGGATATAAGCGTGGGCATCCTACCTGCCGAAGCAGCTGCGGCATGTGCTACCGCACTGCTCCCCGACTCGTCCGTGGGACCTGGAGTCCATTCAATGACGATGGTTTTGGTTGCGCGTTCATAGCGATGAATTGCCGCGGCAGCTGCGACTGCCGAACCAAGAGTAGCAGTCTCGTTGCAGGCTTCATGGAAATCGGTGAGGATAAAATAGATTCAGTACCTGTACAAGGCACCCCCGACAAGGCTCCCCAGATCGCGAGTTCGCATGAAAAGGTGTACCCTGAGGTAGGTGGCAGGCATAAGCGCCTGAGAAAGAAGAGTTTTCACAAACCCAGACCATAGAGGCAAAGTCGTTTGCGATTGCAGCGTCAGTATATATGTGTCATTTGTATCAGGGAGTCGCTGTTCTCGGTGACGGGCAGCGCGGAGTTCCCGAGGCGTGTCAAAGTCAAGGTATATAGGTCAGCGATGGAGGCGTGTGACCACTGACGTCTCCCAAGGAGGTGTCGTCGTTGCGCTCTTGATCCCAGGCCACTATAGACGCCGCCCTTGGAGAGTGTTTTCTTGCCTTATTTGATGACGACGGCATATAGTTTTAACTTCTTGTACCTTCTAATCAGCTATCTTTCAAGTAAAAAATGATTACACTACTAATATTCCATTAACCTCACAAATAAAAGAACACATTCCCCTATTATATCCTTGGTTCAGTCTGTTGGCTTCCTCAATGTTTTGCACCGTTGTGGCAACCCTTTGCAGCGCCGTCATTTTGAACAGTGGTTTGAAAGATTATCCTTGTACCTCTAAGCACCTAATCGTAAAAAATTAGCTAGAGTACGTGCTGGCTTTAAATTTTAGTTTCATGGTAATAAGTGCCATGTGAAAAGATCGATATTGCGGGATTAATAGGTCCTGCATTTGGTCAGCAGAGTAACGGCTGGCAAACAAGAGATGCAACAACAGCGGCTGCCAACACGGTTAGCAAAAGTGCGGAGTGCGCGCGCACGGAATTTAGTGCAATCACCGCTTTCATTCCTAAGGGCGCGTTCACACTTGTCCACAAATCCGGCGGCTCGCCGGAAAAACTGGGCCTCATCTGTTGACGCCCGGGCGAGGCGGAACCGCTGCGCCGCTGCTGTTTCTCGCTTTTCCACACACTTCTCGGCCACCACGTTACCGCTCGCGGAGTCCACAGATATGACTAGAAGAGAGGATAAATCAACTATGTATAGGAGGTATTCACATGACGTCATCCGCAAGGGGCGCTAGCGGCCGGCGCGGCATTCGCCATGTTGGTGGTCGCGCGCGCGGCCGCCGCAGCCAGCCGCAGCGTTTGAATAGCTGGTGATGGGTGAAATGTGAGTGTATTTCGCGTCTCGCCGCACGTAATTTCTGTCCGACCCGTGCCGCCGCGTGACTGAGTGAATATTCCGTGAACTGTGCGAAGCAGAAAAGAGCGGGCACGCTCAGAAGGTTCTACTTTGTCAAAAAGGTCGACCCCCGTAGGAATGCGGAGGCACCGACATGGTGTGCGACGTATACAAGACTGTTGCCGCGCGTTGAATTCACCGGTATCGAGGCCCACCTTGTGCACGGCTTAAGTTTGCTGGCAGGCCAAGGAATTAAAGGATATAAACCTATGAGAGGGTGCAATTACTTGACAAGCGGGTGAGTCCAAGAGTCATGCTGTGGGTGCCGAGCGACGTCCGCGGTGTCGACGGCCGAAGTGCCGTTTTTGAAGAGGTGAGTAATTCGAAGGGTCTGTTCACTTAGCTGTAGCTTAACTTGTCATCTCTACCTGCTGAAAGTGACGTGTTTCAACTGAATCTAGCGGAATGGCTGCACACTGCGTTGCTGCGAAAACGGTCTTGTGCATACGAAGCAGCGCTACGTAGCTACAATCAAAACTGCAAAACATTCTCGCTGTGTCTGCCGTTCGTGCTGCTAGCTGCTGCTATTTGTTTGGCCTATTTTTTGGCCTATGCTGCTATTTGTTTTGCTGCTATTTGTTTGGCCGTTCTGTCGGGTAAATAAGGCAGCTATGACGCTTTGCCTTTCTGCTGAAAGACCGTACGTCTGAGAAGCGTCAGCAGTTCGCGGACTACAGCTAGGCGCTTGAATTATCAATTTCTGCGGTGGCAGTTCTGGAATTTCGGTAATTAATCGTGCTGTTTAACCACGATGTGCCCTGCATGACTAGCTGACAGTTATCAACTGATATTAAAAGCTGCAAGTCGTGTACGTTCTTGCGTGCAGAGCAGCCAGCCAGTTTTGCTGCCGAGTTGAGGCAGCTCGGTTATATCACGGCGCAGAAGAATTCTGCTGCAGACTTCATGCACAATACGCGCTCCACAAAGATAAGTGGTCGCTGACGTATTCAACAACGTACAAATACATAGGTTGCACGTGTCGTCACTTCCGCCTCCATCAAACGCTTGCGGCCATGCTGCCGAACCATTCGGCCGTCCCCGCCCGTCTGCCCTGCGATGCCGGACCACTCCTCGGACACTTTGGATTATTTTCTTATCCTTAGAGTGCGAGAGACGAATGAACCATTCAGTGCAGGCTACTGGTCTGAATTTATTCGATCGGCGCGTGTACGCTACGCAGACAAAGTGAAAATTTGCGACGATACAGATCCGTACACGCTGCGACCGGGAGTTGACGCGACGATGGGCGTTGATGTGTTCCTCGAAGTGGCCCACGGGGGATATCGTGTACTCCTTCCAGCTTTGTGAAGTTGGAAGAAATGAAAGCCTTCGAATCAATGGGGCCACACAATGATTTCTACAGCAGGTGGGTGTGAAGCCTGTCTGCGATGCGCAAGCAACGAGACGAAAAGCTCGGCCTCGGCACGCCGCTTTCTCTGCAGTCATTGCTCGCTGCGGTCGTGGCGATCCGAACCGGCTTGCCTAGTGCTGTAGCTAGGTTGCAGCGACACGGGACCCAGTCTGGGTTTGTGTTTTCAGACAAATTGGATGGCGTTAATCAAAACAGCAACATTCAAGAGTGTAGCCATTGCTTCCCACGTTTTCGTTGAAAGGGGGTTTCTGCACAAATGGTACAAGGCGTGGTGTTGACAGCGGGCGACACAAAACGGCGAGCAGAACGGCGGCACTTCGTCTTTCAGCGACGCTTCGTCGTCGTCGGCGCTCCGGCAGCGATCGGCCTAGGCGGCGTCAGGCGCGACCGTCGTGGTTCGCTACATCGCAAACATTAAGTTGACGACACAAGCCTCTTACCTGTCACAAAGTGCACTCCGCACACAATTAAATTTGGGTTGTCGGGGTCCAAATCATCGCGCTTAATGCGAGCCAGCCACAGCTCGCGCAGATTCTTACTGTGTCATGGAGCGCTCGCACTTGCATGCCTACGATTATCTTACGAATGCAGATGAAGTTCGTGTTAAACGGCTTCTTCTTTCGCCTGGAGCTGCCGCTACGGTCGTAGCAGCCAAGGGTGGCACACAAAGCCATACCGAATCTACGGATGGACGAGAACCGACACGTTGCGAGAAAAAACAGCGCTTGCAGACAAAGGACCAGAACAAGAAGGACACACAACTGCGCTGTGTGTCCTGCGCGGACACACAACACTGCGCGGACACACACAACTGCGCGGACACACAACACACAACGTTGCGAGCTAACATAGGCAGCGGAAAGCTAGAGCGGTCTGGCAGTGGTTCGGCAGCATGGCCGACTCGCTACCGACGGCCACCGGATGTGACGTCGGTGCAAGCTATGTATATGTTACGGATCACTAACAGTTCAGGCCGGGTACCTCACGGCGCACCGTGACACTGCGCGAGCTGGCCTGAAACGACCGCACACATGGCGCGCCTGCCGCGACGACGCTCGCGCCGTCTGGTAGCGCGGCCTCAGTGAATACCTCCTATATGTGCTATAACCGTATGCCATTACCGTATGCATGCTTACGTACGTTAAAAGGAGGCATATTCCCACTTTCAGTTAGCGCGTGCAAAAATACACGCAACGATAGGCCCAGCCTAGTGGCGCCATCTGCTTGCCAGGAACGTAACCATTACTGACAACAAAGGGACACAACAAAGGGACACACACGACATGTACAGAGCGCTACTTCCAACTAGTTTCTTTTCGCAGAAGGCGGATACATTTATACCCGCGCTGGGAAATCACAAGATTAACAGGCAAATACACGCATTGTTCATGTCAGCATCCCGCCGCCAAGTGTGCCACCAGATAGCAACAAGTGTAAAATTGATATAGAATCCAATCAAATAAAAGAAAAGAAAATGACAAAGACAAAAGGAATGATGATGCACGAGGTGAACGCTGAACATCGCTTTAAAACAGCTCTTAGCAAAAGCAGTGTCAAAGTAAATAAAAACAATAAAGCGGTCGATGCGTAAAATTTAGTCGTCGCAGCAAAAACACTATCAATAAAGCAACAAACGTAACTAAAAACTGAAAGGCCAATAACAAGGTAAAAAAATTACCGACGATTACGTTACTTCCTAATGCGAAATTTGAGCGCAGCAAATAAGCTGTTTCACCTTTTCGATAGATTGAGGCAAAGAAATCGAGCAACACATGTATGCGCTATCACAGAATTTTTTTTTTTTTTTCACACGTATTCGCTATTTCGGCTCGGGCGGTGCACATATACAGATCCGCCGCCACCGATCTGGCTCTCTGATTGCCACCGCACAGGGGTTGCATTGGAGGAGGAGCGAAGAAAGGAATTAAGTTCGAGCCGGCGCTTTGACAACCGGAGACTCGCAGGAAGAGGGGGGAGGGGGGCGGCGTGTACACCCAGCGGCAAACGATGGGGGCAGAAGCGCGCGCAGCAAGCGGACAACACGATAAAGGGAGGAGGGAAGAGATAGCAGCGACTGACTGATGCCGCTGACGCCGATAGCGCTGGGGGGATGAAAGGGGGGCGGAGCTGGTTACGAGGCCGACGACGACGCGAAACCCAGGAACGGACGCCATAGAGCTGCGCTCTAAAACGGTGGAGAAAGGCTGATTTAAAGAAACACGAATCGAAGGGTAGGCCAACAGAAAACTACCAAGAAAACAAGGGACAAGAAAAGGAAATTACACGTGCCTATCTAAGAATGTTATCTCTTTATCAAGCAGTACAACATAAGCAGTGCTAATGCATTTGTCACCAGTGTTATAATATGAAGGGCTTCTATTATTTCTCTCCTAAGTTTAGTTTTTCCATGTGCCAGGATCGAGGTACTGCTCAACAAAGGCTTACATTTATGAGTCGCAACATGCTCTGGCAGTGGCGTCTTTCATTGTTTTGTACTGCCCTCTCATGTTGCCGCAGTCTGTCGTTGATGCATTTTCCCAATGTATACATGACCACAAGTTAAAAGAATGCTGTACACAACGTTGGTGGCGGAACCGACATATCTTTTTTTCATGCTTTTTTTTTTCACATAACTCCTGCTTCCTGGACAGAACAGAGAATACTAGACAGCCGATTTGGAGCGGAGAAAAGAACCTTCACATCATGTCTCTGGCCTATCTTCTTTAAAGGGTCAGTCTACCGAATTTTATCGGCCATATTTTCTTCTCGGCAACCGATAGCTCTTTACCCAAATTACCGCTTAGCCAGCGTGTGGTGCCAAGAAGTGCGGTGGTGGTGGTGTGATACTTTCATTAGAACATCGTTTCTATTAGGCGTTCAGTACGTCTTGGGCCAAGGCGACGAGGGCACGTTACAGCCTCAGATTCAGAGAGGCGAGCCAGATGGGCCACGGTGGGGGTGGGGGATAGGCAGGGGACTGGAAGTCTGCGTGGCACTGTGTAAGGCAGTGTTCTATGTCTGCATATGTGTGTGGACAGTTTGGGCACTGAGGTGTGGAATTGTACCGGTATAGATAAAGTTTGGCTGGTGTATGTAGGAGATTAAACTGTATTCGGCGAAGAATGCGAGCTTCACGGATCGATAAGGATGGGTGTGGTGTTGGTAAATCAGCGAAGTCCAATTTTCGCTGCGCGTAGTATTCGTCGACAGTGCGTTTGTAAGCCCTGACCGCCTGTAGAACATTTTAAAATAGAATTTATTGATGTGGGAACACACCTGTATGAGATGGTGAACTCATCTGGCAACCATGAAAATAAAAACGTCATAGCAATTTATAAAGCGCAATTTTCGAGTGCTAGGATGATTAAAATAAATCGGCACTGAAAGGACATCGGTTATATATGTTGCAATTATGAGAAGCCGCATTTTGTCATTAATAAAATACAGGAAAGTGAGCACCATGACCCTGAGAGGGTGCGGCAATCAATCCAATCCAAGACGAAGCGGCGTCGCGGTGCGTATGTTGTTTGACATTGCGGTCCAGAACCAAGTGCTAGCGACATCAAATTAGTGGTGGAACTAAAGCGCCAAAATGAAATGAGTGGACAAACACGACTAGAAGAGGAAAATAATTAGGACATATTTTGTGTTTCAAAAGCATTCGAAAACAATTGCACTGATTCCTTTTTAAAATGTTTTATTTGTGGGCATTTTATAGCGCTTGCTTTGTAAAAATTTTTATGACAGCGTTCGCTCAGAGCAGCGGCAATGGCAGCGGGACGATGCCAAGGTTGACGGTGTTCTGATGTCATACCCTTGTCATATCTTTTGACCATTCTGCTTGCTTTTGTTTGAAACTCGATTCTGCTAGCCCTACTTTTTCCTCGTTGCTTGTTGCTCGAGTTCTTGGTGTGCATCGTTCGTGTACAGTTTCCGCTTTTCCCTTTTGCTAGTGCTTCTGTGTAGTTTCGTTCGGTTGGGTGCGATTCTGTCGCTTTTGCCCCAAAAGGGCATCGTCTGTGGCCATGGGGCCCCCGTACGCAAAAAAGAGGTGTGCGGTTGCACGATGTGCGAGCGATAGCCTGTCTGGCGGCGTCACATTTCATCGCTACACCTGCGACATTCAGCGCGACACCCGAGGCGAGGACGAAGGAAAAAGGCACAACGAGAACTGACTACCTAAAAATAGCGTTGGTGGTCGGCACTCGTCGTGTCTTCTTTCTTCGTTCTCGTGTCGGGTGTCGCGCTGAAGCGTCGCGGCGTTCAGCAGTTTATTTTTCCCGCCAAGCAGCACGTGACGCTGACGTCACAAATATGACGTCACTAAAACACGTGACTTTAACGTCGCGTTTTTGTTTTAATTATGACGTCACTTTTTAGTTGTCCACGCATTTCGAAGACGGCGCTGGCTGCGCACCATGAGCCGCCATGTTTTGAACGTATGGGCTTCTATGTAGCCTACGCTACCATAGTACATCTACCTTGGGCAGTATGTCAAGATTGCAGGATCTGAGCGAAGTTGAAAAGAGAATATTGCCATGGATGAACGAACTTTGACTCATATGAGTCAACTCCACAGTGGAAGATATTCTTCCACCGAGTTCAACTCCGGATAAACGCGGTCGCGACAGCGGAAGTGATGACGAGTATCGACGATCCCGACGATTTCCGCCGCGCGGCGACAAACATGGCGGCACCCTTCGAAATCCCGCTTCGGACTGAATTGTCGTCGTTGCTGCCTTTTTCAGCGCTTTTACTGGCCTTAAATGGGGCGCCGGTCTTTCGCTTCGTCTCACCTCGCCTATAAGAAAACATGTGTGATAAATTTGCTTTATTTTTTTTTTAATTAGAGTGACGATTCTGCCGCTTCTAGGCTTAACAGGAGAGTCAGTTTGTTTACAATAATGGTTCCCGTCCTGACAACCAGATGGCGCCTCTATAGGCGAGTTTTTTGCGTTGCTGCTAGCATACGATGAACTAAAAGTGTGAATGCGCCTGCTTTTAGCGTACGTATAACTATAAATATTCATGTGATTTACAGAAAAAGCGAGCGGTACGCCTTTTACAGTTTACAAGAACAAAACGTACGTTTGTGACATTGGGGCATACTAACGATACGTAGTATATTTACCTATGCTTCTACAAAAGAAGTCTACCACCTGTTGCAACAAAATGAACGTTTGGTGTTGCCACCATGCATTTTTACGCGACTTTTAACGACAAATTAAAATATAAATTCCTGCCTAAACCGGGAGCAGTTTATTGACGTTATAGGGTGCCAACTACCAGAATATGCCATTTATAAAAAACTCGACTCCGTGAGTAGACTTACCCTTTAAGTTGTGGGAAATTTTATGGATATACGAAATAACCTTCATGCGTTGTCTGGGGACTGTGGGGCTCGAAGGCGTCTTGTCTACTTCTTTAACCTTCTGTAGAAGACTCTCTCTAACACTGCTGACGACGTCGTAGGAGTAGCCTGCTTTCCCGAGACTGGCAACCTGATTTCCTAAGCTGTTTTTCATGAGGTGCGGACAACTTCAGAAGAGTGCTGCTCGAAGAAGAGCTATACCTATATGCCACGTTTTATCAATTTCCACTTTCCAATTTCCATCAATTGCCACTTCAGTGTTTTCAATAGACGTCGAGGATCTGTACTATTCTGTCTCGCATGGAGGCCTAGTTCGGGAGAAGATAGTTAGCACAAATGAGATAAGCTTTCAAAATTCCTCCGGAATCAGCACAGACAACTTCATCACTCTCCTTGAATTTTACCTGCAGTCGACAGCGATATCCTTCGATGGAAAATCTTATGTGCAGAAAGATGGAATTTGCATTGGATCTGCAGTTGCACCGGCGCTCTGTGACATACTTTTCTTCCATGGAGAACCGGATCAAGAAAAACCTGGCAGGGACGGCAGTACTCAAAATTCTGAGGTATGCTGACTACATAGTTATTCTAGATGCTCCGTCAGGATGCAATATTGAAGATTTGGTATCCGAGATCGTCAATTTGTTCACCATTGAATCTAAAGGCCTGAAGTTTACCTGAGAATTCCCTCAAGGCAACTGCATCCAGTTCTTGGATATACTGATCATCTTTGGTGATTCCGGATGCCATCTGTGCTATAAATACAACCCACGCACAAAAATGAGTTTCCTTCCATATGAGAGTGCTCACTTTAAATTGATAACACGTCGCATAGTTATGGCTCTTCGAGAAGCGCTCTTCAAAAGTTGTCCGCACCTCATGAAAAACAGTTTCGGAAATCAGGTTGCCCTTACGATGTCATCAGCAGTGTTACAGTGAGTCTTTTACAGAAGATAAAAGAAGGAGACAAGAAGCATTCGAGCCACACAGACCCCAGACAACGTATGAAGGTTATTCGGTATATCCACAAAATTTCCCACAACTTAAAGATAGGCCAGAGACATGACGTGAAGGTTCTTTTCTCCGCTCCCAATCGGCTGTCTATAGTATTTGAATTGTCCTGCCCAGGAAGCGGGAGTCGTGAAAAAAAGCATGAAAAAGTTGTTGGTCACGCCACCAATGTTGTGTACAGCACTATTTTAACCTGTGGTCGTGTATACATTGGACAAACGGGAAAGTGCGTCAACGACAGACTGCGGGAACATGAGAGGACAGTACGAAACAATGAAAAACGCTGCCTGCCAGAGCATGTTGAGACTCATAAATGCAAGCCTTTGTTGAGCAGTACTTTGATCCTGGCACATGTAAAAACTAAACTTAGGAGAGAAATAATAGAAGCCCTTCATATTACTAACACTAGTGACAAATGTATTAGCACTGCTTCTGTTGTACTGCTGGACAGAGATAACATTTTTAGATGGACACGTGTGATTTCCTTTTCTTGTTCGCCTTACCTTGGTTTTCGTGGTAGTTTTCTGTTGGCCTACCCTTCGATTCCAGTTTCTTTAAATCAGCATTTCTCCATCGTTTTTACCTTGTTACTGGCCTTTCGGTTTTTAGTCATGTTTCTTGCTTTATTGATAGTGCTTTTGCTACGAGTAAATTTTACGCATTGACCGCTTTATTGTTTTTATTTACTTTGACACTGCTTTTGCTAAGAGATGTTTTAAAGCGATGTTCATCGTTCACCTCGTGCATCATCATTCTTTTTGTCTTTGTCAATGTTAATCGTTCACCTCGTGCATCATCTTTCCTTTTGTCTTTTTCTTTTCTTTTAAATGATTATGGTATTGAAGGGTTCTATATAAATTTTACACATGTTGCTATCTGGTGGCCCACTTGGCAGCAGGATGCTGACATGAGCAGTGCGTGTATTTGCCTGTTAACCTTGTGATTGCCCAGTGCGGGTACAAATGTATCTGCCCAGGTAGCACCGAACATTAGAATAGTGTTATAAAAATGTTATGTAAGTTGCATGTAACTATGCACATGTTGCATAGTAACTTTACATTAACATTAAAAATTAACATAATGCTATAAGTTACATAGGAAACGTTATTTTCACATTCTAAACAAACGTTGTTTTAATATAATCTTCTAAATTTTATTATAATGTTAGAGTCGCAACTATAAAACAACATTGCAAATATATTTCGAGCACGGATTTCTAGACATTTTCTCACTGTTCTTAGAGTAAAGATGTTTTTCAACTAACAGCGCCCTGTAACCACATCTCTTAGATAGTACTAGCCATAGATTACATGAAGAGCCCCATTATTTTGTCACGAAACTTTAGTTATTACCCATTCCCCACTGTCACTCATGGAACATCCCGCAGTAGCGAGTATATAAGCTCGGCGGTATGATATCCATTTGCAGGTGAGCGAATACGAGTTGCTGTGCTGTAGTGTAGTGGAGAAGGTGTCGCTCTTGTTGTTGGTTCTTGCAAAGTGTTGTAAGTTGTGTGCCGTCACCACTGGCAGGCCTGCATGCTTGTGCGGGGCTGCTTCACCATTTTCGAGAAAGTTCCATTTATGTTGCTTACATGTTTCATGAATGTTTGGGGAAGGTTATTCGAACATTTATATGTAACATTACAAAAACATTAGAAAAAAAGGACATTAAGGACATTGAAAAAACATTTGAGCGTAACAAAAATGTAACATTATCGCAATGTTTCAGTGCTACCTGGGTGCCTTCTATGAATATAAACTAGTTGGAAGTTGCTCTCTGTACATGCCGTGTGTGTTCCTTTGTTGTGTCCCATCTTCTTCGTGCAAGTACATACCCATTAAAAAAAAATTTTACGGCGGCGGAAATCGGCCTCGCCGCCCTTGTTGGCGGCAAAAGCGGCCGAATCCGCTTCGCTCACCGGATTTGTGGGAAAGTGTGAAGGGCCCTTCAGTAAGTGTATTATCGCTAGCATTTTGTGCTTTCAGAATATACCTATAAATGCCAAAAAATAACCCTTGAGGGGCTCTTTTTTCTGAACCTGTGAACACCGGAAAACCTCGAATATGAGCTGCTCCGGAAAAACAAAAGAACGCCTGCCTCACGTGAAGAAATCTACCTTAATATTTTTTCTCGCTGACCCAGAACACAGCTGCATTGTCCTAAGGGCACAGTTTAAGAATATGCTCGGGTATTAACACTTACCGTCCGCATGGCGAAGCGCGCTCAGATAATGTTCGCACTCTAGTACATGTGCAGACTGCTGCGGCATGTGGGCCCAACGGTTGAGGAATGCGGCGTGCCCAGCTTTTGGTGCATGAGTCGCAATGCACAGCCGTTAAATTCTCTGCTTTCACACTGCGGTGGGCACCAGGCACAAACTTCTACTAAAACTAGGCTCTTGTGTTGTGGTTTGGTACCTCCTGCGGTGATCGTTACGCAAGCTCCCGTAGTGGCGCGTTCAGAGACCATAGACTGTGTTCGAGGCCTACGTGCTTGATGGCTGTGATGTGTTCGTTGTGGTTCCGGCATACCTGCGAAGCCCAGCCGGGTCCAAAAGCCCACTTGCCGCGATTATAGATAATGCGTGCTTTGTACCCACTTGCGCACTTTGGGCTAGCAGACGCGTTGATCGAATGCCGCTTTTTAAAGCTTTTTCAATGCAAGATCACCTAGACCTGTTAGGTTTGATTTCAAGAGGTTTAACGTCCAAAAGCGACTCAGGCTACGAGGACACCATTGGGGGGGGGCTGCAAATAACTGCGACCATCTGAGGTTCTTTAAAGTGCAGATATCGCACAGTACACCAGTACACCACGGACCTCTAGCATTTTGCCTCCATCAAAATACGACCACCGCGGCCGGGATCGAAGCCACATCTTTCGGGACAGCAGCCGAGCACCACAACCACTGAGCCACCACGATGGTTTTGCCTGGACATGAGGCGCAGGATGATTCCAAGAGCAGGTACAGTATTGCAACCGAGAGACAATGCCTGTTAGGTAATCAGTTTGGCCTTGAGTTGATGCATGTTTCTAACGTAGTAATCGTCCAAGGAGACGGATGCAGTGACTGTCAAAGCTGCTGCCATGGTCAGGCCTCCTAGCTACCTGGAAATAGCCCATCAAGCTGCGACTAAATTTGTTTTGTGCCCAAACTTGTTAATACACAAAATCATATCTCCCAGCAAAGCTGTTTGTTGTAATGAATTTTTCTGCTGCACAGAATCGCTATTGAGGTCGCAAAGGATTAATTAATGAGAATTGTGCAGTTCACCGTCACGAAGCAACACATAAGCTATATGGGGGAGCCACGGTGGAGGGCTCTGGATTAATTCAGACCACCTGGGATTCTTCAGTCTCTGAAAAGGGCTTTCTAGCTTGGCTATAAAATCCTTGCGTTATGTAGAGTACAGGCCATCGAGCGTTCATGGCACGTACGAGACCTCAAAAGCTACAAGTGGGTGGTAATCATCCCGCCGCGGTGGCTCAGTAGTTAAGGCACTCGTCTGCTGAGCCGGAGTACCCGGGTTCGAACCCGACTGCGGCGGCCACGTTTTGGATGGAGGCGAAACGCGAAAGGCGCCTATGTGCTGAGTGATGTCAGTGCACGTTAAAGACCCCCGGGTGGTCGAATTAATCCGGAGACCTCTACAACGGCACCTCTTTCTTCTCATACTCCCTCTTTTATCCCTTCTGTTAGGGCGCAGTTCGAGTGTCCACCAATATATGTGAGACAGTCTACTGTGTCAAAATTTCCTTTCCTCAAAACCAATTTGAATTTTTTAGGAGGTCGTAAAATTTATTGATGAAGAGGTTTTAGGCACGGGTTGGGGTGGTGCTCCCCTCCCCGCAGGCCGGATGCCAGGTGGCCGACCGACGATGTCGTTTGGCGACCTCTTCGGCCCGCTTCGAGAATTGGAGTTGAACCTCCGGGTCCGAGCTGAGCAGTGCGGCCTCCTACTGCGATTGGGTAAAGAGCTGCAGACTCATTGATGGCTTGTCCTGATTACATAAGTATAAGACGTGTGGTGTGTCTGCCTATTGTTGTCCGCAGAGAGAACAGACGAGGCTGTACTGCTCTGGGAACCATTTGGAGTAAATGTACGGATTAAAGAAACTGTCCATTTGTAGCTGCAGATGGCTGCAGAGTGGGCCCTTCCTCTGGCAAAATTTCAAGTTGTGGTTTTAGAGTTGCTGATGATTTATCTGGCAGCGGTGGAAGTAATGGCTAAAGCTATGGCAGC
Organism: Amblyomma mixtum; assembly: GCF_055824585.1. Lineage (NCBI taxonomy): Eukaryota > Metazoa > Arthropoda > Arachnida > Ixodida > Ixodidae > Amblyomma > Amblyomma mixtum. The sequence goes on from NC_143014.1 coordinate 46,531,535, forward strand.
TTCTTCGGCCTCCTCTGGGAATTTTTGTTTCATCGATCGTCGCTGTGCTAAGGGTGAACATCAGTGGTCGACGACTACCAGGGAAAAGGCGACTCTGTCCGCATGTTCTGCTACATGCACGTGCGCTGTCTTTGTGAACTGGAAATCCTTCATGAAGTTTTTGCATCCTAGCCTTTCTTCTGTCCTTATCATAGAGTGGATGTATGTTTTTGGGCAGAGGACGGACTATCAAGTGTCCATGCAAGCGTCTTGGAATTGGCAAGGTGTGTGTACAGATTCCTTTATATTGTATTCCTGCTTCTTTAGGATGGAACGGCCAGTTTCGGTGCCTGATAGTCTTTCGTATTGTGCGCTGAGGCATGCTTCTATCATTTCCACTAAGATATTATGAATCCTGACTGTAATAGTTTTTCATTCGACGTATGACGGGGCAGACTGGGTGCAATTTTTGTAGGACTATCTAATTACAGATCCAGTAGAAAATTTCAGTGCAGCGTTTCGTGGCAGAACATTATTAAGGGCAACATAGTCACTTTAGCAGGCGCACTGCAATGCTGCAGAACTGACATCCACGAAGTCCAGTTCGCAGCCTCAAGTATTTCATCTTTTCGCGTGCATGCCAGTCTTGCTTTCCTCGAGATTATCGGCCACTCTGCATCGTTGGTGTCGGCATAAAAGGAGCTCGGTGGGAGGAATGCCTGGGGCATTTTTGCAAATAATTTTTGCGTCACTTAGCTAAAAGTGCACAGCACTAGCTACTAAAAGGTCACAAATGTCGCCACTAAAGCGTTGTACTGGAGGTTTCTTTTTGCGCCCGGCGCTCGTATTTGTGACGCAAGCGAAATCCGCAAACGCCCTAGCAGATTTTTGTGCACATCAATGAACCTACGTCACCAAAGCTAACCATCTTCTCTGCACGGCGGGCTTCATATCGCCATGGCATCGGCTGATCACACTGCTGAACCAATGTTTGAGTTCAAGCGTATAGGCTCTTTGGCTCAAACATGGGAATGTGCACATTGTGGCTAACCATTTAAGAGGCGGAATGGTTGACCATGCTCTCAGCAGTCGTGTGGATGAACAAAAAAACCTTGCAATGGATGTATTTCAATGATGAGCTCCGAAGGATCACAGGGCCGCGTTCTCGCTGCTGTACCCATTCATGCAGTTCCAGCAAGTAGAATAAGAAGTAGCGTAAAATGACTTGGCGTCGACATGTTTCAATCCTTCTATGCACAGCCGTAGTTAACAACACACACACGCCGTGCCCCTGTATGATCCTGCAACACCTACAGTATGATTGCCGCAGCTCGGCGACTTGACAAGCCTATAGGTGCCTCGATGCAGCGTGCTACAAGCCTTCATCGCGTAGTGCCATCTATCCATGTTCAAAAGAAGCACGAGGAGCGGCGAACAAGATCTGGTTGCACTGTCAAGCAGAGTGTCAACACCTAAATATATTCTTACACCCTGCCTTAGGGTCGTTCCTTTCTACCAAACCCACATTCCTTGCCCAATTCATGACGGTTCTTAAGTATCTAGTCCGGGCACGTTTCCTGGAACAAGGAAGAAAAGAGGACACATTGGGCGTACGCATGCCACGGCATGGCTTAACCACCTTTTTGATATTGTAATGAAGCGAACCTCAAGACTGACGCCCACTGAGAACTTCGCTATAGCGTGCAGTTTCCCCACTTCGACCAAGCAAGAAAGTGAAAGTCAAAACCAGCATTTGTGAACGTTTGTGCCATCCGCATTCCCGGCGTGCCCTCCACACCATGGGATGACCAGAGCAAATCTGCATCCAGCATGATGCCTGCTCACCTATATATATCAAAGACTGATTAAAGGGTTCTCAGAAAAATTAGCTTTCTTGCCAGTGCCGCCGAATGCAGATATAGGATTACATGCATCACCCAATAATTTTTTCTGAAGTAAAATACAAACTTTTGGCACAGCGACTACCGGTGCAGTTCGTGGGAAACAAACATCCTGAAGTTTCACCACGGAAAGCTGACATACTGAGCAGACGAAGTGCGCCAAATTAGTTAAGGGTGGTTGGCCAATCACCTGGTGACAAAAGTATGCACTACTTGAAAAGAAAATTCCAGTCTTTGGTGTTGAAATCATAAAAAATTTGGTTTGGTTTGGTTTATGGGGTTTAACGTCCCAAAGCGACTAAGGCTATGAGAGACGCCGTAGTGGAGGGCTCCGGAAATTTCGTCCACCTGGGGTTCTTTAACGTGCACTGACATCGCACAGTACACGGGCCTCTAGAATTTCTCCTCCAAAGAAATTCTAGCCGCCGCGGCCGGGATCCAACCCGCGTCTTTCGGGACAGCAGCCGAGCACCATAACCGCTGAGCCACCGAGGCGGCCATAAAAAATTTAACTGTACTTTTAAAAGTACGCTGGGCGGTGATGGGTTAATGTGCACTGACATCACACAGTACATGAGCCTCTAGAATTTCGCCTCCATCGAAATTCGACTGCCACGGCCGGGATCAGTAGCCGAGCGCCATAACCACTGAGTTATTGTGGCGGCTGAACGGCCCACAGGACTCATGTGCACTGTACTCGGTGTAAATGGGGTTTGCTTCTCAGGCATGTAGTAAAGCCCATATGGCACCCCCAAAGACGAAAAGCTCTCAAAAGGTGACGACACGGTGTCTCCTTACCTGACACGGATTCAGAGCTTAAGGGGCGCCGCCATAAGTTCTTCACTACACAAATGAGAAGTGAGCCCCATTGCTTAGTTACTTTTGGCACTCTACATACACAATGTAATGCCACCACACAGTATGCTCTTTTTTTTTAACCAAAACTGGAAGCATCATCATCCTCCAAGGTCTTCGTTTGCAAGAGAATCAGTGGCACAATAAATTTCGTGGCATAATCTGGGCCTTCGGCAAACTTTTCGACGCCTTATTTCACAAACAGCTAACTCCTTCCTGTATTCCACTACCATAGGAACAACTGCACTACACCAAGTTACGAAAAGTCTGTCTTATGCGAACTAAAAGTCACACTTTTCCATATGAAGTAATGCGTGCAATGTAGAAATAGATGATGAAGATGAATTTTATGATGCAAGGGCAGCTTTGGCCAAAGAGTGCCATGGCACAAGGCATTTTTCGTCTAAACAGGGTGGGGTCAAGGACCCTTTTTGCAAGCTTTCACCCTGAAGAAGCTGAGCACCAGGCCGGAGGAAAGCTTGTAGCCATTGTTTTGCGTATGGGTCATTATCAAAATGTAGAAACAGAAAATGTGCCAGCTGGCAAGCCACATTGCTTTGCATGGTATGTAAAAATAAAGCATGAAATGATGCAAATATCAGAATGCACACGCATGATACGGAAAATACTGTAGCTGGCTGAATTCCGCAAGAAAAAGTGGCTTTAAAAGTGGCCTATAATTTGCAAATATTTGGTCGGGCAAACAAAGTGCGCTGCCACAAAGGGAAATTGGGTCACATTAGCACATACTAGCAACAGGACACTGCACAACAGCCTTTCAACCTTCTTTTGTAATGGTACTGTAGTTTCTATGATCGAATTTTAAGGAGTATAGACACCAACTTTTGGGTACGTGTTTTCTTGTTTGTAATGATGTGTAAGGCATTATTATACATGCATTACCACCTGGCATTTTCCTACAACTGCTAAATAATTTATAATCGAATTTCTTTCTTGTGCAGTTTCGGTTTCAGTTTCAACAGCTGAATGAGGACTGTGACATCAAAGTGTGGTTATAGGTCACGTGAGGCATGAAAAAACTGCAATATAATCTCTGCTTCCCCATTTACTGTCATTCCAGCTCTTGAGGAAGGCTGGCTTCAACATCGTAGTGAATTAAAACAATTAAGTAGCTACTGTATCGAGGTCTTTCCATGCCTCACGTGACATACAACCACTCTTTGACGTCACAGCCATCGTTCAGCTGTTGAAACCAAAACTAAAACAGCATGACAGAAGAATAAGATTCTAAATTATTTAGCGGTCGTAAGTGAATACCACATGGTGATTCAAGCGTAGTAGTGTGTTCCACATCATTGTGGAGAAGAAAACATGCCACCAAAATTAGGTGTCTACACTCCTTTAATGTAAAAGCCAGATTTATTGCTTACCTGAAGAACTTTAAAGGGATGCCAAAGTCAAATTGAAGTTGGCCTGTACCAAGAGATTACAGGAATATCTAACAACAAAGATACTACCTCACAAAAACAAAAATGTGCTTTTATAATCGAGAAAAAGCCAAAAAACGAAAAACAGGTGTTGCTATCACTGGTCGATTTTGCAAGTAAAGTGACTGCGTCAACAAAGATTTTTTGGGCATTCGCAGTTGAAAAGGCCATTCGCTTCAAAAGAGTGATCATAGAGTCCCTTTTCTGTGTAGACATCACAAATTTCGATCAGGTGGCAGAAAAATTTTGAAATACTATTTTTTAGGCAACAAATGCTTCTTTAACAGCTGGGGAAATATTAGCATACTAGAAAGCGCCACAAAATCGATTTTTAGTAAGAACACAAATTAGATATTAGATAGAGATCTCCTCAGTGCTGCTGGCACTTTTATACACTGGTCATCACCACTTCATTTGCTTATTAGTAACTACTAGCCACCTCGCTCCAATGGACTCACTAAATATAAATTATATTGAAATTTCAGCATGAAACTAAACTGCAAAAAAGAGTAACAACATAGTACATAGGAGCTCCCAGACGAACCAAGTAAAAGGAAAAAGTCTGTCAGAAGCTAAGCACGCTCAAGTTTAAACAGCATCTGATTTGTACGCATTAAGAAGGCACGACAGCAAAATTCCTGCATTAGTATGCTAAGACTAATTTCAAAACAAGTTGCACATCACCAGGGCATTAAATACAACCTGCTCACAGAAAGATGCAAGATACAATGGGACACAATTGCAGTTGCAGTGCATTAACAAATGCTAAAACACTGCAGTGAAACTAGTCGAGCCACAATTCACAACAGATGCGACTAGTGTTATCAGAAATGAGGATGTACGCTCACGCAGCACTCTCAATGCCAGAATGTGAGGTGCGACCCGTTGCCACCACACCGAAAGAAATACACGAGCTTACTTTCAGTTTCATTTATTAAAAAACTCTCCTTTGTAACTTCTCCATGACACTAACACCATTCCAACCAGTCATTAAGTTGATTTTCAATACCTTTGAGATTTCTTGATTAATAAGACCTCTTTTTGTGAGGTTTTTATAGTTAATTGTATGCTTGCTGCTATGAGCAGTATCCAGCACCGGTTTTTTTCCATCCAATACTTCCGCTGTGTGTTTGACAAAACAAAGACACACTTTCACAAACCAGAGACGTGAGATCGGCTGATAGGCAGCTGCAAAAAACTGGAACATCAATGTGGTCAGGTACTTCCTTTTTTCTTCAAAATACATCTCGACAATGGAAAATAAGTAACAAGCTATTGTACATTGCTTTACCAGGTTTAAAATGCACCGAATAAAATGATGAATGCCCAAATGCAAAGTGACGATGTTACATCATGTAGACATGAAGTAAAAAACACCTAATGGACAAAAAGCAGCATAAAAATGTAGCAGAAAAGTCAAACATACACTAGGACGCTATTGTGCTTTGGCATTCTTAGACCTCACTGCACATTTAAGAGATTGAGCTTATTGTTCATTACATTGCGCACAATGACATGCATAATGATACTCCATATCATCATGTGATAAAAAGTTCACAGTTCATTGATCCTTGTAGGTAAACACCTGCCTACACTAGGAACTTTTTTTTCTTTTAAATCCAGTCCTTTCAGGTACATACTGTCACAACTTCCCATTATAATTTCTAGCAGTTAAGCCCCTCTGTATGTGTGCGTCTTCTTTAGTGCGTTTCATTTTTGTGCTGCTTTACAATCTGAAGTGGGAAAGCTCGCTCACTTAACCACCTTAACAAAAATGGTCAAAAATGTATTTTTCACATGCAACAACAACAAACCAATGTTAATAATGGTCTCAATCGCATCCCAACAGATGAACAAATTTGTACCAAGAGCACACCTTCATAACCTAGCAAAACTCTTCACTTGGAGTCTTACTTCTCTTGAGAACAATCAAAAATTGCCCTAGGGCCTGTTTTTTTTTTCTTTCTCTCTCTCAAAACCACCAAGCTTCCAAGCCGACACAAAGCCTCCACCCTCATTGGGCTTGAAAGCAATGAAGCAGAGGCAACACAGGGCATGGTATCACTTAGCCAGTCATGAAAGTGAGAATGCAAAAGTAGAATACATAAAAAAGGGAATCACTATATTGTATCACCCCAGCACTGAGAATTTCATATATCAAAAAATCAAGTTTGCCATTATGTATTTGACACGATCGAGTTGAAATTATCACAATGTTGAACAAATGCCACAAAATGAGCCTAAACACAGTACCTGAGGTACAAACATGAAAAAAAAAATGCTAGTTTCACAAACAATGAAAAGACATAACAAATGAAAATGTACCTGAGGTACCAACATGAAAAAAAAAAGTTGCCAGGATTACAAACACTGAGCCCGTGACAACCAGATGTACCTGTGACTGGTTTATGACACGACATCCTTTTCGAGACGCACTGCAAGAGAAACAAAAAACATCATATAAATCAACTAAACCAAAGAAATCATCAGGCAAGTTGATAAAAGTATATCACTAAATCCAGCCTTCAGTTTTCCTTACAGTTACTGAGCAAAACTTTACATGAGCAAAACTTTACACAGGTAACATACGCCAAACATATTTTTGCTTTAGGCAACTCCTGGCAAGTTTTCAACACAATCTTCAACCTAGTGCTACCAGTCAAATGAACCAGAGGTTATTAGGCTTACTGAGAGACAGCTAGAGGATAGAATTCAAATAACAAGCAGAGAACAAGCCATTGTCAAGCAATACAGAGCACTTGTAGTGCATGAATATTAGAGATTTTCGAAAATCGAATAGGATCATCGTGTCTTTGATTCGGTGAACAAATCAAACAGTGAATGTTCAAAAGTATTTGCAATGAATCAGATTCATCCTAACGTTTTCGAACACTGGTTTGGTTTATAAGGGTTCAACATCCCAAAGCAACTCAGGCTATGAGGGACACCGTAGTGAGGGGCTCCGGAAATTTTGACCACCTGGAGTTCTTTCACGTGCACTGACATCATACAGTACACGGGCCTCTAGAATTTCGCCTTCATCGAAATTCGGCCGCTGCAGCCGGGATCGAACCCGCGTCTTTCGAGACAGCAGCCGAGCGCCACAACCGCTGAGCCACCGCGGCGGGGCACGTTTTCGAATAGTTTTCAAATAATTGGCACGCAGTTCAAATAATTCAATGACCTAATGACTGTTTCAAAAACAGGGCCTACTCCAACGTTGCACACCATTCATGTTGCCACGATCGGTCTGGGAGAAAAGGGTGATTAGCATCGTGATGTGGTCCAGTCACATGTTGATGTTCATTATGCGCATACACAGAAATGACTCTCAAATTAAGAGGTTTTCAACAGCTTCAAGCACCTCTGCTAACTCTGATGCAATTTAACTCGTGCACAAAGAAGTAGACTGACCCTCAACACATAGCTAAGCAAAGATATAACTTCCATGCCATTTGAGGAACAATCCATGCTTCAGCATATTGTGTAGATACTGCCAGAAGCAAGAGTGGTACATACATTACGTGGCTGCATGGCTTACTACTCTTTCAATGCCTCTTCCTATTTTGCCCAGATCGCAACGGCCTAACTGGCATGCCTCTCTAAACAAAAAAAAAAGGTCACTTCATCACCTGTCTCAACAAGAGGCACTGCTGAAAAATGGTGCAGCTATGCAGTCATTTAATATAAACAGTTAAGGTCACCAAGATCAGGTCACCAGTTGATTGAAAATATCCCTCTGGAATAAGCAGAGGACATCTCCAAATTTTTGCGCGGTGTCTTCAGCTTTGTGCACTGGAAAATATGTGCTCTCAGAAGGTGCGTTTTCAGGTAGAAATTAGGTTCACCCCAATTTTGTTATTCATGATGCTGCTTAATTTGTGAATAAGCTCGTACAGTATATTTCAGAAGCTAGAGGCCAAACACTGACACCGACCAGACATTTTATTGGCATCACTGTATCAAGCGCTATCCATGCTAACAATGTTCTACTCCCAGGGTCTTGGTGTTTTAAAACGACGATTTGATGTCACATCAATGTCTTCTCAGTGTACAAGACTGTGGAAAGTCTTGCACGAACACAGAAGTGCTGCTTAAGATACTGGTAATGTATATGACGAAATCACTGCATTACACCAGGAGAAAAAGTCCAATCTGGTACAGTTTTTTAGTACAGCCTGCCATTTCCACATTGCTTATGAGGTAATGAGCACAAAAAATAGCATTTTATGGCACATACTAAAACGAGCACAACAATTAAATGGTCTTTTGCTGCGAAAATGAATCCAAAAAAACTCAAATTATTGAAATTTTGCTGAATAGCCTAGGCTGATTTTGAGCTGAAAAAAACGTCGCACGATTTTTAACCCTTCAAATTCTGAGAAAATAAATAAGTAAACCTAAAAACTGAAGCATCTTACGTATGTGTAAACAGGCACCTCACTTTGCACTAAAACTGACTGCCACACTTTCACGACTACAAAAATTTTCTCCACTGAAACAGTTTCTTAAAAAACATTTGCGAGTGTGTCCTGAAATATTAAATTAAATCCCATGATTAGCAAACAACCCTATGAAGGGACACAGCAATTAAAGTTAATTCCGTTCTTTATGCTTGAAATGTAGCCAATTTGGCATAGACATGTAATTTCTTATTAGTGCATTTAAGAATGACATTTTAGGTCAGCTTGCATTTATATTTGCTGAGAAATTATAATTAACACCCTCATAAAGTCATCCTTGGGGCATTAAATCAGGAGCAAGTTCACAAGTTTTAACGCAATAGCGTTAAAAGTCCCCATTCTTCTGAACATACGGCGTCAGCACTGTGTCCAAAAAATAACAGGCATGGTGGTCCCCAGAGAGCAACTTAAGAGGCAGGTGGGTCACCTAGGTCATGTGACCTTGAGGCGTCGCCACAACCTGCCCACCGGATAGTGAGCAAACTGCCCACCATGACAGGTGGCAGTTAAATTAATCATTGGCTACTCAAGAGCAGCCTGGACCACACAACGCCCATCCACTTAACACAGCTTAACCGCTGCACCACTGCGCTAGGAGGGGTACGAGGACTCCCAGGGATCCATGAATGTAAAGTAGAGAATTATGACCTTCTGCATGTATGGGAATTAACCCACTATGCTATCGCGTCATACCCATAAGATGAAGCTTCAGTGTCCCTTCCAATGGTTTCTTATTCGTTCACAAAGCCCTGTTCTGCACAGTAAAGCTATTAGTTCTTTTTTTTAGATGCCCAACACTCATGAAAATAAAGGTTAAACTCTGGCATGCATATTTACATGAAAACGTTTCTCACATAAAATAAAAACTATTGCTGTATACACAGAAAAATAGAGTCTCAGGATTCATGCACAAAAAAAAAAAAAAACAATCATTCTATTGTCATTCGTTACGAAATGCCGAAGGGATGAATGATAGCAATGACAGAAAAAGTGAAAGCTGAGAAAATTAATCCTAAAGTTCATTCCCTCATTTGCCTGGTTTATCACCTCGTCTGCATTTGATTTCAGAGAAATGCAGCAGTGTAACGTTTGGAAGCTATAACATCTCTGCACGGCAATAAAGTGATCCACAGATGACAGCAAAAAGCCGTGGAATCCGCAATGTGTCAGGATCATCAGAAGCACTAATCTCTCACAGTATTCTTTCACCCCACATAAAAGTAGCATTTTTTTTATAAATTTCATTCACTACTTTTCTTTCTATGAGACATATCAAAGCTCAAGGAATAAGAAAAAAAAATGAACTGAAAAATAAAAAATTATAACCAAACTGACCACTTTATTTGCCATACATCCACTTAAGGGGAGATGTGGGTATTGAAATAGTACAAAAAAATGCAAAAATTTGCCTTTTGCAAAAATGGCATATCTGGCTTCAATATACTCTGAAGTACCTACCTACAAAGCTTCAAGGTCTAATTCGACCTCCAACTACTAAAAAATCTATATATATGATGCCTCTGAAGCACCAAAATGGTGATTTCGGAGCAAAATACGACAGACCGCACCCAACGCATCCCGCGACCGCATTCCCGATGGCCGCCATCTTGCTCTTGTTCGAAAGCTGGCACTGTTATTTAGATCCTGGAATTACAGACTACTGTGAAATCTTCTTGGAAGGTCCGCATTCCACTGTGTACTGAGGCCTCTACAACAGCCTCCAAATGGCCGGCACGCGCACTTCAAATGAGATTTTCTCAGCTTCGCATTTTTTTTTGCCAACATAACTAGTCTTATGGACGTTTTCATTAGGTTTTTATCGAGTAATTTCAATTATTCTTATATCATTGAATTCAGAAAGCACTAAACTATGAAGCTATACTACTTTTTTTATGGAGTAGAGAATAAATTTTGTGAACCATTACATCACTTAATTATATTTCATACTTCTGGTGCTTGGACGTAAATGAACATTTTTATATGTTGATGTACTCCAACAAGAATATAAATAGCACAGCTCCACATGGCAGGACTTTGACTACAGCTCCATTTCAATCACAACCAAAAAATGTTGCAGGAAAGCGTCTTAATGACCCATAAAAAAATTACCTAATTAAATTAAAATTACCTAACCTAAGAAATATACACATACCTAATTTCATTACTATATATTTAATAATAAAAGTTTTCATAGTAAGACATCTCCCCTTAAGCAAGAAGACAGCAATTCAAGTTTTGATGTTTCTATTTTTCTGAGCAAGTATAAACATGAAAAAAAAAAACACAAACCACAAGAAGGACTAAGACCAAAGACTGAAACACTGGATGCTTGCCCTGCTTATTTCTTCACTACTCTGTTTGCATTCAGCTATTTCTATTGCAGGACCATAAGGGACACGTCATTTGAGTATACTTTTTGTTTGATGCACACAGCTCCAAACTTCAGTGAGAAATGCTGGAGTATGTGGCTATTTATACTATTTCATGACAGCCATGAAGCATTACAGTTCAAACTATTTCATAGCAGACATGAAGCACCGCAGTTCAAATTAGTTTGTATCCACTTGGACTACATGATAATATGTACATGTGGAATATTCTCCTGTGATCTTTCTCATCATAACTTGTCAAATGATAGAGGTAAACTGACCTAATGAGAAAATGGTGATCAGCCATCTGACTACATTAGATGTAGTACTGTACTGCTGTGCTCAGCCGAAGCAGCTGTCGCCAGATTTCTTCAGATAGCTCATGCATGGTTAGTGCACAAACTGAAACACAATGCATCTCGACAATGCCACTTACATAAGTTTACTCGGTATTTAATGCTGTATAAATGAAGACGCATGAAAATGCACAAGTAATGGTTTGGTTCGGTTTATGGGAGTTTAACGTCCCAAAGCGACACAGGTTATGAGGGACGCCGTAATGAAGGGCTGCAAAAATTTCTCAACCACCTGGGGTTCTTTAACATGCACTGGCACCGCACAATAGCCTCTAGAATTTTGCCTCCATCTAAATTTGGCTGCCGCAGCCGGGATCGAATCCATGCCTTTCGGGTCAGTAGCTGAGCGCCATAACACTAAGCCACCGCGACGGCTCACAAGTAATGAAAGAAATGAGCTGCAGAGCAAACTTGAGGAATCAGTGCAGTTACATATTAAGCACCAGGTCATATCAATTCAAAAGACAGACCGCCACAGTGGCTGAGTGGTTATGACCCGAAAGACGTGGGTTCGATCCTGGCCACAGCGGTTTAATTTCGATGGAGCCGAAATTCTAGAGGCCCGGGTACTGTGCGATGGCAGTGCATGTTAAAGAACCCCAGGTGGTCAAAATTTCCGGAGTCCTTCACTATGGCGTCTCTCATAGCCTGGGTCGTTTTGGGACGTTAAACCCTCATAAATAGACAAGAATGTAATCCTAAGTACATACATCATCATCATCATCATTTATTTACCCTTAAGGGCCCCAGGGGGCATTACATAAGGGGGGGGGGTCGAACAGTAATCAAGTCACAAAGAACAAAGTTGGAACATAAACTTAGACACATGTAGATACAGCTGTGTAGATACAGATTGCAGATACATGTCAAGCATGACTGCAATCAGCAACGTTGCAATCTAAATTATGAAAAAAGATGCTTTTTTCTTGTGTCCTCTTTTTATGCCACATCTTTGCACTGTTTCAATAATGCTTTTAAAAGGAATGACAACCGATCCTTAGCCCTTTTCTGAGAAATGCTGCCTCCAGGAAACCAACTGTGCAACAGTTTTTATATGTTTTAAACGATTTGGTGCTGATGCAAATTTTGTTAACAAATCATCGGCCAACACTATTAGACTAAGTGAATCACAGAGCCGCACTGCATTAGACTATAAGCAAAAGACAAGAAAGAAGAAGTATGGAATTCAAAGAATAGCTTTTGAACTGGGGGCATTTAGTTTAACTTCTCAGCACTATGGTAAATGTTAGTATTTGTCATAACTCTTAGCACTTTTGGCTGAAGCTGTAACAGGGTTTCGGGTTGCATTTGTTCCAGCTTTTCCATCTCAAGTGGTCTCAAGACATAAGGCATTTATTTTCACTGTTTTGTCTGCAGGCAACATGATAGAGTTCCTGAAGTGAATGAACTAGCTTCTTCATGAGTCATATGTTTTCTTTGCTAAGAGGCCACACAGGTTACCTCGGAGGGAAGCAGTGGCAGCAAAGCTTTCTACATCACACAAGTTACAATTAATTCTTTGGTTTGGGTTAGTTTTTTCATTTTTTTAATGCACAGCAAAGCTTTCTACATCACACAAGTTACAATTAATTCTTTGGTTTGGGTTAGTTTTTTCATTTTTTTAATGCACAGCCTGGGTGAAAAGTGTCTGGCCCATTGGGTTCCCTGTTGAGCCATGTAGCGGGGCACTTCTGGCCCTTTGAAAAGTGAGTAGACCTCTACTCTTCAACCCTACGCAGCACTGGAGCTTCTAGGTTGCTGCAAGTGCCCTACACCATGGCTCAACAGCACAGCCTGAGGCCCGGGCACTTTTGACAATGGCTTTAAATTGCTCAGGCAAAACGAACACGGGCAAAAAAAACTGCCCTCATCCCCTTCTCAGAAGATATGTGCATTCATGCAAAGTTACAATGAGACAGTGTAAGAGAAATTTCTTGCAAAAGTACAGGTGCCCCAAAAGTAAAACAGAGCGTGCAAGCGGTGACAAACTCCTTCCAAGCACACTCTAGTAGCAGAAGCACATGCACAGAGTGAGGGCCCAGCAAACCCGTCCCACAGTTTCAATGCTCGCTTTACCGCCGGCACAAGCGAAGCCGTGCTGCTTCAATAGAATAATTCCTGCCAAGTGAAGCGCAAACGACACTGAGCCCACGAGCACACACCCTAGAAAGAGTCGCATTCTTGAAGAAGCGGAAAGCGCGGACACCAAAGACAAACTCTTTCAGTACAATGCTTGCCAGAGATAAATCCATGTATGAAGCATTCAAAGTGCCCCTGACGATCACTGATGAAAATAGCACGACTTCGCCCGTGCTGGCAATAAGGTGGGCAACAAAGTAGCAGGATGGGTCTGCTGAACCCTCGCTGTCTGCCCATGTTCACGCTGCTAGAGCGCACTGGGAACCAATTTGTCCGCCGTTCATGTACTCCATTTTAATTTTAGGGCACCGGTACGATTTTCGTTTAAACAAAGGTCATCACATAAGAGGGAATGAAATGTTGTGAAACAGTCACAGCAAGCAGTCTTCTCACAAGTCTTTCCGTACACCTTTCCAATTGAAACAAAAAATGACCACAAAAATCTTGACACGATCCAAAAGGGCCAGTCTATGGTAGGATACAACAGCCGGTAACAGTAGGACACGACTGACACGACCCGTGGCGTCCTGTATTACTCCACTGACCAAACAACAGTAAACGATATTAGCTTCCTAATGTTTCTCTATACCAAACGTTTCAGGGGCATCAAAATTCTTGCGCTTGTAATTTTGACTGGTGGTTAGCTTCTTGTTTAAGTAACAAGAAAAGCTTTAACAATAGACTACTTTTTCGTCTAAGAGGAATTCTGCGAGGCGGCCCTGAATGTGGAGACAGCTTCACTGATGACTTGAGCTGTATACGACTACAATGTCTTTTATCAACCATACTAGCCCGGCAGCAATCCACAGCAACTTGCCCTAATAAATGTATACCTGGCTCTGTGAGAATGAGAAAAACAACACAACAATTTAAAATTAATTTTTCTATCTGGGAATTTCACTTTTCCATAGCAGAAGGGGCCTCCAAACTCTTTATATTACGTTTGATGAGTGCTAGGCGGCGGGTAGCGGTAATAATGGGCATAACATTAACTGAGATGACATTAACTATAGTTTAAAGCACTAAGATGGTTTTAAAAACTACCGATTAAATAAGACTGATATCTATCACCAATATCTGCACGAGTAGCAATGCTGTCAATATCAGCAGCACTGTCAGCATAGTGACAGTCTGCGTTTTCAAACATTTTAAAAGAAGATTTTAAAAAACGCGACTTGTTGGGGGGAAAAAAATAAACGCATCTGAAGTTTCTTCCAGCAAAAATAGCCCTCAGTATTGTGCTCAGTCCTGTTCATAAAATGTAGCACATCCACTCTAAGTGATGTAACCTGACTGCATACAGATTGAAGTTTTAACCCAGCACAGTGCTGTGTGACTTTGTGCTGGCTTGACTTCATTAATTTAAAATATAAATAACTGCCAAAACAGTGAGTGTCAAGTATAACCCAATGTTTTATACTTGTCTTTAACAAGAATAAAACATTATTAATGTGGCGAACTGGGCGTGTTGGTACATAATTAAAAGACGTGGACAGAGCAGACAGACGAGGACGAGCCCTAACTGCAGCGCTCGTCCTTGTCTGTCTACTCTGTCCACGTCTTTTGTGCGCTGCTGTGCCTGTAATAAAACATTATCCCTTCAAGCACAGCCGATGTCATTCAGATCTCAATGCAAAGCAAACAGATACACATTCAACAACACCCATCACTCTTGACAGTTCATTTTGCATCGACGCGTATGACGCTTACATCTTAAACTTGCTCAAAATTGCTTTCCCATGTTGCACAGTTCAGCAACGATCGCAGAGCATTCAAAGCTGACCGTGTTTAAAAGCAAGATACTTTATGGGTACTACAGTGATAGCTAATATCAAGACAAAGATAACAAGTGCTCCTTATTCTTAGAGTGCTTGTATGTGCTTCCCCAACCACTCCAAGAGGTTATGGAACAAAACTGCGCGATAAATAGAGCTCAGCCTTACATAGCCTCGTGACGTGCAAACGTACCCTTACTTGCGTCTCAGTGGTGCCGCCTCCTCCCGTGGTAGTCGCGCCTGTGATCGGACCTTGAGTACCGCTGCTCTTCCTCGTACCGCCGGTCGTATCCGCTGGGCCCTCGGTGCGAGCTGCGCATGTCGGGATACCCCTTTTCACCCCGGAATTCTCTTTCATATCTTCCGTAGGGTTCAGGAGCCCTGGAGCGTCGGTCGTAGCGATCCTTATCCCGACCGTAACGATCGTAATCGCTGGCAGGCGGGAACCGGTGTGATGCGCTTCGGCTGTAGTCTGGTCCACCCCCACGCTCACGAAGGCGGTCTGGCTGGTAAGACACGGGCATGCCCACGGGCACATGCATTCTTGGCAGTCCTTGGGGCTCAGATGTAAAGGACGGACGCCGGGTGTCACCGTAGTCATACATGTTTGGCGGCTGTACTGCCCTGGGGTTCCTTAAGTCGCAGTATCTCGCCATCAAATCCACGTACGTGTTGTCAACTGCGGCTTGCGGCCTTCGCTGCAGTCGCATCGGCCGGCCGTACAGCGCTATTCCGTCCATAAGCGCTAGGGTATACCCTACCGATTCGGGATGGTCAAACGTGATGAAAGCAAAGCTTTTGGCCCGTCCGGTATTATCTTTCGGGATTTTCACGTCCTCAACTGGTCCCGCCTAACAGGCACGGAAAGGAGCACAATGAGCACACACGAAGCACTGCAGAAAACGCCAACACATACCTGGACAAATAGTTCCCGCAGAAGCTCCTCCGTAACTTGGGCGTCGAGATTCCCGCACCAGAGGGTCCGATCACGCCGTTCATCATCCATATTGACCTGTTTGGTAGCTAAACGTGCTCAAACCACGCGTCAGCGTTAGCGTCCGTGACAAAAACTCACGCTCGACCAACAACTAGCGCAGACGATTCTTTGAGCTGTTCTGGTTCAAATCAGAACTCTCGCGTATACCAGCATTGACAACAAATAAAAAATCGCTCCTTATTTACAGCTTAATCACACTAAACTATGCTTAACAGGACGCAGATCAAACGCTGGCAACGCAACATGCAGCATTAACACTCTTTTTCAAACGCACACTGCACACGGAAACAAAAGCAGCGGAAGTTCCCCCACAGGGGTATTTGATCAATTTGGTCCCTCTTTATTAAGTTCTAATAAATTTAGCTAATCATTATTATTAAAAAGAATTATTTTTATATTCTATAGCATTGCTTAGCTCGGCAATTTTTGAGTCAGACACATTGGCGATTTTCACGAAATCGACGTTACGTTGCGGCGGCGCCGCGAATCAGCCTACGATGAATCGGCGCGCGCAGAAATCTCGTAGTTTGATTTGCTCCGTTATGTGAGTAGTGCGCCGGTACTTCATTCAGGCGTTGTTGTCAAAGTTTTTAAGGCCAAAGCCTTTAATGCCTCATCGTTGTCGACAGACTGTCAGCAGAAGTGTCACGCTTTTGACGGGTGTCCACCGAGATATGTGAGACAGTTACTGCGTAATTCGATTTTCTTCATTACGGCACCTCTTTCATCTTTCACTGCCACTTCCTTCCTTTACGGTGCGGTTCACGTGTCCACCGAGATGGCAGAGAATTACTGCGCCATTTCTTTTCTCAAAATGCGTTGCGTTCAAAGGGCAAGTCAACGCGCCGAACGGGTGGTGGCGTTCCGCGGACTCCCTGGCAGCTCTACAACACGCTGTCGCGTTCCACTCCTAAAGGCGAAGCCTAAAGTCATTAATCAACGATTAATTAGTATTTAGTCATTAATCAGTAATTAGCCATTAATTAGTAATTAGTCATTACGTGTGACGTCATCCAGTGGTGACGTCACCAGTGCCCCAGAGGCAGTCAAAGTGGTGCGGAAAACGCTTTCGCCTCTACGCACTTT
The DNA here is from genome assembly GCF_055824585.1 of Amblyomma mixtum. Classification (NCBI taxonomy): domain Eukaryota; kingdom Metazoa; phylum Arthropoda; class Arachnida; order Ixodida; family Ixodidae; genus Amblyomma; species Amblyomma mixtum. The sequence continues at coordinate 46,548,903 of NC_143014.1, forward strand.
AGACAGTCAAAGTGCCCCCTGAATTTTTTTGCTGCATAAAGCGCTATTTCAAGGATGTTTGCTTGGCAGCGAGGTAGAAGAACCGCTAAGTGCCCCTTCGTGAGTTTTATGGAGTGGGGAGTTTCCACGCTGTAGTAGAATGCGCACAAAACCATGACAGCACAGTTATTATCAGGCCCCGATATTTCTTAAAAGATTTTTTCTCCAGGGCTTGAAGGGCCTATGCAAATACAAGACGCTATTTGATACAAACATCCCTGAGCACAGTAATGGGATGGGCATATTTCAAGCGCGAAAAGTTTTGTGCGTGCTCCATACGCTATTATTATTATTATTATTATTATTATTATTATTATTATTATTATTATTATTATTATTATTATTATTATAGTTATTATTATTATTATTAAGTCACGGTAGCTCAGTGGTTATGGTGCTCGACTGCTCAGCAAAAGGACATGGGCTCGATCCTGGCCGCGGTGGTCGCATTTCGATGGAGGCGAAATGCTAGAGGCCCGAGTATTGTGTGATTTCAGTGCATGTTAAAGAACCCCAAGTGGTCGAAATATCTGGAGCCCTCCACTACGGCGTCCCTCATAGCCTAGCTGAGTCGCTTTGGGACGTTAAACCCCGTAAACTATTATTATTAGCCTCTCCTTGGTATCGGAGTGGTGACAAGTGTCAACTAGTCATTAATTCCGAGCGTGCTCAATATCTTCGGATCAACTACTAATTTTCTTCCCAATTCTAAACTACTCTCTTACTTTCTCCACCAACCCTGTAATTGTCACTTGCTTCTTTTTGAAAATTGGGGACGTCCTGGCTATTCCGAAACCCTAGTGCTTCGCGGATTCCTGCGGCAGCATCGTGCACTTAGGGTTGGAGGGTCATGCGTACACTGGATAAGAATGTTCTATTTTTTCCCTGTCTCACATGCAGCAACGGTAAACGTCATCTATGGTGACGAATTTTTGCCGGTAACACTTAGTCCTCAAGCACACAGCCCTTGCCTCGAAAAGTAAACCACACCCTTTGGAATTGTCAAAAAAGTTTTTCCTTTTAATCTTAGATTTAGCCGTCCAATAGAGCTCCAGTGTTGGCTTGTCCAGCGTTTTATTTTGCCAGTGGGTATTGTCTAAAGATCATACTTTCTGTTTCAAGGTTTTCTTACTGTCAATTTCTTCCCTTTGACATTTGTAATTTAATTTGAAGGTCTTGAAGGTCTCTCGTGCCGTCTGTTAGAAGAACGATATGTCATCAGCATATATCAGTCCCAGTATGCGACTTTTCTCCAGTGGGCCCCTTCGCCACCACAACACAGTAAACCTTAATCCATTCATTTCTACCTTCTATTCAGTCTCCGAAAGTTGCCATAACAAGGCATGGTTTACATTGTTGTAAGCCTCTTTGATATCCAAAAACACCATCCAAAGTGGTCATTCCTCACTTGCAGTAATTTCGATCCATTGTGTGACTGTGAACAAGCTGTCGTCTAATCTCCATCTTTGTCTGAATCCACAATTATGCAGTTGTCCCGAAACCTCCGCCTCTTCAGTCCAGCCTTGTAGTTGATCCTTGATGCCTTGCATTGCTATTTGATACAATAACGATGTCACCGTTAGAGGCCTATTGGACTTAATGCGAGCTGTTTCAGATTTGCTCATTGTACTCTGTCACCAGCTTGCAGGTATTTCCTTAGTTCTCAATACATCACTTAAAGCAGCATACAAAGTCTTCTTGTTTCTATACCAAGCAATGGAATTAGTTGCATTGATATATGTTGTCCAAACCTGTTGCTACATTCAAAGGGACCCTTTTCTCCTTTTTTTCTATTCTCCACCTTTTCCCAATCTAACTGGTCTGTGTGTGCATCGAAATCCTCTATTAGCGGTATGTAGCTTGTATCAAGCTGCGTGTGGCTACCGCCATCACATGCTTTAAAAGCCGTGCAAATAAATTGCACGGCTGCTTCATTTTCAATATGTAACCATCGTCATCTTGTATGTGGCAACGCATTCAATTTTAATTGGTACCTAGAAAAGGTACAGAGAAAAGCTGTAAGGTTTATTTACTCTAAATTTTCCCCGTATGACTCACCCTCTGAAATAATGCAGGTTAATGGTATTCAATGTCTTGCACAACGAAGAAAAAATTTACGTTTGGAATTTCTTTACTTGCTTTGGAAACAAGAATTAGCTATTAACCCTGCCCCATATCTGTCGCTTTCAACATTGAGGTATACATGCCACCATCATCCTAATTCTCTGATGCCGTATTTTGCACGAACAGATTTATTCAAGTTTTCATTTTTTCCTCGCACAGTAATGGACTGGAATGATTCTTTATTGCCTTTCGCCACACTTTGATGCTTACTAACTTTGTTATTGTTTTGTTTGCCCTTTTACCCACCCTGCTTGGACCTGTATAATGTTTGCAGTATTGAATAAAGAAAAAAGAAAGTGCCTTCAGGCAGATTCAGAACTTTCTAGGTGCCTGCTTATCTCTTTTTCAAATATCTTCCACCCACTTATAGACTGTAGCTTTAATCTATTCCCGGACCATATTTTGGGGATGGTTCTTTTGTTAATGCGAGAGCATTACTTGGCTCATTGTGCGAAAGCCTCACGGTAGCCAGAAAGCCCTGGCAGGCACGGCAGAAGTGCATGGCAGAGGCGCCCACACAAGTGACGTCATCACCATCAATGCCACGTTCCCTCCCCCCCCCCCCCCCAAGAAGGGCAAGCAAACTTCCACGATGAATGGGAACAGCTTTGGGGACACCCCTCTTCCTCCCTTGCACTGTACAATATCCCCTCACTCGGATAACAAAGCAGACCAGGCACAAGATGGGAGCACCTGGCCCCCTCCACCACATGCACTGGGCAAGATGCCACTGTCCCGCCTGACTTGATGTGGTACATGTAAACAGTGACATGTTGGGATACACTAGGAAATACAATACACCACTGTTGTATTCATGTAAACCCGGCTAGAGAGTTGGTCACCAGCTTTTGGTGAATGAAGTTGCGGTGCATGGAGCCCTCAAAGTCCAAGTTGTATCGCTCGCGTCTACATCATCAGGCGAGACAGCAAAGTGTGGCTGGAGGCACCAGTTCACTGCCTTGAAGTATGTGACCATCGCAACGTAGTGAAACATGCGGAGTGAGCTGCTGGAGAGAAAGAGCGTTTAGCCCCCGACAACAACTCGGCGACACACTCAGTGACAAGCAATGCTCTCGCATTTACACATCATAAGAATTGCTTAGGTGCCCCCGTAGTTTTTTTTTTCAGTACTCGTCCCATTTCTCTTGAATTTCGGGCAAGAGTATTTTCCACAGCACCCAGTGCCACTCCCCGGCCGAGTCAAGCACATTGTGGATGCCTCCACACATGCGGGAGCCCCGTGAAGTGAACAGCATTTTATGCTTCATAGACTCAGGGGGCGCAAAATAGCAATTAATATTTCAAGTAACGATTTGCTGTGCCGTGGTGCCGCATACTCGTCTAATCACGCCTAAGATACGAAATATGCTGCAACTAGGGTCTAATCAGCTTCAGTGGTAGACAGATCCATCTGCATGCATTGCTCTGCCCCAGATGTTTCCTAATCTGCCAGAATTTTAATCGTGTTCACTGTGTACCAATTTTGTTTTGTGCACTGATTTCCTTTGACATTTATACAGTGCATCGGGCTCTATGTGATACCTTACTGCATATAAGTGGAGCAGCAGCTACGCAGGCACAAAGGAATGACTTTCAGACCGGTACAGTTTGTTCAAGAGCACCTGAAAACTGCACTGCTGTTTCGGCCATCACCTTGCTCTCGTAGCTGATTACTGGAGCGATATTATAATGTGCGCACTTTGGTGAGCACCTGTTTTTATTTACTTACTTCATCTGTAGGCAATACCGAGCTCTTCTGGAGTGCAGAAAGGCTGCTTTTAGATCCTTTCCGAAGTATTTATTAATTCATTGTTGTAACCTTATGCCTCGCTGAGGAGGATGCTAATGACTAATTATTCTCTCATTTATTACTTGTAAGTGCAGCTGCGGCTGTTGCACAGTCGCACAAGTGACATGCTGGCATATTGTGTTTTCTTCTTTCCATCAAAGTATAAGTATTTTTTGGCCTAGTACAATAATTCACGATGATGAATTTTTATGGCACAAGGGCATCTGTGGCCAAAGAGTGCCTTGGCACAAGGTATTTGCTTCTACTCAAGGTGGAGTCAAAGGCGCATTTCCCAAGCATTTCACCCTAAAGAAGCCGAGCACCAGGCAGGGGAAAGCTTGCACCTATTGCATCACCAGTGGGTACCCGGTGGCACTGGGGATGAACCCCGCCCCTCCTGCATGCGAGGCGGATACTCAAACGACTAGGCCACCGCTGCAGTCCCTAGTGCAATAATTGAAGATTCCCAATGCTTTTCTTGCTTTCAGATGCTATTGGCTTCTTTCGTACTTGTATATACCCCTAATGTGCTGCTTGTTTACAGTATCTCAGACTTCACTTCAAGGGGTAAACAGTCTACCGGGCTTTTTTTAAAGCTTTACCGGCCCTATTAAGCAAAATGCCTGTAAGCACAACAGAGCAATGACATTTTTTAAAGCGGTATTTGTATTCTTTAAGTACTCTTATAACCATGCCAATAACTTGAGGTATCTGGTGCTCAGTAGTAGTTTTTAGCACCAAAGGGTTGTGAATGGGAAACAAAACTTTCAAACAAAAGAAGGCACTAAAGGCGTTAATTTAAAATTTTGCACTGATTTTGCTGACTTGGTGTGACAAGTTTTTCGCTCTGTCATTTGAAAAATAAATAAAACAAGGACTTTTTTTTTTCCAGATTTCCTTGAGAAAAAATACTCGCATCATAATTGAGAAGGCTTTGGTATCGAGCAAGAAAGCAACCGTGCTCAGCTAGGTTTGCTAATTCCATGCATATTACAAGTCCCAGTTCATTTTATGTGCCTGTAAAAAGTAACAGGCGTAATTACAAAACGCGCATCATGTGCAGTGTACACGCCGCACTGATTTGTCGTATCCAAGTACTGCTTTCCGCGTAGACTGTGAAAACATAATTTGCAGCTTGGCACATTCGATGGCGTTCTGTCAATTTGCCTGTTGTACAAGAGTCTTTGTCATCGATGTCACTGATTTTAAATCCTCTCCAAAGCGCAGTGTCGACTGGCTGCCACTACACTTTCACGCCAGCTATTTTCAAATCCCAGATTTCTTTCTTGTCTCTTGATTATCCCTTTAAACCCTCAAGAAATGACTGTTTGTCAACAAAGCCGCCTCAGCGATGAAGAACGAGTTCGTGAAATTTTAAAACAAGTCTGATACCACTTATGCTAACCTCTGAAGCTGTCCTCTCAAGAGTTTCGGTGGTTTTGGTACATATCATTCTCGGTACCGATTTGATGGGTACAGAGTTAAGAGTCCACCTTGTAGCCACATAGCTCTGGAATCTAAGCTTATAGAATGCATTCAGGCTTGATAGATTCTTGTCTACATGTGAATTCAAATTTTATGGACCATGAGACTGCATAAAGAAAGCTGGCTTCCAAATCACCCTCTTATCAGTACCATTGGCCATTGCACTGGTAACATGGCTTAAAGCTGACAGAAGTTGGATGAGCTCCCGTCGTCACTGTCATCAGCTGAGTGGTGTCCAATGTAGAATCTTCATATAATAATGTCTTGTCCCAGCTACCTATCCCTCCAAATTTTTCACCCTTGCCGCTCCTCTGAATCATCTGACATCTGTGACTACCTTTCTTTTCTCTTGGTATCCATCCTGCTAGTAATAGGCAATTGGTTATCTGTTCTACACGTTAAATGCCTTGTCCCAGCTAGGGTATCATAAAATCACATTTGTTCTTGTTCATTTGTTCACGTCGTCCTTGTCTTTCAGTGTTCCACTTTTGACTTCTCTTTACAGTACTCTGTGCATTGTCCTCAGTCTCTTCATAGCTTCATCAGTACCCAAGTTTCAGTCCTATAAACTAGGACTGGTGGATATATACTGGTCATATGCTTTTCTCTCGTTAGGTATGAATGAGCTGCTGTTCATAACTGAGTGCTTGCTGAATGTGCAGCGGCCTAGGCACATTTAGCTGTTCACAAATTCTGCTACCTTGCCGCCTGACATAAATTGACGCCTCTTTGGCACACTACGGGGCAGTAAGTTTATTTTCTGTGTGCTAATTTTTTGGCCTGCCATTAAACTTTGCTTGTTGGTCATCAGTTGTCGGTATGTGGGGTTTAATGTCTCAAATCTGTGTATGGGCTCTGGGAGGTGCCATAGTCGGGAACTCTGGATTTAAGGGCACTCCAAGAGTTTTTTAAATATGTTGAACTATGGTCACATTATATTGCTTACAGTTCCTTTTGATTGTTACAATTGTTTTTTTTTTTCTTTTCAAAATTCCTAGTAAAACAGTTTTAGAAGAAAAACCTAAACCAGAACTGAAAGCGACTGCGTTGGTAGAGGCTTATACTTCACGTGGCTCATCAGTGCCGTCATAAACATTATTGATGTGACTTGTGTAAGCAGAGGTTGGCTGGCTAGTGACTCTTAATGATGGCTCTGTTCATGAAAGAGTTTAAATGGCCTAATATAAGCCTGAAAATTTTTTTCAGCTAACTGGGATTGGGTATTGGTGTGCAAGTAATATTTGTGATGTCACAAACGTAGAAATTTCATAACATGATTGTGTATACGGACCTCACTATCTGTCTCTCCTGGACTTCATTCGATCAGCCAACCTCTTTTCATTTATATAGCCATACCCCTTGTTTTATTCACATAACCATTTCCCTTTTATGCCTTGAGGCAATAAACACCACTGAAAAAAAAAAAAAAAATCCTGAACTGAGGTCACGAAAATGGAAATTATTTTTGCTGAAATAAAGCGCCACACAACTGCTAAATTTGGTGAAAATGATCAAGACGAGAACCTAGAGTAAAAGTTTCACTTGTGAACCTCGAAAAACCACCAGAGTTGCCCTTCACTTTCAACCATATGGGGTTCTTTAACATGCACTGACATTGCACAATGCATGGGCATTTCTGCATTTTAACACAGGTGAAATGAGGTTGCTGTGGCTGGGATTTGATCCTGTGACCTCAGCAGCAGATTGCCTTGGTCATCACAGTGGATGTATTTTGTTCACCAATTACTGTAATTACCTTCAAAGTTATATTAATTGGATAATGTAATCGTAAAATTGGACGTTACTGAGTTAATCCAGTGTGAACTTGAGATTTTTTCTTAGAGCACTTTTCATTGATGTGGCTTGGACAGAACTGTAATCGACGATTAATTTTGTGCTTCTTCTTAAAGTACTGGAGGAGTGCGGGGAAGTTAGGGTGACTTCATGGAAGGTATGATTTCAAATTACCGCTGTTGTTGGCCACACCCTGCCGTGCCTCATTGGATGCTGCCGAACAGCGTTCAGTAGGCTTTGCCGGTTTTTTTTCCTTCAGTAGTAGCAGTAGTAGTATAAAACTTTATTCCGCAAAATGGGATGGGGTTCAGGGGTTGGGGTCTTGAGCAGCAGGTGGTGTTCCTAGGTACAGGATCCCATTGGTTCTTGCTGCCTCCTCGGCAGCAAAACAGGTGTTTAATGTGCGTTGGAAATGTACCGATACCTCTGATGACGTCATCATGCTACCAACCCCCCCCCCCCCCCCCACTTGGCATTGTGCGCTGCAGAGAAGAATTTTAATTGGCGATTACGTCGTCATTTCAAATGCTAGCCCAAAAGGACTTCGCATACTTTACCTGCAAGTTTCACTCATTCAACCCTTTCAAGCTCATCAGTTTCTAAAACCTATGCAGTTGCCTTTTAAGGCCTCAAGTGCCTTAGGTTGTTGTTTAGGTACTTTTACGTTGTTTTTTTCACATGTTTGTGTGGCACCTATCAGCTTGCTATTCATGAACTGATTATGACTCTCTTCTGCATCTGTGACTGCCATGAATGCTAAGGTAATCCAACACAGGTTGTCGTTTTATAAATGTTCCACTAAGTTTTCTTTTCTAGGCAGTGCTTTTTGTGCACCGATTTGTTGCGAATTTTCCAAGTATTGTGGTTTTCCGATTGCTTTCTCAGGTTGAGACACAGTCACGGCAACTAACCATGCAGTAAAGCACATTCCCTTTTGGAATTGTCATAACCATAGTCATTCACTTGAGGGTGCTGACTTAAATGACATCTTTATTTTACATGTTTGTTTTAAATGACATAAATGGAATAAGCCGTGCCACAGACTAGTTGACAGTCTTTCTTCACTGGCCATGTTGGCGGTGAAAATTTGTGGCTGGTGAAGATATGTACACTAACTGATGGCTGTGATCACATGACTCCTCTGTCATGAAGACATCGGCTCAGCCATCAGCACCTGTAAAAGAAGACACTTTGTGTACATTTGAATTTATCATCAGATGCGGACTTTTTATATTCATATGACTGCATACCATTTCATCCCGCCGCTTAATAAAGTCTCTCAGAGGAGAAGAACTCAAGGTCTGAGCACTTGGCGCCTCCTATATATAAAAAAAAAAAAATGAGAATGGGTTCTTGGTACTTTGGAATGAATGTAGGAAAAACGTGCATGTCCACTTGCCTTTATCCAGCAATGTGCTAGAGCCTTGCTGGCAGACAAGCGCTTTTGCGTGTCTATGGCCAACAATTTTGATAAAAAATCAGAGGCTTCTTCAGAGATGGAAGCTGATGTAGGGATGGCGTACCTTGCAGCCTCAATATTGGCGCATGTTTCAAGCTCAGTGGCACCTAGGAAGGGTGAGAGGCCAACTAAAAACACGTACAGCAGGACACCTGTGCTCCTGCAAGAGAATTTAGAGTATTCATCTCATTAATATTCAGACCAAGCCCACCAAAAAAATTGTGTTGTACACTAAATGCTTTGCATGCTTCAGGCATGTGACTGTACTATTTGTTTCGGATGTCCCATAGTAAATTAGCCTAGGGACTCCAGCACTACTCATGGGCATTCAAAGTAGCCATTTAAAGTTTGGATTTCCAAGACAAATTTTAAATCGATGGAAAGGCATGAAAACAGTCACCCATGCCTTTATTCAGTGCTTTAGTCTAACAGAGAACAAAGTTGAATTTGTATGACATTATAAAATACTTTAGTGCCGAGACATACTACCCACAAAAAAAGAAGACAACACGGGCGCTTCTTTCTTGTATGCAGTACAGCTTGGCGCTAACATCCTGGCGCTAACATGTGTGACAACCACTGATCTCCACTAGGTGGCTGGATGCCGCATTCCCGCTTTCCGAGACGAGCGCGAGTGAAGCCACCGGAAGTTGGACTGCTTGTCCCGGAAGTCGGGTGTCTGCTGTGTATTTCAATGCAAAAAGTCACGTCTTTCGCCCTTTAGTTCTCAATTTTTTGCGTTGTTTTCGTGTGATGTCTGCTGTTATATGAAAGGAACAAGCAAGCTGAGCGCGAGAAATGTGAGCATTGCGTGCAGAACCCTGTAATTTCAGAGAAACCGAAGAAAACAGGCATGCAGGTCTCACCCTGCCTCGACAAAGGGGTACGTGCATTAAACACTATGTTCTTGCCTGGTTCTTCTCTTCAGATCGTGAAGGAAAGTAGTGGAATGACGATGAGGCTAGGCCATCTTAAAACCGAATTTTCGTGCAGCAAAGAAAAGGCACAGCGCGAGAGGAACGACTGACAAGAAAGACGAATGCTGCAGTTCGCGTGAGAAGCGCTGTTAGAAATCAACTGCATCAACAACCACGAATAAAAGCCCATTCAGGCTTAACTTGCTACAATATACGAAACAGTACATGACACGCTCGGTCGAAAAAGCAGTACCATACCTTTTGGAGGCGCTAATGCGAACCAACCGAACACCATCGACACCTCACCAGGTAGTAACCTGTAGCCCCCGCTCCGGTTCTATCTAAACACAATTCGGTGATATGGTCGCTGCAAGGTCAGCTGCCTGGTGAAGGTTTCCATCTATTCTTTCTTAAATGTATCCCCCACTGATGACATAACTTGGGCTTGAGCGCGGGAACGTGCATCACAGTAAAGAGCAGTGTTGGCGACGGGACGACACTGAGCCGAGTAGACGAGGCTCCATATTTGCTGCGTGTAGCGACGTCCTGTCGTCTGCTAGTGTCGTCCCATTGAGATGCAATGGGCCCTTATTTTTGAAACGCCATTCCAGAAGATTTCGCTGGCCTCCTCGCTCAGTTGACGGCGCAACAGGAAGGCATTGTCATGGAAAAAGACGAGAACGGCGAAAAGATGAAATGCTAAGTGGGAAAACAAAACTGGAACTGAAAAACCGTGCTGAGCTCCGATTTCATGCACTGCCAAAGGCTGACTTCCGGGACAAGGCCGCTTACTTCCGGTGGCTTCACTTTCGGGCGCCCGATGCGGCATCCAGCTCCCCTAGTGGAGATCAGTGGTGACAACCAACTAGCCAAGCAGATAACTCTTTTCATGAATTTGTATGAAATAAAAAGTTCATCATCTTTATTACTATTGAGTCATTAAGCATCTAGTAAATATATATTTTCTTGAGAGCATCATCAGTAAAAGGATTGGTGATAAGTTCCCATAGTAACTATTACTTCCATTGCGCTGTGTTTACTAAAAAACACAATCCACGGACACAGCAGATGGCAAGTACTGTCTGGCACAAAAGTGATGTATACGCAGCCGCCACGCCACGGCTGCACCATGTCGAAATAGCCGAAGTAGGAACTGTTCTTATTTGCATGCATGTCGATTTACTCGTTTTAACCCATCTCGTTCCTGCTTACAAAAAATGCTGTTCTCGACCGTACGCGTTTAAACTCATCACTCCATTATTCTTTCGAATCTTTGTAGCGTTCAACTGCTCCATTACCGCAGCACAACACCCTGAGCACTATACTGCCAGTCTCTCGCACTGGGTTTGGGTGTTGTAGGACAAGCAGTCGAAATTTAAATGTATGCTGCGTCGTATGCTGTGCATTTAAATTTCGACTGCTTCTCCTGTTAGCCTGATTGTGAACAAAGTACCCGTACGGGTTCCGAAACTTCAATTTTACTTTGACTTGGCCAGTCAAAGTACTTCTTATTTATACTTCTTGTCAAACGTTCTCTGTTGTTCTGTGTGGCTCGGAAACTGTCGCTTTTCCAGTTATCAAATAGCATGTCTCAAAGAAAAATGTAGCACTAAAAAATAAACTGAATTCGTTTTTTTAGCAGCCCGTGTAGCATTAAAAAGTCCATTTCTACTGAAATATCAGATGAGAGAATGATGCCCGCAGACTTAGGGAAAATACGTGACCCAATGTCGAATGGCAAAAGAGAGTGTAGCTGGCATTCTGGGTTCGCATAAAGGAGAAGCTCACCACAGGTCAGCGCGGGTGCTGAGAGGTCGACATCTGAGCACCTCTGGCGCCATGAACTCTGCTGTTCCAATCACGGACATCTTGCACTCAGCTCCAAGAACTCTACGGGCATCTCCGAAATCAATCAGCTTCAGTCTGTCACTGCATTCTTCCACAAGCAGATTCTCCGGCTATGGAAAGATTGACAAGAACAACAAGATTCGCGAGATGTAAAGACTTGTATTATTCTCTGGGGAAGCGACGGAAATTAGCCAAAAACGTTTTCTGGGGTGGGGTGCGAACCTTTATTATTTTTCTGAGTGGGAGTGGTTGTAGCGAGGGGGAATATGCTTCAAAGTTTAAAAATTACAAAAGTCTGGGTAGAGGCAGGCAGAAATTATGAGTGCTCAGCCATAAATTTGACCATAAATACTAATTATAAATTATTAGCACGCTGTTCTGTGCTCCTATGTTGACTTTTATCGGTGAATTCCTTCTATTCCACTTCCCGTGAACTGAAACGCCAGAAGAGATTCGCAAGGTCTTTTCCGTACCCGGCAAAATAAGTGGGCTGCAGGTGACATCTGGCGCGCTAACCCTCGTTCCTTCACGCCAAGTTCTAGGCTGCTAACACTTCCTCAGAACACATTTATTTTTTTCATTTGACTTTCAAAGCAGGCAGCGACTCGTCCAAGTACACAACCCGCGACTTAGCATTCTGCAGCATGTCATATACGCTGAGTCACGACGGCAAGTGCAGATATACAAACGGTTGCAACGCATATATTTAGGGACACATGAACGTAACTCGGGTCCATGCTGCTCATTTCATTGGCTCACCTTTATATCAAGGTGTGCGATACCGCAGAGGTGAAGGTAATCAAGAGCACCAAGCAGTTGGGCCAAGTAATGCGACGCTGTGTGTTCACTGTAGAAGCTCCACTGCACACAGATGTGATCGAAGAGCCGGAGTCCTTCGATGCTGCAAAAGCCAAAGAGACCATTTTCACTCCCCAGGCAAGAAAATTACGAACCAAGCAAAAGGCTGCCTGACGAACATATAACTGTGCTGCACTATAGCAGCAGTCTGCCACTAGAAGGGCGTCTAAAATTCTGTTAATGAATTCTGCTGGGTTGGTTAATTTCTCGATCCTGGACCTCCAGCGCAAGACATCGGTGCAAAAGATGGGCACGAATTCTCGGCGCTGACTTAGAGCTCCGCATATTCCGACATACTTCTCACATACGAATGGCCACTCGAAATTGTCAAGATAGATGAATATTTAAAATACCCACAATATAGGTGGCAATTAACAAGCCGTGAAGAACCTTTCTTTGTTTCAGCGAGAAGGTCTTCGAAATAGTGCTATGAGGGCTCATCCTTAAGTATAAGTCTAGTTTTGGCTTGTTGGTCACACATAGGGCCCTTCGTTTTCTGTTTCTTTTTTGTCCGAATTCGGAGTGGGGGGAGAGGGGGATAAAAATTTTGTTTACTTCAACTTCGAGTAGAAATCAGGCTACTCAACAAAAGAGTTTGCCAATTCTGGATTCTTTGGGCTATTTTTCCAGCAAAAACAATCTACTATTCGTGCCTGTTTTGGTACGGGACATCAAATGCTGTCCTTATTACCTATTATTTTTACGAACAACCTATAAATGGCAACCTGCACCAAGAAACTTCTTACAATGTCAGACATATTTCTTCATTTATTAAAATTATTTCAAGGCATACATTACCATCCCACGTGCAGCACTTCCGGACCTGCTCTAGACCTGTGTGCCTTGCTTGTATTCTGCTAAAACATTCAACATCACAGCTGTAATTTGGAATGTTTAACTGCCTTGAACCAAGAGATCATTAGAAAGGGGAGCGCCCGATATAATGATGCCAATGAAACGTACCGGCAGTATCTAGTTCTCTCCTCTCGCTTCCTAAATACACTTTTCGAGCTCACCCAAAGATTAAAGCAAACATTAAAAGATGTTCCCCAAATAAATCCTTCTTGCATCTGAAAGAAATCTGTTTGGGGGGACGAATCTCTCATTGATAACAGAGTGAGGCAGCGTGAATAGAAGAGGGCAAACTGGGAAAAGGCCCAGGATGGGTGCTGAACACCAGTTTAGCATCCGTCCTGTTGGCTTTTCTTTGTTGTCTCCTGTTCGCATTCTCTTATCCTCAAGGAACACATCCCGTTGTGGTCACTCCTATAAGTGCCAGATTGCTTCCCATGTTCATCTCGAATGGCTACCCTGCTGGGTGTTTCATTCATGACATCGGAAAGGCTTCAGACGCAGAAACTAAACTGTCAAACATGTTTAAATGTGCGCAAGAAATCCGTGATCAAACATTTCTTTTAATTAATAAAGTTTCACAGCCCACACGCCCAAAATAGTTACAGTTGAGGAAGGTAGGTGCAAAGTAAACACCTTGCAAGGCAGAAATGAAGCTCGCAATACATTGCGAATACAGAAGGCACGAAGCCTACTCACAACGGGAATACTAGGATGTGGCTGTTCGGCGTGCGGTAGCATTCCAGCAGTTCGACAATCGCTTCATAGCGGAGGCTAGCCAAGATCTGGCACTCATGTTCCACGGTGGCGCGCGACTGCTGCTGGAAGCCGATAACCTTGGCCGCCTCCTGCGAAGAAACAGGCATTACTGCCCCCCTCGTTCGAAAGGAGCGACGAGTCAACGCTATTGCTTTTTAAATGCAACGTCTTAGTCTTTTCTGACAGGCCATTTCAAACATGACCTGCCTGTGCTAAAGCGGTGGTGTACCCATTTACTCGGATATTATGATCTACTGTGGAGAAAGTGAAAGGGATTGTGGAATTTCAAACTATATGTTTCATCGGCTTCCACAGTTACTCAGAAAAAAAAGCTGGGGCAGTCTCTAGAGTAAGCTTTGTACAAAATTGTTGCCTGTTCCATCGTTAAGAGTAGGTGTAGGCATGCAGTGAACTCTAGGTAGCATTCTGGGTTTGCATAAAGGTGTAGCTCACCACACCTCTGTGTGGGGGGCTGCGGAGTCGACATCTGAGCACCATCAATGCTTGACAGCTCGAAGCCTCCCTTACAGAAGGTGGCCCCCCTGCTTGGACTCATCTGCCACTTCTGAATCAATTATACTTTGTTTATGTAACTAATGGGTACGTCATTCAAAAACATTGAGCGCAGCAGTCCATCGCTACAACCAGAACACAGGCTTCTTTAATGTGGCAGGCGCTTTTAGATGCATAGCAGCATGACAATTATGGTTTTGATTGCCGTGATTACCGTTATAAAGTTGTAGATTTTTTTTATAGCAGAGCACGATTAGTACAGTGTGATATCTGGGGTTTGAAGTGCCTAAATTTCACACGGGCTATGATGGACGCCCTAGTGGAGTGCTCCGGATTAATTTAGACCACCTGTGGTTCTCTAACGCACATTGACATCGTACAGCATGCAAGCATTTTCCATTTCGCCTCCATCGAAAATCGGTCGCCTTGGCAGGCATACACCCTGCATCCTTAATCTCAGCAGCTGGACGCCAATTAGCCACTAAGCCAACGGGCGGGCCCGATTTCAGGATATCACCACACATGTGCACAGTTGTCTACGCGCTCTGCTCCTGTGTGTGTATGGTTATATGTGTGTTTGCCTGCGTGCATGGGCATCTTCTTTTTGTTCATGAACCAAAAGAAGACGCCTTCATTTGCATCATTACTTATGGCCAATCGCCTTTCTAAGCCCCGGCAGTGGAGACAGCACAAGTGGACACGCACATGGCAGCATCCTGCAAAGACGTTTTAATATTCGCATTCCGCTGTGAACAAGCGTGACATGGCTAACATCACATTGATATCATTTTACGAAAGAAAACACTCACCCTTTCACCTGTTGCATTGTTGATGCATTTCTTTACAATGGAAAAGCGCCCCCTGGAAGAAGGTACATTTGTGATCATAATGAACAATCCGATAGAAAGGACGCAGTTTGTTACCTGTCAGCAAAATAACTCCCGAGACCCACAGTAAGTTTACTCTGTCTCAAGGCGTGGGGTGCCAAGGGCAATTAGACTTTATTTTTTGTGCTCCTCTTGAAGTTCATGGAGTCGCCAAGGTCATCAAACACTTTAACCACCTTACCCTCCGCCCACGCACAGCCTACACAGACTTACAGAGGCTTTTTTTTTTTGACGCCTACTTATTTTTAAGAGTTCACTTCCACATCCCAGTGGTCCAACTGCTCACACACAGCTTTCCAGTCCTCCGCCAATCCTTTCTTCCTATTCCCACCGTGGCCATCTTCCAACTGTTGAGTGAAAACACATGCTATATAAGCACAGAACCGAAGAGCGCAACCACCTTTGACAATTCGCACAGGTATTGATATAAGGCAGCCCATAGTAATAACATTTTTCTTTCTTTGGGCAAACAAAACACAAAAAGCAAAATCGCATCATTGCGGTGGTTTGCGCGCTTCAGTTCCATGCTTGTATAGAATGTGGTTTCACTCATCACTAAACTGTTGGAAGTCTGCGCCCATTGTGTTGTTTTTGTTTCAATGTCTCCTATCCAGTTTTGCTTCGCACATTGCTTGAACAAGATCCACCATATTTTTCTTTGACGACTGTTACAAAAACAAGCCCACACTGACGCCACATACCATCCATCTGTCATCAGTAGGCACGGCATGAAGGATTCAGCGCCACGGCGCGGTCTATTCGTGTGGTGGTGCTCATGATGGTCATACGTGGATCTCGGAGGCCATGACTCGTATATGTAGCTGTTGCCCGTCTTATGTCCTGATGGGTGGCTATAGATTATTCTCTTTCGTCATCAATAGAAAAAGGCAATTTTCCTATACGTATAACTTCATGGTCGTAGAGTTAATATTCACTTTTAGCATAGCGGAGACGTATTAGCATAGATGTATGCCGGTTTACCGGACACCTACTGCACATGTGTGGAGCCAGGTGAGGCCACTGCACGCTCCCAGCCGGCGTCTGGTAAACCTGTATACGTCTGTATGCTAGTACATCTCAGCTATACTAAAACCCTCTAACACAGTGACTTCCTGTTGTGTCCCCTTAGTGAAGGTTATTGTTGCGTCTTTTAACAGCTATAGCTTTAACTCCATAAATTATAGCACCGTACCGCAGAGCCGCTTGCTTTGTCTTCAAATATCAAGATCTAGGGAACTACGAGTATTAAGTGACAAGTAGGCTCGGCACTCAGATCTCTTTCGCAGCCACTGCAGAAGGGCTCGCCCAGCTACCGCCTCTCCAAGGTGGCCAAGTTGCATTAGTAACCTTTGTGAAGTGATAAGGCTAAGAGGTTTCGACAGTGGCTCGAACGGCATTGTTCGCTGCCGCCTGCGGAACTGCAAGGGCTCTTCGTAGGCCCTTTCAGTGCACAATTTCGAGATGGTCAAGCAGTGATACCGAGGAGGAAATTAAAGGCAGTTGGTACATTATGCGACTAATCACCAGGTCTTCATGAAGTCTGACCATTGAGGAAGGGTGGTTTCCCTATTGCTCACTTGCAATTCTACGGATCGCATTCAGACATGAAGATAGAGGCGAGACAATAAAGTACACAGCTCATCGCCACTGTAAACCACCCTGGTCATTTGCAAGCCTCGATTGTACGTTCTTTATTCCTGACATGCGCACTAATCGTAGTGCTCCTTTGGCGGCAATGCATTCGCTCATACTCGAACATTTAGAAACGGAGCTGCCGACCACCTTCAAATTTTCACTGATGGTTCTGTGGTTAAGGCCAGAGGAGCTAGCACAACATGCTTTTCCCATCCCTTCTTTGAATACTGCCTGGTCTGTACGCTTTACTGAAGTCGTGCCGTCCACAATGGACAAGAGCGTCACAATTGAGGTGGCTTTACGGAAGCTTAGGTCTTTTCTGGCTCAACCTGTTGTGATCCTGACGGATTCAAAATCTGCGCTTCAAAGGTTAGAGCGCGGGTTCTCTACTGATGCCTTGTCTTTTAGCTGTCTATGCATGGTGCATAACCTGGCCAGCAGAGGCTGCTCTATACGACTCCAGTGGACGCCCTTACATATAGGTGCCATAGGCAACGAAGTGGTGGACAGCCTCGCCCTTAAAGCACTGTCAGGTATACATCAAGAAAAGTCCCTCAAGGTGCCAAGAGACTCTTCAGAGAAACGGTGCTCAGCCATTTCAGTACCCTGCGGAGTTCACCTGATAAACCCTGTGTGTAGAAGAATCTAAAAAGAACCCAGGCCATATTACTACATCGCATTCGCATGGGCTCTGCTCGTACCCCTGGGTGGATGTATAAGACAGGTCTGGCACCGTCTCTGCTGTGTTCCACATGTGGTGTGTGCGGTGATAAAGAACATTATCTGATGTGCTGTCCAGTGTACAACGCGAAAAGGTGTGTGTGTTCGCACCTTAAGAAGGCAGGAACCCATCACAGTTACCTTCAGGATACTTTCCACCCACACGGAAAACAGTCATGTAGAAAAGAGGCTCACTCCTTCTTTTAAAGCCCCTCCAAGGCTTGGACTTGTACTCCAGATGGTGACAGCAGAAGTTTTCTATTGACAGTTATAGGTGATTATGTTTAGAGCTATGTAGATCAGTCGATCAGGAATCGTTGTAGGTGCCTGATTTGTGGACCTTATTTAGCATTTAAGTTTCGCTACGGTGGAGCAATTGCCGGCAGACTCCACAAGGCTAACCCCACCAGTAGCTTGCAACCTCAACTCAACAGCAGTTAATAAATACCATGAAAAAAAAAAAAAACAGCAGTGTTGCAATTGGCAGTTCAGTGTTTCGCACTATTGCTCGTTTTGTATGAATATTCGAAAGTAGCGAATATTGCACAAATATTCGATTTGTATTCGATTTGTTTTGGTATGAGCACTACTCGCACACCTCTGGAAAATACCAATGCGTAGTAAGATCACAAAAACACCCTTTTTAATAAAGTAACTTTTTTGCCGCATTCAAAGTTGATGTTTAATTCCTATATGCAGTTTCTTTCTTCCTTTGCTCAGAGTACACCCTAGATATCAGGAAAAAGAAGCATTCATCTTTCATTCTTTACAAGCATTAAATCTCACGAATGCAGAACAATTATTGCCAGCCATACACACAATAACAATGCCCACTTTTCAAGAGACGTATTCGTGGAAAAAATTCCAGTGCGCGTACGTGTTATCTGCAAACTCTGCGCAAGCGATTCTTCCCAGTACCTTACTACAGTGATGGCATCAGGTACTTCCGTGAGCAGTGCACTAAAACCTGCAAGCATTACTGCCAATATAACCAACCTGGTGATGTGCAGTTTTTATAAGAACTTTGCGTTGATGATACCTTGGAAAAAGAAACTAAGTTTTTAATGCTGTGAGCTTACCAACGCACAACAATATGCCTATTCAGTTTTGTGGAGCCAGACTCTGGTTATCAGAGACTGAAAATGTCGCTTTCGCGATGGTTCTGCAAAAAAATTTTTTAATTACATTTACATTTTCTTTCAGTAATTCAACATTTAAAAAAAAGTAATAACTTGCCTTCCGCACTCTGCCACCTCGACGAATCCGGAGAAATCTTTCTTCCACTCAACTACTCCCGACTGGGATTTTGCTGCGTCATCTGTGGACAAAAAAAAAAATCAAATTCCTGCAGCTTGTTGATTTCACCAATCCAATATGAGTGCAAGCCATACAGTGACCTAATCGTATTAGTTGCAGTCTGAAATACTAACCGCTTTCTGCTACATACGTTCACTTACAAATCAAGGCTGATAGGTAGTTACTTTCAGCTCCAAAGGAAATTGGCAACATTTAAATCAGAATCCTTTCCCGCAGTGTTCATGTTTCACCAGACCCCTGGTGCAGGCTTCATGGATTCACAATGGCCTGCATTCATCTTAGTTTGTTAAACAGTGTTCATATTCTCATGAGGTTTTCGTTCAAGGGCAGTTCTTTTTCTGGTCTCCTGCGTTCTCGACAGAAGCCTTGACGCGCCAGCAGCAGGCTTTCGTTGCCACAAAAAAAGCTAGCTGCACTTATGAGAGTACCCCATAAATTTTTTTTCACGTTTTTAAAGCGCGAACGAAGACATACGCACCTGCCACTGTAATTGTGTCTGAAGGCGGACCGGGATTGCTTGTTCCTACTTCCGAATGGCTGACAACGCGGAACGCGTAATTTCCAGGTTCACAGTGGATCACCTGAGTGCAGAAGGTGGTCGGAGGCCCAGCCGGCTCCCAGTAGTGTAGGCCTGAGTGTAAAGAATAGTGAGCTGCATTTCACAATAACCACCGCTTGTGTTTGAGCCCAAGGGAAAGCCCAATACCTTTGACACTTTTTTCAACCACATATCCAGTCATTGGGCAGTCATCTGTGCCTTGGGCTGGTTCCCATTTTAGTTGCAGCTTGGTCCCCTCCGCGTTCAGCAGCTGCGGTCGTCCAGGCTCGTTTGGATAACTCCCTAGATGAATAGCATAATTGGAATGAACAGCATAAACCTCACTGCAAAAGGAGTTGCTGCGGAAGACTGATAACAAGCAATTGGGCGGAATGCAGGGTGCGATAAAGCTTGCCCTGTAATATTTTTAATTCAATTATTAATGCGTTAGCAGTAGAGGGGTTTGTGCAAAGCGGAAATGGCAACCGCCGTCTGTCAGTAGCCAGTGGCAGGTGGCCCACCCGGTTATGAACAAACTTAGTATAACTACCTCGGATATAACGAACTTTCATGCATTATCTCGAATATAACGAACCATCTCAGATATGATGAACTTTCATGTTTGGGCCTTGGATGTAATGAACTTCAGTGTGTCATCTTTGGATATACAGGGTGTCCCAGCTAACTTGGACCAAGAATTAAAAAAAACCTAAGTGTTCTTCAGAACTGTAATTGCGTGGATGTTGTTACGGTTTATCTAAAGTTACAGTACCATTTTTTTGCTCGACCTACTTGAATAATTAGTCGAGATAAATTGATTAACTTTTTAAATATAGCTTGAAACTTTCAGGCGTCAATAGGAAAGTTGTGGAGCTCCACAAATATTGTCCAACCCAGGAACTTCCAACCAGACAGACTTAGCGTGGTCGTTTTTATTCGGGAAAAACGAAAGCCCGCGGAGTTTAAAAAATACCACGTGACAGCGCACTCCATGCGCCCGAATCACACCGTGGCCCGAATGCGCCGCAGTTACAGCGCCCCCATTCGTGTTTTGTGAAAAACATCGACAGAGCTTCGCGTTGCGCTTGGTTCCAAGATAAGCGCCAGTGGGTTCGGGCGGCAATTGAAAGAAAGCGCGGCTCCCGTTTCTGCGGTGATAATTGTGCTCTTCCGCGACATCGGCGAGCGGCTGGTGATGAAGCGTTTTTTCGGAGCGCCGTCGCCAGCCGCTGCCGGTAATGTCAGAGCCAAGCAAAAGTTGAAGACTATAGTTGAAGCCCTTTCTGGTAAGCGAAGAGAAGGAGCGGCGCGGGCGATATTTTTACAAAGCACGGATGAGGGCGCTGTAATTGCGGCGCATTCGGACGCACGAAGCGCGCTGTCACGTGGCATTTTTTAAACTCCGCGGGCTTTCGTTTTTCCTGAATAAAAATGACCACGATAAGTCTATCTGGTTGGAAGTGCCTGGGTTAGACAATATTTGTGGAGCTCCACAACTTTCCTATTGACGGTTGAACGTTTCAAGCTATACTTAAAAAGTTAATTTATCTCGACTAATTATTCAAGTAGGTCGAGCAAAAAATTGCTACTGTAATTTAGATAAACCCTAACAACATCCACGCAATTTAAGTTCTGAAGAGCGCTTAGGTTTGTTTTTTTTTTAAATCTTGGTCCAAGTTAGCTGGGACACCCTGTATATTGAACGTTTGGCTGCTAACGCATTCAAACGATCCACTGAGGGTCGCTTAAGAGTTTTTATTTGTGTCTGTTTGTTTATTTATTTATTTACAGATACTGCTGTCCCAGCTTTCAAGCATTCCAGGAGTGGTTACACAGAGCGAACAAAAGGAAATCATTCCACATAGCAAGGCACTTGCTTTACAAACTATGCCGGTGGTACCTGTTGCAAAGAACCATTAAGTTCATTCCACAACTCAACTGTGCGTAGGAAAAGAAAATTTATGAAAATCAAGAAATGCAAAGAATCAGTGCAGCGTGTCAAATGTGCAGGATGAACACATACCCAGAAATTCTAGTCGGGCTCATTTTTCAATGGGAAGTTGTTCCTGAATGCAAATTTTTTTAATATATCGTAAGATTCTATTATAACAATCAATACATTCACAGATCTCCTCTTGTCAGGCTTGTATTCTTCTGCTGTTAACGTTTTTGCTATTGTCAAAAACGTTCCACATTGGTTTTTTATGGCAGTCTTAACTACTTAATGCAAGTGATGGACAAATTTTAAAAGAAAGATTTTGCTACGCATCGGAAGTACGGACCATTGCCTTTACTATTTCCATAAGAATACCTTACATTCTAGTTGCCTCACAATTAAAACTGATGTCCAAGAATCCTGGACTTGAACGAATGAAATGGGTGCAGCTATTGAAATGTACTCAAGGAAAATTTTGTGTAATCATGGTTTTCACTTCACGACCGGCCTGAAGAAAAACTTGAAGCATTACTTAGGCTCTGCCTTAAAGGGAATGATGCGATAGAATTAATAGACATCTTTAACATACCGTATGCATGTATACCGTGTTACCGTTACTGGACCAGGATGCTGCCTACCGCGAGGGGCCTGTCGGAAATATGAGCTGGGCTGGGTTCCCCCGCTTGCCTGGCAAATACTGCAATATACCTGCCGATGCGAAGATTCAACTCCACGCAACCTGATTTGGGCCCCCGGTCACCAGGGGCTCCAGGGAAACGACAGGCCGATCAGGCCGCCCGCGTCTCTCCCCTCTGTCCTTGGAAGGTTACTCCCAAACAGACAATCTGGCCTTTACATTCAAAGACATCACCAATTACTACAAGGAGGAGCACCGGCGCTACCTGGCCCCTTGTAAGGGTCTGGATCACGCTGACGAGCGCCTCCTCATCAAAATTCTCACTAACAGTGTACTGTGCCCGGTGGTGCTTAAACATTTCAGTACATCCTTTGATGACGCGTGCCAGTTCTGTGGGGAGGTGGCTGACGCCTTCCACAGGGTTCGGGCGTGTCAATCAAACCCATCTATCCCCCCCCCCCCCCCAACCCCACCAGAGAGGACTGGGAGGCGGCCCTGATCCTTGGTTCAACGGGTGCAGGCAGCGTTGCTTGCCAATGGGGTTCCACCTAGTATTGTGAGGGGAAAGGGCCAATAGGGTCCTACCCCAATCACCTTTCTGTAAAAATTTAATAGACTATAAATGTTTTTCACACCACCCACCGCCGATGAGCACGCGCTGATTGATCCCGATGCTGCAGATGCGCGCACATGGATGAATGGATGGATGAAAGATGGGAGCGTCCTTTTTGAAATGGGGTGGTGGCAGTTGCCACCATGCTCGGCTTTTTTTAAATTTATTTTTGTTTAACTGTGTCGTAAATTGTTATAAAAATTCGCCATTTTCTTTAAATACGTTTTCCTACACTTCTAACCTTATGTGACCTCTGCTTTCGAGCCACCAATCTTCCAATCATTTTGCTAACTTCACCCGCAGATTTATTTACATGGCCATTGTTATCTATAAACTCTGGGCTTCTGGAAGAGCAACTGTGCGTGCATCAACATCCAGATGGATACCATCACATTTGAGTATGAGGTTTTCAATTGTTTCTACAGATTTACCACACAGCACATGTGCCATCTTTGTTAAATTTCTTTTTGTAGCTGCGCATTCTAAGGCGCTGCGGAAAGCGTTGTGCAGACGACGCGACGCCAAGGCTACGCCCAACCTCCTCCCGTCAGTCAGAACTATGCATCAGTGGAGTGCCTTTAGCGAAAGTAACCCCCATGACGTCAACGAGGTTCAGAGTAGTGGGGCGGGGACGTTTTTGTTGAAGGAAAGAACGAACGGGCTTTGATTTGAATTTTTGCAGCTTTTCGGGGCGCGCATGGCTCTAGTATTTTGCTGAGGTTATCTTCGATGCCTCATCTATGCAGTGGGCTTGTTTTTCAAAAATGCCCGGACCCTGGTCAGTGGCCCTTTAAGGGATGCGCCACTGCCCCAGCCATGGCTGTTTCAAACACAGACGCCGGTGGAGCTTGCTTGTGAGATCCAGGTTGCTCTTTCCGAGCTCCCGTAAGGCTCATGCGCAGTTCCATGGTAGGCACGAGGCAACTGCACTGAATTTATTTGCATTGATTTAATTTCCAAGTGACACAGGGTACAGGTAGTTCACAACCCGGTGGGCAGCTTGCCACCTATCACGGTGGTCAGGTTGTGATGTCGCAAGGTCACGTGACCCTCGCGACCAATCATTAATTTAACTGCCAGTTTCCGTAGTGGGCAGACTGCTCAGGATTCAACTGTAAAGACGCCACAGTGTCACGTGACCTAGGTGGCAGGTGGGCAACCTGCTTTTCTCGACACGACGATGCTGGGGTTGCCGCTGAATGGGACCCTTAAAGGGTTGCCCCGGCATTTTTTATGCCTCCACGGAGTTTACTGAAGATTACAGGGTAAGTGCCAAATTTCGCAGCCAGGTGACGTCACGTTCCATCTGCTTCAGGTTTCGGTGACAGATGCCACGGCTAGCAACATCTTTTTCTGCATTATTATTTATTAATATTTTGTTACTACTTATTTTATTAATAAACAGCCACTAACAACAACGTCTTGTTGCAGCACAAATGATATTTAAAACTTTCCATTTCATGCCTTCAGTCGGGGCACTTTCTCCGGGCACCCATGTGTGTGTGACGTCACAGATTGGCAAGCTCGTTAACATTCGCTCTGCGTTTGCTAAAGGACAAAATTTCGCACTTGTTTACTGCCACTTCCGGCAAATAATGACCCAAGCTGTCGCTTACCGTCGGCAGTTCAGCCACTCAAAGCGCATACAATAAGTTTTGGGACAGTATCATGATGCCACAGGTTTGTGTCGTGATGCCACAGTCTGGCCGAAATCCAGTTTCAGTTTTCTGGTTTCTGCTGTTTTAAAATACATCTACTCAGTATTTTGAAAAATGATATTTTGTCCCGGATACAGCGGACTCTAAAAGATTGCGATACGATTATCAACTCAAAATGCCCAAAAAACCCACAAGTCCGAAGCGTCCACGTCATGCACGCCAGATGGCTTCCACAACGTCGCTAGCGTTGCGCTATGGCGGTTATTGAGGTGACGATGCTCTGATCGCAGGTAGAGCTCACCAGAGTTGCTTCTGGGCCATGCAGGGCGGCTTGTTTTTGCATTGTCAGCATGCCAAATCTCTCATAGCTGACAGGGACTTTCGTGCTCACCATTTCCGGGCGTACGGCGTTCAGGTGTTGAGAGAGACCTTCACTGCTGAGAAGCAAACCCCTTCAGCTGAATATTTTTGAGAAAGACTGTAGTTCTGATGCATCAGAACTACAGTGGCAGTCAGAGACAACCTGTATCCTGCAACAGCGACAGTACTTGATGTTGGCCGCTATAAGTGCTTTCAGGAAGTTCATTTCTCCTCCTTCCCCTCTTCCTCTTATTTTCTTTGGGCACTCGGTTCGCATTCTATCATCGTGCCGCCATCTAGCCTGCTGCACATGCATCATAGAGGGTCCTTAGGCACTGAGGACCCCTTTCCAGACACACCGGGCGCGCGTCAGTTACGAGAGCGTTCCTCTCTCTGGAGTGCGCATTTCTCGTATTGGCTGCCCCAGCGGAGAGGTCCATACCTGTGACAAGCAGCCTCCTGGTGGCGGTCGCCTGAGTTGCGCCGTCTGCGACGTGACTGCAGACATAGAGCCCGGCGTCCTGGGGCCCGCAGTCGGCCACTTCCAGGCTGCTCGAACCGTCGGCGTGCAGCCGCGCCACGCAACGATCGGCCAGCGACCGCGGCTGCTCGTGACACGCGGGTGACTCGCCCTCCACAGAAGCCCCCATACGGAAGAGCACGGGCGCCGAGTGCACCGGCCCGGACGCCCGCACGCTGCCACCGTCCGGCAGCCGCCAAGAGACCGCTCCTTCCGCCGAGCCGGGAGGCGTCATGTGGCAGCGCAGCACGGCGCAGCTTCCTGGGGCTGCCGCTACCTCCGACGGCATCGGCTGCGGAGAGCATAGCGGCGAAAGCTCCGAGTGAAATTCAGCATATGATTCAGCATCGAACGCAATTCAGCCAATGGGCATGCGCAAATTGTCTTGACGGCGCCAGATGGCGCCATGTACCCGGCAGCTGCGCGCGCACGCCTGCAGCATCGGGACCAATCAGCGCGTGCTCACCGCCGGTGGGCGGGCCCCCGGTATACCGGTGACACGGTACACGGTATGCTAAAGGTGTCTATCTAGCGCCCACCGTACGGTAATCACGGTAACTATGGTAACTGTTACCGTACGGCAAAAGGGCAAGCCTGGCAACGGTAGCAATGTCGACGCGCGTTATCGTATTTGCTGTACGACCGTCCGGCTATGCTAAAACCACTGTCTTATTTCTACGCTCTACACTGGCCGCGCGAGTTCGGAAATTACTTCTGGCTATTCACACAGCCGCCGTCTTCGATGTGCTGTACACATGGAGGAAAAAAAAAAACTAAGGAGGGAGCGTGACGTCACGCGGCCAGCGTTCGCAAGCCGAGTGTTTATGAAACCGTTTTCTCCCTTAGTTTTTCGCTCTCCCAGTCAGTCCTTTATGTTTTGATTCTGGTATGTTTTAGTGCGCGGCGTGTGGCGCGAAGCGTCCACAGCAAGGAGGTTGATCTACAGTCAGTCTGCCGCGCTAATCCGCGCATGCGCGCGCGCAGCGGGGCTAGATTTTACCGCACGCTGTTACGTGCATGGCGTGATCACGGGGGGACAAACTTTTTTTTTACTATATCTTTACTTGTTAAGACTAGGCTTCAAAGTTGTCGCCGGACGCTCCCTCCTCAGTTTTTTTTCCTCCATGGCTGTACGAACGTAGCCCACTCGGAAACCCATGCTACATGTACAGACCCATTCCGCGGCAGGTGCCCGTGCTCACTTGATCGCACTGCCAAGTTCGGCGGGCGGAAGTGAAATCTCCGAAAGCGAGCTCTCAAGTAACTGCAGGTACAGGGGCAAGTGTGAATTAATTAATGCTCGCCTATTAATGCATTCGACGCCCTATTAAAATACTTCATAATCTTAGCCTAAATAAAGCTTTTCGTGAGATTTTTCCACTTCTGTGCATGCCACCCTCGGAAAAATTCACCTAGACCTTCACTGTACTTGCAACCGCAGTTATTCAATGAAACGACGATAATCTAAAAAAAATGTCTACGAAGTTGTCGCCTGCCTTACGCACAGTTGAACCCACAGAAGATAATTGTGCAGCGCAAGTGTGTGGTTCGGCACGTTGCACTTCCAGCGCACTGCAGTCAAGTTGTAGTACCATACTGCATATCTGTGAATGGTCAGTGAACTGATGTCAGCGTGTTCTGAAATTTCCTATTTGGCCTGTTATGCTTTCTGCTATGCCTTGAGCAGCAAACACTTCTTTTAAGAGCGAAAGCTCTACATCACGACCAAAGCCGCAATTGAAAGCCGGGCCATCACTGAAGCCTTGACCTTGAATAAATAAATACTGCCGCTACTGGGATTCGAACCCGCGGCGGCGCGAACAGATCAACTTTCGCTGGCCAGTGCACGAGAGTACTGCTATCGCCGCAGCCTACTCTCGCGCTGTGCATTGCACACCGTCGCCATCTGAGCCTGAATGAGGATAAATAAACATGACTATTTTTGGGCTCCATTTCTGTGGGTAGTAAAAATTTACTCTCGTACTCCTAAATACCTCCCTTGTATAAGAGAGTAAATAAAATACACCATTTATACGGAGTAAATAAAACCACCTTTTGGGTGTGTGTTAGAGGACAAGCCAATTACTCCCATTTGGGTGTTTTTTGTCAGCAGTGTAAGTGTAATATCTATATCACTTTTTTGGGATTTTGAAAATGTTATGCGCGACGCAAACAATCTGCTGCTTGCAAAGTGTTGATTAAAGCTATATGTGCTCACAACTGGCGGTTCAGGCGGCTCTGGCCGTGAATACATGGAGGAAGGAAAAACATGGGAGAGGCGGTTACGTCGCATTTTTTTAAGCCAGCCCCCCCCCCCCCCCCCCCCCCATTTGGCTGTCGTCTCAGCGCGCTTGCCCTTGCGCAGCAGGCATTGCAGCACACGACGCCATTGGGTCCAGCGCTACTATTGGCTGCGCCGTCGGCCAAAGACTCCCAGTAGTCCTTGGGAAAGCGCGTGACTACTGGCACACTTTTTGGCGTGCAGCTCGGATAGCGAGGGCCTCTCCTGAGTTTTCCTTCCTCCATGCTTGAATAGAATTACTTCACCATTTTAGCGAAAGTTGCATATATATCTTTTTTAAATACCAAAGTGGGACAGCAAAAGGATACTCCAATGTTTATTTGTAGCGTTTCGAAAACGCAAGAAAAAGGAGATTGAGAACAATGTAGTATTAACGTTTCACCAAAACAGAAATTAACATTGTCCTAACGTTTCGGTGCCCCCTGGGTCTGGGCAGCGCTAATTTTAAAGATGTGGACGAACATACGATAGAAGGCACCTGAAGCACCTACAACAATATATAACATCATAGACACAGTTGTGCGCGGCTATAAGGCGCCGGCAAAAAACAAAACATAACCCAAGAACAAAAAAAACCCGCTTTGTGGCAATATCGCTGTAGTATTAAGGTATTATTTACATGCGCATAACAGCATCACTTGCCTCGGTGAAGTTATTTCCTTCGACGGAGAGGGAACTGTCGTCCTGCGATTTGCGCTGCTTCTTGTCAGCCTTGTAGGTCTTCTTTAACCGCAGAGACCATGGCCTCCTGTTCAAAGTACATAGCGGCGATTTCATACTGACCAGGCAACAAAATTACCGCTCTGAAAACGTTTTCTGGCGCAGAAGCACTGATGTCCAGATTATTCTTGAAAAAAAAAATTAATCTGACCGCAGCTGACAACTTAACTTTACCTAGCATTTGGTTCATGATAGTCTCAACAGCTGCTGCACCATAAGACAACGAGATGCGACTACTACTCAATATAAGTGGTCATAAGAGGTCTTTAACTGCCGTGACCCAAGAAAACGAGCCCGAACAGAGCATGTGAACACTGATCCGCTGCTGCGACGCCAAGTAGTATTCCAGCTGAGTGCCGCAATAATAACTATATGACTACACCAAATGAGTGCCAAGAGAAAGCATCTTGCGCTTCAGACTACTCCCGGTGACGGTGTGGCAGAAATCAGGAGCAGATAGGGGTATGGAGATGAGGGCTTCGATCATAAGGATATCTATGCGAAAGAAGTCACTGAAACCTGGGAAATCATATGGAAGCGTAATTTTTTCGATACGAGAGCGTTCTTTAGCTACCTCACCAAGATTTCACGATGTATCCATCTGGCCTCGGAGCGCCGCGAGCATGCGCACATGTGGCTGGTTGGATCGCTGGCACGCCGGTGCTCGCTCGCCGAGCGGGCGGCCAGTTGGTGCGTACGACGAGATAGGGCCTCGGAGCAACCACAAAGGAACTTCTTGCAAAAAAACGTCAATCGACACAGCCGCCGATACGCAGTGAAGTAAAGCGATACGAAAGCTGCCAGACACAGTGTTTGTGCTTCGATACCATGATATGACAACTCAAACAGTCAATGATCATAACGGGGGACTTCAACATAAACATTTCAAACGCAGCAAGCCAGCCGTTTTCCACAGTACGTGAAGCAGGCCTTGAATGTAACACCAAACATGTTAACAGCCTCAGCGCCAACAACACGGCACGGCAGTGTCATCGACCAAGTCTTTACGAGGCGTTAGTCTCAGTTCCAGGAACCAACCATGAAGACAGCAACGTCGACAACACGGATTCAAAATAAACAAATTGCGAATTTGTAATCATAGTGAGTTGCGTCGTGTGTATCGTGACGAATGCTCTCGCATTTGATAGACAGCCAGAGTGGTGGTTTCTGCAACATTTTTAAAGTTGTTAATTAGGGTGGGGAATTGGGCAGATGTTTTGGCTTTTCCTCTTTTTTCTTTTTGCACGCTATCCTCCCTGCTGCAAAACGTTTCCGATTAAAATATTTACGCCATTTATCCCTATAATAAACCCCACCACTAAAAAAAAATCCCCTTTGCCTTCCTTGGTTTTAGTGACGATTGCCTTCTGCCTTATAATTAATAGGCGCTGAGTATTGTACACACCGTAAATTTCCGTCACACGGCATAGGAGCTAATCTTTTACCCACATTCTCGCACTCGCATGCATGCTGCATGCGTTGGGAGCATTGCACGGGGAACATTTCATTGAAACAAAAAAAAAATCGAAAGTTTTCATTGTACGTCTAATGCTATATGAATCTACGAAGCAGTCATGCTGAACTTGTAATCCTCATCCATTCCACTGAATTGACATTCGAACCGTCTCCTATATATTTACTCAGACAGCACCTACAAATCTTCAATCACTTAATTCTCACCCTCCCGCAACGTCACGAGCCATCGGTTCAACCAAGAACGGCGACAAGGGCGAGCTCAAGAGGGACACGCAGCCTACCAATGGCGACACACTCGTGGCTCCAGCTTTTGCTTGAGGTGTCGTTTAAGCTCTTCATTAACGTGTTGGCTCAACCCGCCGGCATTTTCGGTCCGGTTGGATGCGATGCAATTGTTTAAACGAAAGAGCTGAAACTGCCTCACGCGTTAACGCATGAGCAAGTCAGCTTCGGGCGTGACATGCATCGTTGTGCCAGCGAAAACCGCGGAGTACAGCTCACTGGACTCAGCCGAATGCCTGAAACGCGCCACATAGAGTGGTGCAGTGCCTCATATACGTATGTACAGTCTTTGTCAAAAGTAACCAGGCTGTACGGTTTGCTTCTCAGTCGTATAGTAAAGCTATTATGCCAGCCCTCAAGCATAAATCTCTGTATGGTAAGGCGAACCCCTGCCCTCACCTTCAAAGAAGTTTCTGATCTTTAGAGAAAACGTGAGGGGTCTAGCTACTAAACGAATGAGAAGCAAACCATGCAGCCTGGTTACTTTTGACAAAGACTGTACTTCCCAACCACAATTTGATGGGCGCTATATTGGACAAAAGATGCTGAGCAGGACAACGCGCGGCTGGCTTACCCGTTCCGCAGTGACGTCCCGTCCTCCGGCCGGTTGCCCGACGACGTGAAGCTGGCCACCCGCCGCCATGGGGACGGCCGCTCGTCGTGGGGGCTGTGTCCTCGCTGCTCCTGGCCAGGCGACGTCTCCTTGGCTTCCTTCACGTGCGCAAAGAGGCATCGCCGGCCGATGTGCTAACGTGCACCACTGGCTTTTGCAGTTGATTTTATTGCGAAAGCAATACTACTTGCACTTTCACGCCGTTGCGTGCCGCGGCCGGTGACCACCATCGTGCCGCGGCCGGTGGCCACCATTGACCTTCATTTGACCTTGATTGCATTACATTGGATTAGATTGGCTTAGATTGGATTATATTAGATTAGATTACATTGGATAGGAGTGGATTGGATTAGATTGGAGTGGATTGAATTGGAGATTAGATTACATTGGATTGGATATGAGTGGATTGGATTAGATTGGTGTGGATTGGAATGGATTGGATTGGAGATTAGATTACATTGGATTGGATTAGATTGGATTGCGTTGGAGTGGATTAGATTGGAGTGGATTGAATTGTATTAGATTGGATTGAATTGCATTGGAGATTACATTACATTGGATTGGATATGAGTGAATTGCATTGGAGTGGATTGGATTAGATTGGAGTGGATTGAATTGGATGAGATTGGATTGGCTTGGATTGCATTGGATTGTATAACCGATGCATCACCACAAGTCTAACCACAAGCACCACCACCAGCTACACTACCAGCTGTACTATGGCGTACGTACAGATATTGCTTTCGCAATTACCGGGCTTAACCAAGCTAAGCCACAGAATTTTTTTGTAGAAAATTAGCTGGTACGCATCCGTTATTTAGGTGACATCAGTGAAAGCACCTTTTCGAAATTCGTTGAAATACAGAACCTTGATTCACGTGAACAATATACAGGTTTTGGTTGCTGAGAATGGCTGCTGTTACGTGAACCAAATTGGAAACAACACCCGCCAATTTTCGGAGAGTAAAATGCTGGTGCTGCTTTCAATGGGGAGCTTGTGGGTCAAGACCTATGGTCCTCCGTATGACCACCTCAAGGAATTGTAAATTAAAATGTCGTTAAAGACTCACGGTTTCAAGGACTACTACCATCAAGCAACAGTTGCGCTGCGCAGCGTCGGGGTTGATTCAGCGACAGTAGTCTGCCATGCTGTCACACCGGCATTTCTGTAAACCATAGCCTTTAAAGTACCAGTAACTTTTGAGCGCGTCAATTTCCCGAGCTCGTGCCGGGTGCTTCCAGCTGCTGCAGGCGTCTCTTCTCACGGACAGTACTCATGTGTCTAACCAGTCCACCACTCTGTGTGTGTGTGTGTGAATGCTACATGCGTGCTAGATTGCGCTATATATTGGTGCATACTTACGCTGGTTTATGGTTTGGTTTATGGGGTTTAACGTCCCAAGGCGACTCAGGCTATGAGAGACGCCGTAGTGGAGGGCTCCGGAAATTTCGACCACCTGGGGTTCTTTAACGTGCACCGACATCGCACAGTACACGGGCCTCTAGAATTTCTCCTCCAAAGAAATTCAGCTGCCGCGGCCGGGATCGAACCCGCGTCTTTCGTGTCAGCAGCCGAGCACCATAACCACTGAGCCACCGCGGCGGCGCGTACTTATACATCATCAAAGAAGACACAGTCTTTGCTCCTCAACCTTGCTCCTCAAGGTGCAATGAAGAGGAATCTGAACTCGTCTTTCTGCCGCGGGAACTCAATCTACACGTTCCGAGCATTCTTAGAAACTTCGACTTTTTGCCCTGTGTGGCCGATTTCCCCAATTAAATCGGATTAACGTCCGGCTCCCGCCTTTTTTTTTAATTCTCCCCGTATGGTAGGCGCAGTTGACCAACGCGTGGAGTGCCTTTCAGTCAGCTCCTTGGAGGCTTGCCGCTCTGCCATCGCGGTGTAGTACGTAGTATGTGAAAGCAAATAGTCCGTGCGTATTTTTATTTCTACGGGCTTGTTTTGCGGCTATGTTATCTGCGAATAAAACTATTTATTCACGGAAACTTAAAAAACAAAATTAAGTGGAAGCAAAGCATCCACGGAGCTGGCTGAAAGGCACTCCACGCGTTGGTCGACTCCTCCCACCGTACGGGGAGAATTAAAAAAATAAAGGCGGGAACCGGACGTTAATCCGATTTAATTAGAGAAATCGGCCACACAGGGCAATAAGTCGAGGTTTTTAAGAATGCTCGGAACGTGCCGATTGAGTTCCCGCGGCAAAAAGACGAGTTCAGATTCCTCTTCACTGCACCTTTAACTTCTTTAGCATACCGGAGACGTATACCGGATGCCTCCTGCGCACGCGCAGTGGCGTGTGCCACCAGGCGGGACCACTGCGCGTGCGCAGGAGTCGTCCGGTAAATCGGTATATGCCTCCGCTAATACGTCTCCGGCATGCCAAAAATATCTATTAATAGACGTTAACATACCGGAAACGTATTAGCGGAGACGTATACCCGCTTGCCAAATGCCTTACTGCGCACGCGCAGTGGCCCCGCCTGGCCCCACCCATGTCAATGTGTGTGCGCAGGAGGCGTCCGCTAAACCAGTATACGTCTCCGCTAATACATCTCCGGTATGCTAAAACATGTAATGTATGCCTGCTGCGTACGCGCAGTGGCAGGTACGCGCCCCATGTTTCCACACACAGTGTAAATGCGCGTGCGCAGCAGTCATACGTTAATACAGTATACGCTATGCTAATACATCGGCACTATATGCTAAAACTTTCCAATGAGTCTGCATCCGCCACCGTCATTTTTGGAAGCACCAGGCTATCCCCTGGAAACAATGGCGGCGCATGTTCGAAAATCACTTCATGGCCTTCAGGTCTGACACCAGCTGCTCTCCTGTGCAATGCAAAGCGCTGTTCCTGCATTGTCTTGGAGTCGAATGACGTCTCTTTTTTTTGTTACGAAAGCAACACTACGCGAGTCGCCGAGCCATTTCACGGAGCTGAGGAAAGGCCATACTGCGCATGCGCGAGAAGCAGTCACGTCACACGGCGCACAGCTGGCGCGCCGCCGCTGCGGGGGCCCCGCCGCCCTCGCCAGTTGCGCATGCGCAGTAGCGGCGCACAGCTAGCGTGTGCCGGGGCCGCCGCCGCTGCCGCGCGCTCTCCATCGCCTCTCTCTCTCTCTCCTCGTTGTTTTCGCAATCCTTCAGGTTTAACCAGAGCCAAACCACTGCCAATTTTTGTATACGTTCCCAATGCAAGATTATTTGACCACCGCTTCTGGCAATTATGCTGTTCACAGAAATGAGTTCGACACGGCAATGGCGACGCTGACGCGTACTACACGACCTCTTTGAACGTCGTTATCGGAAGTCCTCGATTTGGACTAAGGAATCAATTCCCTAAGATTAAGTGGACAGCTTTGTTACGGAGCTTCTGGAATTATTAAAATTATTATTAGTGGTTTCATTAATCAAATCAAAACGGAAGGAAAAGTTGCTAGCCACGGCATCTGCCATAGAAACCTGAAGCACCTGAGCTGCGGCTAGCTGAAATAAAAGGACAGGAAGGGGGAAGAAAGAGAGCGATGAAAGGAAGGACTCAATTGTCCTCGAATTGCGTCTTCGGCACGAAGGTCGACGATTTCACCCGGGATAAGGTCGTTTCGAGAACATCCAATAGCGCCCTTCGAGAACGCCTTTTTATCGAGGGTTAGACCCTAACTCTGGAACGCGCCCTAACCATTGCCAGAAGACGAAGAGAGGCAGCCCGTCATGCTAAAGAATTACCTGCGCCTCACGTCTTGATGGCAGACGAAAGCGACTGTCCCATCGCGGCGACACGCATCTATCGGATATTCAGAACAAAACCTGCTTCTGCTGCGGCTCGGAAAAGCATATTGCCGCTTAGAACTGCGTGGCACGAAACAAGAAATGTAACTGCAACGTAGAACATTTTCAGAGCGTTTGCCGAAATGCCTCCGAACCGTCAGCCACGCGAGGGGTCCCTGCTGCCCAAGAGATCGACTGTTCCGGGGAAACAGCTGCCGGGTCAGCGCAATGCGTGTAGCCGGTCCCTAGACGACCGGTGTATGCTTTGTTAAGATTAGAGCTCAAGAGGTTTGCTTCCAAGTCGCATAGTATGACTAAGCTTCGGAGGAGCAAGGACAAGAGTTCTTTCGGAACGCTGGCGATGCGCAACGAGCCCCACAACATGACCAAATCCCCTGGGGCTTTTCACTTTTGACAAAGGGTGTGGTTGTACATATTCAAGGTGGAAGAACAGCGTCTTGGTTGATACGGGATAAGTGGTGTCCATTCTGTCAGCCGCAACTAACAGGACTTTCGACCTCACTGTACTGAGCCACTGCGGGACTTTTCTATTATTCATAGAAGATGCTCGTCTTGCAAGGATGCTTTGCGGCTCCCTTCACATTCAAGGATCACTCTGTTGAACTATTTTTCTATGTTGTCACGGAAGGCACAGACATGCTCAGATTTAAGGCTGTCATCCCAAAACGGGGATAGCCTGGAAACTGAGTTCCAATTTCAAGCAGTCAGCGCCAAACTGGAAGCCAAATTATGTCAAGCAGAGCCTGCTCACGAGCATTTCCATGCAGCTGCAAAAGATGCAGCATCTGCCCGAAATAGTCTCCCATCCAGTCTTGTGCGCGATACAATGCTCAAGCTATCGATGGACACAAGAATTCAAGCCCGGAAATGTACCATAGTGCAATGAAGAGAATACTGGAACTAAGCTCGAATTAATATCAATTAATCTGAATATCAATTTTTAGACCCACCATTCTCCTGTATGTTTAGTCACTGATAATGCTTTGCCATTCCTCTGAGTACTTAGCATCAGTGAATCGCAGATTACTAAGGTATTCTTAACTCTTATCCCCAAGATTCCACAGGGACTTCGGCACATTTTTTTGGAGTGTGTGTGTGTGAGCGGGGGGGGGGGGGGGACTTCAAGTTAGTTTGGTTGGTTTTCGTTTCATGGGGTTTAACGTCCCAAAGCGACTCAGCCTACGAGGGACGCCGCATAGTAAAGGGCTCCGGTAATTTTGACCACCTGGGACATCGCACAGCACACGAGCCTCTAGCATTTCGCCTCCATCGAAATGCAACCGCCACGGCCGGGATCGAACCTGCGTCATCCGGGCCCACAGCTGAGCGCCGCGTAACCACCGAATCACCGTGCCGGCGGTTACTTCCGAGTATTTTTTATTCAATGTATTAAATACTCATTAAATTTTGTTTGTTTATATTTTTCAGTTTGGATTGTTGAACGAAGTATTTGTTAATGCGTATAAAAGAAATTGGAAGCGTATGTACACGCGCGGGGAGTGATATCGACTCTACTACAAGTTTGCGCACACTGTTTCAGTTCAGCTAACCATGCTCATGAACGACTAGCTCAGCCCCACTGTGCTTTACATTAAAGATTGATAACTTCCTAGAACTGAAGCATTTGTCAGAAATCTGACCCGAGTGCAAGCAGTAAACGGGCAGTGAAGAGCACTGGCGAGATAATGCCTGCCTTCCCGACACCCTTCCTCATTGAAATTATTGCCGACTTTAGGACTATGGTGGCTGTGGAGCCGTTTAGATATATTCCAGTATTTTTAGATCAGGCTCATCTACACCTAGATTTCGCAATGCCTGAATGACTACTGATGTTTCGACTGAGTCAAATGCTTCCTCGTAATCTATGACGGCTATACAGGGTGTCCAGGCTAAATTTAGCCAAGGGTTAAAAAACAAGATATTTGAGGCAGGCCAGTGAAACCACTTACTTACACCTACCAAGCGGCTTTCGCACCTTAAGCAGTTTTTTGTTTTGCAATTAATTAGCAATTATGATAATTTTTCTAAATGCGCGAATATTGACTTTAGAAAGCAGATGTGAATAGCGAAGTTAGAGAGCACCTTCAGAAACCCCCATTCCATTTATTTGCGACAAAGAAAGCCTCACGTGTATCTTTTTTCCCGAGCTCCAAAGAAAGCCCGCGAAATACAAAAAAAAAATCACGTGACTAGTGCTTTTGCGCGCCACGATTGTGCTGCTTTCAACCGTGGCTGGAGTGAACGAAATCAGCTGCTGGCAAGGCGCGACGACTCCACTGCTCCGGCAGGCCGATATGTCGACAGTGGCTGAGACGCTCGAGCGAGGCAGTCTGGAAACGTGACTGATCAGTTATTTTTCAAGCTCTTGACGTCTCCATTTTTATGGGTCAAGATGATATAAGCGTTTTTCCAGGCTTCCGGTACGCTAGAGGTCATAAGGCATTGCGTATACAGAAAGGCAACATAAAGGTGCACGAAAGCGGATTCAGAGCTAGTATTTTTACCACGGGAACTCAATCTACACGCTCCGAGCATCCTTAGAAACTTCGAATTAAACGTCCCGGCTCCCGCCTTTTTTTAACTCACCTCCGAAAGTAGGAGGAGTCAACCAACGCGAGCAGTGCCTTTCACCCAGTGGCGTGGCGGCTTGCCGCTCTGCCTCGGCGAAGTGACACGTAAAGCAAAGAGTCCACGCGTATTTTTATTTCCGTGGCCCTAATTTGCGGCTATGTTGTCTGCAACTGAGACTATTTATTCACGGAAACCTAAACAAAATAAAAGCGAAAGCGAAGCCGCCACGCGACAAGCACTCCATGCATTAGTTAACAACCTACTTTCGGAGGCGAGTTCAAAATAAAGGCGGGAGCCGGGTCGTTTAATCCAATATAATAGGGAAATAGGCCGCACAGGACAATAATTCGAAGGTTCTAAGAATGCTCGGAAAGTGTAGATCGAGTTCCTGCGGTAAGAAGACGAGTTCAGATTCCTCTTCAGTGCACCTTTAATGACATTCCCCTCTTTGATTAATCTTTTTTGCCGATTTCCTTTACAGCGCTTTAAAAAAAAGGCACTGCCTCCGCACTTTAGGGCATGCTCGATTCCTTCTATCGTAAATTTCCTCATCACGATCGTTATTAAACGTCCTTATACGACCATAACCGGAGTAAAAACAAACAAACGAGGAGGAGGTAGGGATGTGCGATTAATGCGATTCGAAGCGATCGAATATTTGCAATACTTCTGGCACGCAAAAAAGGCTTAACGGCGCAATAAGAATATTCAGTCATGTATTTTTTTAAATACGCAAGGCCATTACCTCACACGCACGCACGCGCGCACAATGCATTGAAGCTGTCAACCTGGAACTGTGCCAACCTTCTGCAAAATGGCCATCGGAAATTGGGGCAGTCGACCATCATGCGGTGCGAGAGCAATTTGTGGGACTTGCTCTCAACTGCGACTGCGTAGTTGCGCAGCTGTTGCGTTTCACCGGAGACTTTATGGACGCCTGCTATAGTCGGATACAACGTAAGTCTGCAGTGAAGCTCCGCCCACATTCAGCCTCCGCGCACAGGATTCCTCCACGACGAAAAAGTAGTCCGCTGCTTAAACGTTTCTTATTAGCTAAACAAAAAGCTTATCACAAGAAAAAATTACGAGCTCTAGAATTTTGATACGCTGATTGTTTGATGTAGTCAAACATTAAAAAGCTGATTTCGTTTACTGTTCCGATTGGCCAGCGGAGTAATACAAAACGCCGCGGACCGCGGCCCAGTGTTAGCAACTGCTGTTTTTTAAAGTTGTATCCTACTATAGGCGCATGCACCCCGCACCATACTGCGCGAGGCGTTCTCCGAGCGTCTCGTGCTAGCTCCCCTTGGTGCCCGCGCTGGAGAACGGCTGCGGCAGTCAGCTCAGACTCGTCCCGTGGAAGTCAAGGGGCCGCGCGTCCTTCATTCGACATGCACGCCGCAGTGCTGGTACCGGCGCGTGCGCAGACACGTGCCTGGCAGGTGTACACGGAGGCGGGGCTCGGGCTGCACACTCGCCGCGATCCCAGCCGAGGCACGCTCAACCGAAACCACAGAGGAAGCGTTCTATAACCGTTATTCGCCGCTCGAGACGAATACTTTGGGGTGATTTCGAATACCAAACGATCGGTTTGAATCGAATACTTAACTCTTCTACTGAGCATTCGAAATCGAATATTCGCGCTATAATCGCTTGCCCTAGTTCCCACTACGAAGGTGTGGTCTAAAGCACACGATTCGAGGAAAATATGATATTCATATGAGTGCTTTCGAAAGCTAGCACCTGGCAACAAAGTTCTGCAGATACCTTGACATGCTTACTACACTATCCACTACAGCATGCTAAGCGCGGCAAGCACAGCAGCTTTGGTGATTAAGCCCCACCTCGATGGACACTTCCGAGGTGTACGGGCGGAGCGCCTACGCGCACGGGCGTACGCTGGAGCCTGTCTGCGCACGCGCGAGGCGCTACGCGCGAGCACATATCTGTGCATGTCAGATATCGGCGCCTGCGCACGGGCGCTAGCGCGCGCGTCGGAAGCGGGGTCCGGTTGACAACAATCGGAGGACCGCGGGGCTCTCGAGGACTCTTTTCTTCATAGCTTCGTGTTCCCCGAACTTTTCTTCGCGGTTTAATTCGTCCTTTCAGCGCCCTCCCAACCGTGTTTTGTTCACGGCTTGACATTCTTTCAGTCGGCTCGGGAGGGGGAGCAAGCCAGCATCAGGAGCATGGAGGTGAATGCCACTTTTCGACGCCCGTCGCGGCGCGTGTACGCCTGGGAAGTGTCCATCAAGGTGGGGTTTTACCCTTCTATGGATACAGTCACGAAAAAAAGTTTTTTGAGAAACGCCCAGCATCTATTTTGGGAGTCTTCCCTCTGGTTGCGATATCGGTCCGTCCAGGAATGAAACTCAATGGTAAGCAGGCGGCAAACTTTGTAGAGCCACA
The DNA here is from genome assembly GCF_055824585.1 of Amblyomma mixtum. NCBI lineage: Eukaryota > Metazoa > Arthropoda > Arachnida > Ixodida > Ixodidae > Amblyomma > Amblyomma mixtum. The sequence continues at coordinate 46,588,345 of NC_143014.1, forward strand.
TCCTGCTTGCAGACATGGTCATTATGTCAGGTGAAGGATTGTGCATGGAAGCATATCCTTCAAGTGAATAGCAAGCACTACCAGAAGCTGAATTCAAGTACGCACTTTTGATATCAACAATGGTGCATTTAGGGTATGTGAAACAATTTTCTGAATTACATGTAATGTGTGTTATGTTTCCATGAAATACTGCAGTCCTTTTTTTTTTTCATTTGTGGAATATGGAATTTTCCACCACAGAAAATTTGGATCTTAATAATGCACATGCATACTGCACAGATGAATTGTTTTTTTCTCATGTTTCTTATGTGTATAAAAATGTATATAAAACTATTGCTTTCAGTAGCAAGATTTATGCTGAAAGTTCTCTCATTAAATACCCTTTCGTCCAGTTTCTAAAATGGCAGATTTAACACAGCGCTTTTTGTACTTGTGAACAGTACATGCACTGTTAACAATAATGCCACAGCAACTTGGAAACTCTTCCATATAACTTGCCAATTCCAAGGGACACTAAATGAGCAGGGTGCCATAGCCACAGTAAAGCGTATGTTGCAGTTTTCAAATGGTACCAAGAGTACCGTCAAACACCACGTAATTTCCTTCACAATTCCAACTACACAGTCATTTCAGAGCTTGGGAGGCAATCCAAGAAGGCGTACAAACACTACGGAGCATGCATTCTACTTTTTCAGTTCAACGTAAGGTGAAAATGAAGCACCTGCAAAGTATTGGCCGTATTTCCTCAAGCCTATTTATTACCTCAACTTTTTGATCTTATGTGAGCACTTATGAAGTTGATACACTTGGCAGCAACTGTTCCAATGTGACAAAAAAAATTGTGTAATTAATGGTTACTATAAAAATTTGCTGTAATGTCCTGCTGAAATAGAATATTACCTACAAGCTGCCCCTAACAGCACTACAGTAGGAGGGAGGAAACAGAATTGCAACCAATTAGTACCAAAAACTAAGAAAAAAAAAAGCTTACATAATGTATGTAACGTTGCCAAGAGATACAGGCAAAAAGAAAAAATCTGTCGCTGTTGATATATACAGCTGCGAAGTGCATAACCATAACTAAAGAGCACAAGAAAAGCATCTATGAGAAGTGATTTCTGCTGCATAATAAAACAAACCTTGCAGAAACCATGATATAAGTGAAGTTAAATGCCAAAACAGTGACTCTTTTCATGCACAGCTAGTGCAATGGCAAACACTGCACTGCATGTGACGGTGCCAAGCCTTCTCACAGAAAGGGTTTGCACAAGGCAGTTACAATGCTGTGGACGTGAGCAAGCAGCAACACGAGGACTTGTTTTTAGGGGTCCCAGTTTCAGCATCAGTGACGTAAGGGCATGCAAGGTTTGTTCTTACCTGCTTGCACCACACACCCGTCCGCCAGACAGCATAGATGCATGGTTAGTACTGATGGGTCATCTGCTGCTCAGTGATTACAACACACAACAGACATGCAAGTGAACAAGTTTATTATAAAATCATTTAGCCATAAATACTGACTAGTACTTTATACATCCCTTGCTTCTTCCATCCTGCATGGGTCCATGAAGTAGACTCACATAATGTACAGCTCATATTTCACACTATACAAACAAACCATTCTCCTGCCGGTGTAAAATATTATGCATCTTCCTTGCTCTGCCCAGTCGCAGGAGTACTGCAGCCGAGCCACTTGCGCAAAACCACCTTCGAAAGACTGGAGAGGAAAGGATCACGGCTGGCCGGGAAACACTGGCCGCAGCGCTGCTTGTCAAGGTACTGTGTTTTCATGTAGTCTCATCTTCCACCATATCAGTTTGGCTGAATTGCTAGTTCATTCCAGCACAGGCTCTGGAGACTTGATCAGGAGAGCAAGAGAGGAAACAACTGGTGCGACAATGCAGAGCACAACAGCCAGAACGAACAAACTCCCAACTAGCATGGAGCATTTCAGGGAAGCTGAGCATTTTTCTTGTTCTTGGAGGGACCTGCAGTCGGCCAACCCAGGTGAGTGCGCCCCCATGGCAGGACACGTGGGCAGCGCTCACGTCGGACAACACCAATGTGAGTCAAACAACAGCTAGGCCTAGCTACAGCCTGCCGGACACTGACTGCCATTTACACCTATGTACAACATTCAGACTCGGGTTAGCAATGCTGTGAGTAGCCGCACACATGCAGCCGCCTGCATGGGTGCCCCTGCACAGAGCATTGGTGACACAGACAACCATGCATGGTAAGTTGGGCACACTTGGAACACAGTTATCACCTTGCCGCTCCTCTGTACATATCTACAGGCGTGGCACATCAGTCCTGAGCCGCACTAGTGGCCAGTGGGGCCTCGAGGGGAGCCCTTACCGTCTCGGACCAGCGACGGCCATCAGCCGCGGGCTCGAGCGTGGTAGCTGCCCGACTGGCCGAGTCCAAGCTGTGGCTGAAGCACAGGGCAGCCTCGGGCTTGGCAGCTGCCTTGGGCCGCAGGGTGTTGCGGAAGCCCTCGAGGAAAGTGCGCTTGCCTTTGCCCGGGCTGTGCTGCGGGGCTTTGCGGTCCTCTGCCTCGGCGGGCCGCACCAGCTTCTTGTCCCGCTGGCGCATGGATTTGGACGTGCCACTGTCTGCCACGGCCACACTGCCCCGCGCGCACTTGTGCGCTGCCGCTGGGTGCGAGAGGGTCTTGCGCAGTGACGGGTTCCACAAGGAGCTCAGCTCAGGCGCAGAGCTGCGAGAGGCACACCACAATCGCTTGCACCCTTCCAGCTGCCAGAATAGAGGAGCAATGAGACATGCCCTGTCTGACACCTGCACACATTATATTCTTCCAGAAAGAAGTCCAAAGTATGTGGCTTCGTGACCAGGCACAGCGCTACTTCAAAATAAAAACAGCAGAATCTTGATGATCTCATCAGAGTTTATCCAAACTTCTCAGCATCTTGGTCAGTCTGAGTTATTTACAGTGCACTATGTTTAACATGATGCAAACACTTTCCTGGGCACTGGATGATGCAAATGGTTGGCCATTAAGTGAACATCAGCAAGCAGTGCAGCCTGGCGGTAACTGGAATTAACTTTACTTGCTGTGCCAATGCCATGAGACTCCATAAGCCACAGAGTAATTGCACTGTTTTCAGAAGCACGAACTTTTAAGTGTTGAGTAGCAGCAATGCCACCAGTTTTCAGACCATGAGCACTGTGAACTAGGAAGCACTTGTAATTGAGGTAAACGCACATAACTTTGTCATAGGAAACAGTAAATGAGTAGTTATGACTATCACTGACTCCAGTGATAAAGTGAAAGGAACCTGAATGCACTGATCAAAACCCTAACAGTTGTGATGGCAAAATGCTGCATACTGGTTTAGGTAATCTTGCGTGCCCTCTTCATAAATTTATAAAGCTGGCCGAATGCACACGCTGTCTGAGTGTGACCGACAATCTGGTTTACTGCTTTTATATGCATTGCACTAGTTTTGGTAAAAATGATATCAATACAGACTTTTCGCAGACCTATGCTCTCCAAGACACTTAACAATCCAATATGTCAATATGTTCTTCATGAGACTACTACACTAGCACCAATTACAGAAAGACATGGGTCTCCATTAACAAAAGCCTGCAGCTACTTTAATTGCATGTTCTGAATATGCATTCAAAGTAGCCCAACCAAATGTGCACCAGTGAGTTACTTGAAAGGAATAATTTGGCCATGAAAATGATATGCAAAAAACACTGATGTGAAATTAAAAGAAAAGCTTTTGACATAAAACTTGGTTAATTTTATTTACGCACAGAAGAATGCACGGCTATGAAGAAGCAGCATAGGAAAAAAAAAAAAAAAACAACAGGCAGAACAAAATTAAATGCACAGTAGAATATAAATAGGGTAAAACTAAAGCGCCAATGCAAGGGAAAAGCATCTGGCACCAACAAGCAGGTTCAAAGCACGTGCCAAGAAAGAGCGAAGTCAAGCCTTGTTTATCAGACACACAATTAGCTGCTTATGCAGTTTCAACAGCATGCATGATCTGCACCTGAACACTTTTGTCAATTTATCTAAACCGCTAATGAATGCACTTTAGGCAATCCTGCACAGGTATAAGTCTGAACAACTGCACACTTTTCACTATGCACTCTTAAAGCTGAATATAAGAACTACATATAACAAAAATGTGAAACAAGCCACCATTCACAATAGGTGGTAGGGTGCATTTTGCTATGTAGGGAATGAGTGATCAACCACAGTTAAAGTTGGCTAATCATGACATATAGGGGTTTAACGTTCCAAAGCGACTCAGGCTATGAGGGATGCCGCAGTGAAGGGCTCCGGACATTTCAACCACCTGGGGTTCTTTAACGTGCACTGACATCGCACAGTACACGGGCCTCTAGAATTCCGCCACCATCGAAATTTGACCACAGCGGCCAGGATTTTCAAAAGGGTGAAGGCACTACACATACTATGAGCCAGTTCATGCAGGATTTAATGAAGTTCATTAACAGCCTCTTCATGTGTTCTATAAAGTGAGCAGTAATTACGGCACATAATGGGGTAAAAATGAACTACGTAGTGGACTTTTTGCAGATTATGCTTCCATACACACACCCCATGAAAAAAAGCACTGCAGCATTATTTCGATTACCTGAGGCTGTGTGCAGTAATCTAAAGAAAGCTTCGTATAATACACTATTACTTTACACAAAAGAGTTTACAAAGGATCAATGAAACGATGAACTTGGATGATCACCATGTTATTAGTTTTTTGAAGTGCTGTATGACAAAGACTCTAAAGGTGCCAGATGAACAAGGCTTTACTATGCAGCTCAGAGAAAGAATGTCGGGCAGAGACAACAACCTTACTTACAAAATAGAACCACGGGGTTGGCTATACAGGATTTTGGAAGGAGATCAAGTTTTGAATGTTTTGCTTGGGGAAAGTAGCCTGGGGGAGGGGTAAACAGAAGCCAGGGTTACTCAATACCCCAAGGAATGCCAGGGAAGCAGAGGAACCTTTAATGCAGCTGGCATGCAAGCTCCTCTCAGTACAAAGAATGCCTTATGCAAAAATCCCATGTGGGATGAAAGCCAGGCAAAATGAGGAAGGATTGCAAGGCCTTTCACTCTGAGCAACAGAATGTCAAACAAAATGCTTAAAGCAAAACTTAGGAACACTTCTCAGTTTCACAAAAATTATCAATCAGCAGATGCAAGGTGTAACTTTCCTGAGGTAAGCAGCACAATGCCCAAGCTCAAAACTGCACAAAATGTATTAAAATAAAAGCAAATCAAAGCATCAACGGAAGTATGCTAACTCAAGCTTGCACAGGCAACACCACAGCATGGCATACATCTGCAAGTGCAAGAGGGCAATACACTATACTGACTTTTACTTGTATGCTTTGTTACGCAAGAAATTTTATGTACAAAGACTTACAATTACCAGAGGAATCAAGTTCCATCAATTCAGAAGCTTGACTGGCATGGCTGTGCTATCAGTTGTACTATCAGGGACAAAAGTCTCCAGCACACGTGAGAAACAAGAGAAGTGCATAGCTTTGTTACTAGCTAGTGGTTCAAGGCCATAGATGTGGAGGTGAAAGTTGGTCTTGTCTCCTCCAATGTGTGCCAGTGAAATTAGGCGTCTGTATGCATACATAACACCTACAGGGAATATGCACTCAAACTACAGCGACCACCATTTTGGCACACATACAGCACAGCCAAAGGCAGCATGGCATATCTAAACTGGCTTACTGCCATACGCCTCAGTCTGCACAGATGAAGCTGCGCACTGTACATCGAATTGGAGGCCAGTCACGCAATTTGCATCGATTGCCAATCGTGGGTCCTAGGAACTTTTGTCTCTGGTAGTACACAGGTACTAGATGCAAAATTACTGAACGACAATTGCCAAACGGAACGGTTCAGATGTCTGATAAAAGAAACTTTACTGTAGTAAAAGGTGAAATGCTTCTCAGCAAATAATAAATTCTCCTATAACAGAAATAAAAACGGATGTAAAGTGAAAATTTACTCTTCACGAACTACAGTAAACGCTCGTTAATTCGAACTTCAAGGAAGCGGGAAAGAAAGTTCTAATTATCTGAAAGTTTAAATAATCGAACGACTTCGAAAAAACTCAAGAGCTGCTTGCATCATGGTAAATTTATCTGGTAAAAGACTGGGAAATGGGAGCCTGATATTGAGACGAGAACAGCACAGCAATGACTGTTTTTCACATTTCTATCAATGCTTTATTGCGTGCACACCATCGGGAGCTTTGAAGCAGCTTCGCAAGGCCTCCCGCATCCTTCACGGGACGACGCAGTGGAGCTCCACTACTTCACCGCACAAACAGGGAACGGTACATTACGAGTGCACAGGTTCGGCACTCTAGTGGAAGAATGGAACCATGTGGACGCAAGCAAAGGAAACGCTCAGCTGGTTTAGGTCGGCTGGCTGAAGCTGGCTGATCGAGCCATCGTTGCTGCAGGCAGGTGCAAAGTTCAGAAAAATGAAACCGAAACTAAACGGTCGGACTTTTCTCAGGGTACGGGGCTGCCAGCTCGTTGTCACGCCTGCCATCCTGTGCATATCAGAGGTGCGCGAGCAACTATGCAGCACATGAAATTCAGGTTTTGAGCAGGGCTATTTTGACGATCTCGACGTGCTAGCCATACCTGGACGCAGCCTCCCTTCGAGAGCCAGTTCAAATTGGCGGTGCGAGACCCTTAGCGTCTTGACGCCATAAAACTTACATGGGCAATGGCCGCGACAGAGCTGGCAGTTCAACTTATCCATATTTCGAAATTAACAAGGGTCAAATTAACGAGCTTTTACTGTATACGAATCAATATTTAAACTATGCCAGAGGGACTATGCCCTATACTAAACAGTACACAAGATTTTTAAAGACCCTTATGTGAATGAACAAGCACAAACTAGCCAACTCAAATGCTGAATCAAGGCGGAAAACAGCACCAAATGTCTCATCATGAAGGGACACAGCCACAAAATGCTTCTATAAGCAGAACTGTCGCTTTGTTCGCGCTCAGACTTTATATCAGAATAGCCTTGAATGGCTGTCTTGTTTAATACTATGCCTGCGAGTGACACTTTACTGCTTTCTATGAAATAAATCCAAGTACTACAGCATTCTCTACAGCAATGCTAGATCGAAAAAGCAGCAGTTCCAAGTCAATGAGTGGTGATACCACCTATTAATAAATATGCAGTACTAGTGCCAGGGAGGGTTCAGCAGTTCACTGTTCTGGTAAGAAATATGACCACTGTTTCGAACTGAAATTATCCTTATCTTCCCTGGCATCGCTCTTGATACTATACTTGGACTTATTTTCTGGAAAGAAAGCACATGGTGCTCCTAAGAATAAAAAAAATAAACAACACCAGTTTAGTGAAGTGAAACACTGATGCCCTTTGTTGTGCATGGGCGTGCAGCACGCACGCACATTAATAGTCGTCGAAACCAAGAAAACTGCACGGGGAATGTTTATTTTTTTTTTTTTAATTTTTGGTGTTGATCAATGGAAAATTAAGGGGGGATGAGGGGATTGAAGGCAACTTTTCTATTTTTCAACTTAGAGTGATGAAATTTGGCAGACTGGCTTAAAACAGCATCAAACAATCAGATATAAAGTTTCACAATGACAGCCTCAGTAGTTTCCCTTTTATCATTGTTTATATGTTGTCACCATGTTGCTTGCTTGTGGAAAGCCTAGCATGACAAAAAACAGCCTACAGGTCTGTAAATGCTTTTAATATTTACTAAGAAGTGTGGTGTAAATCAAGACTCTCTTAGTTTTCTTTTTAAGTTTCTCTGCTCTTTTTTTTAAAGGACACAATAGGCACCTTCTTTTGTGTTTAGAATGTATCATGCTCCAATTACCATGTAATAAAGACATGCGAGCCTAAATGGTAAATCTGAGACTGTCTTGACGCAGACGTCATTTCAGTGATCACAACAAAACAAACGGGGTAAAAATCCATGCACCCATTGCTGTGCTACGCTTTCCACGAACAAGGTATGAAGCTCAAAACAAACTTTCGAGAAAACAGGCCTGAAAGTTCTAAGCTAGCACACACTGTATATGTGTAGATGCCGACAAATATATTTATTTGGTGTGCTTAAAGTTTACTTTTGGGTGAAATATTTCGGTACAACATAGAAACAGTGTTGGAGATGCCAAAAAGTGTACTTTTCAAAAATCAACTTTTTTCGCGATTTTTGCGATCTGATCCCCACATCCCCCCTTAATAGTGCAATAATTTTATGGCTGAAAGGTAATTGATTAGAAAGTAGATATCGGGTGTTTCAGATAAGCCCAGCAATAATTTTCCAAAATAGGCTTTTTGACATAAAAAGATGACTTCATCTCGTCCAATCATGTATAAAATTGCCAAATTCTTCAAGTCACACAGTTAAGAAAAATGGAGCTTACGAATTTCTAGAAACTGATATAGCTATTGTACATGGCCACCTAGAAATCGCGAATTGCAACCAGGCACCTATCTGTAAGAGTTACATGTTAACTATTAGAACTTAATTAGCCAGATAACCAGATAATTCAATTTTTTTCCAATGTCTGCCAACATTGCTATTAGTACACCACAGAAGCAATTGTTTTCTTCAAAAAGTCAACTTTTAAAAATTAGTGGCGGGCTTCCATGGAACACCTGTATGTGTGTGCGTGCGTGTTCACATAACTTGAGTCAAGGATTAAAAAAGTGGGAAACCAGAACTCGAGGCAACCACAGTTGTATTGTTTACAATCATGTGGTGCTCCTGAGAACATTTTTTACATTCCACTTAATTGGTTAACTATATAGTTATGCACAATTTTTAATATTCATTTTAAGGTTAAGTTTGTTTCGTTAAATTTTAGAGGGGGTTAAAAAACGACCGATACGGCAACGTTCCTCATGTGTGGTCTTTTTATCCAGCATTTCAAGAAAGCCCATGACATATGAAAAAGAACTATGTGACTATGCTCATGCACCACCATACTGCAGCACTTCTAATCATGTTTTTAACAAACAAAACATGCGCGCTGACAGTGCCCAAGTGAGCGGCTGTCACTCAGTTCCTACAGGCTGCACAATGATACAAATAAAGAAAATGGAGGCTACGTTGAAATATCTGTGATGGCTCAATAAAAGCTCCGTCTGAGTTGGCTGTCTATGACTTCCTATCACTTATCGCAGACCACGGCATGCACTTTCCATGTTGCGGAACAATGCGCTGACGAAATTTCAAACCCATGATGACAGCTGCATCGGTCGCTCATTTAGAGAATGAGTGTGCATGCTTCTTTCATTGAAAACATGTTTGGCAACACTACAGCATAGTAGCGTAAGAGCACAATCACATGGTTTTTGCATATTTTGCAGGGTTACTTCAAATGTTAAAAAAACGACCATGTTTCTTAACCCCCTGCACAACTTAATAAAACGCACTTGACCCTAAAGCAAATATTAAAAAATGAGCCAACGATTGCGCTCCTCGGAAATGTGATTTTTGAGTGCAGCTGCTATGGTACTTGAACCGTAGGGGACCACATACGGAACACGCAGTGCCAAATGGAGGCGTCTCTGGGTTTCAACCTGGGCACTGCGCACAGCGTTCCGCCGCCGATGAGCCTTGTGTCGGGTGACGGGCCAGTGCATTTACAGCGCACTCTACTCTGGTGCCATCTCTAGTGAGAGATGCATACCTTACCAAAGACGACTTGTGTCCTTGGGTTGCAGCCGCACAACCTGCCTTCATGCTCGGCCAGTCTTGAGGGGAGCGCATGCTTGCCTCGAAACTAGCCATGCTTCACATTACCACTGTACCCATCTCCCACTTTCCTCCTCACAATCACAGTCTTCCACCCTCCGCTGCGCTTCATGCTCGGTTATGTCGACAGCGGGGCATTCCGCCGAATCCTCTAAAATTTTCCGTAACTTTTTGTAGGCAATTAAATATTTAAAAAAATACTCTCAGAAGTGCCACACGATGGGAAACAACAAGGCGATGGTTTCACCCAGCTACGGTGCACCCACTCTCCCTCTTTTTATCCTTTGCTCAAATTACTTGAAACACCTTGCATATATATATATCACATTGTTTCTGCCTTTTTTTTTTTGTCAAGCCAATAAAATGGCACCACTTCAACAGCAACACCAAGCAGTCTTGGTAATACACCCGCTCAGAAGGACACACACAAGCAACACATGCACAAGGTATTATACTCCCAAAGTTATCACTTTAAATCGTCTAAATACTCACATATCCTTTGTGAGCTCCTTTTGATACGCTATAGGAGACTGTATGGCTGGAAGAAAAAACAAAAAGGAGAAATGACAGTCAATACAGAAATCACATGGAAAGTTGAAAATTTATGTACCAGCATGGGGTATCATTCAGTGCAACCCAGCAGCAGCAGCGGCTTATAAAGCTTAGGTCACATGACTGCTACTAATAATTGTCTCAATTCTCACAGTATCTTAATGATGTAAAGCCCTCCTGAAAAACCTTGAACTGTTCCCAATATAAAATTAACACTTCTTTTTGGGCGAGTTGGTGCATACTTGATTTGAAGAAAATAGCCTTTTTCAGTGAAACTTTGCCATATAAAGGCGCTGCCTGGTTTCAATAAAATTAGTTGTGAGTTAGCGCTTTGTGTCTCGTCCTTGTCTTTTCGTGGTTTGCATGCTCTGGCGCTATTTTCTTCAAATCCCAATATAAAAGTTGGTTAAACTGGAAAGTACAACCTACTTACAGAAAACAGCACTCGAAAGCTAACCAAACCCCGAAGACAAAAACGACAGACCTAAATCCCAACTGAAAATTTCCAACTTGGAATCTGCTGGTTTCAATTGTCCCAACAGGAACCTTGCTGGTCTTTTACAGGGCAAACTTAATGGTTTTTACTTGGCCAATTGGTTCCAACAGGAACCTTACTGCACTAACTGGTTTTGTGTTTGGACCTCTTGGTTCTAACTGGCAGCTTATGGTTCTAAAATGGGATCTCTCAGTTCCAGCTGAAAACTTTTTCCTGTTTAGTTTGGGGAACATTTTCTGCCGCTTATGTGGTAATGATATTCAACTAACAGAAATTAAATCTCGTATTGTGCCTGCTTTAAATTGCATAGCGGCGAAATTTAATTACAAAGCTCAGCTTATACACCATTCCCCACAAATACCTGTGGGGCATCCTATACAAGCATGAGCCCATTGTATTAGTTTGAACGTGAGTGTATGAGTTCCACATACTATAAGTCGTGCGTGCTGTAGTGTTTTGTTGCTACTCTTGTTGCTGCTTGCAAACCGAGGTTTGAAGCTGGACATGTGCTCTTATTATATGCAGATCTGCATGGTCCTTGAGATTGACTAACTTTTTAGCATAGGTTGCCAGTGTTTTCATGCGTGCTAACCATTTATAACACTACTCACTTCAACATTTCAGAACGGCTAGAAAATGAGGGGACGTTGCACGAACAGCTTCTTCAAACAAACAAATGTTATAATGCTTCAGTGGTACCAGGGCAGCCACTGGGAAGGCTGGGACCAGCAGATTACCAGTTGAAAATTTTCCCTTGGACTCCCAATAACCAAGCCTGCATACACAGCATACAAATTTACTACATACACCGCACTGCTTCTGAGTGTGGCACTGTCACTTATGGGTGATGCTGCCACTTATGAGTGCTTTGAAATGCCTAAAACGTCTTGATTTGCTAACAGAATGACTTCACAAGACAGAAATCAGTCAAATGAAGTATAATTGACATATGAGGACCTGGCAGAACCTGCGTAATTAACGACTGAAGATTGCTAATTTTTGCTATGGACTCTTGGCATGCTCTCTAAAACAATCTGAAAATTTTGAAAATTCCTGAACAATGAATAATAACGAAAGGACTTGAAAGGAACAATATTGCTGTTTCTTATCGCATCATGACCTCAAGTCCACTTACACCTCAAATCCACCATTCGGCTGCTGAAACAAACCCAACCAACACAAGAAAAAAAAATTAAATTATTTACCTAGCACAGGCAAATTTCGTTAGCTTGCGAGCCAGAATGACAAAAAATGAACAAGCATCTATAACACTGCACTTTTTCTATGTCTCGTGTTACCCTGTAGATTTTGATGTCATAGCCACTGTTCGGCTGCTAAAACCAAAACGACATAAGAAACGAATTAGTAGCCCGCCACTAATTACAAAAAATAGGTTTTTTTCTCTAGGTGTGCGAATACTCGAATAAGGGATGTGAGAATAAAAGGGAGTAAAGGGGTGAGCAAATACTTCGACTACGAATTGGATAGCAAGCCCTCGAATTAATTGATTCACAAATTGAACACATAGTATTTGGGACTCACTAGGGACTGCGAAAATGTCCGAAAAATTGGGCGGTCTGGAAAATCAAATTTCAGCCAAAAAGATCCTCCAACATATTGGCAATAAGTTGGAGGAAGCGGTCAATAGTATCGTGCACATTCTTCAGCTCCTTGTGACTAAATCTCGCCGCGTGTCGTGTACACAGATGAGGGGCAGCGACTGCTTTCACGAGCTTGGTGCAAGATGGCTGTACCGCCGTTGGCATGTCACCGTTGAACGTATGGTTTAGGACGAAGTCTATAAATTAAAGCGAATGCACCACTGCAAGAGCTGTGTTGCACCCGCAGTACGAACAGCCCAGATCGAGAAGGTGAAAGGATAAAAGCCGGCAGACACACTTAAGACTGCTTAAGAGTGAGAAGGCATAATAAGCCTGCTCTCTCACTTTGTGAACACGGTCACAGCGCGCTGTGGCCTGATGTGACCCAATGCCACACAGCTGGCTAGAAAATACCATAAAACTAACTACAGGTGTCGGAATCACCGGCCAAATTAACAAGTAAATTGCGTGTGTCAACACTGAATTTTGTGTGTGGATCCCAGCGGCTAGGCCACATCACCATTCAATTCAAAACAATGGCAAACAGTCGTTTTCTGTAAGGACATCATGAGTTTTTATTGACTGACGGAGAGATTTTTAAACCCAATTTTCTCGGTGATAAATTCGTTTTTTGCTGCCGGATGAACGTTAACATAGCCAGAAGGAGCCAAAGAATCAATTTTTACTGAGAACAATGATCGGATGGAGTCTCCCTCAGTATCCCTTTTAATTAACAGTTGGCTTTCATGTGCCAAAGCTGCATTCAGAGCCATGATGTATGCTATAGCAAGAGCTTCAAAAAAAATTTCACCTGCCTCGGGGTTCTTTCACAGCCCCCAAAATCCGAGTACATTCTATAGAGTTTTTGCTTTCTGCCTCCATCCAAATTTCGGCCATGTTCGAAACTGCAACTTTGTGCTCAGTAGCGTACAGTAGGCACTGAGCCATTGTGGCAGGTAATGATAGAATAAGAACTGGAGGAAGCCTTACCTCGCAGAAAGTCCAACTGGGTTTCCAGTATGGCCCTAATATTTGAGACCCATTTGTTGCGAGCTTCCATGGAAGGCGTCTGAATGACGAAGGAGACGCCTTCCTGATGTGGGTCCTTGGAACACAGTGTGAACTTGAGTGGGTCACCATCTTCAGAATGCTCAATGAGTGACATCTTGTTTACCTGTGTGCCAAACAAGTTTGGTGTTTACTTTTAGAGTCTGTAGAAAGACCTGCACAACACAAGTTCCACGAAATAACCAGCAGTTCAGGTCAAACAACATATGCTGAATAAACAAGGGAAGGGAAAAGAGGGGCTCGTTATGACTAGAGGTTCGACGCTTCAGTTTTAACCGAAAAAGGTCAGTATTCTTGGCATGCATGGCATAGCTATATGGCTGTTTAATGCCAGTTACACCCAGTCAATTTGAAAATTAACCAAGTAGGAAAGCCAGAGGCATGATGCAATGGTGATATCGCTGCATAAGCAGAGCACTTATGCGATTTGAGGAACTGCTCCGCTACTTTACACGACTCTGCAGGCCAGGAAGCATCACCATCTCGCCGCCTTCTATTTAAGCACTGTTTGTTACCATCACCTGCTTAGCACAATTAGTCAGTTAAGAAGGTTAATTGACTGCAGGACATTGACACAAAACCGCGCATGGCTGTCATGAAAAAGTATGTTCTGGCTACTGCAACGATTGAGCGGCAGCTTCACTACCACCATCAACATGCAGTTCACGTGATGGCCCACACTCACGCTCAATCCCACGCGACAACCCAATGATCACACGCAACCTAGGTCTCAGAAATAAACTTCCACTTCGGTATTTGTCTACCGGTTTTAATTTGAGTTACTTTTAATGACAGTAGCAATTTCTTCTACAAGCACGGCTCCAAGTACTATAACAATTGCACGTTAATTACTGGTAAATAAATGGTGCAGGATGACAAAAACATCGACACAGACTTTAATTGACTTTTGTTCGCACAGAATTGCAGCATCAAATTACCGAAAAAAGTCAGCATTTCATTCAGGGAAAATAATATTTGCCGAAAGAAACCCTAGTTATGACACATGATCGAAGCCAACAGTCGCTGAAACCAAGGAACATAGGGAATGATTTTAAAATTTGCGGTGTTCATCAATGCGAGATTAATAGGTTAATTATTTTAAAGATAACTGATTAAAAAGCAGAAGAAAAAAACAACCACATGCTGCCGGTGGGATCCGAACCCATAACCTTAGAATTTTGCGTCCGGTATTCTACCAACTGAGCTATGGGTATTTATGTGTAGGGTTACACTACACAAATACGCCCGAAAGCAGAGATAGGACAGCTGTCACCGTAGCTCAGTTGTTTAGAACAGTTTAGGACCAACTTGCGGTACCCAACGACATTCAATGATTACAGAAGGCAAATTGCACATAACTGCTCATGGAATACATCAAACCAGTTTTCACAAAGTAGGCACTGTACTCATTGTGTTTGATAAGGTGTTATGACAATTCAAATGTTTATAGTAAATCAAAGCATGTTCGTGCTACCCTTATAACCAAACTAGCAAGCAAGTTTAACAAAACATGCGAATTCAAAAGAAACCGAGGCAGATCACTTGTGATGTTTTGAAGTCACTTCGCACATCACTAACTAATGATCCTTGACGACATTCTGGACAAGGCAATACTGACCTGCAAATGGTTCTTGTAGATGTATGCCTGATTTGAAAATGGTGTTTTTGCACCAACTGCTTCACTTAAAATGATGATCTGCTCGAAGAGGAACACCTGACGCTCCCGAAACTTGGCACCCGTCGACGGCTCACTCACTAAAAGAAGCCCCTGAAGGAGCAGCTTACCCTGGGCAGTGATCTTGCCCTGGAGGAAAAAAAAGGGTGACAATTTGAAGTAGCAACACAGCAACAGCGCCAAGCCATGACAAGGAAGACAAGGGGCACTTACGTCAAAACCTTGCAGCCTTCCCACATTCATCATGTCGTTGGCAGCCTTTGGAACCACATGCATAATATGCACAGCTTTTCGGAGATCTTCTGCCTCCTTATGTAACTGAGCCCTTTCAGTGTATTTCAGTATATCCTACAAGATTGAAACAAACAAGCAAAAAAAGAACAAGCCAAAAGTATAAGTACTTACTTCTACAATGAGATAGAATGACTTTGTTCATTCTGCAAACCTGTTGCCTTTCATATGGTTGTTTCCTTTTATGCCCCGAGGCAACACTCAGTGAAATATAAAAAAGGTTAGCAGACGGTTTAGCATGGCTAAGCATGGAATATCGTGCAGTAGCACTAGTTATGGTGGGCACTTAAGGTCCCTACATGCTAAAGGCATTTGAGCTAAAGGCCTTTACCATAAGGTTTTTGACCTAAAGACATTCACCACAAATGTCTTTATCCGAAAGGCCTTTACCCTGGAGGCCTTTACCTTCACGGCCCTCACCCAGGTGAAGGCCTGCCAGGTGTACATACCTGGCAGGTTGCCCACAGCCCGCCGGGAAGGTGGGCTGCTACATATGTACGTATGTATGTATGTATGCCCGAAATCAGAAAACGCGCCTAGCAATGCTACTGCACTAAAATTCAACCAAAAGTGGATTAGGTACAGCAGGTTCTACTTATGTACGCTTACCTTAAGCAGGAGTTGATACTTCATGATGCGCTGAACTGGCTTGATGAGCAAATCGGGCAGTTGCAACTTGTGCCCTAACTTTTGACGAATTTCCTGAAACCCAAACACAAGTAGTGAATTGTGTGAGGCTCAATTCATAAATGAGAACAATATGTGCAGCACGCATGTAGGATGTCACATGTGAGCTCATTTCCTAAACATGCCAATATGTCAGGGAGCCTAAAATTTCCACACTACTCTCCTACGTTCTGCAAATTTATCAAAGCAAATGGTCCTATCTTGGGATATTCAATCCATGACTAGAAGAGCAATCCACATTTGTGAGAAATAAAACTGTAATAGCCAGCTAAGGTTAGCCATCCAAACTTACTAATCCCTGTTCAACTACTATTTCACAGACTGAAGGCATTTAATTTGAAGGGACTGACAACTGACCAAGCATGTTACCAGATTACGGTTAAATGCACTACAGCTTTCCTTTCAAAAGAAGGTTGCTTTTATTATTTTATTAGAATTGACTCATGCAATTTGTCCTCGCACATAATTTGCACACCCCAAAACTTTTTACCTGGATTTAAAAAAAAAGAAAAAAATTTACTCGCACATTTTGCGCTCCCTACTGCGCAAGCACACCAGCATGCATGAGGCTGTGTGGAGGGCAGGCTTGGTAAGATCAGGGTGGTCGCGTAGATGCGTGTGGCTGCGAAAGGCGAGTGATTGGTGCCAAAAAAAAAAAATCTAACTCGTTTGTAAATACCCTCCTGTAAGAAAACCTCAATTGCACGCTGGTGGTTGCCTTCCTGTATGAACAGCTGCGACAGCAAACTTCCGGTAACCTCAGGAGCGTGTGTCGCGTCAGAATACGAAAACTACTGAACCATTGGCTATTCTGTTTGCTGCTACTCAGACGGGCTGCATGCAAAGGTGTTGTTTTATTGCCTTGTATCTCCATTTACCTCTATTTCCGGCTTTGCGTTTGTATTATTCTGCGTTTATTGCTTTGAGTTGTGCATGTGCCGTCATGCCATCACGCAGGGAACTACATAATGTACGTCTGGGGCGGGGGTATGTATCAACATAATTGGAGTCAACATTTCTTTTGGCCAGCTAGGGATGCAAGTTGCGGGGTCGACTCATACGCATCAATACCCCGTATACATTGTGTGTTATGACCTTCGTTGAATTTTTTAGGACGCGTTTGCAGAATATCCGTGTAATTTGCACACCCCCTTTTTTGAAACCTTTATTTAGGAAGAAAAAGGGCTCACATTATGCGAGTAAATGTGGTACATGCTAAAATGCGCTACTCCCCTTGCGCCAAGTGGCATGCTTGGTTGGTTGGTTTATGGGGTTTAACGTCCCAAAGCGACTCAGGCTATGAGAGACGCCGTAGTGGAGGGCTCCGGAAATTTCGACCAGCTGGGGTTCTTTAACGTGCACTGACATCGCACAGTACACGGGCCTCTAGAATTTCTCCTCCAAAGAAATTCAACCGCCGCGGCCGGGATCAAACCCGCGTCTTTCGGGCCAGCAGCCGAGCACCATAGCCACTGAGCCACCGCGGCGGCTGCAGTGCGGTTGTGTTTGAGTGCGGTTGAGTGCAGTGCGGTTGTGTGCATGCTTGAACAGCGGTGGCCCACATAATAGCATGGCGACATGCTCTGGTGCTTTTATGTGCATGCATCCATATATAAGTGCCCACAAGTAATCCAACAGTCCTGAAGGGATGTGCCAAGACTACAACTGCATTGCTCAATAAAAAATTCCATCAGAATATATAATGACATATGTCTCCACTCACTGAAAAATTTTTAAAAGGGCTAAACAGGTTTCCTAACGCAACCATGATAGGACCAGGTACTTTCATTACTTTCAAAACATTTCCACGAAAACATTCCCACCACAAGCATGAACAAAAAAAAAGGTACTTACTTCAAAATAAGTATCGATGTATTCAGAAACTATGTATTCAGACTTGGGTTTGTTCTGACAGTATACGACATACATGTTGAGCCTCCTTTCATAACGCCGAAACAGTAAACCGAGACGTTCTGGCTCTTCTAAGCATTTTTCTAACTCGGCTAAAAACAGGCTGCAAAGTTCAACAACAAAAAAAAGTTATGCAACAAACAGCACAATTTGGTCACAACACAATCGGCTGGCACTAGATGCTAGAAAAGATTGCTTACTCCCTGTGCCACTCGTAGATAGCTTCTATATTTCCAAATATAATTTTGTCCTTCCCATTTTTCAAGTCCTCAGGCATCGGCACTTCCCCTTTCTGCATCACAGCCATGTAACCCTGGAACATTGAACATGTGAAAGGGCGCTCTTGGTTACAGTTGCAGTTTTACTAAAGTCACAATGTAGAAAAAAGAATGGGACAAAAAAAAAATAAGTAGAAAAAAAAAAAGGAAACAGGCAGGGTGCTGTACCTCCACAATATAGCCAAGGTCTGTCACATACTGCTGCTCTGTATCAACAAGCTCCTTCAATACAAAGCTGCAATAAAACACACAACCAGTTATACCCAGTTAGCAGGCTTATTCTGACGCTAGTCATTGTGCAACAAAAACAAGAATAAACATATCAGATATCATAAGGGCCTATTGTTAGCAGCCATTTATGAGCATGCTTACTACCACCATATTTGCTTCTCGTGCACATGTAGCAAGGCAGCTAGATTTCAAGATAGTGTCCCAAGATTGCACATATGTCACTTTTACCAACAGGGCTTGGATAAGCTAGATAATTGTGTACTAAAAGCAAGAACTTGTAAAGCCATAAAGAATTCTGCTAAAAACAAGACACAAAGAAAGACACACAGATAGGATGGGTGCAAACTAACTGACTTATTCAGCGTCTGTCACCACCAAATACAGAAAAGTCCTGTTTTTGTGTCTTCCTTCGTGTCATGTCAATTTGCCTGCCATAATTTGTTGATCACTTCCACGAACAACGCAATTTTAAAGTGACGCACCGTAAAGATGGCAAAGCAGTGCAACTATGCTACTAGCTATTACTTACATGTGCTACCTAGACTCAAGAATAAAGAGTGCTGCTTGCTTCACATGCCACCCAGTCGGGTTGCATGAACCATGAACTTCAGAAGTGCCAGCCAAGCTCAAGTGCTCAGGGTTATCTACACTCTTTCCAAGGCTGCCATTAGCATGAAGGGAAATAAACTGGGCTTAATGGAGAACAGTATGGTGCCACCATCTTTTGATAAATATTGTAACAAAAGGCCATCCAACTAGTAGATGTAGTGCTTTTACTTTTGTTCATCTTAATCTCTCAAAGCGACAAGCTATGAGGGATGCCCTAGTGGAGGGCTCCGGTAATTTCGACCACTAGGGGTTCTTTAAAGTGCACCGAAATTGCACAGTACACAGGCCTCTAGCATTTCGCCTCCATAGATATGGGACTGCCGCGGCCGGGAACAAACCCACGTCTTTCAGGTCAGCAGATGAGCATCATAACCACTGAGCAGCTTGTTCGTTTTCTATGATTCAGTGATTTGCGGAGATGTAATTTGCAATTTTTCACAGCGCACACAGCACTCTGAAAACCTTAATTAAAGGGTTCTGTGGTATGTTCAATGTTGCTTCTTGTTTCAGCTGAGATATTTTTCTTTGCTACACTTTTAAAACGCAGGGACTCACACTGACACTGAAGTGAGTTATGCATGTAGCAGGAACTTACAATACACATATACTAGACGACCTTCCTTCACCACTTGTGCACATACTTTCAACACAGTGCTTAAGCATAATCCATATGCATGGTCAACTGGCATACAAAAATTGTTTCGCACACAAACTGCATCTTCAACAATGCACAAACCTGCGCTTTTGCAAGCACTTCTCCCTTTCTCTGCCATCAGGTACTGTTGTTTCAAGGCTTCCTTCATGTGGATCTTCTTGTGAAGTTGTGGTCTCAGAGTCATCATCCTGAGTGATCAGTGCCTGCAGCAAAAGTAATAGCCACTCAGTATCTGCAATACTAGGCGAGAAAGAAACAATATGAAGTTTCCTGCAGCACCTTACATCTGTTAAACTGGAGCATTCCACCAAGAATATTGTTGATTTGTCTACCGAGCAAGACTGTAGTACAGTGAATTATTGTGTGCAGCATAAAAGTAAAATTCATACCATTACTGTATTCTCACATGTGCTCAAACCCAGTGGTTGCACTTGGTTGCATTTCTGCTCCTTTGTTCTCAAATAACCACATGCTGGTTTGGTTTGGTTTAGGGGGATTTAACGTCTCAAACTGACTCAGGCTATGAATGACGCTGTAGTGAAGGGGTCCGAAAATTTCGACCACCTGGGGTTCTTTAACATGCACTGACATCGCACAGCACACGGGCCTCTAGAATTTCGCCTCCACTGAAATTCAACCGCGGCGGATAGGATCAAACCCGCGTCTTTTCGTTCAGCAGCCGAGCTCCGTGACCACTGAGCCATCGCAGTGTCTAAAACTCATGCACTAATTTAACGAATGGGGAATCACCTACTAAGCTAATAAAAGGTAACTATGTCAAGTAATGCAGGCATTCATGTTTACCCTTTAAAAACTTAACTAGAGGTTAAGCATATAGGCATCAGTAGCACCATGGGAACAATCTCCCATGTCCTTTATTCCTGAAACCTTCCCCCAAATTATGAAAAAAAAAAAAAAAACAATCACTGAATGTACACGGGCTATGATACACTCGCTGTTATAAAGCTGCGAAAATCCACCCTCCACAATGTGAGCCGCCAAGCTGGAACCACTGTGTACACTAGCTCCCCATAAAGAGCTGCTTTTCGCCAAACCTTTCTTGATCACAATGAAAACATTAATACTGCCCCAACTACATATTTCAGCAGGAAATCTAAAAGCTACTGCTTTATTCATGCTTAAAAGATTTGTAGTGGCCTTATGTCGCAGGCTAGGGTGGTATAATATAACCACTTCCAAAGCGACTCCCTACCATTTTTGAATTTCCCGCCGTTTCTCACTGGCTGAAGCGATGGCACGCCCCCCCCACGTTCGTCTTTGGTTAATGGCTGAAGCTTAGGGTGTGGTGCTGCTCCAGCCAATGGCAAAGGGTGGGAAATTCAAACATGGAATCTATTCAGGAAGGAATGGTTATATTATACTGAACCTGTTTTGCCATCAACATAGTGGCTGTGGAAAGAAAAAAAAAAAAAAGCTTACTTCAATGGATGTACTAGTTCCACAGTGAGCTGCCCAATAGTAAAACTCAACTCTATCACCCGAATTTATTGTGCAGTTAATACCTAGACACTATAAAGAGGCTACCAACGATCAGACTGCCAGCTTCTTAATGAACCTTTTCTTCAAGCCCTTTGAACCTTTTCTTCAAGCCCTCCACTCATGCAATCTCCACAAGACTAAAGTAGAAAGTGCATGCAAAGCAGTCTTGTACACATTACAGAGAATAAGTAAATGACTACAATTACAATTAGTACTTCGTCTGAACTGTACGTCTGAATGAATTCCGGGCGTCACTTACAGCTCATTAAACATAACTGAACAATTACACAGAAGAAATCGATTCCTATATCATTTTTCATCCATCTTTTATCAGCACAGCACAAATATAAACAGATGAGAGTGGGCTGGTGCAGCTTGCTTGACCTATTCTCTGCTGCAGTAGATACATTGATAATTTCACTTGCAGTTGTTTCTCTGTTTTCATCTGCATTTTTTCCTTGTTTCCTAGTGAACACTTCTGCAGCAACTCTAAACAGTACCTCTACGTATGTGCCGTCGAGAAGTGAAATGAGAAGTGAAATGTGAAATGTGAGAATGTGAAATGAGAAGTGTGGAAACATAGGGCTGGTCAAATTCAGGCTGCTTGGGCTTGCACGTGTGGACATTTTCGTGTGCGCAGCTTCTCCACAGCTTGACCATTGCTGCTCTAATGCTAGGGAATTCAGTGCTGCATCAGTGTTTGTTACAGAGTTGAGGTTCTCAAAGTTATACCACTGGTGGCAACTTGTGTTTGGAAAAAATGTAGCAGGCTAGTACTAATCAATTAAAGATTACTGAGACAGTTACACCCTACAAAAAGTAATCAATGACTTAGACAATTCAAAGAGAATTAATTTATTATAAGTAATCAACTACTTGCAATGCACTATGTACAAGTCTGATGCAAAGGAAGCAAACTGATTAGTTCTTGACTTGAAGCTTTTTGACAACCAAAAATTTCTGTGCAGAATCTATTACAGGTCTCGTGAGATTTTACTGAGGCATTGCTCGGCATAAGGAGGAGTAATCAACAGGTGCAAACAGCAGTGCCTGGTACAGACCAACTGTAAGTCATACCTGCTTTTCTTTTGACGTCTCCTCAAGTTCTCCGCCCAATGCCCTTTCTTCAGGTTCCTGAAAGCAGGTTTTGGGACAAAGTAAGGCAGTGCTCAGACACCGAGCTTAAGCTTTGTACACTTACCGCTGGGTCAATAGTGAAATCTGGAGTCTGCTGAGGCTTAAAAAGATGATCCTGAATTTCCATTGGAGGCGGTAGCTCACACACTTCTTCCTCCTCAGTTGTTCCACCAGGATCAGCATCCACAGATGAAGACTTGGTACTAACACAGCACTTCTGCTGTGCCGACTGCTGAAAAAAAAAAAGATTTCTGTGAGCATGCCACAGTTGTTTTGTCTGTCCTGCTTATTGGGCTCAACATCTATGCAAATGGATTTTGAAAGCAAAATGTATGAAAAAAATAGTCACAAATCTACGTTAAGAACTGCTAACTGGGGCCCACACAACTACTGAAACTGCATGCTGCGGCTTTTTGGTGAAGCTACCAATACTGTAATGCTGTAATTGAGACTCAGAACAACACAAGTGTTTTTTATCACTTCCTGCATTGGACAATCACTTATTGAGTGTGTCTAAGCTAAACTACAGGTATGCTCTAGCCAAGCGACACACTATTAAGCACACAGTAAACAATATTTCAAAAGCAATGAGAAGCCATCACTCAAGAAGAAAATGTTCAAAAGAGCAAACTATCATGACATTCTTGCAAAGGAATGTGTACACTATGTTAAACTGCCATAAGATGCTTGAACAACAGAATTCATAACTCACATTAGATTAATTACATCACAGCCCTTGCACACTTTCACGCTAAGTGTTGTCTCTTTGCCTTCAGTTAGTCTTTTCTCTAGTGTAGGTCACCATCTCAAAATTATTTCGAATATCTTGAGAATGAAAGCTACAATGGCCTTAATCATGTTGAACACTTAAATATCTGTCCAGCGTTCATTTTTTATGTGTGCATGTTGAAAAATGGCTTTTTTTTTTTAAAGTTCTCGCTTCACTCGGCTGCTCAATAATATATAGCAAGTTCAGTTTGTCGAGACTTGTCACCTCATCTACCTCACTATGCACTCTCAGAGCTAATGAAAACAGACACACATGGCTAAAAATAAAAAGCTTCAATGAGAATTTTTTTGAGTTTAGACCCTACAATTGCATGCAATTGAACCTTGTTACTGTATAGTTGACGACTGTACAAACTTTTTCGTTGAAACCACCTCAACCATCAAATCCTGACCTCAAATATAACATACCACAGCAACTGCAGTTAAGGGATAAACCATGGCTGACACAGTGCTGAATGCAATGCTGCAAAGCTGAATGGCTGTCATGTGGTTATATATTAATAGCCCAAGCATACATTACTTAGAAAACAAAAATGCAAGCACAGCATGAACAGGAATAAGGGAGTAATTACTCATTGCCATCCACCTGAGCGCAGCCATACGGCTACAAAAGAAAGCTATACAGCTTTCTCAGAAACTTCGTAGTTAAAGAAAAATTCGTCCTGGTCCGGGGTTCGAACCCGGCACCACCGCTTCACCGGAGCAGTCGCTCTACCAACTGAGCTAACCGGGACGGCAAGCTTATGGTAGGACGAGAGCGAATTGATCAATAACTCGAAGTGGGAACAGTGTTGGTCAAATGTTTAGGGGAATCCCCCACGGTGGAGTAGATTTGGAATAAGGGAGTAATTACTCATTACTCCCTTATTCCAAATCTACTCCACCTTGGGGGATTCCCCTAAACATTTGACCAACAGCATGAACAGATGCAAAAAATGCCAAACCAACAATGCTAACTGCATGAACACATGTATGGCCTGGCCATGCTTCGCTAGAGATGTGGGACTAGGAAGTTTGAACTCCTGCCCCAAGTAAGCCCCAAACAATAAACAATAAACAAAATGTTACTTTAACTTACTGAGAGAAAGATGTCTCACGAACTCCTTCAGTAGAGAAATTTTAATGTGTTAATAAGAGGAACTGAACATATGGTTACCTACAGGAGCTATCAAAAAGGAAGTAGAATCAATTTAAACCACCACATTTATTATTTTGCAATCTGCACAGTACAAAAGACACATAGAATATGTCAATAGGAAACAATACAAATAAATCTGCAAGTAGCAAAACCAGCTGCAAAAAACACACAAGATTGATACCACTGTGTAATATGAGTTTCAGTGACAGCTGTTCAGATATTTTTATTTCACGATAAATTGAGGTAAAGAATTTGAGAGTGATATGCATATGTCCATAGTTATACAGCGCTCTTTAGTTTTCCAGATACTTATTCTTCGATTAGCACTGCCCTCTAGTCCACTGTTCCAGGCGCACCACCTCTACTTGGGCAGTGCGCTTTTCCAGCAGCTGCCACAGACAGACCATGCTACATTTTTCCGCTTTGCCATACTCTCCCTCCTGCCGTGGCAACTGCCGTCAGCATGGTTCCCATGACAACCCACCTCCACATGTGCCTTCTTACACTCCTGACATACCTTTCTCCTTCCACGGTAACCGCCCTGCAGTTGCGTCCACTCACGCCATACTGTCAACCACCTTCCGGGCGGTTCCAGTGGTAATCCCTCCCCAGTTACACATTCCTCCGCTCTTGCCATACCCTCCTCCTCCCATGGTAACCACCCTCCCAGTGGTTTCCACACCCACCTGTTATGCATACTACTACTACTACTACTACGTCAATGTGAAACCCAGGAATGGGCGATTAACAGCTGTCGCTGTGAAATTCTAATTCTTTGTGCACAAAACTTCAATGGTTCGTGGCTTACATCTATTGAAGCACCTTTGCAACACTTCCTCAAAAGCCTTAGAGACTGTTCGGAAGTTTTGCAAGTGATGTTCCAAGAGGATTTTTCCTAAATGCATGACACGAGCGAAGAAATTAAATATGTAATGTGAGAACTTTAGCCTCTGCATTTCTTTCAATTTGATCTCTCTCCTTTACTTTCCCTCACTGTGCGCCTCAATGAGCAGCGCCGTATAACCAATGCCACATTCAGTCAGTGTTGCCTGTGGTGGCCTGGCTCTCAAGCGACACATTCTAGTGCAGGCACCGATCCCCCACCTCCTATATTTGGCTCCTCTATGATGCAATGATGGCAGCGATAGAGGAACCAGAAAGAAAGGAGGCCCCGCTTCAGTTCTCAGTTTGTGAAAACTGTGCAACTTAGGTGAGGTGTTCACACTCAATGTGTTTATCTGCCATGTTCTAAGGGGTGGTTCAGGGCAGCTTTAATGACTATAATGACTTCAAAATAAAGGCTTGAGCAGACTAAAATATTAATGCTGATGCCTTACAAAAGAAAGAAAATGAGCCCTTTAAACAGAACGCAAATGCTCACATTTAATACATTTAGTTCAAACATATGTATTGGAGTACACATCTACACATAAAATAAACATTTCTGTAATTTGAACCAAGAGCAAGAGGTAGAAACTTGTTACGTTCATGAGAAAGCAAATTAAAGATCTACTTTTGACTAATTCACAAAGATATATTCACAGGCGATCGATAAGCCAATCCGTCAGTAATGCGTAAGCATGCCTTGCTGCCGCTTCAAAGGACGAAACACATGCTTTCGGACACTGATTTCTTTACTCTTTGTTGCTACTTGCTTTTGTTAAAGTGCGTGGCCCCCGAATGACCAATAGCTGTGGCACTACTCCGCCCCCTCCACTGTTCTCCCCAGTGCCACGCGCACCCATTCCCATGGCAATAGGTGCCATCTCCACTTAAAGGCACTCCTTTCTTGAACCCAACACGTGCTATGATGGCTTCATGGGATGCATGCTCAGTTCCAAGCCCAAATGCCGCAAAGTCCCGAATTTCGTTGTCAGCATGTTTATTTCTGTCTCGCCCCTCTTTCTTTCATCGCCCCTTGGCAGCCTCATTCTAGACATGGACCCTTATTCTCGACATGGCTGCTCTAATGCTCATGCATTAAAAGCGGAAATGATGGGCAAATGAACATACACTACCTAGAGAGACCAAGAACATAGTAGGAAATAAAACGCACTGTATTCTAAGGGGGTATCCACATGCAGCACACTTGGCCCTTCAAACAGGACACCAATCACGCAATATGAAGGTGTGTGGTCAGACTGAACTTCCATTCCTGTTGAAGTGCCAAATATGCTTAGAACCTGTAAGGCAGAAACTGAAGAAAAACTACCAGTCAACTCAACTACCAGTCTGCTACACATGGTTCAATGTTATTGGGTTGAAATGCCTTTCGAGCCAATAAAGCACTACAATAAAGATGTTCAATAATTTCAGCTGCCTTTGTAACATGCATACATCTACCCTGGTGCCCAGTGTGTATTTACACCATTTGGAAAACATAGTAAACATGTGCTTTGCGTTAAATTTTAACGCATAGTACACAACTTTTTCTTTTTTTAATTACAAGGCTACACAACAAGGCAACGCCATATTCATGACATTAAATAAATACAGCTGCTCCAAATACAGCTAAATTTCGGGTGATCTATGCAGACATGTAGTGGTGAGGTTTGCTGATCACTGGGTTATATCAAAGCATATGCACTAAACGTGTCATGGCGATGGCGAATGACTGTTTGCCACTCATCATTTCGCCAAGTGTTGCTGGTACTTACACGGCATCACATAAGATCATAAACAAAAGGCAACGAAATGAAACTACATATACTTGCTTAGCGCTGACCCTTTCAACTCGCATTCGACACATATTGAAGCTCGTCCTACTTTTTATGCACTTTATCAGCTGCTGGTCGCTTCTATTCCATGAAGCCTTTTTCTTGCGCAAAAGAGTCTACCCGCTTCGGCACGGACAGCTGTGGTGCTCTCACTGGCCTTATGGCTCGTTCATACTTGGGCATTCGGTGACGACAGCGAGCGAAATCCACCGCCAAAATGCTGCCTCGTTCACATTTCCCAGCCACCGCGTCGCCGCTCGCAGTGTACACAGATATGATTAGAGGAGTAAAAATCGGCGCTGTCTGTTAAATGCAAGTAATTTGCGGAACGTTATGCAATTTCTCACATTCCCTCTTCTGGTTCAACTTGTGCAAACAAGATGCAACAATAAGCTCAGCCTTGTGGCGCCATCTGGTTGCTGGCACGGGAACTATTTTTGTCAACAAACAGATGCATCTCTTAAGCCTAGAAGCAGCTGAATCATCACTAAATAAAAATTAAAACAAATTTATCACTCATACATTTTGTTATAGGCGAAATGAGACGAAGCGAAAGACTGGTACCCCATTTATGGCCAATGAACCCACTGAAAAAGATAGTAACAACGACAAAGCCAGTCACAAGTGAGGGGTCCTGCTTAGAAGGGTGTCACCATGTTTGTTGCCGTGGGAATGCAACTGCTGCTATGCTTCAGTTCACCCCCCCATTAGTGTCTTTCTTAGTAGTTACTCCGTTGAGTTTGTGCACGGCATGCATATGTGGCAAGAGGAGTGCTGTGTGAAAACTTAGGAACTAACGGGGGACTTTGAAGAATAAAGTTGTCTTTGCTCACCCACCCTAGGCCAGTTTTCTTTTTTTTTTTGAAGAGTAGTTTATATCTAGGCCTGTCTTGTACTTATGAGTTCACAAGCTAGCTTGGAAAACTTACCTCTGCTTTATTAACCTCAGTAATTTCACTTGGTTTTGATGGAGGTCCTGGTGAAGATGACTTGTTGCCCATGTCTTCCTTGTAGCTTAACAACTGAAATTAAATTTTTATGTTTAAGTCGAGAAATGTGCAAAAATGTGCAGCTACACAAAGCTGCGAGTATAAAAAATGGTTGCAGATGAAACTTGGAACTGGCTTTCTACCAAACTGTTACTGAGTGCTGCAATGTTACGTAGATGTGCAGTGATAACTAGCCCTCAAATAGGCTCACCATGAAGAAAACTGCACAATAAAAAAGTGAAAGTGTTATTTACTTCAAAGTAGTTAGGACTAATGAAATGAACGGCGGCGCAACAAGGATGCTAACAAGAAAGGGGACACCACGTGCGTTCATTTCATCATGCACCAACTCGCCCCTCAGGCCATTCTGCTGTAGTTTGGACTAATTTTGCAGCCTTGCTGAAGTATGACAAGCATATCAAAACAAAATGCTTTACTAACCTACTTAACACTTTTGACATCTCATTATGCTCTGGAAGAACGAAGCTGAAGTTTAAGCTACAGTTATGCGAGTCAAGATGACATCAAATTGACCTTTAAACATAATGAGTTTTCGGCACCGCATGAGCTCAGACAAATGCTGCCCCAAATGCCACATGCACAAAAATGCAATTATACAGGAGCTGCATATGGACATAACAGATTTAGCTCTTGCCTTTGAAGATTGTGACACAGCAGAAGGAGGTGCCAGCTTCTTGGAAGGTGGTGTGGGATTGCCTTTTGCAGAAGCAGGATCCGCCTTATCCAGGCGCCCATGGCTCAGCTTCCGCACTGGATTGGTCAGCCACTTTCTGGCAGGGCCAAAACAAAGTGCAGAAAGCCAGTAAACAAACAGGACCAGAGGGCCAGCTGAATTGATATTAACACAACAGAGGCACAAGGCACACAGTATCTTTGCAGGAAAGCAAACCGTAACTTGCCAACTATGTTCTCAACCATTCAAGAGAATTCGTCTTTTTGTTGCTCAACAGAACAATGTCATCAACGAAATGGAGGTCACTGGAGTGTTTCCCCATTTATCGTTGCATGTAGTTCTTCCAATTGAATCTCCTAAATACTTCTTGTGCACATTCGAAGCACAAGTAAACTGGGAGCATATTCGGTGCACAAGTAAACTGGAAGCACAATGGAAAGTTTAATTTTATGATACATTTGAAGCACTGAATGACTAGCACCTGGTCTGCAGGGCTGGCATTTCAATGAGATGTCGCTACTGTTCTCAGAAGTTAAAGGGGTTTCCAGAATACGGGTACAGATTAAAAACATTGTGCAGGCATTTCTAACTGAGCATGAAACTGAACCCTGTAAACAGAAACCAGAAAAGTTCATGGGGTCCTTCTAACAAGGTCACAATCTTGCATCCACTCTGTTTGACCTTGTGCATCAAGCAACAAGTACCGATTACAGCTGCGGAACCAAGGCAGAAGAAAAATTTCTGCTACAGTGGTAACCAGGCAACGTAAGTTTTGCGCTACGAGTATATAGTACAGGGACACACTGGATGTGCTACTTTATGGAGACAGTTATAAACGCTTCTTCAGTTCACCCAAATATCACACAAAGGAGCCATTCAATGCCATGACTAGCGTCCTACAATATCTGCAGGCAATTTGCCTAGTTGACCCACAAAAAGCACGTCATCACCCACATCAAGGTCACCAAACCACATGCACAATACTGCGCCTTGCAGAATGCCGTGGAGCCAATCCTTCAGAGCATGAAATATTCATGATGTCTTGCTGCTCCTTATGAACAACTACTGTGTGTGCTACGATTATTCTGGTTTCTAACTAAGCATTCATACTGAAGCGTGGTACGATTTATGGCTGACAAATGCAAAATGTATTATCAGATACTGTATTAGAATTTCCCAGCAGTACTGCTTGAAAATGCGAAGCAAACTAGCCAGCAGAGAAGGCTACAAAGCATTTTCACCTCCACAGTGATGAAACATTCAGCACACTAAATGCAGATTACCTGAGTGGCTAACATAGCTAAATTATCCTGCACAGACGAGTCCTCCAATGCTGAGACGTTTCTTGACAACTATTACAATCTCACTATTGGTTACAGAGGTGAGATCACGTTGTACATTACAGAACAAAGTGCTTCATCTGATTCTCAGAATCTTACTTTAATGAACTACACACACAGAGGCAGATTTATGGCTCATTCTTGGAGAGGGTGGTTGGTTGGGGGGTCCCTAAGACTTTTGCACATAAAAAAAAAGGTTCAGCAAGGCTTTCCTAAGTAAAATTTCTCACTGAAAGGAGGGGAAGGAAGCCTCCCCCTAAATCTTCCCTTGTAAACAGACCCTGCTCAAAACTTCCTGCAGGAGTCAATGCTGAGGCCCGTTTTTGGAAGAATCCCTCAATAACCAGCGGCTTTAAACTTTTTTAGGCTGTTCACATACTAAAAATATGTACAGCTTGAAAAAGTTGCATTAGCACTAGGTTTATTACGAAGTCTACCTTCTAAGATAGACAACCACAGCCAGGCAAGCATGCTCACTCTGCACATTCACAGTGGCCCCATGGGCAACGCTACGTGAAAGGGCAGAACGAACAATGCACACATAACCTATGCTCCCATTTATCAACGTTTATTTTGCTTTGTGCCTGTGCTGTGGAAAGAACATGGTTTATAAAGAGCCATTTCAAAATCCTTTAAATAGGTCTTACTTGAGCCTACAGCAAGCCACAATTTCTTGGCGACTTTGTGGTATCATAGCAGTTAAAAATGCAACAGGCCTGATGGAAATTGCTGCTGAAGTTTTGTAGGCATTTTTATCACTTCAAAGAATTCCCAAGACAAGAATAATTATCGACATTGCAGCATTCGTCTAAAACTGTGAAGTTTTCATGCATCTAATACAAAGTTTCACAGTTGGAATGACCAAGCAAAGACACCTTACTTGCATCACACAGTCCCATATTCAAGGCAGAAAAGTGCAAGATTTTAACCAATATCCTATGACGTGATGTGGAGTGCCTTGGACATGAATGGCACATCACACAAACATTAATTAAACAACTGGTCCCTGCTGAGTGAATGAAAGCAGACATTTGTACAGCCTTTTCCTTGGCACAAATGGTTATGAAACATCAACATGGTGGTTTCCATTCTACCAGCAGTGGCCAGGAATCATTTTAATTTAATTTTAAGTTTCAGAGAATGAAGAAAAACAGGTGCAATTGCTGAAAGCTGTGTGGTTACAGACTGTAGCTGCTCATGCATACTGATGCCTTCTGCCTGAACGCCATTAGCAAAAAATGGCAACAGCTAATGAAGCATGTTCTAAACACACAATACTCAAATTATGTTCTCACACAGCGGGTGTACAGCTTTTGCATGTTTCGTTACCACCTGAAAGTAATTTCTACAAAATATCCTTTTTAACGAACCCACAATTCTCTAACTAAAAGGCTTCAACTCTCTCTGAAAGGTAAAAGTTCATACTTAGTTTCAGCAAGCAGAGTACTTAGGTTTTGCACGCAGATGCATTGGCTTCTGTTAACTCAAAATGAAGTTCTCTAACTTAGAGCTTGGGCTCACTTCCAAAGGGGAAAAAACTGCATACAAGCTGCACTTAAGCTTGAATAGAATTCTATAAATGCATACTTTATGCAAAATTTCAGTATGGTGCAAAACAGAAAAATTGACTCTGAAAAATATGCAGCTACAAAATGCAGCCTGCACAGAATCCAACATATGATATATTGTGCATATAGATCAATGGCATATAGAATATAGAACATCAATGGCATATAGAATGACAAGCAATGGGCTGCACTGTTTTACGATATATCAGGCTCATTCCAAATACGTCATAGGGAGCTTATCTATGCAAAATTCAAGCTGTTAAAAGAAGACAGAAACTAAAAAAAAAAACGCACGCAGAGCTCCTCCTTAACTGTTAGCGAAAGAATATTATAGCTGACAAGTCGAACGCACACACTATTAAAAAGGAAACAATAATATGCTGCGCCTTTACAATATAGACCGTCACTGCATAGACTTCAAACTGCATAAAAAAATAACATATTAAAAACATTACAAAGACTGAGAATTTGAAACTTTCATAGCCGCCAGCAACTCTGCAATCCTGAACTTGCATTCAGACCAACTGCTCATGCCGATTTATTGCATACATTCTAGAAGTAGTACAGATAGCAAATTTTGGTTGTGTGCTCTTTCTTTACAATGATGCACAACACATTAGTACATTAATACATATGAATCATTGCGTGGTATTTGGCCATTACCAGTAAATAATTTGTAACTGAATGTCTTCTCATGCCATTTCAAGGTTTCAACAGCAGAATTGTGCCTGTAATGTCAGAGTGCAGTACAGGTCAAGTGAGGCATAAAAAACAATGTCCTCTTCACTTGTCATTCCGGCTATTGAGACAGGCTGGCTGGCTTAAGTATTGTGTTGGATTAAAAGGTTATAGCAGCAGTTGTACCCCACCTTTTTATTCCTCACCTCCCTTTGTTGCCTCACAATGCCTCACAACCATCGTTTTGGTACTGAAACCAAAACAGCATGAGCAAACAAAAATAATCAATGATTATTGACTGGTTGCTAGCAGACACCACACGCTGATTGCTGCATACTAATCTCTTAAGCAACATTAAGAAGATAACCAAAAATTTAGTATCCTATACTCCTTTAGGAAGTATTTAAATAAAAGCTCTTGTTCAGGAATAGCAATCATCTCTAAAGACTCTCACAAGAGTTTCACTGCACAAACTCATTTTATCTCAAGGCTTTCGAAAGGGTACAGCAGCCCAAATCAGCATACAATAATGGCATAAACCTGACTTTTGAGGTTGACTAAAAAGGCATAACTAACAAACAATTTTTCTATGACTTAAATATAATATGGAAGAAAAAATGACATCTGTAAAGGCTAATGCTGTATGTATATTCAGAGATTTGGCTTCAAGAACCATCTGAGAGCTGATGCACACTGTGCTACATCATCTCCA
The DNA here is from genome assembly GCF_055824585.1 of Amblyomma mixtum. Taxonomy (NCBI): domain Eukaryota; kingdom Metazoa; phylum Arthropoda; class Arachnida; order Ixodida; family Ixodidae; genus Amblyomma; species Amblyomma mixtum. The sequence goes on from NC_143014.1 coordinate 46,621,452, forward strand.
CATACTGTTCCATTTTTGTAAAAAAAAAAGAAGTTTTCAAGGTACCAAAAGATGAAAAAAAAAAAAGGCCCAAAGAATGCATTTTTTTCCCAGTTGCGTCACTGACTTAAGAAAGCAGCAGCTATGCCCATAGAAGATGCAATTTTTAAAAATGTAGCACTACCAGTGCCGCTGCAAGCAATGAAAAAAATGTTATGTCAAGCTAAATGTTACGCCAACAGCATCTGTTTTCAAAAAGGTAACGACGATGAGCTGGGGCTGAAGGACAGGGTTAAAAGAACCCTAGAGGAAGCTCACATAACCCCAGTAACAAAACATAGTGAAGCCAAAAATATCGCACATAGTGATTTATGCAATGCAATGTTGCATAATGCAATAGCCTAACACACGGACTGAATCCAGGTTAACATGAGGGTAAGAAATGAAATATTAAGAATACCTTGGTATCTACATGTATTTCTGTTTGGACAAATTCCTCATCCTATTTGAACACCATGAAAAGCATTCTTGTGCATGTATAAAGAGAGCTCTAGTAATATTTTAAATGTACACTGTTTTAGGTTCTAGCAGTCCATACCACTAGAATGCAATAAAATAAAGTGCACCTGATTGAGCCCAGATTTTACTGAAATACCATAGACTAATTTTATAAATACTGAAGGGACAAAGCAAAATTATACTGAGTGATTTAAAACAAACCAAAGTCAAACAACTTGATCCATCACAGCGTGCACAAACAAAAACAGGTGATGTAAGCATGTGCAACAATACAGAGCCAACTTCTTTGAAAGAGTATATGAATGTTTTGCTTAAACTTAACTCGTTTGATGACTATGCTTTAATTGCACCTACTTTCACAGGATTTGACTACCCTCAAACAGGTCACAAGTAGCCGCTAAAACAACACTGAAAGGCCGGCTATCCATTCTACCTACGTATAAGAGAACATAACTGGATTGCTATGGTTAACTGAACTAGGGGTAAAGTGTGATACTAGCAAACCAGTCCCTCTTTAACGCAAAGAGATAACAGGTGTCACCAAGCCCAAAGGCAGAATGAGTTTCGGCCTATTTTCTTTCACCAGAAAATTGCAAGGAAGCATACAACAACCACTAACGGGAAATGACGCACTCGCGCATACAGCCGAGACGCGGAATAGCAACGCTTGCCAGAAGTGACCGCACGCGAGCGAGTTCCGGCGCAAGCTCCTGGCATCTCTGTCATAACACACACAGGCACATGCACTCCTGAGAGCGAAATATGATCAATACCCGGCGCTTTCGAGGTGAGAGTTGGCTAGGCTAGGGACAATAACGGCTAGGACGGTGTCGTGCCAGCACTCTCAGAGAATCAACCTCGCGAGGCCCGGGCAGAATACACACGCCAGTTTCAGAAAGAAGCCGGTCCAGCCGACCCGCAACGGCGTGTGCTGCACACGATCGACCCGGCTAATGCCGAGCGGGCTCATCGAACGAGCGAGATTGTACCGATAATGCCGCAGCGCACACAAAGGCGTCGCGAAATGCCTGTCGAGAGCTGAGCGCACCAGACGCCCACTAGCGCGGCCCCAGGGAACGCTAGTGGACCGCAAACAACGGTCAGCGCTGAGAAAGCGGCTTGGTTGGGGCAGCCAGATCGGAGGGGGAAGCCCGTGTGGCCACTCAAACAAGCACGTGGTGGGTTGCGCCGCGGAAGAAACAAACCGCCGGCAGGCAGAGCGGCAAACAGACGCTACATACCCACTTGGGCGCACTTAAAGGCTAAAAATAGCGGGCACTCTAAAATAACCCCCGCCCCCTCTCTGCAGCGTCCAAAGGGAGAAAGCGAGGGGGTGGCGGCAAAGCAACAGGGCCCTCGGACGAAACGGGTCCGCACCGAGGAGGGACCGCTGACAAATTCAGAGAGGGGTGGCGAAGGGGGGAATCGAGCGCCAACGCCCAGCTCCGCACACGCAGCCCGGCCCCGCGCGGGCGCACGCCGGGGCCCGAGCGGCGGCGTCTCGGGGCTCGGCGGCGCCCGACAAGCGGGCTTTGCCCGCGAGCGCGGATGCACGGCCGAAAAGCCGCCGCCGCGTGCACGTGCGGATGAACAGGGGGGCACACACAGCACTCACCGGTGGGGCGGCGGCGGCGGCAGCGTCGCCGGCGAGCTTCGCTCAGCGCGAGCGTCGGCGGGCGTCTCCTGGCCGCTCGACCGCCATGACGCACCATGGGCGGCCGCGGGGCCGCGCGGGGGCTCTGGCGGCCGCGCATGCTCCGCGCGCCGCGCCGCAGTACTCCTACGCGCGCGCGCTCAATTATTTACAGCCGATGCCGCCTGCGCGGAACGCCAGTAGCCCCCCCGCAGCTATGGCCGGCTCTGCCAATCAATGCGAACACCGGTCCCACCTCTCGAAATAGCGCTTCCCACAGGGGGATCATTCCCCAGTCAGCGTGGACCCCACGAGTGCGCCTCCGCCCCACAGACCACGCACCGCAAAGGCACGCGCGCCCGCTATCTCAGAGGCCGGCTTTTGCGGCCAATACATCACGGCCGCTTGTTGTGACAAGCAGAGCAAAGGGCGCCTCTTCCGTTACCTGTTCCCTCGAGACGCGAAAGGAAGAGGTTTCCGAAAACGCCTTTTCCAGCACCTCCACACTGCGCCAAGTCGCAACAAGCAATCGAGAAAACGCGCGCTTTTGAACGCACCGCTGACATCATTAATCGCGCAGGAAGGCAAGGCCTTACAACCACGTGTCGCCGACGAAAGCAACGCACAATGCCGGACTTCCACTCACCGCGGATATTGTTACGAAAATATTCGGTGCCCCTCTACTCCTGACCACATCGTATCCGGCCGCAACCTCGCAGACCGTTTTCTCAGCCCAAAATGAGGCCCAGTCGATTAAGGACTGCACACTCATTCGGCAACAAGTGGCACTAGCAGATACCGCCAGCACGCGATCCGAACGCTTGCCTTGGAGAAGTGTGCGATAGTGCGGCTTCTGAGGAGAGAAAACGCCGGCCGGGTTGCGAGCCTCCCGGAGACCCGCGGGAATGCACTGCTTCGGGGGCAAGTGCGGCCCACTGTGCGCCTTCTTCTGCATCGAACAGCGCACAAAGGCCGACAGGCACGCGTTCTTTCCTCTCCGTTTTCCTACAGCCACTTACTACCAAAGCAATCGCATTGCCAAGTTTTTTTGCATCGGGCAAAATAGGGGCCCCGGAACGAGTATGTCGCGTAAAAGAATCAGCGAGCGACCAGTCAAGCCAAAAAGTACACCAACAAGATGCGCATAAAGCTCGTCAGAAGCAGGACGCTTTCGCACGACGCTCACGCGGGACTTCATCCAAAGCACGTTAGTGCACGGCCCGTCGGGGCGGCGTCGGAGGCTGTGTCGGATACGATTTGTGAGCGCACCCTCGAGCGCGCAAAACGTCAGCCACCAATACCGAGGCGTCAGAATGACAGCGATTTGTCCGCGCGCCAGGGAAAGGGATCAGAAGGCGACACATAGCGAATCGAGATGGGTTTCAAGGAGGTGTCACCCGCTCGCAATGGGTATCCCGAAACTAAAGACCGCGCGTTGAATAACGGGGCACCTTAGACTGACGGCTGGCACGAGCGTGGCACGAGTGCGCAGTTCCCGACGGTAGCGCACGGCGCCAACGATGCAGCGGGAATTTCGTTCAGCAATGACCAAAAACATGCTCGGACATTCACACCTGCGAGTAGCAGACGGCGTGCGACCGATTTCGGTCGATTAGTTACAGTTCCGTAACTAACCGGAACCGTAAACCAAAACCAGTCGCGCGACGTCCCCGACTCGCAGGCGTGAATGCGCCTGAGGAGCGACCCATCACACAGTTCACGCCCGCCAGATTACGGCCGCTGCAGGATGGAGGCCTCTCTGCAACTCACCTCCAATTAGCGACAGCATGCAAACACCCGCCATCTCCCCACCTGACTGTCTCCATTTTTTCCCCTCCTGACTGCGGCTCGCATAACTCTGACGAGAAAAGGTTCCTGAATTACGTCGTTTATGCCCAACTTGACACAGCGCACGGCTGAGACACTCGCGACACATACAGTTCGCGTACGCTTAAATCCACCGTACACTTTCTGGTACCGTTAGAAACCAAGGCAGTCTCGTGTCCGGGTCGGATTCACATTGAGGACCGTGAACAGGTCGTCTCGGCAGTTATGTATAGCTGATGCTCTACAATGTGCGCACAACAAATGGTTAAACTCAGCGGACAAGCCTGCACCACTAGAATCCCAGCTGGTAGCAAATAAACCACACCGTCACTTCCACGAAGATGTTCATTTAGGGCCTATCATACTACGTAAGTGATGTGACAACGGTTTATTTATTCAAAGTACCTCACAGGTTCCGAACTTGAAATATTGTGTGAGTGAGAGGGGTTACAGTAATGTGGAGACAAGAAATAGTGCAAAGTATTATACAGAGCGTTTCACCTAAGACTGCGCAATTTATAAAATTGGTTTTCTGAGTTAGATGAGCCCTTCTTTCGGCATAGCATTCTCAGCGGTGTAGTACATCAGAATACAGCTAAGACGTATTAGCTAGCAGGCTGTCTAACTAATACTGAATAGTTCACTTTTAAGTATTACAGTTAGGCTCCTTAATTATTAACAGGCGTTTTGACCGGCGTAAGTATTATCCATAACAGTTTTCAGAATTTCAAAAACGCAGTTAACCCAGGCGCCGTGCTCCAACAAATTTTGTCTATTTCGACGATTTAGCGCAGTGGAGAGGCTGTTGTGCCTGCAACCTTCTCGAAAGCGCATCTATTTTGGCGCAATGTAGCCAAAATTTGCTGGGCCACAGCGCCGAGGGTAACAGCGTTTTCGATATTCTAAAATTGACACGGATATTACTTACGGTGGGCTACACGCCTCATTAGGTTTTGTTTGGTTCATTGGGGGTTTAACGTCCAAAAGCAACTAAGGTTATGAGGGGCGCCGTAGTGAAGGCCTCCAGAAATTTCGACCACCTGTGGTTCCTTAACGCGCACTGACATCGCACAGTGCACGGGCCTCTAGAATTTCGCCTCCATCGAAATCCGACTACCGCGGCCGGGATCGAACCCGCGTCTTTCAGGTCAGCAGCCGAGCACCATAACCACTGAGCCACCGCGAGAGAAAATTTAATATTCGCAGTTTCGGAGATGGAAGATGTAGAGAAAGTGACCAGTGGCACAGAAGTTTCGATATTCGTTCACGACGAGGTGTCATCAGTAAAAACACAAGACCCGATGTTGAACACGCTGGCACCCAACGCGATAGAGCGTGTGTGGTACGATTATCACTTGCCAAATTCTCTTTACTTATTGACCAGAATCTAAACCAAATCAATACGAAGGAGGAGTGTTTAACAGTGCGCATAGTACCTCCTCCAGGAGCGCTGGCTGGGCTTCAGTTTAGCCCTTACCGGAACGAAAGCGTCATGGAACAGACCCATGCAGGACAGGACAGACAGCCCGGCGTTGATTGGCCACGTGTGTAACGTGAGACCATCAATACGCATGATTAATGAATCCCCGCTACCAACGACTAGTTTTTTAAAATGGCTACTCGCAGTAGTGAGCGTCACTCGCTGGAAATGACGCCCTCGGAGATATCGGTGGGCATCGGAGGCCACGGTTCAAAAGAGGGCGCAAAAAGCGACGACATTCTGTAAGTGCAGCACCTGTTCGTACGACACGTCGGGACGCGGAACACGGGTAGTGTTTCACATCAGTTCCTCCGTACGGACGCGGCGCGTCACAGACAAAAATACCACAACTGTGGCAACAGAACATGAACGAAAGGGAGATAATAGTTCGTGGCTTGTGAAGGTATACCACAAGCTAATAAAACATTTCGCCTTTCAGTCCTCGTAATGACTTGGTCAAATATTTTTTTTTTTTTCCCGCGTACTGTAAAACTGGAACTCCTTTCCTGGCCCCACTCGCGCTCTGAATTTGAAATAATTTTTAGATACTGCGATTCCTAGCCGATGTGCTTCAACTGCGCGTTTTCTTCAGCTTTCCTAGTGTCCGTATGCTGCTTGTTGCTACCATTTGTTTTTGCATTTTTTATCTCCTCATGCGAGGCTGCAGTATGCGAAATAAATAAAATAAAAATAAACCAACTCGACCGGGTCAAACGAGAGCAGCCGAGTGCTTCGTTCGTTGACGGTACAATTCCCCGGACATTCCAACTTCCCCTCCCTCCTCATCGCTGCTAGCGTGCTGCTGGAAGCCGCAGCGGCAGGCCCGAGGCACCACGGGCAACGCACGCAACCATCGGCCCACCACGCGTCGATGTGCCTTCGACATTTCCTGCTTGCTCGTTTTTACCTCTTCGCAGGTACGCTCACGAAGTGCCCCCCCCCCCCCCCCCCCCCCCACCTCGTCGAAGAAAACTGGCCAACGGCAGCATTTTGCCGAACGTAGGTCAGCCGACTATCATCATGAACCACGCAAAACAGAGCAACGGCTAAAGAAAAATTAAGCAGGAAGGAGCAAAAGAGACCGTTTCAAGGCCTCGTTTTGATGATGCCGCGCCTCACGCGACCCGTTGCACTGCGTGCGCTTCCACTTAGCCAGAGAAAAGCCAAATGAAAAGCAGAAAAGGCGCGACGAGACTATAAAACAAAAAATTTCAGCCTCCTCCCCTCCCCCCCCCTCCCCTCCCCACCACACACACATCATACTAGACGCACGAAAGGAGTGGCGCTTCTGACCGAACACAACACGCACCCGGCAGCGCAGAAACAAGTGAAAGGGGGAGCCGCGGAAGTTGCGCCCCGCCGCGTGCACATCTTGTCGCAGGATGAGGAAGCGCCATCCCCCTCCGCACCCGACGCCCATTCCCCGAAAAGCCGGTGCCCGAAACTCGAGAAACAAAAACAAAACGCGATAAAGTATAGCAGCTATGCACGCCCTCGGATGCGCTCGCGTTGCTTCGCCCGCAAGATGAGCACACGGCCAGAGGTACCCGCACTGCCTTCTTGCTTGACTGCCGCCTTTCGCGCAAAGATCGGGAGGGGAGACAGTTTTGCCATTGCAGCAGAGGCCGGCAGGAAAGGGAAGGAAACGGGCCTTTCTACCCCTGCCGCGGGGAGTGAGCTCCCCAGCCCTGGCGACCCCGCACCGTCTCCCAACTTCCTCCCTTTAACCCCTCCGCACCCCCAGCCCGAAACGCGAAAAACCCACTCCCCACGGCACGGGGACAAAGGCCCGTCTCTCTCCCTTTCCTCATATCCTCTGCTGCATTGCCAAAAAAAGTTGTCCTCGAGCACTGGTCACGGAGCAGATCACCGAGACGGAATTTATGAAATGCTTTCATAGGGAGGAGCGCCAACACTCCAGTCTGCAGGGCACAAAGGCGCAGCATATACGAAAACAACTGGTCCGCACGTGCACTCCTAAACGTTCAAATCAGCTGCTGTGTCAACGCCGTCACTCGCACCCGCATAAACAGCGAGCAAAGCACGGCCGATCCCGCGCACTCAACGGAGCAAGCGAAGCGCCGGGGCGAAAGTTTAAAACATCTTCCGCGCGCACACGAGTGCTCTCTTTTCCGTTGCCGCCTCCCCGGCAACGCTTGCCGAAGAATTTCCGCCGCACGCAAGGCAAAGAGCTTTGGGGAGCCGCAGAGATCAGGGTGGCTGGGTCGGTAGGAAAGGACAAAAAAAAGCCCCTGGATCGATTTTCTGCGCGCAGAGACTGCGAAACCGCGGCGGCTCCGTGACGCTGTGGTACGTGCCCGCTGCCTCCAACAGCCGCGCTCTCAAAACACGGGTGTTGGTGTTATTCTCTCCGGCCACCCGCTAAGCCCACACACGGGACACCTGCTCTTCTTGTCTTTCTGAGTGGAACGGGAAATAAATATTTCCAGTAGGAAACACACACGGGCGCGATTCTCAGATACGCCAGCGGTTATTGGGTCGTAACATTTCCCGAAGGGGGATCCAGAAGTGCAGATGGCCCACCGCTATAGGCCACCTCCAAACATAATGGGCGGGGCCATGCAAGTCCGAAAACAGCCAAATGTACGGCCCTGGACAACGGACGAATAACCGATTACATTCATTCACAGCGCGTAACACACAAGAAAAAAAAAAAACGACAAGAACCCGCTGGAAGTCCGAACCGCATCAGTAAAACTTGATGGGGCTAGCTGGTTCTTTACGATGCTTCGTCTCTGCTGAGCGAAAAGGGCGAGGATAAAATGAGGAAACACGCACGGCACGCACACGCAATGAGTATGTTCATGTCGTATGTGTTCCCCTACTTCGTCCTTTCCGCGCAGTAGGAACGAAGCATCCGCACGCACACCTCCTGCACAATGTTTGCATTCGTACACAGACCGGTCCTTCAGGCCACGGAGGTGGGTGTTCTTGCGGCGTGCGTGTTTACATTCAGGGTGTAACGTTTACTGAGGCATTGAGAATTCTTCACAACGCACCCTGGTAGGTACTGTCACCGAACGGCGTACGTCATCGGTGACGCACACGCATGCTTCTTGATGCGATTTGGCGACGCCAACTTCGCAGCGCTCACGCCCTCGTGACAAGGCTTCCGCGCCATGAAATTAAACACAAAGAACACAATGCAACGGCAGTTGATATTTCAGTGATCACCTCCTGGACACAGGGTAATTACGAAAACCACAGACGCGAAAAAATAAAAAGCTTTTCATGCTAATCACAACTGACATGCGATGCGAAGCAAAGTGAACTGTCGTGATAAATGAAATAACACACACACACACACACACACACACACACACACACACACACACACACACACACACACACACACACACACACACACACACACACACACACACACACACACTCTCTCTCTCTCTCTCTCTCTCCCATGGAGGCGAAATATCCGCACGGAGTGTTTCCAACTGGCTCCGGAATTTACCTGCGCGTTGCTGGACCTATAGCATGCATGCAGGACTCAAATCGCATGTTCGCGTTCAATAGGCCCAGCACAGCACACGACGAGGGCTGTAATGACACGCAGCTCGACACTGAAACTTGACAAGAGCCGACGCTAGCACGTGTACTCCGAGGTAGAGAGATGCCGTAGCAACACATGGTGCAACATGAGAGAAGGCACGCACTGGTGTAACTAAAGATAAAAAATGGCGTGCTTCGTTGTGCGCACAAGTTAAATACAAAGGTCGGATTTGGCCGGTTGGTCCGATCGTACGTTGGTCAGCGGTACTTCGTCCGCTCGTCCGGCGACACGTTGCCGGTTGGGGCAGCAATTCCAAACTTCTTGGGAAGCAAAAAGAACTGATTTATTGAAGATGGGACCGAATACAAGAACTTGAAAAAGGCGGGCTAAAGGAAGGCTGTCAAAAAAGGCTGTAAGGGCTGTAAAAAAGCGGCCAAGACTGGGACTCGGCGCGCTCGTCCCGCTCTTTGTTTCCAGCGGTTTTTATCCCCTCGATAATTGGGCGGAGCTTTAATAAACCGGCTCTCGCCCAGTTCCAACCAATACTGCTGCAGTGGCACTGTACATACAAGTAGGCGGAGCCCAGTGCTCGCCAGAGCCCGACTCTAGAGGCGCCAGTAACGTCCACTGCTTAGCTAGTCAGTCCGGGGTTTAAGAAGTCGCCGACCTTATTGTCCCCCACCCCCACCTAACAGCTCATCTCTCTTGAATGTTCGTCAAGGGATCCTTTCAAGGGTTCGTCGGCCCCTTGGTCCCCGTTTCCCGCAGCCTTGGACAGCGCCCGAAGCGCGCGACGCGCCGTCGCCATTCCTAACCCCTCCAGACGGACACGGTAGGGGGAAATTAGCTACTGGCGCCATAGGCGTCTAGCTTAACAGCACACGTCAAACGTTATTTTAGATTATTGCTGACAAAAATGGTTCCCGTTCTAAAATCCAGATGGTGCCACTAGGATCGCTGCGCCTCCATTAGCATATGCTCTGAAAGGCGGATGTGAAAAACGGCGTAACGCCCCGCAAAATGCTAGCGCTTAGCGTACGTAAGCTATTCTATAGAACTGCCTATTCACGCGCGAACGACGACAGGCGGCGAAACGTGCTCGCGTCCATCGCAGCGTGAAAGGGCCGCTGCCTCCTCGGAGTGGCGGCTCCCTTCTAAATGCGGCAACTCGAGCCGGACGCCGTTGGCTTCGCTTGCCGCAACGTTACGCGCACGCACGCACGCACAGCGCTCCTTCATCCCGAAGCCCAACAGGAGGGGGGGCGCGTGCGCTGCATGCACGCTCTGCTTACGCGCGCTGCTGCCCATTGTGCGGCCAACGAGAGACGATGGCCACGCCAAAATGGTACACTTTTTCCGGCCGCTTCATTCAAGATCGTGACGTCAATGCTGGAAAGGACTCCATAACGCCGGACCGGGTGGCGGCGCACACTCGGAGATCAGTGACTAGAATTGCCACGCCAGTTAGTTATCGATAACGGCATGCGGCAGCGTTACGTGTACTTCATTTCTATATCATTTGCCATTACAAATGGACAAAAACTGATACAGTCCACCTTCAATTAGTCCTAAGAGTGCCTTTAATATTGTCACCGAGAGCCGACACAACGTTGGAGGAAGGGCAGACTGTAGTCGGGTACAACTCAAGAACGAAGCGGCTTTTCCCCGTCAAAGGGGACCCCCCTCCAGCCAGTGGCGTCGGCCTCTGCTCCTTGAGCTGGCTAGCGTGGAATGGCAAGGTGTGGTAGGTGACCCACAGCGTCATCAAAATCGCCCCATGCTGAAGGGCCTCATTTCAGGGGCATCTACCGCTTCGATTATGGCTATGGCTATCCCAATTATTGTTATTCCGTGGTTTTACACTACATTTATTTAATGACGGAGGGACCCCAGAATTCAGCACAGGAGTTGTGTGAGGGGCCCTTAAATAAAACAAAGTTAGTACATCAGCGATGATCCATAAATATACAAAATTAGCGCAAAAAGAATACAAGAACAAAAAACAACAACAAAAGGAACAAAGATGGTTTGGTTTGGTTTAGTTTATTGGGGTTTAACGTCCCGAAGACACTCAGGCTATGAGGGACACCGTAGTGAAGGGCTCCGGAAATTTCGACCACCTGGGGTTCTTTAACGTGCACCGACATCGCACAGCACACGGGACTCTAGAATTCCGCCTACATCGAAATTCGACTGCAGCGGCGAGGATCAAACCCGCGTCTTTCGGGTCAGCAGCCGAGCGCCATAACCACTGAGCCACAGCGACGGCCGAAAAAGGACAAAGAATGCGTAAAATTTTGTATAGTTTTTTTTTTACCCGGTGTTGAAGTGTTCCGATTGCTTGTTCATATGAGCGAAACGACATATCTGACGCAACAATGTGTGGTAACTTATTCCACAGCTTAGTCTAAAAAAAACGAAAATGAATTTGTTCGAATGTCTGGTGAGGCCACAGTGGTGGATGAAACTGATCGAAGTACACGTGTTCCCAGGTGATATGTGAGTCACCGAGGGACTGCTTACAATGCAACGAATCAGTTTATAAGTTAAGACTAGCAGTGGATATGCAAGCGCGACCAAAGCATGTCCCCCCTCCCCCTGACAAGTTACTTACTTGACAAACTTGACAAGTTGGTTACCATCATGAATTAATTCGATAATTGAAATACAAAGAACGATCCCAGTTGCTTTACGATATCCTTTAAGTTGTGCCCTTCTGTAGTGCAGCGGTATAGGCTCATGCTATGTATACCCGCATAGGAAGCCGCGATGGAAACAGATTCAAGTTCTCTGTCCACTCATGCGTACCGAAACGATGCGACCACGCCAGTGAACTTGCTGGTGGCAAGTACGGGTACTGCGCAAGACCATGCGGATTAATGTGGAAGATAGATTTCCGACAAAACACCGACAAAGGCAGGAAGAGCTGCATTTGGCTGCATATGAAACGGCTGAAGGAGTTACAACAGAAAACCAGAGCCCAAATTCGGGGATACAGTGGAATGGGTTCCTGAAGGAAGGCCGATTTCTCCACGCAGCTGTTTTCACGCGACTTGTACACGGAAGGCCAGACAGCGGAGTATCCGAATCTTCTCAAGACAAAGCCGTTATTACAGAAGGTGCCGGAAGAGTGGCTTTAGCGCGTGTCTATAACTAATGCAGCAGGAAATACTGTCGAAATTTGTAATTATACGAATTTCGTCCAATACAGCCTAAGCACTAGAGGTCAATGAGAACTGTTCCCGTTCACACGGAATGTTCGCAGTCAATGCGAGCAAAGGTCTAAGAAATTCTGGTAGACAGCCTTCGGTGACCTCCACAAGAGGCAGCACGACAAGCGCTGAAGGGTTAAAAAAAAACAAAAAAAAACACTCCGGTCAATAGAATCATCCACGCGCTGCCCACAGGCATCATGGCGCCTTGCCGGCTTTGTCGGGAGGCGCGAAACAGGAGACCAATCGTAGCGGCAGAGTCCTTCAGAACAGTGGGCCCAAATTTTAGGGTCTCTATTCGCAGTAAGTACGCCGGCATGCACGAGTTAAGTTGGAACCGAGGTTTTCACATCTGGATCGCGTTCAAAGGAGGATTTACAGTGCGGGGGGTGGGGGGAGGTACACCAAGCATTTTCAAGCGTAAATTTTTGCGTGGGAAAACTGTATTCGCCCCAATTTCTTCGATGAAAAAAAGCTCTAGAAATGTACGACTCAACCGAGACCCCCACCCCCAAAGAATTGACGACAAAGTCCTGCCTGATTGCGTTAACCGCTCGCGGCACCACATCAACCGAAAAGTGAGAGCTTATTCACGTTTTTACACTTCATTTACAGCTGTAAAAAGAAAACAGCCCCCAAAAATAATAAAAGCGACGCAGTAGGTGAAATTCAACCGTGATTTGACTGGGCTAAAAACATTGACCTGTGCGAACATCGCGCATCCCAGACGTATCGCTACGGCGACCATACAGCGCGTACTCGTTCAGCCTACAGGCCCTACACGAACGGTAGAATCCGGACGCAACTGAAAAATACACGACGTCGGACTGCAACGCGAGACAAAGCGAAAGCCTCGTGAATCATTCATCAGTCGCGACCCTGAGAAACAAGTGCTGCGGCCGCCACTTCGACAGGCGCCGCTATTTCCCTCCCTTCACGCCACAGGCTTTGATCATAGGCGCACGCTATTTACCAAATTCAGCCTTACGGTGAAACGCTGGCTGAAAGTGGGGGCTCCGTCTTCGAGGCACGCGCACTGGCGAGCCGCTACTCCTTCGGATTCCTCGCGCGATGGGCGCCGCTCATTGTAAAACACTCCTTCCCTGTCGCCGGCCCTGGAAGTGACCTCGCATGCCTGATCAAAGGAAGCGCACAAGGCAAGCACTCCGGCACGCTGATGTCCGATGAAAAGCACTCTCGTGTCAGCGTGACGTCAGGGCGCGAAAAATCGATTCCCGCCCCCGAACTTGAGGTGCACGTTAGAAAGACGCGCCGGTCGACGGTGAGCACATTTTTTCCCGCTGGACTGCATTAAGTACAAAAAAAAAAAAAAAAGAGCGCTTTGTAGTACAGGGCTCACCTGTGCGCATTCACTCTGGCCAGAAGGCAGGCGAATTTCTTATATCTCGTTCTTCGCAGGATTCCTTTCTCTAAATACCGTCCACGAAGACGCACTCAATTAAGGGCGACAGCCGAGTCCTCCCAAACAGGCGCAAGGCGTCGAAGGGGGCATCGTATAACGAGTCTTCCCAGACTTCGGATCTCTGCTCGCGCAACTGGGAAGTCACTGCGCACGAGTCATCACCGCGAAGCATCGCAGGACATGTCGGGCTTTCTCGGCAAGAGTAGAGGCGTCACGGTGCGTCAATACTAAGAGAGAGGTCGTATATGTTGAGGCCGATACATGAGTGATCTCAACACTGACGCGTCGCGGGCGACACAAAGACACACCCAAAGGGCACCTGCGAGCGTGTGAAGAAGATATCGCGCGCTATCTAATCTATGTCCCCAAAGCAAACCAAAATGCCGCCTCGGAGAGCCGCACAAGCTTTGGATAAGGTTCTTTGCCGAACAGGGAAATCTTGGTGAAACGAGCCTTTCCCACTCGTTGCCAGCTTTGCGAGAGTTTAAAACCATTACCGAGCACATCATTGCATAATGAACAGATTCATTCGTACGCTCTGAATGTGCCTCTCTTACGCTTCAACACAAAAGCCCACACGCTTAATCATCGGCAAGGGGCAGCGATGCAAGCAATGATGAAACATGTGTACCCATCGGTTCATAGCGCACCCATCATACGCCACCCAGGTACAACAGCAAGTGCAACAAGTCGCACGCTCTTCAGCGAGTTTGTCACTCGGGAAAATGCACAGCACCGCGGTTCCCTACAAACCAGCAAGAAGAAAAAGAAAAAAATAAGGAGGAGGGGGAAGCCTAGAAAACTAATCTTCCTCCATCTCAGCGTTGACATTTTGGCTGTTCCTGGAACTTTCTAGGGGGCACAGCTGGATGATTGTCCCGCCTCCTTTTGTTGTGTCGCGTTGTGCCCTACTTGCGCTGTTGTTAAAATCATTCTGTGCGCGGGCCGTACCAGCAAAAAAAAAAAAAAAAAACGTTTTCGGAGTTAAAGTCACGCCCGCCTAGTCAGTCCCACGCAGCCTTTACCCCATTTCGATCACTCGCTCTTGCAGCTAATGCATGCTTCAAGAAAAGGGGCGCCCAGGCAGACGTCGCCTTCTACGCGTACACCCGACGTGCAGCGAGCAGCGCGCACCGACAAACAAGGGCCCAGTGGGTGACCGGGGGACCGCGGTGAGTCGGCCGCCCAGCTTCCCCGGCCGCGCTGTTTTCGAGACAGGGGCACGCGGCGCTGTTCTCGGACCATCCGTCGCCGTACCTGGGACAGGCGTCAGGGAGCTTTGCGACGCCTTCTGCTCCCGTCCTCCAGCCGTGATTAATGCGGCCTTCAATCTTGAATCCCCGGCGAAAACAGGGCCCCCGGAACGAGACACTGGCGCGCGGCGCGGCCCAACTGGGAGCAGATAATCTGTCCGCAATAACGGCGCGCTTAATGAAGTCCGCCCGTATTAATCCACGCACACGACCGGCACAGCAGTGCCGCTGCTGCTGCTTTCCACTTTCGGGGCCGGCGCTCCGATTGCCAGAGCGCAGCGCCGGAGCCAGGTGCGCGAGGGCGCCACCAATCACGGCCGGACACCGTCCTCGCGGGAAATCGCCACTGCGCGACAAACAGGGAAAGTCCCGGCGAACTGGCTCAGCGAGTGGCCGCCGCCGCCCTCGGCAGAAACCCGAGAGCACAATCTTCCTCGCGCGCGAGCCACCGCCGAAAGAAATAACGACACTCAAAACAAACGGGGGAGAAAAAAAAACTGCTCACTTCACTTCCCACCTCGGCAACAAGACGAGATATCTTAGCTCAATCATTATAAAAAAATAAAAATAAAAAAAAAAACCGGAGAACATTGCGAGCATCGCAACCCGTAACGACGCATGGCGTAAGCATAGAGGACAAGTGCGATGAGAAAGCGCGCGCATCCGTTACGCAAGTGCGGGCCCACGATGCCCCGTCTCGAAGAAAGGTCGCGCGCATGTATATACAAGGGCGTGCACACATAACACGCCGCTGCGGCTCTCTCTCGCTCTCTCGCTACACGGCGTCTCAACTGTCCGCGCACTAGGCAGCGCCCGCAGCCTTGCTTCAAACGCCGTCGGGTCGTAAACAGCGGGCGCAGATTTGATGACTCGCGCACAGGCCGACCGATGGTGATGCACGCGACTAGGCGACCGCACGGTTCAAGAGACAACGTGTACGGCGTAAAAACAAACAACGCGTGCGGCTTAATTCGTGAACGTTTACGCTGCTCCGCCTAGTGCACTAAACTTGGCGATGGCTGTTAGCCGTGTGTTGTGTATGTGCAGTGAAACGCCACATGCTAGACACACGGCTAACAGCTATTACGTTACGTGTCTAGCAAAGCATAAGCGCTATCAATTTTTCCATTCGGTCATCCGACACACACGAACACATACAGTACTGCATCACTAAGAATATGACAAAAAAAAAAAAGAACGATATGTTCTAAAGACGCACAGCTATGATCCACATAACACACGGCCACAGATATGCGCGAAAGAGAAATGCAGAGGACAGTGCGCTTCGCCCGTGTCCTGTGCTTTCTTAGCACCCCCAACGCGCAAGCGAAACAATGGCCAAGGGCAACGTAAACGCAGATGGAGTAAAATCTAACGCAGTGCCCTCGTTTTACACGCGGAGAAATTTGACTTCGCGAGTGACATCGCTCCAGAAAACAGGCCCAAGACAACGCTGTGTCCGGTTTAAAATATTCTCGCTATTTGATCTTATGTAACGGGCCTGCATTCCTTGACGACTTTATCAGCCGGTTTCCCTACCGGTTTCCGTTACAGCTTCCCTTCCGAGACCCTTCCGATGTCATTTTTCGCTGCCTGACTGATAATCCCTAGCATACAATTGATCAGACAGTACATATAGACTACCTAAGGACTGTATACGGAAATGCTTGCAAGATCCAACTTTTAACACTTCTCTCACTCACACACGCATCGCCAACGCAACCTGAAGCCTATAAGACGAATTTCCGCGGCTGGAATTTTTTCAGACGAGCAAATCTACGAGGACTACACGCTGCCTTAATGAACAGTCATCGGCGGACAATTTATTTCGTGTACTGGCGTGTAGACGAAGCAACCCGCTGGCGCAAAATGACGCTCAATGACTGCACGAGAGATGGTGCCACGTACCACCAACCTTCATCCCTGTGCTATTGCAGACTCCCGTCCAAAATGTCGCTGCTCGTCACTTCCGGCAAGGTCCTCGTACAACGGTTCGCAACATGTTCGTATACGCGCCACTTCAAGCAAACTGCGATTAGCGAACATAATAACCACATGAAAAAGACATGCACATCCATTCAGGACAGGACGAACTGAAACGGGGGAAAAAATAATTCATGGCATGCTTACCGTGAAAACGCAGCGCAAAGAATCTGCAAGCGGCTCTTCCAATAACAGAGCTGTGACCAGTTTCTTCCATGTCCCTGGAGATCATCGAATAGCACTCATTAAGTTAGGGCGCGCAGGCAAAGACACGGGGCGAGCAGGCTCGCTCGCCGGCGCGCTGCAGACGCGAACAGCCCTCGAGGCGCAGGAGGAGGCTGTCGTCGTCGAGCAGGTGAGCGCAGCACGACGGGCAGCGGACGTCACCGGCGCCGTCTTATCGAGGCTCAATTATTTTACGAGCCCGGCGGATGGCCCCCCGACCGCCATCGACGCCGATCGGCGATTAGTACAGGCGCGCCGCTCTGCCGGCCTGAGGGCGCAGAGCGGCTCGACGCCAAGACAGCCCACGCGTCCGCGCAGAGCAAGCGCGAAACACCGCTCGACGCGACGCGCGGACGCCTGGACACGCAGCGCGACTCAGTAGCGCGAAAACCTCTAGCACGCGGTGCATACCTTGTTATCAGACTGCCGGGAGCCCGACTGCGCATGAGCAGCCACGTACCGTAATGACACGCCTGAAAATACCCTAAAAATAAAGGGAGCCGTTTCCATGCAAGGTAGTGACTCTGACGCGCCATTATCCTAAGTCCCCTTTCCGCAGCCCTGTCTGAGGGGTAAACACAGGAGACCATAATTGCGGGCGAAATAAAGGAATAAATACATCAAATATATTCCGCCGAAATGAAGGCTTTGAACCCGACATTCCCGTAGGGAGCAGAACGCTCCGCCACTCGAGACTCGCGGAGACTGTTGATAGGACGGCAGGCTATATTCCATGCCATCGAGATTTCACTTCAATTCAGCCATGACGCCATTCGCAGGGAATTCCACGTAGGCTCTATACAGAACTTGATCGTATACGCATTGTTTAAAGCCCTTTCGTTCAATCACGGCTATTCGCGTTGCACAAGTCCTGTATATCGCGCTAACTCCGATTTACGGAGTGCATTTACTCGCTCCGGAATTCATACCACGAATGCCAGCGCATCGCGGCAACAAATGCAGAGGACATATACGCTACTCAGATTCCATCGAGCCAATGTGGGAATCTCCTTGGAAGTTGAAAGCTTCGAGTCAGCGTTTGATACATCGCCGTCGGCACAGGCACCTCATTCACACGACGTATATGGCATTACACGGACATGCAGCAGATTCGATCCGATGTTTGGTCACAGTTTATCGGAAACGCGAGCATTCGAAGCGCGTGACCGGGCAATAAGGGCGAATTTCCACTAGGAACGCGGCCGCCATTCCAAAGAGTATGTCGGGGTATCGTGGAAGTGCCCGGTCCGCGCATGCGCAGTCGGGTCTCTGGTGCTCCGGTAACGGTAACACGGTATATATACTAAATGTGTCGACTGAGAATGAAGAGCTAAAGCACGATGGAACGCAAGTGCGTTCCTAAACAAATGAAAGGCAAACCCCGGAGAGGAGGCGGTCATTCACTTTCGAGACAGAAATGAAATCGCGGAGATATCGCGACAAGAAGAAGGATGGATAGCTGGGCAAGCTGGTTACAGTAGTTCATTCTACTTTGTCTTTCGTCTGTTTCGCGCTGTACCACCCACAATACCGCGACAAGTCGGTCAATTAGCAGCCCGCGGCTGTCGTCGCGAGCACTGGCCGACTGCTTCTCCCTGACCAGCGATGTGGGCCAGCTCGCGGGCAGCGAATGCGCGCCAGCCACCGAGATGGACTATCGGGCAAGCCGCCGGCGCTGGCCAGTTCAACGCGCTCGCGAGACAAGGTGGCACGATTGCCAAGTCGCCGGCTTCTGCAGCAGGAAAGCAGCTCGCAGAAATGCATACAGCGAGGCAGGGACACTGTTTGCTCGCTCTCTGCGCCGCGGGACATCTATTCTGATTCTTTTGCCCCTTTAACTATGCCTCCGTAGAGCCGAGCAGCGCCCTGGAAGCCAGAAATGGCGCAAGCAAATAAGCGGTCGAATCTGGACTGCTGCACGCAAGCACTGTTCATGACCGCCTGGTGCCCTGGCCACCGCGCATTCAATTAGAACCGCTGGCCACTGCAATGGGGGGACCCGTCAATCACAAACCGTTATTACCCGCAAAAAGAGCTTGGCAAACTCGGCCCTGCCTGTCACCAGCCAGCGCTGCACGCGTATACAGAGAAGGGGCATGCCCAGACGAAACAGAACACCGGCGTGGTCGACCACAGCCGGCGACGGAAGTGACAACCGCCATGGCGGCGACGCCTTGCACCGCCGCCGAGGATCGGGGCGGAGTCCGGGGGACGCCCGTGGAGAGCCGCGTGCGCTCGTCACCCCGCGAGCGGATCCTGTTACAGCGCCCCGCCGCGCCGACGCCTGCCCCAGGAGCGCCTTACGTAAGCCGGGAACGCAACGCGGCGAAACCGGACCGAAAGCAGGAAGGCGCGCTAACAACAAGATGAGTCTTAAGCGGCGCCAAATGTTTACCAACACGTCATTAGGGACGTGCGAACAACGGTTCCCGGGTCAAACTGTTTGCAAAGGAAGACTTTACATGAACGCGAGTTTTTTTTGCCCTAAGTTTCACGAAAGAAAACACGGAGTGTTAACCTTTCTCCAGTCAATAATAATAATAATAAAAGATCACTTGCTTCAGCATCCACAATAATGCCCCTCTCTCTGTCGGTGGATGTGCAGCTCCGCAGAGCGCCTAGCCCAAACACGGCTGCCTTGTCGATCGGCAAAAGAATGCACCGTTAAACAGAGGTGCTTCACTCTGCGTTATGTTGGCAAGACCACCGAGATGGCTACCGTGGCTCAAGGTTATCATTCTCATTCAGCTCTGATAGCGTCTCCAGCATGCCCGATATAAAGTAAAGCTGGGCGCATGGACTCAGCTTCCCATGCCGGGCTTAAAGACGAATAAAATCAAAGAAATAATACACGACAGCTGCAAACGCACCTTCGCTTCAAAGGCATTCTACAACGTGACACACGTTTCAGCCGACACTGGTCGAACGAAACCGGTTCCCCGTGCGTACTATCAGCAACGAATGAAACGCGAACAAGAAAACGTAGGTAGCAACACAATAACACCAAAGTATTAGCTCCTGGATGAAAAATACTAGCGAGGTTGAATAACACTTCTAAAGGAGAGTCTTCGCGCCTTCGAAAATAAAACAGTAGAAACCAGTATTCAGCATCCCCTTGCTAAGAGCTGCGTATTTTGCTGTCCGTGGCTCAGTTGCCTTGTTCGCGTTTCATTTCTTGCTGATGGTACAAACACTGCTGTGCAACGCTTAAATTCAACCACCAGTGCATTACAACAGCGCTGGCTTGCACAATTGACATTATCTACGCCCTGCGCTACATGAATACTCTCCGTACTAATCTACGGCAGATATTTCTACATAAGCTATTTACACCAAAGACATCATGAAACTAACGGACAAATGAGACCGCAAGAACAGGCAAGTTATCGAAGAGCGGTTACCGCACGTCATAAGCGAGAACCAACCGCGCCATACCAGCACACTACCAGCGCATTAGCGACTGAGGTAAAATAAAAAGTTATGAAACGGCAATTCTGAAAGTATATAGCTAAGCAGTTGGACACAACTCTGCCTCCCTCTCTTTGCAACTCTAGATTGCAGTTATACCTTTCAATGGAGCAGTGGAGTGCATATGCCTATCTGCGAGCGCTCGTATAGAGAGAGGGAGATGCTTTCTCAGTTGAGGATGCGTGTGCAAGAAGTGCATGCAGTAAAATCCGAGACCTTTCCAAGATGACCAAGGCACACACGGGCTGAGTTGTGATGCGCTGGTTATTAAATATTCCGAATGGTTCTGACATTTTGGACGTCGCGGACCTGGCATTTGCGGGTCATCGTATTTAGCAGCAACGCGGTGGAGATGCACGTCGCTCGTTCAAAACACGGCCAGCAACAGATCGATAGGTGCTCTGCATACGACGGCGCTGTACGCTCGATAAACTTTGGGAAGCCGTGTATGGCCGACGGAAAACGCGCGGCCCGATGAATGGGCGCCTGCGGAGCTTAATACGGACTGCCGTACGCCACTGCACGGGACGGGCATTAAAAAAATACGAAACGATGCGTCACGCGAGGACTGAAATACCGCAGAGTTGTTGTGCGGTGCCGGGGCACTACTCCCGGATAATTACCTACAAGCTATTCACATCGCAGAGTACTCCATCAATTAGTAAAGACACGCATAGTAGGTTTGACCACGAAGACCTGTATGGCGCCGAATACTGCCAAGTGGTTACTGGCAACACCGTGGACAATGGACGAGCGGAGTATGGCGCAGAACTGAAACTACTGAGATCCGCCGCGGTGGCTCAGTGGTTACGGCGCTCGGCTGCTGACCCGAAAGACGCGGGTTCGATCCCGGCGGCGGCGGTTGAATTTCGATGGAGGCGAAATTCTAGAGGCCCGTGTACTGTGCGATGTCAGTGCGCGTTGAAGAATCCCAGGTGGTAGAAATTTCCGGAGCCCTTCACTACGGCGTCCCTCATAGCCCGAATCGCATTGAGACGTTAAGCCCCCATAAACCAAGTTTATTGGGCGGACTTGCGCCCACAGCATGGCGGCGGCGGTAGCAACAAGCGTGCTCGGCGGTCTTCAAACACAACGCGTGCTGCTCTCGGCCGCGATCGATTTAAAGTTGGAAAGGACATCGAGATAAGGCGCCAAAGCAACTACAACCACCTGCAACAGTGTGGAAGTAGTTGCGCGTGGCTGTGCTTATGGGTTTAGGAGGGGGAGGGGTAACGTTCCAAAGCGACTCAGGCTATGAGGGACGCCGTAGTGAATGAAGGGCTCGGATATTTCGACCATCCGGGGTTCTTTAACGTTCACTGACATCGCACAGTACACGGACCTCTAGCATTTCGCCTCCAAAGAAATTCAACCGCCGCGGCCGGGATCGAAACCGCGTCTTTCGGGTCAGTATAGTCGAGTGCCATAAGTGTCGTCGCATCTCGCATCACATGCAAAATGATAAGCCGAGTGCCAGCGGCTTTGAACGGCAACGAACAAACAGTACAACGATTCGGAGCAGACGGACAATAACTTAACACTGCAAGCCTCTTCGTACACAACTGTGGGCAGGGGCGTCCACTCTTAACGCGAACACGCCAACGCATGGCCGAGCTCTTAGGAGGGCCATTACATGCGACACGTCAGCTCATCGCAGCAAAGTGGCGCATGAGAAGAAGGACCTGGACGTGGTGATTCGCGTCATCTGCCACTTCTCTTCGATGCGCGGCCGTGTCGGACGCACTGGCCCTCCAAAGCGGCCATGCGCTGGCGTGTTCGCGTTAAGAGTGGACCACCCTGTACATAGCGAACTCGCAGCTTTTCTTCATTAAGCGCGTGCTACGACGAACACTGATTTCTTTGTTTTGGATCAAATTAACGAGCGGCGGCGCGCCTGAAGGGACTAAAGGACTGTAGACGCTAATTTTTTGCTCGCGTGTTTTCTTCTTTGTAAAGATGCGTTAGACATTATAGTACATGTGAAGCACTCCGCGGTGTTCCACTATGACCACTAAATAATTTATAATCGAATTTCCTCTCATGCTGTTTCGGTTTCAAGAACCGAGAGAAGCTGTGACTTGTAGTGTCTTTAGGTCATGTGATACACGAAAACAAAAAACTGCAATATAATCGCTGATATGCTGCTTATTTTCACTACAACTCCTGATGCAAGCTTATAGCGAAT
Source organism: Amblyomma mixtum (assembly GCF_055824585.1). Taxonomy (NCBI): domain Eukaryota; kingdom Metazoa; phylum Arthropoda; class Arachnida; order Ixodida; family Ixodidae; genus Amblyomma; species Amblyomma mixtum. Next base: position 46,644,165 of record NC_143014.1, read on the forward strand.
TAAAACTAGGTGCAAGCGATTATATCGCAGTTTTTTTCATGCCTTACGGGACCTAAACGAACCTTTAACGCCACAGCCATCGCTCGGCTGATGAAACCGAAACCGCCTGAGAGAGGATAATTGATTACGAATTATTTAGCTGCTGCAGGCGGATACCACATGGTGAACCATGTATTCTAATGTCTCATGCATCCTTACAAAGAAAAAGCATGCAACTATACACAGCGGCCTGACTGTACTCAAAGAAGAAGCGTTCTAAATGCTGTCAGTTAAGCACGAAAGGCTGGCTGCAAACTCGTGCAAGGCATGCGGCACCCTTGGCGACTGGTGAGAACGGTCGCCGAAACTTGGGTGCGGCCACGGCAGCGGCCCGAAACAAGCGGCCCAAAGCACGGCGACACACTGCCGAGAATTCATGCCGCAAAACGTCGGTTTTAAGAATCAATTCTGGGATGCCTCCATTCCCAACAAATCCAGGAACGTGCGCAGAGCTGTACGTACCACCCCTAGAACAATTACATGAAGCTTATCTAGCGGCTGCGACGCTCAGTGGCAATAGCAAACTGCCACAAGCAACAGGTGCTTACGCCATATATGCTCCCGCCGCTGTAGCAGAGTCGATAGCCGGGCGAGCTGGTGCTGTAATACCTTTACAAAAGAAGCACACACAGCAAGCAGGGCCAGGACAAGCACGGTCCTGCCCTTTCTTGCAATGTCTTTGTCCTTCACGCTGCCCTTTCAAGACGCTGCTTCCAAGAGCAAAGCCATCTTTACGCCGGTCACGAATAACGAGCGACTCTCACGCATCCACTCATTCGCACGACGAACGGCGATGCAAAACGTGTACGAAACGATTCTCGCTCGAATTTAGACCGCGTTGCATGAGCGATATAGCCGTCATAGTGACACCGCTTTCACCCCACTGTAACAGAAAGAATTGCGACAGCCTGGGATTGTCCATGCCCGAATATTTGTTGACTATGCTCTACCGGCCAGCGACCCCATAGTGAGGACACGACGCCGACGAACTATCTACACTCCGTTTCATACTCAGGTGCAACGCCACGGAACGTACGGACGTAGTCCGTACGAAAAAATAAAGGGGGACGCGTTACTCTGCGATTGCTTTGAGGCCGAGTGGTATAAGTCACGAGAATGCGCTAGCTCGTCGTCAGCAATAATAGGGTGTTTAATCAAGCTCATGACAAATGTATCATGTAATAAGCCTGCAGGCAAAGCATTTACTGTTCGTCGCTCACCACAAGGAACTCACTGCTATTTGTTCGCGGATGTATACGCCGCGCAAACAAGAGCGCTAGCTCTGACAGCGTCGCACCTGATGTACGGGTACGGCTGCAAGGCAGCTGCACGGTTAGGAGTGGGGGGTGGGGAGACCTTCGTGTCAAGCGATACTTGTGGCCGAAGATCGAAGGAACGATTTCTGCGCTAAACGACGGCTCAGGACGCTCAACGCCCGCGAATAGCGTTCTTTATGTTTCCTGCCGCGTTCATTGCAGTGCCACGCGCTCTTATAAGTAGGGGGTTGGACTTTTCCGGTTCTTGTTTTTCGAAAATTCGGCGCACTCTTTTCGGTTTCTATTTCCGAACGAGTTTCGTTTTTTTTTTTTTTTGCGTGAATATTATTTTAGACGAATTAAATACTAAATTGCTTCGGAGATCTAATGTTGCAATTCTGTGTGGTCAAAGTAACTTATAATCAATCCTGGTGCTTCTGTCATCCTGAACAATTTATTTACCCGTAATTAACGTGCAAATGTGTGGTTGTAAAAACGGAAGTGCGATGTCACTTTATGTTAAAGATTGCAAGGTGGTCGAAATTATTCCGGAGCCCTCCACTACGGCACCTCTTTCTCCCTTTCTTCTTTCACTCCCACCTTCCTCCTCCCATCCCTTACGGCGCGGTTCGGGCACCCACCGAGATATGTGAGACAGTTGCTGCTTCATTTCCTTTCCTCAAAACCAATTTTCAGTTTTCAAGATTACTTCTAAGAACTAGGCTGACATGCCACTGTTGGGTTGTCGCGCTGAACAGAGCGCAAGGGCGGGGCATCACGTGGTCTGCGTATTGATGACGGCAGCGATGGAACTGCCGCCCAGAACACACTTTTTCGTGACGCACATGCGCGGTTTCGTGTCAGTGTCCTAGCAGTTGATCAACCTACTTAACAGACTAATTGCCATAAGCACGTGTAAGCTGCCAGAGCAATACCTAAAATCCCACAAATGCGCCGTTAATCCAACAATACCATCGTCGCACCATGCCCCTGACATCCCTACTTAGTGTAGTGTGCCAACTGTGACAGGTTCCGCTACCGCCATGCGCCGACACTACGCTACACCTGACGACCGACGACGAAGTTATGCGCCGACACTACTGCGCCTGACGACGACGAAGTTGCCCCGCTCTCTTGGTGCTGGCTACGCCCGTTACGCTGCCAGATCCTGCACGGCGGTTCGGTCTCTTGTGGATGCCTAATAAACGCACCCCTACAATAGTTAATTTTCAACTGCGACACGGTGTAACTCGCATTCAACAGATAATTAGCTATACGCCTTGCATGCCAAGAATACCGACCTTTTTCGGTTCAAACAGAATTTTGAAAACTGAATTCTGCGTACTTTTATCGTTTTTTTCTCTGCTTAAACTGAAAAGATAAACCTTTAGTTATACGCAGCTGCTCTTTTTACCAGTTAAAAGATGATGCACGACAGAACACTCAAAGAAATCCCAAGCCCATCATTTGCTCTTAAATCCTTAGTCCATTAATGCTTGCGAAGGGATCGCAAGCCAGACATGCGCTATGCACAGGAAAGCGGAGAATTCTGCGTTTTGTCTTTCCTTCTGGAAGGAAGCCACGCATGGGCCGTCATACTGGCCTGCACCCAAGTCCAAGCTCGCTGCCGCGACTCGCTTAATAAACGACGCGGATCGTGAGGGAGGAGACGGACGACCAGAAACCGCCAACGGGAATGCCACTGCCGCGGAGAAACGAGCGAGTAGCCCGGACTGGACACGTAGCGGGCGATCATACCACGCACGAAAACGGCAGAATATACATCAGGCGCCGGAAGTTGGCTTACTGACGTGGAACGAGCTTTTCAAACAGGTAGAGCGCAGGCGGCGCTAATAGTAGTGCCTGCGTATAAAGTAATATACTAAACTCTCTCGGACGTCCCCGAGCGTGCATTATTTGCGCGCATCGCGGCCAGGAGCGAAACGCGGGGCGTGGACAGTGCCACACGGAACTTGCCTTGGTCGAGACGCGGCGCGTCGCCCGGGGCTCCATGCGGCCGCCGCGTGCCCCGCCAAAGGAGTGAGCGAGCGGGGGGACTACCTCAGCGCCCGGGGCCGCCGCTCGGCTCCCGCGAACAGGAAGGGGAGAAAAATACAAGAGAGCGGCGCAGTCATCGCGCGACGAACGCACAGCGGGAGGCCGCGAGCCCGGGAAAAAAAGGCGGCTCCGGCCGCCCGCTGCGGGCCAACCGCGCAGCTGCACGTCGGGTCGAGACACCCGGCTGCAACAGCGCCTGCACACCGCAGTGAACCGCCCACCGCGCAGCACGCCAAGGCGGCCGGCCGCAACACCGCGCAATTAGCGGCCCGCAAGAACGCGGATCGGCATCTCCCAACGACGCCTTCGCGCGGCGATGCACGCGGATGATCGCTCGCGGGGAGTAACAAGAGCGTGCACCTGCGTGCGCCTCGGCAGACGAATACGCGCGACCTTTACAAGCGACTCCGCCGCTGAGTGCATAACGGGAGGTCGCGCGCTCTTCTTAATGCCACGACGCGCAAATAGGATTTACTTTCTTTTCAACGCGGGCTGTCGAACGCCACTTGCCGCGCGGTCGGCGGCTTTATTGCTGCAGCGAGGCGGCCTTATTGCCTCAGATACGCGTTCCTTGGCTGCGCATTGCGCCAGGCAGCGCCTCGGAGATAGCAATGCGGCCGGGAAGGCGGACACAAACGAGAGCGCGCCGCACAGCGTGCCCTTAAGCGCGCTAATGCGACGTCCACGTGCTATAGCGCGACCTTCTGGCAAGCGCGACGAAATCGGAGTGAGCTGCGTTGCAGCACTTGAAATTTACAGACGCGCGGAATTGAGCACTTCGCCGAAGGACTGTGCGAGACACGAGAACAAACTATATGTCTGACGGGAACACACCAACGCGCCGTACGTCCCCTTTTCGTTTGCTTAGCCGACGTTCTTCGGGTTTCTCCTGCGAAAGTTGTTTTTGAACGACACTATCCCGGTTTGCTTTTTACAAGCTGTGAAGTGTTCGGCATAAGCGTGTGACAGCTGCATTCGATCATCTTCAACACTGAAGCGCGTCGGCACCTTCCTTCATATACTCGGTTTCTTTGCTCTCAACGACTAAAAAGCTTTCCGGATTTTTTTTCCCCTTCCGCCGACACATGACCTCGCGAATTACGGCGACAGCAACTTGCACGGAGCAGAGGTCGAGTGAGAGCCGGCGCAGGAAACAGGGCACGCAAAGACGACACCTCGGCCTTTCACCCGCAAAGAGTGAAGGAAGGAAGCCTTCGCAAAACTTTCCTTCGTCCATGCAGAACGAGCATGCGTCGCGAGTCGCGACAGCACGTCAACCACGCGGCGGGCGGCACCAATCTCCGACTGCGTACGGCGAAGAAATCTGTCCGCTTCATGAACATCCCGGCCGGCCCATTACACGAGGGGCGACCCGTTTTCGCGAGCCTCCCGCCCAGAGACGGCACCCCCGTCAGCTGCCGGCCCTTGACGTGCCCTGTCAACGGGTGAGGACGTTATCGGCGGCTCGGCGCCGGCAGCAAGCGCCGTCAAGGCAGTGAAGCGACAAGGATAAGGACTTGCCACAAAGGCGACACGGCAACGCCGCTCGCGAAGAGCAATACTCGGCGGCACACTTGACGGGAGCAAAGAACGCCAGAACATCGTTACCGTTCGCGTTCCTGCAGGACAGATGAATTGGACGTGGCAGTAGCAAAATGCCTACCCGACAACAGAGCAGAAAAAAAAAAAGGCGCCGGCTCCGCTCAACCGTGTTAACTGGCACGTACAGCCGCAAGTAAACTTGCTACATCTGCGCAGAACACTTTTTGCCCTGTCGTGCTTCGATCCCTCTTGATCCGCCGCCCACCACCGCCAACGTGGAGCGCTTGGCGTTGGTTGGATCGCCGCGAAGACCCCTGATCCACCAGGCCCTGGACATCCTCATCCGAAGAATTTACGCTGGAAATAAAGTGACCTCCACCTCTGATCTCAAAGAGTGCACGCGCCCAGAAGGTCTAAGCGACCATCCACGTTAATACTGAACGAACGCTCGAGAAAAGCAGCCCGCAACACGGATTCGGGTGTTGCTTCGTAGCCAGCGACGCACCTACCCTGTTGGTTCTGCGATGCAGGCGACAAACACGCGTACACGCGCGCTCCCTCGGTCGTCGCGAGCTAGCAGTGCCACTACTACATCGTTCGGACAACTACCGCTACCGGCCGACGAGAGCGGCGCGCTAACGAGCGAGTGCGAAATCGTTGGGCACGCTGTTAAGACAGCGGCACCGGGCCACGGGGTCGTATACAACCGCTGACCGAGGCCCTTACTGCGCGCCTGGCCCTTGTCCCGCATCAGGGAGCTGATCCCATCCGCGCAACACTCTGGCGCCCCTTTTCATTTAAGGCCCCAGCTCGGGCCTGACTTATGGGGCACGCGGGCGGCGAGGCGAAGGTGCGCTCGTCGAGAGGGAAGTCCAAAACAGGGACAGCGTTTCACCCCTGCAGACGCGGAACAGAAGCGCGCGCGCTCGTCGGCCGGGTGATTAACGAGCGGTCGCAGCCGGCCCGGCAGAAGGAGCCTCGGAAACTCGGCGCGCGCTCAGCACAACGCAAGCCGCGGGAAAGAAGCGAGAAGAGAAAGAAGCCCCCTTACCGGGAAGGCGGTGGACGGGAGCAACGTATGGCTCACTTCCGCCCAAGTGTGCCGCGCTTAACGTAACAACGCGAAACCACGCGCCAAGGCTAGCGCGAAATTCCGCATGCGCCGCGCACACCGGAGAGGATGGAAGCCACGGCTCGGGTCCCAACGTTCCGAAACAGCGGCGCTCACGACCAGCCGCACAAATGATGGTGCACAAGGGGCAGGGCAGCGCTTTTCGAGGCAGGGCCCTGAAATCGCGACATCTCCGCTGTTGTGGCTTTTTTTTTTTTTAAAGTTACTCACGCCACGCAAAAGTGGGCAAAAGGAGGATTTGGATATACGGTTACGCAACAATAGGTTCCCACGAGTCCAACGGCCGCCCATTAGAATTTCTTGCGCACCTGTATAACGGTGGTGCTGCGCTTTTGCTCGAGACGCAAAAAGAACCTCATTACTGCACTTCCTCTCACAATTTGCTGGCAAGGAAGTTGAAGCCATGACTGGCGCCAGCAAACCGCAAGGTCGACACAAGATAAAAAAAAAGGAAAAACACCAGATTTTCACGGAACCAACAACTTCTAAGGCACGGGCGAGCAGCGGTGTTTTTTTTATTAACAATATTTCCAAACGATTTTTTTTCTTTGTCCGATTCTATGCAGAAGAAAACATAAACCTGGCCAGTCGCGACCCACTCCTTGCAAGCAAGGTGCTTCGATGGCGCGGACCGCCCGCCAATTAATAACGTGACACATTTTGCATGCAGAATTTAAACGTTTCGTGGTGACACATAAGAAAGGCGACATCGCAAGTTCAGCGGTTATACACCCATTCGTACGATTTCTCTTCACTGACAATAGTTCAGTTTGGTTTGGGAAAAAAAAAAGGAAAGCCTCGTCTTGGATGACATATGAGACGAGGGCGCCTCAAGTTCGCCACTCCGAGCTAGAACATTACAAAAGATGACTCCCATCGTTGTCAACCCTCGCCCTGCACGCCCTGAAACGTCGAGACGATGCCGCACAGGCAGACGAAAAGACCCCCCCCCTTCGCTGCCAATTAAAGCAGAGAGCACACGGCAAACAAATGCGCAAAAAGAAAAAGAAAAATAGCGCACGGAAAAACCTGGTCGCGCATCTTAATATCAAAGAGCGTCGGAGCCAAAATCCAATTTGTGAAATTCGACAGATACGCGGCGTTGGCGCGCTCGAAGTCAATATTGCCGGGCGCCCCGGCAATATTGTTGCTTGCCGGGCGCCCCGGCGATTGTTGCTTCTTAATACCACCGCGAGAGAGGCCAAGGTCGGCTCACTGCAGAAACGGGGGCACAAATGCAAGGGGCACTCCGAGGGCAGGGAGGCCAATAGAGCCAGGGGACGACCCCATGCGATGTGGTGTATGCCGTTTCCAGACGGGGTCCTGCCACAGTGCACTTTGCGTTTGCGAAAGAGGTCCAAATGAGCAAGGGAGGAAAAAGAAACTCCACGCAAGAGGTGGAAACGTTGGCCACTACTGGCGTAGTTTCGCGCGGCTCCACAACTCCTTCCTAGCGGGCCGGCGCACACTCCTTTACAGTTAAGATGAGACGCGATCGCCGAGCGCCCGCTGACAACGGAGCACGCGACATTAGCCCATAGCCCCTTAGCACGTATGCATGTGCCTACCGCAGTGAACAATCTCATACTAGACACAGGGCACACAGCCAATGCGTACGTATACATAGCTCGTGCATATATTATTCGCTGCTCAAAGTGTAGCCCATACTTTCTTCCTTCTATTCTCTGTCACCACATCGTTCTCACACTCTCTACCACATCATTCCACCCATTTCCTTCCCTCCTTTTCCAACCACTACCACTGCTAAAAAAATACAGTTGACAGACCTCAGAGGAACGCAAGCACACATCCTCAGACACGGTTGGCAAGAAAAGCCAGTGGCAGCAGCTAGGTTGCGAGCCTTCTCGAGCAAACTAAAGTTTCACTTTGAGAAACTCAATAAACAGTTGGAGAAACAAGAAATATTCTAGCGGCAGTCTAGAGCAGACAGGTGCGTTTTTCACTCTAGACTAACGATGCGATTACTTACACTGTTTATACGATGCACGGAAATTGTCAATGCGAGAGATGCACGGCGTTTTTCTGTTTTTCTGACGGCAACCGGTTCACAATACTAGAACTAAAGAGTCTAGCTCCGAGCGCCATATTCCATATTCCTCCAAATTCCTGCCGCAAAGGTGCAGCTACTGCCGCGAAAGCCTTGCGCGCTCCGCACACGAACCTTTATTTGTCTGATGCGCTTCATAACAAGCAGCGAATATAAACGAACAGCGGCTGAACCTAATGAATAAATGAACGTACGGTGACGCCTCACATCTGGCACGTCTCTGGTAGCCACGCCAGAAGTGGTGGAGACAAAGAAAAAGAAACAAAATGGCTGACAATTTTGGAGTGACAACTAAATGCGCTTCACCTCATTCTCAATCTGAAGCCAATTTCTCTTACATGATTTTGACATCCCATGATAAATAGAGACAGAGAGATGCACTTCTTAGCTACTTCTCCTGCTTCATAAGTTCTTAAAAAAGGGCTATTGAGAAGAAAAGGAAAACTTTTCACAAGGAAAGTGTTAGTTACGGCGGGCGTCAGTAAGTGTGAAAGGCGTGCTAATTAGTTACCGGTTAATTAAAATTCACTAATTAATTTTTATTTAGCGCTGTTTGGCGGTTTTTGTCAATGACGAGTTTGTAGCCGCGGAGACGGCAGTGCCATTGCAGTTATTAAAGCAAAGAAAGAGTCATTCTCTAAAGCCAGGGAGCCCACAAAAGTGTGGTGTCCTTTTCCGCATGAAACCGAAACTGGGCGCAAAAGGTCCGCCGGAATCCTAGCGCAAGCGCAACGTCCGCTGATGACATGCTGCAATGACTGCGGCGCCCAATTCTAATTGCCTGTGGTGATTTCCCCCATTAGGGAGCCTCAACGCTCAGCTTAAAGCGCGGCCGGCGTTACCTTTTTCTTCATCACTGGGCGCAAGAAAGAGTCATCATCAAACAAGCGGCCGCCCATGCTGAGAGCCTTGATAGGCGCTGCCAGCCATTTTGCTTCTTTTTCGTTGTCTCCACCACTTCTGGCGTGGCTACCAGAGACGTGCCAGATGTGAGGCGTCACCGTAAGTTCATTTATTCATTAGGTTCAGCTGCTGTTCGTTTATAATCGCTGCGTGTTAGGAAGCGCATCAGACAAATAAAGGTTCGTGTGCGGAGCGTACAAGGCTTTCGCGGCAGTAGCTGCATTTTGTTAAGACGGCTGTTCCTGTGACTTCTATTGCCAATTTTACAAACGCGTTGACATTCGCCTTTGAGGTGCTTGTACGACATAGCCACTGCAACACCACAGGTGTCAGCTCGTTTATGTGCGAAGATTTCAACGTGGAAATCGCCGCGCCAGCGAAGCTCCAGTATACTCAGTTGCCGAGAAAGTGGACATTGGGCTCGCTTATGTCAGCGCGCAAATGGACGCGGAGCTGGCATCTAGACTGTATGCTGCCCAACATCCTGGTCGCCTTGTGCCAACTCGCCCCACCATTCATAAATTCAAATTCTTTATTTCTGCCTTGTAAAGATACAGACAGCGGAGGCGCAGAAAAAGCTGAGAGACAGCTTGACTAAGCCGCAGCCCCCTTTCGCTTGGCAGCAGCTTGACAGCAAGGCTTTTAATACAAAAGGCAGTTGCAAAGCGTGATAACAAGTATACAATAATGAGCAGGTACAAGAGAAAACGAAAGAACACGTTGGCCGGCCACCTTACTTGGTGCTTATGCTCACGAAGCCAGTGGGGGTTCTGGTCGCACCAATAATGTGCGTTGTGCAAATTGACGTTCGAATCTCTGCAAAATTGGGCCTCGTCCGTTAACGATATTTAATCGATTTAGGACCATAGGATCAGTTCATGCTCAGAAAAGGAAGCAATCAGCTAGTGCAACCGATGGTTTTGACATCGATGTGCTGGCATACGTCGCTGTCAAGCCGCGGACGCAAGCGCCAGGGAAACTGCAAGCGCATATGGAGCGAGCCCGGCATCAGTTTGGAGGCCACTTTCGAGACACAGCTACCACCCGTGTCATGTGTGCCCGCACCAAGAACCGAGACCACACGAATTTCAAAAACGGTTCGACTTTTGCAACTGGTGCCTCATTCAATGCGACGAAGACACTGAATTTGAAATTTCAACAAAGTGCTATGGACGGACGAGGCCCAATTTTGCAGAGATTCGAACGTCAATTTGCACAACGCACATTATTGGTGCGACCAGAACCCCTACTGGCTTCGTGAGCATAAGCACCAAGTAAGGTGGCCGGCCAACGTGTTTGGTGTGGCATTTATAACGGCCGCATTGTTGCGTCCTTCATCGATGGCAACCTCACTGGAAAGAAGTACACAGAGCGCGTTTTAAAGGGCGTCGTCTCAGAGTTTGCTTCAGAGTTGCCGCGGTCAGTGCTGAAAAAAAATGTGGTTCCAGCATGACGGAGCCCCGCCGCATTTTTCTTCACTGGTTCGGCAAATCATCGACCAGTTCTTTCCCAACCAATGATTTGGCATTGTGGAACCACAGCCTGGCCTCCTAGGTCGTTCAATTTGTCAGCCTTGAACTACTTCACTTTGGGGATATGTTAAAAATGGTGTTTTTACAAGGCGGAGCCAGCCAACCTCGAGGATATGAAGCAACGTGTAAAAATATCTCACGAAAACATTCCCAGACAGACGCTTTTATCTGCTATGAACGCCATGAAAGAGCGCCTTCGTATGTACAGTCTTTGTCAAAAGTAACCAGGCTGCACGTTTTTCTTCTAAGTCGTATATTAAAGCTATCATGACAGCCCTCAAGCTCTAAATCTCTGTATGGTAAGAAGAACCCCTGTTCTCACCTTCAAAGAACTTTTTGATCTTTAGGGAATCCGTGAGGGCTCTGTTATACGAATGAGAAGTAAACCATGGAGCCTGGTTACTTTTGACAAAGACTGTACATCGCTATATCATGTAGGCATTTTGTCTTGTCCGAAATGGTACTGCTTTCGTGGAGTGCCCGAAACGGGCTGCAACCAACTGAAACATTGAAATAAACCATTTTGTTCACTGATGTTTGTTTTGGTCAAATGTTTAGGGGAATCCCCCAAGGTGGAGTAGATTTGTAATAAGGGATAATTACTCATTGACATCCACCCGAGTGCAGCGAAACGGCTACACGTCACTACTTTAAATGCCAGCGCAAAAACACTTGGCATGCTTTACCTACAGCCTATATAGATTTGAATCCTTGAATATCGCGAAATTCTCAGAAAAGTGCTGCAGTTGCCCTTTAATCGAAGGCTACCACTTCTTACAACAAATTGGACGGCAGTTTGCACGAAGCAACGTCACGCCACAATGCCAAAAAGTTTTCAGTTACGCAGTCCTCGTTTATTTTAGCTGTCGCCAATGCCACGAAAAAAAAAAATCATGATACAGGCACCGTTACACGAAACTGTGCACTGTCACAAAGATAGAGAAAAACATCTATTTAGTCCTTTAAATTCATTCGGGTGGTTCGCCCAAATCCGAGAAATCAGCGTCGAAGACGGCTCTACAGGCTTGGCCTATCAGCTGTCGCTGACGACGAAGACCCGTGTGGGCCAATCTCTCCTCCCATTGCGCATGGCTGATTTCTACATTAGAATATTGTTCGAGGTGTTCGGCGCAGTTACAAAAGCGACAAATACACAGCGTGTGGAGAGAGGTCTTCCACCCGCTACACTGTCGGAGAAGCGAGGCTTTATTCCTTCAACGAAGCTAGCGTGATGAAAAAGGGAAAAAAATAATAAAAAGACTGCTCCTGGAGGTAACAGCGCCAGACGAAAGCCTATCAGCGTTTTTTAAAATCAACAGCCGAGTAGTTGGCGGTGGCTAGCCTCTTCCTTGCGACGAAGAAAAAGATAACGCCGGCCGCTGCCTAAGCTGAGCTTCGAAGCGTCCGAGCCAGGGAAAATAGCGCGTACATTGAGAACTGGCACCTGCCGTCACTGCAACACGTCACCAGCGGACGTTGCGTTTGCACTAGGCTTCCGGCGCTCCTCGTACAATGAGTTTCGGTTTGATGCAGGAAAAAAAGCCGTACTTTCTCCCGCTGCAAGTGTTTAAAAACTCATACGGCATCGTCGCCTCCGCGGCTACAACTTGCGATTGACAAAAACCACGAAACTTCGCGAAATAAAAAGTTAATTAGTAAATTTCGATTAACCAGTATAAAAACAAAGAAAAACTAAGTTTTTGAGGAAAGGAAATGGCACAGTAACTGTCTCACATATTTCGGTGGACACCTTAACCGCACCGTAAGGGAAGGGAGGAAGGTGGGAGTGAAAGAAGAAAGAAAGGGGTGCCATAGCGAAGGTCTCGGGAATAATTTCGACCAGGGACGGTATTACGAGTTTTTGTCTCAATTTTGAGACTCTGACGTCAAAATGACGACACCGCGAGATGCTGACCGCGGAATCAACCAATTAGCAGCGAGGTTGTGGTGGCTAATAGTAGGGTTCCACCCAGGAAGCATTTAGTTGCGCAATAAGGGACCGTATGCTAAAGTTTTGCTGTAAACACGCCGTTAATAATTTGATGAATGTTTTATTTTGCTAACAAACTATGTTTCAAACTCAACGACATGAAGCAAAAGAAGAAGCGTCCTCAAATTTGCAATTACGTTTGCTCTTCAGTCACTTCTGCTGCCGCGAGGGTGCGCTGACGCTGGAAAAGCGTCGGTAGCGTCGGCTAGGTGGCGTCAGCTGCCCCATGATTCAAAGGATTCAGCCTTATCCCTCCACTACAGTGCCTAGAATACTGGCAGTATATTCTAGGCACTATACCTCCACGCACATATTCAGCCATCGTAAACATGGCAGCAGAAAAAAAAATCAGCTGATTCGACGGCTGTCCTTTTTTTTACACACTACATAGAATCAAGGTACTGTGCGGACGTCTTAAGTGGCACTGAAGAGGAATCTGAACTTGTCTTTTTGCCGCGGGAACTCGATCTACACGTTCCTAGCGTTCTTAGAAACTGCGACTTATTTCCCTGTATGGCCGATTTCCCAAATTAAATCGAATTAACGGCCGGCTCCCGCCCTTTTTTTTTTTTTGAATTCTGCCTCGTACGGTGGGCGGTGTCGACCAACGCGTGGAGTGCCTCTCACCCAGTCCCGTGGCGGCTTGCAGCTCTGCCATCGGCGGAGTAATACGTAGTAGTCCGTAGTAGCAAATAGTCCGCGCGTATTATTATTTCTGCGGGCTTATTTTGCGGCTATATTATCTGTGAATGAAACTATTTATTCATGGAAACCTAAAAAACAAAATAAAGCGAAAGCAAAGCCTCCACGGAGCTGGCTGAAAGGAACTTCACGCGTTGGTCGACTCCGCCCATCGTACGAGGCAGAATTTAAAAAAAAAAGGGCGGGAGCCGGACGTTAATACGATTTAATTAGGGAAATCGGCCATACAGGGCAATAAGTTGCAGTTTCTAAGAATGCTAGGAACGTGTAGATCGATTTCCCGCGGCAAAAAGAAAAGTTCAGAATCCTCTTCAGTGCACCTTTAAGTGCGCGGAAAAAATCTATTTAAAGGCAGTGATTGCTACGGGTCTGCCGAGATCAATTAGCAAGGAGCGCTTGGCTAGAAAACCGGCGAAGGCAGCTTTAAGGCAAGTTCACACTGGCGAGTTGCAAACGTCGCGCTAGTATTGTAGGCGACCGATTTCGGTCAATTAGTTACGGTTTGCGAAGCACATGTAAAGCGGGGAGGGAGCGTAACAAATCGATTTAAGCCTGTCGCGCGACCTCCGCGACTCGCCAGTGTGAACTCACCTAGCCTGCTATAGATGGCAAATGTGCTCCAAGGGCGATGCGTGATTCCATTTATTTTTGTTCAGAAAATACCCGGCGACCACGAATAATCACACTGCACCAACTGCCGACATACGGAAGCAGACCGGTGCAGCTGCTGGGAGCTTGCAATCTCAATGCGGGAATTAAGAGCCGGCACGCCCGGTCACTGCGGCAACAATCACTCTTCCGCCTCGTAACCAACTCATGCAGCCCGCTTCGGGTTAAGCACTTGATATTCGTGTTGGTGCTGTTGCCGTTCCGTTCGGATGATGCTCGGATGACGCCGCCGGGGATACTGCGGTGGCGAAAGTTTATGCGAAGGAAGTCCTCCTTCGCTGCCGCCTTGTCTTGGGGGTCTCGCCGGAAAGCGCGCACCTTCTGCGACTTAACTTTGACAGTGGTCTCCGCAACTCACCGCAAACACTTGCTCACAGTCGGTTGGGCTACGCCGACGTTTACTTCATTTCCTACGGTGTCTTGAAACCCACCGGCGGCGAAGGCGCGCACAGCACTTGCCGCTCCACTGACCGCGCACTCACCCGCACACCTCCAAGTTCAACGGCGAGTTCGTCGCACAGCCATTATGCTCCTTCCTATGTCAAAACGTCGAAACAACTCGTCCGGCACGCCAAAACCGTCTTCGTGCACCCTCTTACACCGTTGCTCGCGCGGCCACCGGCGATGTAAACAACCGCCATTTTCTGTCTCAAGCGGTTTGAGACCACTCGTTCCAATCCTGAAAAATCGTCTCAATCGGCTCGCATAATTAGGTAAGTAACGTCAACACTTCTGCACGTTTATGACGTCGGCCGGTGACGCAAAAAACCAATATAGCCGCTGGTCACGGCCGACCAATAGGAACGGGGCAAATGAGACACTTTTTGAGACACTTTCCGATTGAGACGATTTTCAGCGACTCGTAATCGCACCCCAGCTGGGGATCTTTAACGTGCACTGACATCGTGCAGCACACGGGCGCCTTTTGAACCCGGGTACTCCGGCTCAGTAGCCGAGCGCCCTAAGCGCTGAGCCACCGCGGCAGGTTTAACCAGTAACTAGCAAGTACGTCTTTTACCCTTAATGACGTCCGCCACAACTGTTACCTTCTGAAGAGCTTTTCTTTTTTTCTCGAATAGCCTATTTTTAAGAATTTTTGCGAGTTTTCGCTGAAACACCCGGTATTGCAGCATTAAAAAATGGCTCTTAGAAGACTGATGGCCGCGATGGATAACACAGTAGGTTATATCTCATGAAATGCGCCTTATATTTTTGCTGATATCATTTGAAATACCTTGCACACCAAGTGTTCTCTTCGAAATACGCGCGTCTCTGGCGCGCGCAAAGTAACGTTCACCACTACACGTGACACGTACTTACACCACTGCGTGACATGTATACTGGTAAGCGTTCCTTTGCGAGCGCCAAAGACACGCGCGTTTCGAAAGGAGAGCCACATAAAAAGAAAAGTGGTAGAGCGTCAATTAAAAAAGAGACTCGAGAATATTTTTTTTTTCCTGGCACTGAATAAAACTCGCGAAAACCCAGCGGTGTCCGAGATATAGAGGACTCTGCGCACGTCCGGATGCGCCGCCTGCGGCAGCTCGATCACGGCAGTGGCTAAGGTATGCGCGACATTTTAAAAGCAGGGCGCTGGCGTCTTGATTCCTGCGCTCATTGTTGCGGGCCTCCAGTCGCGCTATACATAAATGATACCGCCGTTACAAAAATCGGGTTGCTCGGGGCATCAGGTGAAAGTGTGCATCAAATACAAACTTTTAACTGTTTGCAATGAATGGGGTTCAACTGCCTACAA
Organism: Amblyomma mixtum; assembly: GCF_055824585.1. Classification (NCBI taxonomy): domain Eukaryota; kingdom Metazoa; phylum Arthropoda; class Arachnida; order Ixodida; family Ixodidae; genus Amblyomma; species Amblyomma mixtum. The sequence continues at coordinate 46,659,812 of NC_143014.1, forward strand.
GTACATATAAACAGCGCTAAACAACAGGACCTGAAAGAGGAGTAGACAAACACGGCGAGTAGACAAACAATCAGCGCCGTGTTTGTCTACTCCTCTTTCAGGTCATGTTGTTTAGCGCTGTTTATATGTACTTGTCACCATGGAGCACCAACTCGCCCAATCTGCCGTTCTGCTACAGTTCAACTGGCTACTCCCGCGTACTGTGGGATGCCAGTGCACGTTAAGAACCCCAGGTGGTCGAAATCTTTCCGGAGCCCTCCACTACGGCGTCCCTCATCGCCTGCGTCGCTTTGGGACGTTAAGCCCCCATAAACCAAACAAAACCAAATCAATTGGCTACTTCGTAGTAATTCAATATTTTAAACAACAGGGGAGCGCTAACGACACTCTCTGTCTTAATCGAGCGAAGTGCACCACTCCCTCTCAAAACTTTGGCCGAGCTACGGAAAAGACGGACATAAAATGGGGCCCTCGTCGCCCGCGAAGTCCGCTAAAGACACTCGCCCAGCCTCCACCAGCGCGTTCATCAAGAGCGGCGAAAATTAAACCCGCTCGGTTGGACACGTGCACACACACATCGGAGCCCCCGGTCCGGCAAAAAAACAGAGCCGGTTCAAGGTCACCGCGGCCCGCAGGAGCCGCTCCGATTTCCTATTACAGCGGGCAGAAAAAGAATGCCACTCAAACGCTCGGGGAAAATGAAGGTGCCCGGCAAACGCAAATGACGCATCCACTCGGCTGCGCGCGAAAGGAGCCAACGGGTGAGGGAGACAGAGAGGCACGCACACACAGAACTCCCCTTCTTCCCTCAACTGAGCGGGCAAAAAAGAAAAAAGAAAAAAGAAAAAAAGCAGCGCCGATGCACGGCAATCGGCCGACAGAAAGGCAGCGCGCTTAACCCAAGGACGGCGCGAAGAATGTGCGACACCGAAAATTAAAGGCCGCGCGCCACACAGCGCAAACTAATTACGCCCCAAAATTGGCGCTCCGCTTTCATCGTTCACGTCCTTCGAGATTTCTTTTTTTTTTTTGTCATTATCGCTTTCTCTCCAGCGGCTGACATGGTCCTCCTCGCAAGATTGGTTCGCGGGGCGGCCCGAGCGACACACGCTGTTTTACACTGTCGAAATCAATTCGTCCGCCGCTGGGATAACGACGACGAAGCTGCTGCTGCTGCTGCCGCATCGCGGGTTTTAAAGTGATACAAAATCGCTTCGCCGCGAAGGGCGGCCGTCGGGCGACGCCCACCGAGCGCGCTACTCGCCGAGTCGTCGACGAACTGCGAGCGCGCGCTGGGCTGACGGAGTCGAGAGCGATGGCGGTACGTGCTCGGGCTCCGATCGCCCGTAAAATTACTGCCGCCTTTGCTCCGAAATGACGCTCGAAAGACTCCACGTTGCTCGGCGCAGAGCAACAAAGCTCGCGCTAGAATTACGCTTCGCCCCTCTCCTCATTCTCGCAGTTTCGAAAGGCGGGGGCCAAAGTAAACAGCGAGCGGACACAGCTCTGACCTGGGGCGATTGACGGAAGTGAGAACTAGGCAGCGGTGCCGCACTTCCTGGCTTCGCGGCCGCCCCACTCAATGGGGCTGACGCGTGTACGGAGCGTCGCGAAGTGTACAAAGGATGCGGCGTAAGCTCGGTGCACGCCTTAATTACTGACGCGAAAACTTCCTCCGGGCGTTCTTTTAAAGGCGATAGTATTTCTTGCCGATGTACCGGCACTTCCGGCAATCTACTGAAGCATACTCCCGTTCAGCCAGAGTAACAGAAGCGACAATGGCTGAACAACCGGAACAACGTACGTAAGAGGCTCCGGAAGGGAGGGAGGGAGGGAGGGAGGGAGGGGGGGGGGGCATATGAAGGAGATCAATCAAAAGAGGCGGGCGTGATAGCAGTAGCGCTAGCAAAGTGACGTGATCGAAGGCTTGGTGCGCGCGTTCCATGCCCGCAGTCGAATTTAATGAAATGGGGATCCGTCGTTGAGAATCTATAAGAACCTGCAGCTGCGTTACAGTTATCACGAAACCAGCTCGCGGTCCCCCTCGATGCAGCCTCCCCCCAAAAAACCCTTTACACTTCTCTTGACGGTGCACCAGCTGTTTCAGAGAGCCCGCCACTAATTTTTAAAATATCGGATATTCCAAGATAAAAATATGGCTTTTGCGCCATAGGAATACAAGTGTTGGAGGACGACATAAAAAAGGTAAATCATGTTAACCACAAAGCGACGGAAAGACACCCGTGTGCTGTGCGATGTCAGTGCACGCTAAAGATCCCCAGGTGGTCGAAATTATTCCGGAGCCGTCCACTACGGCACCTCTTTCTCTCTTTTTTCTTTCACTCCCACCTTCCTCCCTTCCCATACGGCGCGGTTCGGGTGTCCACCGAGATACGCGAGACAGTTACTGCGCCATTTCCTTTCCTCAAAAACCAATTTTCAATTCTAACGGTTAATTTTTTTAACTATTACATAGAGACACCTGGTTGCAATTAGAGGTGTGTAGTTGACCATTAATAATAGCCATATCTGTTTTTAGAACTTCGAAAAGCCCACGACGCTGTGGCTCAACAAATTTTGGCCATATCTCGGCAATTCGACAGTTACGCGCAAAGTGACGCGCAGCAGGAAAAGTCGCTCTGAGGCTCACGTCCCGAGTGACCACCTCAACCAGCCTCGCCACGAGTAGTGAACAGTACTGGAGCTACAGTAGTGTTCCTGTAGCTCCAGTGCCATGTGCAACGCCTTTACTCTAGTGGGAGTTAGGGTGCCTCGATGCAACGGCAGGTTTTGCACATATACTCGCAATTCTGAGCACTTTTTGCTGACTGAAATAAGCGAGAAAATAACTAGCGTTTGCTTGCATGCATATCATTATGTAGCTAGGTCAGCATGTACTCTCCGGCCATCTGTATGCTCAGAGCGGTTATTTTGACTACAGGGACTGCTTTATTAAGCAATGCCTTTTGTACTGCCGGAACATGAAGTAGTTTATAAGGTGCATAACCTTATATATTTGGCTTAAAGGGGCCCAGAAACACAATCTTAGTTGACTGTTTTGCCTGTTGATCGCATACAGCGAGTTACAATGGTGCTATTAGCGTCGGTAATACCGCGTATATTCCGTTTTTTTTTTTTTAAATATTTTAACGTCCTCCCAAAAACAAATTAATGGCTCTGATGGTGTCCCCACACAGTGGCGGGTTTTAGCAGCGGATATGACATCACCTGGCGCGAGCTGATGATTGGACAAACAGTAAATATACTGCAAATTGTGTGAATAAATAGAGACACATTTTGTAACCTGTCGGTGTTTTATATTAAATCAACAAAACCAACTTGTTCGTCTTAGATAAAAGCCCTGCAAAGCAAGTGAAATAAAAATACACCACCAGGGGCTGGCATGGAAACGACGCTGCCAGTCTCAGCAAGAACGAGTTACAGACAGCAGGCAACCATGGAATGCAAACTTCCGCGACGTGCTTTGGCAGGCTGTTTTGATTAGTTGCGCCAGGTGCCGCCATAGGAAGAGCGAAATAGGAGTGGGAAGCCCCGCCAAAATCGAGTTCAGGGAAGCGTTTTGTTTGCTTGTATTTTGAACTTTCTTCATTGAATAACTCCCGTTCCTGTGCATCGATTCCTGTAATTCTTTTGAAGTCAGCATCTGTGTGACATAAAGAATCCACCTGAAGTATAGCCGGTATCCCGCCAAGCAGTGTTTCGCAGCCCATCAGACTCAGACGGGTACTTGCGCGCTTGACAGGGGTGCACTTCGCCTCGCGATGTGTTACCATACGGGGAAGAAAAAGCTGCATTCGGGATGAACTTTCGGGATGAAGCCTCGACGGTTCAGGTTCACGAATACAAATGCCAGGCTCGACTTGCTTCACGTGTTCGCACCGCGACTCAGAACACAAAAGGCGAGATCGCGAGTCGGTAAGACATCACGCGAATGATACTGAAGTCGAGTGTCACTCACCAAAAGTGAAACTTTCTCGCGTGACAGGATTACAGCAGACGCAGTGGTCCATATATTTAGCCCATAAGCCTTCATGCACCTGAGAATTCAAATGTTCCACCTCAAAAACACAGCGCGCTACTCCCGATACACACACACACGCTAAGAGACACGAACTACGAGAAAGATGACACACACACAAGCGTTTGTGTGTGTGTATCATCTTTCTCACAGTTTGTCTCCTAGCGCTAAAATTTTTTACATGATCGATATGCACCAACTCGCTCAAAAAGAAGTTTTAATGATTCATAAAAGCAGCACAGGCACTGTGGTCTTCTCATTCGCTTTCCGGTCTTCATGCTTTTACTTCCTCCTCCCATACTTTTCTCCGTCTCTCCTCTCGTGGAAGACGAAAACATCGGGCGCCTTTCTTTGCGGAGCCGGCAAGCAATGGAACACAACAGCCTGGTATGCTGATTTTCGCGACTGAACGCAGTTCGTTCGCCCAGCACCCGGCGCACAACACAGCTTCGAACATTCCACAGCGATGGCAAGAAATGACTTCCACTCAGGATGGCGCTGAAGCGCCCCGCTCTTAAAGACGAAGCTCATGCGTCCTTCAATTTTTTTTATTTCCCCTTAACTACTTAATTACCTGATATTTATTACACAACATTTTTTATTATTCATTTTACGGTCACATGCGTTTCGATAATTTGTATGGGTGGGTCACGAAACAACCGATACAGTTCTTTGCGGCAACGCAACGCAACGCAACCAACATGGTACTTTTTTCCAGCCTTTAAAGAAAGCCTGCGATATATGGAAAAAGAAAACACGTGATTGCGCTCTTGCGCTACACTATTGTATTGGCAGCGGAACCGGCATTCCCTCGAAACGAACTGAGCACAGTGTCTAGTGCCTGCTAGGCCTGTAGTCCGCGTTTGCCCCATCGCTTGAAGCAGTTTACGCAGCGAGCTGGATCTGCTCAGCGGGAACCTGTGTTACCACTGCATTGAAAGGTGAAAGAAGGGAATAAAGTTTTTTTTTGTTAATTTAAAACTGAACAGCATGCTACTGTGACCACTCTGCACATTTCTCGCAGGAGTCTCGGAGACACTTTTAAAAACGCGCTCTTGAGAAAGGCATTCCAGCGCAGCCACCGCGCTTTTGCCGACGTCGACACCAACGGGCCTATACATCTTCACTCGAATGCACCACTTTCTTACGGCGGCGCGCCTAACAGGGAAATAAGGTCGCACGCGTAGTGCGTTCCTAGGCCACACAGCCGCTGCCGCCGAACTGCACTCGCGTAAGATAAGGTAAGACACGTGGGCCTTGACGTCCCGAACGCCTGGACTGCGACAGACGCCGCGGAGGAGGACTCCATATTAAGCTCAGACCGACTGGGGCTCCTTAAAACGTGCCACGAGTTTACGGTGGAAATGAATAGAGCGTGCCTCATACTGTTTAATACCTCAGCACAACAATATCGGAGAAACGAGGACCTTTTCAAGTTGGCATAAAAAAAAAACTCATAAAACAAACTGAGGTGCCACCTTGCGGTGAAAGCATGCCATTATCGCTGTAGCACGCCACGTGACCACATCTCGGTAAAATATCACTGATTTGTTTTAAACGCCGTTTTTTCTTTTTTCCGGCAGGGCCCCTCATAACTTATTAAAGTACGCTATCTCAAGTACCCGCTTATATGAAAAGCAACGCCGATGATGAGCATTTTTCTTTTGACACAAAATAGGCCATCGTGTTTCGCATTTCTTAGATAAAGTGGCAACCACAGAGCACTAAAGCTTTCGTTGACGAGGCGTACGTCACTGTGCCTCAACCGCTTTTGGTGCAGAAAAAAAAAAAAAATGGATGGTACTCTATACTAAAAATGTCGAATTACTGTCCATAGGGGGTGCGATCTATATTAGTCTTCGGTACATCACTTCTGCCAACGTGCAATCGTCATCGCCTTCGCTGATCATGGTTTCCAGCATCGGCCTACATAAAAACGGGGGCACGCGGCGATCGAAAAACTGTAAATAGCGGACAGCGTTTCCAACAAAACCGCTGCGGCATCGAGCACCTTAGACAGCATGCTTTCCGCTGCTCCGAAAGAAACTGGGTTCCTAACATTCACTGTTCTGTCCCTTTCACGTGCACTGACATCATACAACACACGGGCGCCTCTTGCATTCCGCCTCCATAGAAATTAACGCAGCACGTTGACGCTTCCTAGCCACGTTATCGTCCAGAAGTAAAAGACGCATTTATCCCCGAGAAAATTGGATTTAAAATCTTCCCATCGGTGGATTCAAACTCGTTGACGTCCTAAACGAAAAGGACGGCTTGTCGCCGTTTTGAAGTGAATGGCGGTGTAGCGTGGCCTCTGGGACCCGTGGCTATATCGGTGTCGACGCACGCATTTTACTTGTGAAATAAATAGGCGGGTGATACGGCGGCACCTTATTTCGTTCCCTGGCCTTTTTTTTTTTTTCTAGCTCATAAAAGCTCCTTTATCGGCTAGAGTGGTCTCTTGGCGATTAGAGCGCGGTACCCTACCGATACAGACCAACTTCCTTTCTTCAGTTCCCATTTCAGGCGCCTTCACTATGAGTGGACGCGACGTCGACGATTGCAGGGCAGGTCGGCAGACCTCGCCGCTGACGCACCGGTCTGTTATACACAAGGCCGACGACAGTCCATATGTTCGCACTTCGACACTCCTAGCGGAAAACACTTGCCAGATTAAATTTTAGTCGACGCCGGCTGCTCTCCGCGGCAAGTAGCCCTTAGCGAATCCACAGAGTCTGCGCTGTCAACAAGAGCGAATTCACCAATCTGAAGCAACGGAAACAGTGAATGCAGTGCAGTTTCGGCAACACTGACCGAGCACGCACACGCTGTGAGCGGGAAGCACAGACGCAATATACATGCGGTGTCAACATGTCTCTGACGAGCGTCGCTGAAGGCGGCCGGCAGCACTCGCCACCACCGTCGCTTGTGGAGAACACAAATAAGGCCATTTTAATTAATTCAAAGTATCGCCTAACGGACGTATGGATAAAACGATATAAAACCAACTAATGACCGCTTCGGTGGGAGCAGATACTCTAGAGTCAGAAGCGCCGGTCCTACGCGGAGTCAACAACCCGCGGCTACGAAGCGTTTCCCAAGCTGATGATCGCCTGTGTGTTCTGTGTGCTTTGGTGCCTCGCGGCTATGCGCTTTGTGTGCCCGCGTGGTTTCGTTTTTGGCGCACCTCGATTTACATGGGCGGAGCAGCAGAGGAACACCAACTGCCCCGCTAAGTACTGCTCGAACGAAGTGCATGCCGCGGCACGCACCTGCGACAAGGAGAACACCTGTGGCTATAGCTAACGTTGCACGAGCCTCCACGTTAGTAAACGCACCGCTCGGCGCGTTCGCTTCATCACAGTACCAAGACGCTGGGCTGCACAACCAACGCTTCCAGGACTGTTATTACAGAATTTAAACATGTCCGTAGGTACTAGCCTCGACCCATCAGTCGTGACGACGGCTCAGCGGTTTACAGCTGCCGCATCAGTAGCTTGCCTTGCTGCCGACCTTCCCGACTCGTCGGCTATCCTGCCAGACCCTCCGCCACAGCCCTCAAAAGCATCGCACGCTGCGTGGGGTCGAAGTCTCTGAAGTGCAGGCCGTAGTTCTTCGCGGGAACTTCATTGCGGAGATCGGGAACGGATCCATCGTAACGCTGGTGCAAACGTAAACGAAGCGACGGACGACAGAAGCCTTCAATGTTCGACCGGCAGTAGTTTTCATTTCGGCGGATGGGCGGCCGCGCTGCACTCGCCGGCAGCAATCACGGAGTCCCCATTTCCGCCATCTTTACGTCACTTTTCGGCTATTTCATAATCGGAGAGTCGCGGGTTTTAATCACAGCGGTGGGAAAAATCTTTTCCAACTTGGAATCCATTTCTTTTAGCAATGAATGCATCTTGCTTTGTTGCAATGAATGCAACAAACCAACTAAAAAAAATTCAGGGGGGCGCTTTGCTGACCTAAGAGTAGAACGCGACAGCGTCTTGCAACGCTGCCAGGGAGTCCACAGAACGCCATCGCCCGTTCGGCTCTACGCCTTGCTCGTCCGTAAATTGGTTTTTGAAAAAAGGAAATGTATCTGTCTCGCATATCTCGGTGGACACCTGAACCTCGCCGTCAAGGAAGGGAGGAAGATGAGATAAGAACGAAGACACCGTATTTACTACACGCGCCTTTGTTCATTCCACACCATCCAGCTGGCATGGCGGAGTGGTAGCGTGCTCGTCTCGCACTCCGGAGGCCATGGTTCGATTCCCCAACTCGACCAATTTCCTACTCGGTTTTATTTATTTATCTGGTCTGACTAGAAAGGTTAATTAGGCTACTTGGTTAATTAAGCAATTAACTAACCTCAGTCCCACTTACTTGGAGCATCACTATACCATCCCTTTAATTGGTTGCATGGTTATTAGCCAAAGCGCAATTGGCCCCGCTTGAAATTCGCGCACTGTGACGTCACGACCATTTCGACCAATTGAAAAGCGTGACATTTCTGTCGACAACTCCTGCTTACAACGATGAGGCATTAAAGGCTTCCTCTTAAAAAATTTATAGAGTTGTCTTCAGTGTCCCTTTAACGCTGATAATTGGGCAAGTACGTGAAGGTTCATGATTAACAATTACATCAAGAAGGGCAGACTTGACACAAAAGAAAAGCAACAGGACAAACGCTGAACCTTCACCAACTTGCCCAATTATATCAGCGTTAATGCAAGTAATTTCAAGCGTATACCTATTCTACGGCGCTATGTCGCGCCTTCCCCTTGTGGGAATCTGGCTTTCCGCCGTCGCCTTTGCGCGGCTGTGCCGGCCTACCGCGTTGTTTCTCCTCTTTCCCTTGCTCCCGCCTCAGGCGGTGGAGAGGCGGCTAGGTGACTAATCACTGTCATTTGGCCACAGCTCCGCCCCGGCTCCCCAATGGCCTTTGCCATTGGCGCCTTTTGGCGGGAATTCCGGGACCCGCTTTGGTGGCCGCGCACTGCGCGACCGTCCGAGCGGGGCCCAGAGAGAGATCCCTCCGAGACAGCGTAAGGTGCGTACGTTACTGTTTGTCCGTGCCGGCCTTGCCGCTCGGACCAGTGCTTACTCGAGCTCGCCCGCACGTGTCCTCTGACCTGCAGCGGCTCGAGCCTGTCCAGCGGGGTCCAGCGACCTCTGACAGGCGTACCTTGTGTTGATTGCCCACTCTCTCTCGCAACCGGCCCAACGGTCGACACGAGAGAGAGATCACAGCACTGCCGCGGGGACATTCTCCTGCAGCGGCGTGCTAGCGGTGCGCATACTCGAGTCGCTTCGTGCGCGCAGCGGAGCCTTGCTCCTCGCGCGCCCCCGGGACGGGGTGACGTTTGAGTGTGTGTGTACTGCTGAAGGACGACGTGAATAAACGTCTCCTTTGTGAACTTGGAGGCCTATTTCTTTGCGGCGAATCACTCTCCTCCCAGCGGAGGTTGAGTGCGCCGCATCGGTGTCCCAGTGTGTGTGTGGTGACGGCTGATCGGGGCCCTTGGCTCGCGCGAAGCTCGAACCCGCGGTGGGTGGTGGCCTGTGTCCACTTAGAGACCCACAACTGGCGCCCAACGTGCTAAGTCATTGGCGCTTACGCCTTTGATGACATATTAGCCGAGCAGGTCGCCTTGCCGATCACGCTTGCGCACCATGTCTACCCCCAGCGGGGCACTCGGCAGCTACATGTCGGCTCCCTACGGAGTTGTAGCGTCGTTTGATGCGCTGGCTGCTGTTCCTTCGAATAGCTAGACACCGTGGTTGGCCGCGGCCCCCATTGGGGTTCACGGCGAGACAACCCAAAATGTCGACCACGCGGCTCCCATTGGAGCTGTATCGGAAGCACCCTGCGGTGCATCCGCTGGTCGCATGCCTCAGCTGTGCAAGCTTTCCGCCCAGTGCGAAAGCAGTTCGTGTCACGCTGCCGCAACCGGCAGTTTCGAACAGCAGCAGCCGTGCCCCGCGAGCAGTCAATTCTGCTCTGGGAACGGCGAGGCGCTGGCCCGGTTCCCTGTGGAAACCACGCCGCTCATCGAACTAGGAGCCTTGCCTCCCTCGTTCGTGTAGCCCGCCCAAGCCTCCACTGAGGCAGGGGTGCAGTGCGCTCAGTTGGCTGATGCGGTTCCGCGAGCCTGCGGGTCGGCTGGCGCGCTGGGCTCTCCTGATACAGCATTACGACTTTTCCGTGCAGTGTCGAAAGGGGAGCACAAACGTGGTAGCTGACGCGCTATCCCGTGCCCCACTCGCCAGCGGCGCCTTGACGCCTGTAGGCGGAGGGGGCGAAACACGGGACGAGCCGCCGGGCGGCAAGGAGGGGGAACCCGCAAACGGGTTTTATTTATTTTATTTATTTATTACAGTACCCACAGCGCCGTGAGGCATTACAGTGGGGGGGAAGACGACTCAAACACAGTCGAAAAAGCAGGCAATGCAGATAAAAAGAAGATAGGATAAAAGAAGATGGCGCCACACGTCCGCTCGGAACACGGCGCCATTACTGGCCTCGTAAGTCGCCGGCGTGTACGCCTCGACGCAGCAGTGGAAATTTCGCGGGTGGTTGCCGAATTTGTTCTTTCTACGATGTGAAAAGGCAGAGTAAACACATGCTCTGTTGTGGATTGCAAGAATTGCGACAGAGAGTTAAAGGTGCGGGATGCGGTCGTTTGCGAGCTTCACGAAACCGAACTGCACAAGGAGGTAATGCGAATGTTCGCGCCCGTTCGCCACGCACCCTTTTCGAACAGGCGAACGCAACAAACACGTTCGCCAGCGCTAGATAGCTAATAAAGAAAGGTTTCGATCTTGGAAAATCTGCGAGGGTAAGTGCACAACACAGCCGCATGAAGAAGCTGTTCCGCCACCGAAACTATGGCGGCGTGCTTTCAGTTGTGCATGTGCTGAGACCGCATTGATCGTAGGTTATGGTCTGTGGCCATTAGTAAAACGAGCGCCCGAGGCCGAATTAGGAACGAAAAAAAAAAGACCACTTACGCTCCTACATACTGCTGCTGCTGCTTATTATGCACTGAATAGCCGTGCGAGCCGACAACGCTTACTGTCAGTCCGTGTATTACACGCCGTCTTGGTGCTGCTGTTCAATTTCGCTCCAAGTAGCGCGGTTTTCGTGGACCGTATTCGGATTACAGCATTTGCTTTACGGCTCCTGTGCCGGGCGGTTGTCACTTGCTCGCGGTCCATGCGAAACAGTCACTTTTAGTGACTCCGCACGCTCAGAGTGAAGCTGATTAATTACAACCAACGAGACCACGAGCATTTCCATGTCCGCATATCGAGCGTCGAGCGTACCAAAATTTTTTATATGAGGCTGACGTTATTGTGAAATTCGTCTAGCATGAGCGCGTGGCCATGCGCGCGTTATAACAATTATATCGCGGAATCCTTCGAAACGATTGCACGCCAGCTTGTGAAGGCTGCTTGATGCATGGTACTGCTACCATGGTAGTCAACCTTTGTGTGTCTATTTATTTTGGTCCCTTTGATATGTTTAACCAACCAGTAGGAAATATTTCAGGTTTCCTAAGCACCGTTAACAGGTTGTAAACAAATGCATACGATGTGCATATGAGCATTTTTAGAGCAGTGTCTGCATGCAGGTACACAATAAGACAAAAACCTGTAAGGCCGCAGGAACATTAAACCTTGCCATTTTATATAATAACAATAAAAAAAACATTAAGCAGAGTCTTCAGCGCATGCAAAGACAAGCATTCAGGCGATCCGTCCGTTGGCTCGAAGAGGCGGAGAGCTCAGAGGCTCTCCGCAACATGAAGTCCGATCGCGTTTTCACGCCTGAAGTGATCAAATTAGGGTTCTCACATGTCCTTCAAAGCTTTCCCCCTCCTCTTCCCTCTTCCCCCTCCTTTACAACCGTATCAGCCGAAACACTGCCTGTCGGAACCGAACCGTCCGACGCAGCAGCCTTCGCGACGAGGCGCGTGCCGAGCGTTCAGGAGGCGAGTAATGGCGGCGTAATCACGTGATCAAAGATGGCAGCCCCCATGATACGGCCCTGTAAAGCGTCTATAGTGCAACCGCGCCCCTAGCAACTGATCCACGGTGGCGGGTCTTCGCACACGCAGCGCTGCGAACAAAAAGCGATATTAGGGGGTTTCAGAAAACGGTGATACCAACGGTTATGGGGACAGGGAAATAGCGGGGAGCCAGTGAGCATGCGCAGGGCGGTAACCAACGACCCTAAAGCCCCACGTCGATGGACACTTCCGAGGCGTACGGGCGGAGCGCCTGCGCGCCCAGCACGCGCCGCGACGGACGTCGGAAAGTGGCATGTCCCTCCATGTCCCTGGTGCTGGCTCGCTCCCCCTCGCGAGCCGACTGAAAAAATGTCAAGCCGTGAAGAAAAGGGGTTGGGGTGCGCTGAATGGAACGATTAAACCGCGAAGAAAAGTTCGGGGAACCCAAAAGAGGCTCAAGCCATGAATAAAAGAGTCACAGAGACTCCCGTGGTCCTCCCATTTTTGTAAACCGGACCCCGCTTCCGACGCGCGCGCGAGCGCCCGTGCGCAGGCGCCGATATCTGACATGCACAGATATCTGCGCGCCGCTCGCGCCTTGCGCATGCGCAGACAGGCTCCAGCGTACGCCCGTGCGCGTAGGCGCTTCGCGTGTACGCCTCGGAAATGTCCATCGAGGTGGGGCTTAAAGGGGTGGAGACACCAAATTTTGAAGCTATAAATAGCCTGCTATTGGATTCCTATGTATGCAAGGGCACTCACAGCCAGATGTTGGACGCAACAAACGTTTAAAAAATATTTTAATTCGCTTCCAAAGATTACCTAAATGCTCACTCTCACGATCTAGACCCATCGCTAGCGCCATCAACCATGACGTCACAAGGGGTAAAGAAAAATTAAAGTTTTAGTGACGTCATACCAAAATACAGTGACGTACGATGAGCGGGGCACAGCCGCGTGAGCGCAGTCGACGCACCAGCGAGCCGCGTTTGCTGCTAACCGCCACTCGCTCGGTTTGCGGCGCGCTGTTGCGAACAGCGTCGCAACGTCCGATCGCAGCTCGTCGCCTGCGTCCGGCCTGCTAGATGTCAACGGCGGGCCGCTCGCGGCGAACGCAATGACGGGAAGCGGCAGGCAATACGAGCGCGGAGAGCGGCAGCATCATGACGACATATAGGGCGCACTCCTTGGAGCCGGGCGGCCTGCGTCAGTCTTCGTGCCGACCGCCGGCATCTGAAGAACGCGATAGTATTGTTTGTTCACGTTCATAGCAAACCCTGGGATATATGAATATCAAAAATGCATCGTTTCTGACGATCTTTGGCAAATACCGTGTTCCTGGTAGAAGTGATGACTGCGATGCAAGCAAATTTCATCCCATAGCCGGTTCTGTGCTGCTGCTACCTGGTGCGGTTCGCCTGCCGTCTGCTAGCTCTGTTGCTGAAGACGTCGTGGAAATCGAGCATATATTTTATTATGGGACGAGTTCACAGTAAAGGGGTGCCGAGCGGAGCACGTTTCTGAGCGCTGGCCAGTCCCGAAGCGCCCTCAGCTGCGGAGTCAATGCGAAAGCAGCTAGGCCTAGCGACGACTAGGGCAGTCTGGGACCAGCGCGCAGGTCGTCGGCCGGCGTTGCCGCAGGCAGTGTCGCTGCCGAAAGGTCCACTTTTAGCACAGTCATGCTGTCGTATCTCGAACCTAGAAAGCATCCTTCCTAGTAGCATGGCTGTTTTGTATTTTCTTGTGCGGACGTGAAGTACGCCGAGTCTGCCGGCCGGTAGGTCAGCCTGGATACCGTCTGCCGACGTCATAAAAGCGAGCTAAAGAGTGTTCTTGACGTAAATAATAAACCATGGGACAAGAAATGTGAAAAAAGTGTCATTTTTGAGGATCGCTGACCAATACTGAGCTGCTAGTAGAGGTAACAACTGTGATATGAGCAAATTTCTCACAACCGCGCCTAGCAGCTGCCGCTGGCGCGACGTTGGGGTCCGGCTCGCCTGGCGCCCGCTCGCTCCGCTGCCGAAGGCGTAGAGGAGATTGACCATACTATTATTTTATTGTGAGATGATTCTGTTAACACTACAGCTATTTGTGAAAAGTAGGCGTTTTATTATAGCGCAGGCGACTTCCGAAGCGCCGGCCGCTTGCTAAACAGGCTATAGGCCTAGCGACGACCACGGCAGCCAGGCAGCAGCAGAGCTCGTCGCCCGGAGCGCCCGCGAGCGGTGCCGTTGCCGAAAGCTCCCAACATAAGCAGACATGCTTTTTTGTCGCTGCTCGATTATATATCTGGCAGTTCTGATAACAAGGCGATCTTGTCTTTTCTTGTGATATTTGTACACCATCCCAAGCAGCGCTCAGGTACTGCTGCACGGCAGCGAAGTGTGACACCGCGGTTGTGGGCGCAGCTTGGGTAGAGCGGCGCAGCGATGCTTACTGGCATTTTGCAAAGTGTTTCGCATCCTCACGCGAACCCGCGAAGGCGATATTAGCGCGCGAACAAAAAAAAGTCGACGTCCTCACTCATTGGAATGAGATCTGTCATAATCCGAGCTGCTGGGACTAGACATGCAGTTGTTTGCTTTCATGCGCTGGTCAGCACGTGTGTGAGAAAGCAGACGATGCAGCAGTAGGTGCCGCGTCACAACTTTTGTGGGCCCACGTGACCAAGCGAAGCAGTTGATCTTCCCCCTCTGTGACGTCACTGTACAACTCGGCGTTCCGAAACCGAAACCGAAAATCGTTCACCTAAAAATGCTATAATAAATTATTCACTGTGAATATATGAATCTGAGTGTGAATCATACTTCCTGGAGCCATAAGAAACGTTTGAAACTAAGAACGCGCGAACCACAAATTTGGTGTCTCCACCCCTTTAACGGACAGGCTCACCCTATTCTAAAACTTCCCATTTCCTCACCGTCAGCGAAACTCGTTTAGCAAGTGTCGATTGGCAATGTTTACGCTGGTTTTCAGCATGTCAGACTCTACAAGGCAATATATATAAACACTCCGTCACGGCGACGCTACTCAAGGATCCCTCCGCAACCACTGAGCCGTCAGGCAATGTACCATTTAAACCTCGGCAACTTCCGGATGCGGGGAGACTAACAGGAGCTTCAGTATGTCAGCATTAGAAAACGCGACCAGCACGCATTAGGGCAGCTTAGCATACCGCGTTCCGCTATGCGCTACCAGACACGCAAGCACCAGCGCCGCCGGCTGCGCCTGCGCCGCCGTCGCGGTGGCTGCGCAACTGGAGTCTCGCCGGGGCGGAAGCACATCGCGGAACGCTTTTACGCGAAGACGCCCGACTCGCACGCGGCGCGCCGCTAACTACGCGCGCCACTACCCGGGCCAGATTCTTTAGTGCAGGCAGCGTTACACGTTCCGAAAAGGAAAACTTCCAAAGACTTCCATTACATGCTCCCTGCGAGAACAATCAGGACGATAGAGCAAGGGGAGTCTCATGCAAACGCAGGCGGCGAGGAACCGGGCGCAGCAGTTCAACCTGTCGATGTGGCAAAGCGGCTGCTGATATAGTTTTATCACAGCCGAGACGCACTGGTGTTGCTTGCTGCGCAAGCGCAGCGGCACGTACACACACGTCTACGCTACTGCGTAAACGAAACGCGTGCTGCGACCGAACTGGACTTCCATTAGGTCAGGCGGAAGTATACAGCCACAACATCGCTCCACATTTCGCTTGCATAAGGTTTCCACTAGCGCATCTATGGTCAGGAACGATCTAACCGCAACTTCCGGTGATTACTTGAGCGCTATGGGGCGATCCAATCCAAATGCTCGCTATATTTTCGAGGGCCCGGCCTCCAACTCCGAGCGGCTTGAGGCAATTCCACTTCGGAGCAGGAGTAGCCAGAAGCGGGATCCCGAACTGCTCCGGTCACGGGGCTTGGCTAAGAGACAATAGGGACTTGGAATAGGGAGACCCTATCGATTAGGGGGATAGGGGAACAAATGGGCGCCAGTGCGCAGGCGCTGGACAATGAAGCCCCTCGGGTTATTGTTCTGCGCATGCGCACTATGGCACCCCGCTATTATCCTATCCCCTAACCGGCAGGGTCACCCTGAGTCTATGGAGGACAAAAAGCTGGGCGAGTCGGTTAGAATTCATACTGCAACAGCGAGAAGGACGGCGACAAAGACCGAGGCAAGACAAACATGGCGACGTGTTTGTCTTGCCCCGTTCTTTGTCTCCGTCCTTCGCGCTGTTGCCGTATATAAGTCTCTATTAGAGAGATTTAGAATAAGAGGACCCTATCCCCCTAACCTAACAGATCCCCCTATTCTAAATCTAGCCTTTGGCAGTAGCTTTGACAGCGGCGGTCGCACGGCTGAGACTTCTAGCATCGCGCGTACCGACGCGACAGGCATGCACACAGCTGACTACAGCTGGCCGACAACTGGAGCCATTTGGCACCCTCACGGCAATCTGGGCATGCGCAATGGCGGAACGCGGCAGTGGTACGCGCTATGCTAAAGAAACAACTGGAAGTGATCAGACCTGAAAGTTCCCGAAATTCTGACACTGCAGCAGCTAGTCGACATTCCACGGCAAAGTTAATCGGCGATGCGCAGCAGCGCTCCGAACCCGGAAGGAAGATATCAGTCATGGTCCAGTCAGAACTCTAGATCTGAAACCAATCGCTCATTCGAACACGATCTTCGGGTTTGCGGAACAAGAAAACTAGCTTGGGATCACGGACCGGATTACGCCGTAACGGACAACCTTGCGAGCACTTCGGAGCCACAGTTTTTCTTTTGGTGCGCTAGCACATAGAGCGGCAATTCCCAGCATTTAGCCGTTGTTTGTCCGTCTGTCTGTATGAAGTCTGTATTGTGGCAGGTAAGTAGCCTGCCCACCGTGTCAGGCGGTAGCTCAATTAATCGTGAGAGGCTGCCCGGGAAGAGCAACCCGGATCGCAACCCAACCCAGGCCAAGCAACCCAAGTCCCACCGAAGGCAGCACCTGCCACAGAAGGGCAGTGGTGCATCGCTTGACCGCTGCACCACAGCGCCCGGAGTGGTGGAAAGAGTCTTAAGGATCTATCAATGTGGAGAATGACCAATTCCGCATATATGGACATCATCTCATTATAGCTATCTGAACAATCGCCACCCGTGAACACTGGATCTGAACTCCGACACCGAAGCGTAAACCGAGCTGCTAGCGAACCTAATTCGCATTTGGCCTAACTACGCAAATCGATCATCATTATTTTTGTTTTGACGATCAATATTTTCAAAGCCACTTGCGCTCCCCGTAGCCGTCATTGAGATTGTTTTCGGTGCTTAAACAGCAGTACGACGATATAACTGCCCAATTTTCTGCCCCTTTTCCTGTTACTACCAAGTGCGGACAACGTAGAACGACATCTGCGCACGATGACGCGCTTACACACCATGCCAACACGAACTGCAGCCCAGCCGCAAGCAGAATCTACCGGGAAGAGGTAAACAGCGCACCGAACGCCACAGGCTACGCTGAATGCGAACAGTGTTGCTTAAACGGGACGCAGGAACACAAAGAAAACAGAGGCGCCGCACTGCCACTAAGATTGCACAGCGCATGTCGAGAAATACTGATGGACAACGCAAGAAGAAAAAGCGATAAACTCATACCGCTTGTTTTTTTTTCTCCTTTTTACAGACACAACAGCAATACCAGGTGCTCAAAGCACCGCCATTAAAAACCCTCTCACAAACGGAATATAAATAAAAAAAAATGTACTTTCTCTCTCGTGGTCGACAGCAGACGTAAGCGTGAAACTACTAGAGACTGAACCTCGTTGCAAAGTCTCGTCTCGTCCCGGCTAAACATAACCATCAGTCCGCACCGCCGCTCGTGCGGCAGAATGCAACGTCCAGGACTATACTGCCATCCACAGCAATCATTGTTTACAACGGGTTCCACGCCGCCCCGATGGGTGACGCCAAGGCTCCTGATTTAAAGGGTTCAGCCTTATCCACCTATCTACATATCCGTCCATCCATCCATCCCGACCAGTCGCCGCGCAGATTATACAACAGGCGCGGCGCTCCCGTTTCGTTCCGTTCACACGCCACGAGGAGCGCGCGTGCGGCGCTCGGACTAAAAGCTCGGGCTGCACAACAAAGCCTAGGCTTCTTCCCGCCCCACGCTGGCTTCGCCCACCACATGACTGGGAAGACGCAGTTGCTGACGCATGCGCTGTTCCGGCGGCATGCGCAGCACACAGGCACCGGGGGACCCACTCAAGGTTACGCTTAAGTTCGTTCAGGCTTGGCTCCGTATTCTTACCTTCGGGCCCCAAGGCCACCCGCGGCGGGCCGACAACAAGAGCTAAAAGCATTTCATGCTTAATACCCTAAATCGCCCTGGATAAAAGACGGCGCCGCTAACTGCGAGGCCACGCAGCCCGGCGTGGCAAAAGGTGCGCTCTCCGCGCCAATTGCCTGCCAGCTCTCTCTGGCGCGCGAAAAGAGGCGCCGAGCCCATAGCGGCCGGCTCCAAGTCTAACGGTACACACGAGGACACCTGCATCCGCGAGGACGGGCTAATCGATACAGTGCCGTGAAAACAGAAGGAAAGGGGGGGGGGGGGAGACCTCGTTCCCCGAACGCGTGCCGTCGCCTTGTCCGCACGACGACGTAAGAGCCACGCAGAGGGCCCCGGCGCACGCCCACGCGCGCGAAATGAGCCCGGGCACAACACCCGGCGGCAAACAAACCACGCCACAAGGTAGCGAAGCGGCCCCAAGGACGCCGCTCTTCCCTCTGCGGGTATCTGGGGGCGCGCGCGTCTTCCGCCGGCAGCGGGGGATAAACGGATTATCCCCGCGGAGAGGCGCGCGCCGCCGCGCATTAGGCGCCGCTCAAAAATCCCACCGCGGTGGGGCTTCTCCCACCACGCGCGCGCCACGCGGCCACTTCCCACGGTCGTCGTCTTGCATACGCCGCGGGCCGCTCTTCACCGCGACACCTGCGGCGAGCTATACTTAGCGGAGGCGCATTAAACTGCTGCACCAACTGCCCCCCCCCCCCCCCCCCCCCCCCCCCCGGCTAAGAAGAATCGATCGTAGTAGGCACGGTGGCAAACACACTGCCGTACCGCTGCGATTTTTCGACTCGCATCCGGACGAAACGTCTCACGGCGCAGTCAGCCACACACACCCTCGCCTTCGAGCTGCCTCAAAGTAACTATGCACGTCGTACCTGCTCCAATTACGTGCAACCGGAGCGCGAGTATAAATAAAACGAAATCCAATTTCTCTCTTCCACCGTCTCCCACTTCGACTTTCCCTCCGACTGTGCTTCGCTAAAGGTATTATCACGCTGCGCCGTACAGCGAATTCATTCTCGAGCCGCGTTACGTATCGCGCCGACAAGATCACCGCCTAAAAGTTCCAATAAAATATGCAAACGAAACATCCCCCCCCCCCCCCTTCCCACCCTCCTTGAGTACTTTTACCGCACAAGTTCAGTAAATGGAATTATCCTTTAAGCGAGGTTGAAACCATCACAGACGACCACGTTTTTTTTTTTTTTGAGATGAAATAAGTAACGACGCACATTTACAATTTGTGTTAGCCGTATTTGCATTCGGTTTGATCACTATTTTGTTTTATGCAACCCACTTTCTCCAATGCCGAGCGGATCAGCGAAAACAACAAAAATAAAATCGTGACTTATTGTACAAGTCCAGCATCCCATTAAAGGACAGCAAGGCAAAAAAAAAAAGTTGGTAGGGAAACGCGAGGCCACTCTCACTGAAAACGAAGGTTTTACAAGCCAGAAGAGATTAAAAAAACAACGAAATACAGAAATCACCGGCCGATTTCGGAAGTACAACGGTAAAATGCACGAGTCGACACCAATTTCTTTGATCGGATCCCAGAGGCTGCACCACACCGCCGTTCACTTCAAAGCGGTGGCAACCCGTACTTTTCAAAGCAAGGACGTGACGAGTTCGAACCGCCTGGCGGGAAGATTTTAAAATCCGATCTCTCGTCGATAAACGCGCTTTTTGCTGCCAGACAAACGTTAACATGGCCAGAAAAAGTCAGAGATTTGATTCTTACTGAGAACAATAACTGTATGGGCACATCTTGTGGGAATCCTGGCTTTCCGCCGTCGCCTTTGCGCGGCTGTGCCGGCCGCCCGCGTTGTTTCTCCTCTTTCCCTTGCTCCCGCCTCAGGCGGTGGAGAGGCGGCTGGGTGACTAATCACTGTCATTTAGCCACAGCTCCGCCCCGGCTCCCCAAGGGCCTTTGCCATTGGCGCCTTTTGGTGGGAATCCGGGACCCGTTTTGGCGGCCGCGCATCCCGCGACCGTCCGAGCGGGGCCCAGAGAGAGAGATCCCTCCGAGACAGCGTAAGGTGCGTACGTTACTGTTTGTCCGTGCCGGCCTTTGCCGTTCGGACCAGTGCTTACTCGAGCTCGCCCGCACGTGTCCTCTGACCTGCAGCGGCTCGAGCCTGTCCAGCGGGGTCCAGCGACCTCTGACAGGCGTACCTTGCGTTGATTGCCCACTCTCTCTCGCAACCGGCCCAACGGTCGACACGAGAGAGAGATCACAGCACTGCCGCGGGGACATTCTCCTGCAGCGGCGTGCTAGCGGCGCACATTGCTCGAGTCGCTTCGTGCGCGCAGCGGAGCCTTGCTCCTCGCGCGCCCCCCGGACGGGGTGACGATTGAGTGCGTGTGTACTGCTGAAGGACGACGTGAATAAACGTCTCCTTGGTGAACTTGGAGGCCTATTTCTTTGCGGCGAATCGCTCTCCTCCCAGCGGAGGTTGAGTGCACCGCATCGGTGTCCCAGTGTGTGTGTGGTGACGGCTGATCGGGGCCCTTGGCTCGCGCGAAGCTCGAACCCGCGGTGGGTGGTGGCCTGTGTCCACGTAGAAACCCACAATCTTTAGCGCCCAATTAAGAGTCAGAGATTTGATTCTTACTGAGAACAATAACTGTATGGGCACATCTTCAGCGCCCAATTAAGAGTGGCGTCCAGACAACGTATGCGGTACTTAACTGCGACTACACACCTTCTTCCAACTCGAAGCTTATAATTTCCCACAGTATATTATTTAATAAGCTATATTTTACTGTAAAGAAAAAAAAAGGTAGACAATTCCAAATAACATCATTAACATTATGGTAACCCATTTGCCATCACGAAATGGGCCTAAGCGTCCGCTTCATCCAAGCTGCGCGATTTGTGGCATCGTTCTAGTCAAAGACTGTTATAAAGATACAGTCCAACGATGCCACACTGCAGGTTGTGGTACCTGTGAGAACGGGATGTAGCAGTCACGTAAAATTAATGCGAAACAAGGCTAGCAGTACAAGCGTTCCGACGCCCAGAGCATGAGAAATCGGGAAGCACTCAAATCTGGCGCAGAAAAGTTCAGGCGCAGTACGCATCTGGAAAAAGATCGCGCGTCACTGCACTTTCCCGTCAGAACCGCGCTCCACTTACTTCAGGCGACACTTGCACTGGAAAGGTGAGCTATGATGTTGAGAATTCGCTGGCTGCCATTATTTTGTTGAGAGGCAGCAACTTGTTCCACAGGGGCTGACTTCAACGAAAGCGTCACTTCCACTGCCGCAACCTCGTTGAAAAAGGAGCAGCTTTTCGATTCACGGCCCTCTTTCCCCATACAAATGTCAAACCAGACAACAGTCGACGCCCGATGAGAGATTCAATAATACCACACCAATCACCCATGGCGCCACCATCGCCACCGACGGCTGTAGGTTCGAAAGCAATAGGATCATAAATTTAATGTTGGAAAGTATAAAATCAAAGTTTAAGAAAGCAATTTTAAAGACTTGCAAAACTGACACCGTTTATTTTCAGCAAGCTGCAAGTGCACTTCCTACACTGCTGCAAGGGGAGGTCTTGGGTTTTCCTTTCACAATGCGCTGTCCGATGTCACGACCGAGCAAAATTACCGTACACTGCCGATTATAAGTAGACCCCAAATTCGACCCCCCCCCCCCCCCCCCCCACACACACACTCCGAATATTGGTCGACACTGCCTCACTAGTTTACTCGCATATTTTGCGCTCCCTGCTGCGCCAGACCACCTGAATGCACGCGGGTGCGCGCAAGGTAGAACTGAGACTATTGGCGCAGCCGCGTAGCGGTGTACTTTCGGTAACCTCCGGCACCGGAATCCGAAACTACCGAACCATCGACTGTTTGCAGCCGTCAGCCGACCCGCACAAGACGGTGCCCCGCGCGAGGGCGAAGTTATATAGATCGTTATCTCCTTTGCCACCCACCGCAGGCTTCGCAATTTTATCGTTGCGCGTTAACTGCTCAGCTCGTAGGCATAGAGTAACATAAAAGTAAAGAGCGGACACTCGGGCCCTTTCGCGGCCGAGTTCGGCGCTTCCCCGTTTCCGCCAGATGGCACTGAACGTGCAAATATAAAAAGAAAAAGAGTATGGTCTTGGCATATCTTGGCTTGCAGTGACGTGCGCTGCGCGCCTACGGCCGCAGTTACGTCAGCAACAGCGGCGTCTTTTAAGTGCGTCAAGCCAACGGGCAAGCACGCCCAGGCGGCAGTGTGCGACGGACCGACGGTGTGAGCGGCTGTATTTTTTTGCGGCGTCTGCAAGCTTCGTGGGCACGTCCGTTTTGTGTACTGCTGTGGTGCTGCGACGGTTGTTTCTTCCACCCCGTGAACTGTCCATCAAGAAGCTGCAGCTGTCGGCCTTAAAGGCGGC